>NC_090445.1:1086504477-1087129477 GCF_031143425.1 Pleurodeles waltl
AACTGGAGACATGGCGATGTGGGGCTCATTCTGTGCTGATTTCAATGGTCTTCTGATATGGAGAGAAGGATGGGTGACAGCCAGGCAAGTCTCTCTTCACAGATGCAGCAGGTAGCCAGGGCCTTGATGTAACATTTGGAAGGATGTGGAGCATGGGGCAGTGGCCCAAGAGACGGCACAAGTTGGGCATCACAAAGGACCTCCTTGAGCTTTTCCCCATAGTAGTGGCGCTAACGGTTTGGAGGGGTAGGCTGAGAGACATTAAACTCACTCTCAAGTCAGACAACCGGGGGACTGGCACAGGCAATAAGCAATAAACAATTGGACAGCTAGGTATAAGGTGATTGAGGTGCATGGTTCATTTGCAACTAGAGGGCAACTTCAACATGATCGTGAGGCACGTTCTCGGGGTAGAGAAATCACTAGCATATGCACTCTCTTGTTCCCAGATGAGCAAGTTCATGAAACTAGCAATAGATGACCCCCAATTCCTGGAAGATTTCTGGGTGCTGGCAGAGCAGACCTGTCCAGGCTGATTGATCATGCACTCAAACTTGGAGCAGCAAGGCGATATAGAAAGCATGCTAGCACATTGATGCAAGTGAGAGTGCTCCAGACACTGGGGGACCCTGGAACCAAGGTTGGGGCCGTGGAATGCTTCATTAATTGGGCATGATTACAGAAGAAATCAAAATCTTGGGCACTTGTTCACTTAGTGTCAGTGGCCCATTTTTCAAGTATATATGCACAGGAGTGGACTCCACTGCCTCGCAGGGCAGCAATGAAAGGCTGGAAGCACCTATAAGGGAAAAGACAGAACACAAGACCCCCCTAAATTCATGTATCTGACCATGCTAATGGATGCACTTGAGGAGGTAGCAGTAGACGGGGTTGAGGTTCCTTGTTTAAAGCAGCATTCACTACAGTGTTTTTTGGGGGCTTTTAGGGTAAGCGAGTTGGGTAGCCCCAGCAAGAAGGGAGGTGGGCACAGCATGCCCGCAAGCAATGGATGTCAAGCAAGTGTACCAAAGTTGGAGCGCCTACTACGGAAATCAAAAACAGACTAGCAAGGCAAGGGGTCCTGGGTGCAACTGCATTGCATAGAAGTCCCCAAATACAGCCCAGTGTGCTACCCATATGCCTATGTGGTAGCGCGTCCTGCTGCGGGCAGTCCATTCTTCAGGCACAAGAATGGGTCCTGTTGAGCAGATTTCAATTCACCGCAGTTATGCACAAAGCTCTTGGGCGGGCGGGCCCACCTTCCTCCTCCTTTGGGTCCCACTCATTCAGGATAGGGGCAGCAACAACGGCTACACAATACAGGATGCCGGATGCTGGGATCAAGGCAGTGGGAAGGTGGCACACCAATACGTACAAAACCTAGGTGAGGCCTCAAATGGCGTAGTGAAGAAGGGGATGTTCTGCAAGCGAATTGACAAGTGTTCATGTTGCCTTGGCAAGGGTCCCACCCAAAACAGTTTAGGTGGTCAGGCACTTATTTATTCAACAGATGAAGGCATGGTGGAACCACGGTGGTGGCAAAATAGGCGCACTGTCCAGAAGCCACCAAAACATACAAAACATAAGTGAGGTTTCAAATGGCGTGACTAAGAAGGGACGTGCTGGAGCAAACTGACAATTGTTCTTGTTGCCTTGGCAGGCGCTCTGCCCAAAACAGTTTGGGTGGTCAGGCACTCATTTATCAACCAGATGAAGGCATGGTGGATCCACAGTGGTGGAAACAGGAGAGCCATCCAGAAGCCACCAGCAAATAGATGGTGAGGCATCCTTAGGTTGAGATGGAAGCAGCTATCTGCAACTATAACCAGTATGCTGCTTGGTGGCAGTGTGGAGGAGGATCAGGAAATTGGGATGATCCTCATTTACAGAGCCACTCATAATGAGGGACGTAGCAAAGTAAATTGAAATGCTTAATAATCTTAGCAGGGAGACACCCATCTCAGAAAGCTATGTGTATTGGCGGATATCCTGGAATGGCGTCCCAACCTGGGAAGAGAAAAGAGGACCTAGCCATACTATTGGATCATGATCTACATGCTGAGGTTGACTTAGTACACAAGGTCTGTAGATTCTACCCCAGGGCATAGATGTCCGAAGTTATATCTGGTGATGCGTTTAATGGTGCAGTTAGTAGAATGGAAAGCTCAGATCCTGCATATGGTGATACTAAAAAGAAGTGTATAAATTAGGGAAATGCAACTCTTGTTTCTCACTTTATCCATAGCCCTAACGCTTTGTCCAGGAAAAGGCCTTGTTTGCTATTGAGCAGGAAATGCTAGAAAGGAGGGGGCGGAATTAATGGCCTCTGTGAGCTGCTCAGTGAAGCTGAAAGTGGTATGTAGTAGGAAGGCACCTGACCACTCGAAGGTGGGCTCGGCGAAGCCAGCATTTTACTAGCATCACATGTTCTGGGTGGCCCAAATGACGAATGAAGTGTCCTTTGGGGTAGATGGGTGGGGGTTTGCTTTGATGATGCAGGATTGCGGATGCTCTTCTGGGAGAGGAGGTAAGCCTTAAAAGTAGGAGCTACGGGAATTTGATTTTTCCTGGTACCCCTCTGCCGTCCTATGTTGTTGCTCTTACAGGAACTACAGGGAATTTCACAGCAAAACCACTTTGGTGAAATTATTTGTTATATTTTTTATGTTGTTGACATCTCTTTCCCAGTGGCGCCTCTAGAAGTGACATTTATGTGTATGAACGAGTGCTTAAGATGTTTAGGGCTGACTTTGTATTTACTTTGTAAATAATGATTCTTTTGTATAACTACAATTTGATATTAATAAAAACTTTATATAGAACTTTATTGGTTTGCAATTGTTATCATCCACTCTAACGTCTACTCAATCAAGAAAGGAAAGATGAACAGATGTGTTAGCAGTGACAGAATTTAACCCTGCCACATGCAGTTTGTTCACAAATTAGTTAATATGTAAACAGATATGTTCTTTTAAAACATACTTATAGAACCTTATTTCAATGATAAAACAGAAGAAAAGAGAGAAAAAGGTATATACAACTTATAAACCTATTTTTATTTGAAGTTAAGATAGAACTGCCTCTCTGCAAACAAATACAATATTGAACTGGCACTGATTGGAAAAAAGCCCATTTCCCTGATGTGAGTGGAGGTGTCATAGATATAGCAGCACTGCCTCTGTTATCACTTACTGTGATATCACTGCACATTGGAAATGCTCATTATCTTCCCCCTCAACTTAAGTTTTATAGACTTGTGCACTAGGGAGAATCATCTATGCCAAGCAAATATTTATTTGTGCCTGTGTGTGCCTGGAAGCCTGTCTACCTGGAGGTCTCAGCTGGAAGTCTCCTTCACACCTTGATAATTCCTTAAAATATTGGGCATCACGGTCATATGGTAGGTCTGTTTTTCAAATGGTGGCCACCTCTAGCCTCTGATGCTATCACTTGTATGAGTTGCCCACCGATTTCACACATAGGATATTCTCTGATTGCTTGCACCAATCAAAGCATTGGGGCCCCAGCAAATACATTATACAAAGTGAAATTTAAACATGTCAAGCAAACGTGGGCTAAAAGTAGTTGGACAAATTGTGACAAGGAACTGGGCCCGTTATTTCTGTGCCACCTCACAGCAAATTCAGCTGATGTTAAGGTGGTGCCTAATGGGTAGAGATTGGGTTGGAATAATGGAGCAGGGGGCCGGTCAACACTGCTCTTGTCTTTGTAAATCATGATTAAGACGTGATGCTGAATAGCGCTTGGTTTGACCCGGTTTGTGGCTGACATTTTGAATGAAGGTTCCATTGTCAATACAACTTTTAAACTTAAAACGTAAAGGGAAACTGCGGTGACCCCTATGATAAACTGCACACTGCTTTCTTGAATAGTAAGCATGTATGAGTACCTAACCCTCCACCCAGGATGGAGCACAGCCAAATAATCTGCAAGCTGCTAAGTGGTGAAAGAAAGAGAAGATGAGGTGAGTTGACAGGTCCTTGATGCATGGAAGAGAAGGTCAGTACCAATACTTGTTACTGGGTTTCACAGATGCAGGCTGCGAGGCGATAAAAAGCTGGAAAAGAAGGAATGCAACTGCCTGAATGCAGCATGTTATGGCTATGCCACGGAATCAAACCAAAAGTAAGAGCACATCCAGAAATGGACCCTGTGATGTTGGTGGACAGATTGTGGAGTTCCGGCCAGCACAAATGTTTGTACTTAGAGGAGAGTTACAAAGATCACTGAGATGGAATATGAAAATAAATTCCCTGACATGGTCATAAATGCTGGAGTTCTGAGAGGTTGGGTACAAAGGCCCAGACACGTGCTTAGTAATGTAAACTGTGCAATCACTACAGAATGGTCCATGACTGTTTTATGAAAGTGGCTCAAAAACTGTCAATGCTGACTTTCTTTCTTAGAGATTGTTCTTTAAAGTTACAAGTAAATATGTTAACACATTTACTAGCCAGTCATATCAAAAAACCTTTTTGAGTTTTTAGAAAAGGCATTTGTGGATGAGCCCTTTGGGTTTGCCGAGAACATTTCTAGTGTGCCAACGTATTCAACACATTGGTCCAAACAATCCATGATTTTCAACCTGCGCAAGGGGGCATGGTCAAGCACCCACGGAGGATCTTAGGTCATTTTGTAACATGGAGGCCTCCCTTCTTCCTATCAAAATTTAAGAGGTTGCATAGTGTGTGCTGCCCGCTACAGGAAAAAAAATACACTGGACCTTGAACAACGTCGCAGCCAGCCTTACCTCATTCCATTGTTTTTCCACTGGAAGAGAGTAGTAGAGTCTCTGTAGAAATTGTGGTTTTCACTGGAAAGGGGGCCATTGTCAACAGAAGCCAATAACAGACAGGGTTAATCAGAAAACCTTTTCTGGTCCCGAAAAAGGTCAAAGGCTGTGACAAATCATAAAACGTAAGAGAGTTCACCACAGGTAGGGTGGCCAGAATTTTACAGTCAAAAACCGGGACATTTCATAAAAATAAAAAGAGGACTACAATTTTACTTCAACTGAGCGCACAGAATAACAGCGCTCATCAGCATGGAATTACAGCAGGGGCACTAAGAACATAAATAAAATGAAATTTTTCAAGCCAGTATAATGCCGGTTAATGAAATTGCTTTCTTATAACAGCTGCTAAATAGCCCTGCTTTGGAGGATATAAAAAGGCACCTCCGACCTTTTTCAGGCAACCCTCTCTAAAAACCGAAACATGAGCTAGATTTCCTGAAATCTGCTGGGACAGCTGGTGAAAAACTGAGCCTGTCCTGGCAAATCCGGGACGCCTGGTCACCTTCACCACCTGCTATTGTGGCACTACATCCAACTGAAGGAAATTCACTTCCAAGGTGACATTCTTCGCGAAGGAGACCGGCTAGCTTCGCTGGACCTCAAGGATGCATACCAGACAGTCTGGTTTTCCTCCAAACTGGAAATCCCTCCATTTCATCTGGGATGTTTGGGTGAGGGAATTTCCCAGCCTGAGTCTGTTTTATGTCAGCTCCATAGTGGGTTGTTAAACTTCTGACATCAAGGTAACATTACTTCAGACAAGAGAGGTCCAAATGATTACATGCCTAGACAACATGATCTTCTAAAGGCAGGACACAAGGACATTAGGGACACAGGTTAATATGGCAAGTAGTCTTCTACAGGCTTTAGAATTTGAAATAAAAGACGAGAAGTCTTTCTGACTCCATTAAAAATAACACAGATTTCTTGGGGTTCACCATGGATATATAAAACGTCTCTTCTAATTTGCTCAACACAGAAACTCTGATCATTTTGGAAGGAGTACTGAAGGACCCCCAAAGAGAATGCAAAAACTCTGGGGAGCTCAACGGAACGGTCAGTGTTTTAGAGGTTTCAAGCCAAAATGTAATTCACAGACCTTTACACTACAGGGCCAGGCAGCAGTGGTAGAACCATGCGGTCAGAAATGCCTTGCTTGTCCAGAGCAGATTTCACATAATGATTGTGATGACAGTATAAGATGAATGAATGGGACAGCTGAGACATGTTTAGAAAGATCCCAGATCTAAAAATAGAATCAGACAAAATATGATCCACATGCGAGGCAACATGAACAAACATCTCAACTGGCTACATGATCAGCTCTGACTTCATATCAATCATATTAATTGTGTGCAGTTGTTTGCTGCAACCTTTGCATTTAGAATATGACCAAAGACCGAGAACAAAGTTGTAGCCCCTCTTTAATGACAAAGTCTTGGCAGGGGGATTCATAAATCTTTTCTGGGGGGACAAGATCTAAGGCACTGGCGGATTCTTGACTATTATATGTACTGCACAATATCACCACAAGCAGAAAACATATGTAAACAGAATGTCTGCTGAGTCTTATGAACAATGTTGAAGACTGGTAGTCCAATACTTTTGGAGTAGAGAGACTGAATCCTGGAAGAGGTCTAGTTAAGCTCCTCATGAGGATGGGACACTCCTCTGTCATGGATCTTTCTGCTTTATGCCTCAATACCCTGGTACCAGAGTCCTTAAGCTGGCACGGTGACTTGGAAGCCTCAAAGATGAAGGCTTTTTTTTTAAAGTTGTAGTATGGGGGCAAGTTACACTTTTCCAACCTTTATGATGTTTTTCATGCTAGTCCCCTCAATCAGGGCCCGAATGTATTGTTGCTGTTTACCTTACCATTCTGACCTGCATTATCAAGGTTTCTGTTCAAATTTCTTTGGATTCTCTAATCCTTTTCAGAATGTGTTTCTTCTCAAAAACTCCCAGGATGATCCCGATACATAGGTAGGTGAGGGAATGTTGCAGTTAGTGACAATTATAAGAATCAGCACTGTACGCTTGACATAGCTGGTGGTTAGAAGAGGGGCTAGCATCTGGTTTAAGCAGATCTGGTCCATAGTATTAAGGCTTTTTCACAAGTGGCAGACTCAGGTTGGGCATACACAACTGTGATTTCCCTCAGATCAGCAATTTCTGCAGGTAAATGTGTGGTTATTGTTTCCTATTAGAAAACAACTGTGACTTACTTGACTTTTTAAGGCAGATAGCTAAACAAGACTTTCTACCGCTGAGTATACCACACCATGAGGTATGTCCGGTATGTCCAAACTATTTGTTTTGTTTCAAATGTGGTCTGATAATGGTAATCATTCTTTGAAACAGTTATCTGTTGAGCTGACTAGGCATTTTTGGCACTTAATTTAAAGAAGAACTAAGACTAATGCTTATGGCGGTTTTAATACTTGCTTTCCTAATGCATATGCAGCTATTTGTTACTTGGTGTTTGAAAATTATCATAATGTCGAATTATCTTCCAGGGGACAGTTGTTAACTTCGCTTAGGAGGACAAAGGCTACAATTACCCCATTATGGATGAAATGTGTTTGATTCCGTAGTCTTCGGAAACCCTTTCACCTACGTTTTTTCTAGCAGGAGCACAACTAGAGGACAACATGAAATGACAAACTAGTCAAGGGAGTCCATCAACCATGTAGTACTGCTACCGGTAAGTACTCACTGAACAACCATAATGCTTGTCTCATTTCAAATATGAATGTTGATTTTCCGGGCAACTGTAAGGGAAAGGCTAACTTATGTTGTGCACACTGAAGTGAGCATTATCACACCACTAGCTACAAGGATAGTGTGTACTCACAATGATGTAATAGGCCATACAGGGCCAACAGTGTGGTGCTTTAACTCTCCCAACTCATCTCAGAGGTAATGTTTCTTTTGCTAGGTCAAGACTGCAAGAAAAACAGTATATGCATTGGGAGATCATGTGAAAAGGAATTGTTAAGGATATTTGAGGACTTGCACTGGATCGTCAAAGAAACAGAAGGCTCTGCGAGAGACAAGGAGCAAATTCATGACAGCTGCAGGGATCCTGATATAAGACATCCACATCGGTGCAACTTCTTTAGCCTTTGATGATTATGAAAGTTCTGGATTCTGAGCAATGTAATCTGGATAGCAAACTTTGTTGGTTTTGGATGCTGATAGCTATCAGAATACAATAAAATAGAAAAGCATAATGTTCTCCTTTGAGCCCTTAACAAAATTCAGACTTTTACTATAGCTGGTAAAATCTACATTAAAAAAGCATTAACAAAGCAAACTTCTCTCACCAGCATTACCAATTTTAAATGTTACAAATGCACAGTATTACCAACGGAAATATTTATGATTAGTACTGCTAATGAGTTGACATCAGTGACAGCACTACTTGCCATCCTTCAACTCAGTCGCCACTGGTGCCAGGACAACATGAGCAATAAACAATATGACATGGTTGTCAGTATAGATGTGGTTCAGCCCAAATAAATTGGGGCTACTCTGTAACAAAGGCCGCCCACTGTGTTGCAGGGGCAGTATCAAGGTGCCAGCAGTATTCGCTATTGTGCGGGTTACTAATATAGCTTTAGTTGACTGACAGTTTTTCAACATCAGACTGAGTTCCGTCTACTTAGTGCTGATGACAATATCAACATTAAGCTTGTATCTTATAGACACATTCACATTTCTTTAAGTCAGCATGTTAAGCACATATGCCATGCCAGCTAGACACTGTAACCGTGTGTAAAGCATACACTACTATGAAAATATTTAAAACACATTGCCGTATCAGTGTTCATTTTGCCCAACTCTGTAATGCATAAGTGTCCGTGACCATTTAAACATTGCTTCAGTACATGAGGAACACATTGCAATGCCAGTTTCCATATCACACCAATATGAAAAGTATGCATTGCTGCACCAGTTTCTACACTGCTCATGCAAGTAATCCCTACATTGTTGCCAGCGTATACATAGCTCCAGTATTTAAAAAGCAGTTTGCCATGCCAGGTTCCCCATTTCCCCAAGCACACATTTGTATACACATACATACACACATATACCACTAAAGGTGAGAGTAACACAGAGTTATGGCAACGGAGATGCGCCAGTGCTTAATTTGCAAATAAAAAGGTGCCAGTGCCCCAGTGCTTAATTTGGAAATAAAAAGGTGCTGGTGCCCAAAGCCCTCCTCTTAAACACGCGGATGCTGCAATTAAATGTGTGAACACGGAATACTGAGGCAGGGTAATCCTGAAGCCATCTCGGGCCTCTTCAATCCATATAAGACACTCCCGGCCCCTTCAGCTCACTCCAGCAGCTTACTACTTTCTTCCTTTGTGACGCTTTTTCGTTTTTCTCTACCTCCGTCTTTCCTATATGTGTCTTTTCCTCGCAGCAAATGCTTGAGTCAGAAGACTAAGCCCCGGCCCTAAAAAATAAGTGCCGGTGCTGAGCACCGGAAACAACAAGCACAAATTAAGCACTGCAGTGCCCAAAGCCCTCCTCTTAAACACGGGGCTGCTGCAATTAAATGTGGGAACACAGAATACTGAGGCAGCGTAATCCTCAACCCATCTCGGGCCTCTGCAATCCATATAAAGCCACTCCCTGCCCCTTCAGCTCACTCTTGCAGCTTTCTGTTTTCTACCTTTGTGATGCTTTTTCGTTTTTCCCTTCCTCCATCTTTCCCATATGTGTCTTTTGCTTGCAGCAAATGCTTAAGGCAGAAGAGCAAGCACCGGCCCTCAAAAATAAGTGCCGGTGCTCAACACCGGAAACAACAAGCACAAATTAAGCACTAAGGTGCGCACACCCACACTACACACACTATCTGAAAGGCATGCATATAGGAATATACAAACATAGTTGAATTCACATACACAAAGGCACACAATTACATCCATCTTCCCACAGATGAACAGACAATCACACCTATCTAGAGTGGCACACAATATGTAAGCAGACATAGACGCACGCACACACGGAGGTCCACCATTCGTCCTCACCACAGTGCTCAAGCTTTATGTCTCTGTTCCAGTACACATAAGCAAACACTCAATATCAGCAACCTGGATGGAGTGAGAGGTGCATATGGCCTTGGAATGTTAAGGTAAGTTACCTTAACCCAGGAAGATACCTCAACTACCTTCCTGCCGGAGGTGGATTTCTAGACTTTTTATTCTCTCCACACTGAATTACAAATCAAGTAGAAGGTATTGATTAACTGATTCTAACCCCATAGCCAGATAATCAAAATGTAGCTCACCAATGAGTTCTGCTTTCTATATCTGACTTTTCAAGTGCAGCCAAACAATCAACTCAATAAACTATACCAACGGCTCTCTGGACCTGAAATGTCCCTGCAGAGCGTACATGACATTGCTCTGCCAGGTTAAACCATTTCCCAAATCTGGTAGTTCATGGCAGAATAAAAAGCAAATGTCCTATAAAGAAATGCCATAGCTGTCCCTCATTATGACTGCTTTGGACTGAACCAATGTCACATTAGTTCAAACTCTCCAGAGGAAATCCAGGCAGGTATCTAGCCCAAGAAAGGCCACTTTCTAATACCATAGAGCTAGTGCCCAGCCTAATCCCAAAACAGGCCCTAGAATGCTGGATCCTAGAATGCTTTCAGTGAGTCTTCAGCCCTGTCCCAGAGACAACCATATTCATGATTCTTTATGTGTCATCCCACCATCAGTGGCCTTATAATCACAACCACCCTTAGTTACTGCAAACTCAGCGCACTGTTGTAATATCATACCTAGGTGTACTTCCTGCTAATTACATGCTGCTGCACTGAAAGACCTTCTGCATCTATTGGACGAAGCCATTCAGAAATTATCCTACCTTTTTCTCGAGCCATCTCCTGCAGACAGAAGTATATCACTCTTGCTCCTAGGCTGAAGCCTACCAGGGTAACAGGCCTCCTTCCCTGGAAGAAAGCATACAGAAGGCATAATTCATAAAGAGATGTGGTAACAAACAGTACTGGGTTAAGAGGACATGGACAGGTGCAATCACGTGTGCATTGAACCTAGAACCCAAAGGAAGCACAGGGCACCATGAGAAACCCTGTGGGGTATCACAGCACCCAGGTCGAAGGTGAAACTATAGTTCAGTTGAAGAGGCACAGTGTTCCATGGTAGATACTCAGAGCTCCATAGAATACGGAAAAAACACCACTATAATGGGATACTCAGTACTAAATAGAGATATCATTAATGTCTCTGGGAAACACGGAGCTCCTGGTGGTTTTAGGGGCAGAGGTGCAGTTGGGGACTGGACCAGAAAAGGGCTTGTATGAGAACATAAAGCTCCATGAGGAAACGCTCTCCCAGAAGAATATGGAGGGAACTGGGTGGGAGACCTCTGAACCCCAGTACAAGGGGAACAATGACTCTAAAAGCCCAGTGCCACAGAGCACTGATGCAAGGAGGAAAACAGATCTATGTATGAAGTATGTAAAGCAATAAGGACATCAAAAGTGAAAGACACAATAACTATGATGCCTTGGTTCATGTTTTTAAGTTTTGCACTTTTTGTTGTTCCAGAGAATCTCAATAACTGGGAGGGTTATGGCCCAACATGGGTCCCATATTTGCCCTGCCTAGGAACTCAGACCTCACGTCACTGATGGGGTCAATAATGCAACATATGTCTACGGTCGCTTGTGCTCTTGTGTAAACCAGACATGGCCAAGCAGACTGAAGTTGTTTTCTCCGTTGAAGCAGGGTGAAGTTAGATTTCAACATGCTTGGTCGCCTTCTTTAGAGGTACCACCAAACCAACATACAGGGAAGAACTGGTTAAGAATTCTTAAGTGAAGCACTGTTATAGATTACAGTTTGTTGACCCAATGAACAGAGAGTTTGTGAGAGGAGACAGAGTACCAGAGGCATGGAGAACAAAATTCTAGGTGAGGAGGCATCGAAAACTCAACCCACAGGAGAACAAAGTTTCTCTGAGAGTGGAACGTAGTTTTCAGTGATAGGCAAAATAGACACCTTTTTATTGCGCTGGACAGACACTGTTGAAGGGGAAAACAGAGCACCTAATGAAACGGGGGCAAAGTTCATGTAAGTGGAGCCATACAGTATATTGCACGTTGATCAGATTATCCATGCAAGGGGGTATGGGTACAAGGTATGCAAAGCTCGACTGGAGAAGCCCAAAGCACTGGATGTGAAGACTGTGTGCAGCGCAGGTGGATTTCTAGTTTGCAACAGGACCGACAGTGCAGCTGAATTACTTCAGTTCACAACATCAGGGGGCATTGCAGGTACCTCCCTTCGGTTCACAATGGACAGTGTTTTATGGAAATTTCTTTGAGTTCTTTACTAACAAGTATATGGTGAAGTTAGATGGTTTAATTCTCTTTCTTTGTTAGTAGGGGGGTGTGCAGACAGCTTTATTCTGTTTGTCTCTTAGGCGACAGCAGCGCTCATGGGCATATACTGTACTCCTAAAAGAAACCTTGCAGATAGACTCGTACATCCAATCAAGGCTAAATCGAATACATGACCCTTCAAAACACTTTCAAGTCAGTAACCTTTCTAATCTACATATTTAAAGGCCCAAACGAGTTTGGTTTTATCTTATATCCTGAAGAAACTAAATTGATAGTTTGCTGGCAATTTCCATAGCATCTTCATCTCATAAACACAATCTGTCTGATAATTTGTGTCTTGGATATTAATAGGTCATTCAGGCCAATAAATGGACTTAGTCCATATTAAACTCAATTTTGAATCATGATGATCAGAGCCCATCCAAATGTTCCATAGAGGAGCCGAGTCAACACGTTTTTCACGGCGTTCTGCTGCTTCGTCAGTGCTCTCTTCCAAGCGTTAGAAATGTATTTCCAGTTTGTAAATATTCACTATTTCTGCAGACTAGTGCTATCTCAGTTTCCAAAAAAAAGTCATCGCATTTTGTAGTCACAAATCCCACATTTTCCTCATATTCAGCACCTTCCATAAATCCCAGTCACATGACCTCAGATTCCATCTACATCTTAGTTCTGTTGCACAGGCCTCCGCAGTGTGTGGGCCCCCCTCACCCGCACTGCACTAAGAGTGTAATAAGGGCAGCCTGGGGAAGCCTCTGTAGCTTCCCCAAGCTGAAAGTAGAAAGCAAAAACTTGTGACATTTTTATTGTTGCAAGTGCCGAGGTATTGGCCAACGAAAATGCTCCTCAGTACCTGCCACTGTGATGTGCTCATCCAGGCTGAGGGAGTATTCTAGTAGAGGCAGACAGCAAGTATATAAAATAGGGCAGGAGAGATGAAAAATGTGAGGGGAATGAATGAGATAGATGCTCGAGCCACTGCAAGGCAGTGGCGTGACAGGCCAGGGAGACATGCATAGAGAACAGGGTAGTGAGACAACAATACACCCTTCACAATGGAAAGCATAAACAACAGAAGTGGAAAAAGGAAGAGTTAAGAGGCGTTTTCTCTTGAAGATTTACAGATTTACTCTAGATCAGAAGAAGAACATTTTCTAAGGAAAATTGCTTTGGGAAAATGCATTTTGGGAACTGTCCCCCCTCACCTTTTTCTTGGCCACAGCTAGCCGGATCACCCCAAAACATTCCAGGAAGGAGTAAAGGTGGAGGAACATTTTTCTTAAAAAAAAGTTTTGTGAAGATTCGTCAAATGGTTCCAAAGTAATTAGCTAACCAAAGATATGCTTTTCCTACGGAAACGTGGTCCTAACTATAACTGCCCAGTTGCGAGCACAACTTGGAGATATATATACATAAGCGCCCACTTTCAACCAATGTGCTGGTGCTCTGCTGTGGGCATGAATCCCGCAACATATACCTATATAATGAAGATTTCCCGAAACGGGAAACATACTGGCACTCTAGGGTGTGCACTGCAACAAATAATTTTATTGAAACGTTATTAAACATTTTAAAAATAATCATTAAAAATTGCACTGTGTGAATTACTGAAATACAGATTTGATTAAAAATATTGGTGATTTTGGATATATATGTATATATATATATATATATATATATATATATATATATATATATATATATATATATATATTTGGAAAATGTCACTTACCCAGTGTCCATCTGTTCGTGGCATGTTCTGCTGCAGATTCACATGCTGTGCATTAGTCCACCATCTAGTATTGGGCTCGGAGTGTCACAAGTTGTTTTTCTTCAAAGAAGTGTTTTCCCCGCAGAGGGTAAAGGAAGGAGTAATAGAGTATATAAGTACAAAGTAAGAAATGTCCATGCTAATGTAAATGTATATACATATGTACAAATGTTTGTAACTTAAATGACTACAGGCTTCCAGGGAAGAGGGAGGGTGCATGTGAATCTGCAGCAGAACATGCCACGAACAGATGTACACTGTGTAAGTGACATTTTCGGTTCGATGGCATGTGTAGCTGCAGATACACATGCTGTGCATAGACTACAAACCAGTATGTCCTCCCATAAATTAGCAGTGGTTAGCCTGTAGGAGTTGAAGTTGTTTGAAATAACGTTCTTAGAACAGCTTGACCTACTGTGGCTTGTTGTCATGATAATACGTCTACACAGTAGTGTTTAGTGAATGTATGTGGTGTTGACCATGTGGCTGCTTTACATATTTTGGCCATTGGTATGTTACCTAAAAAAGCCATTGATGCACCTTTTTTCCTTGTAGAGTGTGCTTTAGGAGTAACAAAAAGCTGTCATTTTGCTTTAATATAGCTTGTTTGGATGCATCTTACAATCCATCGTGCTAATCCTTGTTTTGATATCGGATTCCCTGTATGGGTTTTTTGGAAAGTGACAAATAGTTGTTTAGTCTTTCTAAACGGTTTAGTTCTGTCTATATAGTACATTAAAGCTCTTTTGAGGTCTAATGTATGTAGAGCTCTCTCTGCCACTGAGTCTGGCTGTGGGAAGAAGGCTAGTAGTTCCACTGTTTGATTTATATGAAATGGTGGTACCACTTTAGGTAGAAATGTTGGATTTGTTCTTAGTACTACTTTATGTTTGTGTACTTGTAAGAAAGGTTCTTCAAGAGTAAAGGCTTGAATTTCACTTACTCTTCTTAAAGAAGTAATTGCCACTAGAAAGGCAACTTTCCATGTTACAAATTGAATTTGGCAGGAGTGCATAGGCTCAAATGGTGGTCCCATGAGTCTTGTAAGCACTATATTTAGATTCCAAGAAGGAATTGGTGGTGTTCTTGGTGGAATGATGCGTTTTAAACCTTTCATGAATGCTTTAACGACAGGAACTCTAAATAAAGAGCTATGTTGTATATTTTGTAAATGTGCAGAAATTGCAGTAAGATGAATTTTTATTGAAGTGAATGCCAAGTTTGAGTTTTGTAAATGAAGTAAATAACATACAGTATCTTTTATCGATGCTATAAGAGGGTCTATATTTTTGGATTGACAGTAATATACAAACCTTTTCCATTTGTTTGCATAGCACTGTCTACTAGTGGGTTTTCTCACTTGTTTAATAACTTCCATACATTCTGATGGGAGTTGTAAATATCCAAACTCTATGACTTCAGGAGCAAAATTGCTAGATTGAGTGCCTTGGGATTTGGATGCCTGATTTGGCCTCTGTTTTGTGTCAACATATCAGGTTTGGATGTGAGTTTGGAGTGTGGTACTACGGACAGATCTAATAAAGTTGTGTACCACGGTTGACGTGCCCATGTTGGTGCTATGAGTATAATTTTGAGTGAAGTTTGACTCAACTTGTTGACTAGAAATGGAAGGAGTGGGAAAAGCGTATGCAAATATCCCTGACCAATTGATCCATAGAGCATTCCCCTTGGATTGGGGATGTGGGTGTCTGGATGCAAAGTTTTGGCATTTTGTGTTTTCTCTTGTTGCGAACAGGACTATGTTTGGAGTTCCCCACTTTTGAAAGAATTTTTGAAGTACTTGAGGGTGGAGTTCCCATTTGTGAGTTTGTTGGTGATTTCTGCTGAGGATATCTGCCAACTGATTGTCTATCCCTGGAATGTATGGAGCCAATTGATTAATTTGATTGAGGATTGCCCATTTCCACATTTTCTGGGCTAGAAGGGACAGTTGGGATGAATGTGTCCCTCCCTGTTTGTTCAGATAATACATGGTTGTCATGTTGTCTGTTTTTATAAGAACATTCTTCTGTGTGAGAAAAGGTTGAAAAGCTTTTAGTGCTAGAAAAATAGCTAATAACCCTAAGTGGTTTATGTGTAGCTGTTTGTGTTTGACATTCTATTGCCCTTGAATGATGTGATTGTTTAGGTGAGCTCCCCAACCAATCATTGATGCATCTGTTGTAATTATGGTCTGAGGCACAGGGGCTTGAAATGGCTGCCCTTTGCTTAGATTTGTAGAATTTCACCACTGAAGGGACATGTATGTTTGGCGGTCTATCAACACTAGATCTTGAAGTTGATCGTGTGCCTGTGACCGTTGTTGTGCAAGGCACTGTTGTAAGGGCTGCATGTTTAGTCTCGCGTGTGGTACAATTGCAAAACATGATGCCATGATTCCTAAAATGTTCATGACAAATCTGACAGTGTATTGTTGATTTGTTTGTATTTGTGTGATTATATTTTGGAACTCTTGTATCCTTTGTGTATTTGGATATGCTAGAGCCTGCTGAGTGTTTAGTATTGCATCCAAATACTGTTGTATTTGTGCTGGTTCAGGGTGTGATTTGTGGTAGTTTATTGAGAAACTTAGTGTGTGTAAGGTTTGTATTACATAATGCGTATGGTTTTGGCATTGTGTATGACTGTTTGATTTTATTAGCCAATCGTCTGGATATTGAAAGAGATGTATATGTTGTCTTCTTAGGTAGGCTGCTACTACTGCCAAGCACTTTGTGAATGCCCTTGGCGCTGTTGTTATTCCACTTTGAATTGGTAGTGTTTTCCTTGAATGACAAATCTGAGATATTTTCTGTGTGCAGGATGGATGGGTATATGAAAATATGCATCCTTAAGGTCTAAGGCTGTCATGAGGTCTTGTTTTTGTAATAGTGGGATGACATCCTGTAAAGTTACCATGTGGAAATGTTCTGATATGATGTAAAGATTGAGAGGCCTGAGGTCTAATATTGGCCTGAGGGTGCCATCCTTTTTAGGAATTAGAAAATAGAGTGAATATACTCCTGTTCCTATTTGAGACTGTGGAAACATTTCTATTGCTTGTTTGAGTAGTAGAGATTGGGTCTCTTGTTGTAACAGAATTGTGTGTTCTGTGGATAGTCTGTGTGACCTTGGTGGAATATTTGGAGGAGTGTTTATCAATTCTAGGCAATAGCCACTGCGGATAATTGACAACACCCAGTTGTCTGTGGTAATATTTTGCCAATCTGTGTGGAACTGTTGTAGTCTTCCCCCCATAGGAGAGCTGTGGAGTGGAAGGGAAGGAGGGAAGTCACTGTTTTGGGTGCTGTGGAGGCTGCTTAGAGGCCTGAAATTTCCCTCTATTTCTCGGGTATTGTCCTCTATATGTGCCCCTAAAACTACCACGTTGGTATTGCGGTTGTTAGGTTGGCTTTGTCAGCAAGGTGGATGCCTCTGAGGGCTGTGTTCTGAAACCACCTCGAAACTGAGGTTCACGAAAGGACCCCCTATATGGTGCAGAGTAGAGTGTACCCATTGCCTTTGCTGTGTCAGAGTCCTTTCGCAATTTTTCTAAGGCTGTGTCTACTTCTGGCCCAAAAAGAAGTTTTTTGTCGAACGGCATGTTCAACACAGCCTACTGTATTTCTGGCTTGAATCCAGAAGATCTGAGCCATGCATGTATGCGTATAGTGACTGCAGTGATGACGCTCCTAGAAAGTATCTGCTGCATCTATGGCAGATCTTATTTGATTGTTTGTAATGGCTTGCACTTCCTCCACTACTTGTTGTGCCCTTTTCTGGTGTTCTTAGGGGAGATGCTGTATCATGTCTTGCATCTCGTCCCAATGGGCTCTGTCATAGCGAGCTTATAGTGCTTGCAAGTTGGCTATCCTCCACTGATTTGCTGCCTGGGACGCAACTCTTTTCCGTGCAGCATCCAATTTCCTGCTCTCTTTATGATGGGTGATATAATCAGGGTCAGAGGGTGCAGGTTTATATTTCTTCTCTATCCTAGGTGTTATGATGCGTGCCTTAACTGGGTCACTAAAGATATGATCTGCATGTTTTACCATGCCTGGGAGCATCGGGAGGCATTGATACCTAGAATGTGTTGAGGACAGAGTGTTAAATAAGAACTCCTCTTTTAGGGGTTATGTATGCATGGTAACACCATGATATGCTGTAGCCCTAGCTATGACTTGATTACAGACAGTACTATCCTCAGGTGGTGATGGTTTAGAGGGATAGCTGTCTGGATCGTTACTTGGAATGGGATCAGGGTCATAAAGATCCCAGGGATCCACATTGTCCTGTTGTGAATCGTAAGAATGAGTGGGTGACTGCACTGGTGTAGGGCTGGTAGGAGGAGAGGTAGGTAGGTGGGGAGAATGAGGAGGAGAGTAAGGAGGAGAAAATTGAGGAGGTGGTGGTTTCTCCTTCTGCTTTGGCACTTTAGCTGGAGGATGCATAGTGTCCAATTCCTCCTGAAAAGCTAGCTTCCTCTTTGTTTTTAAAGGAGGTTTCTGTCAGAATTCTCCCTGTTTCTTTATGGATGTGGATTCTGGATTGCCTTTCATCCATAATTTCTAGAATTGGTTGTACCTCTAACTCCTCTTCAGAGGTTTTGTGGCTTTCTTTAAGTCTCTTTGAAAGTCCATGCTCCTCTGTGTAAGTTGGCCTTTTCGGCTCCGAAACGTGCTTTTTCGGGATTGAAAAAGATGAAGAGGATGAAGGTTTCGGCTCTGAAACTGGCTTTTTAATTTTCGACTCTGAAATGTGGTGTTTAGTGGAGTCGGAAATGGAGCTCTTAGTTGTCTCCGATATTTTTGGCGGAGTGGCCTTTTTCGGTGCCAAACTGGGAAGTTGGTCACAGACAGTCTTTTTTCGGGCCGAGCCATGGCCCTCTGGCAGTGGGGTACCCAAAGCCTTGTGTTTTTTCTTTTGTGAGGGTGCAGGGGCAGACGTACTCACATGTTGTCCTGCTGTGTCTGGTCTGTCTTGGTCTGATTCCTGCTCGGACTCGGAATCTGGAACCAAGACTGCAGTCTGCATCAACTCTTCCACGTCGAGATGTTCCCCGCTCCTCGACACCATTTCGAGCCTTCTTGCTCTTCTGTCTCTAAGAGTCTTTTTCGATCGAAAGGATCGACAGGCCTCGTAGTTTTCCTCCTGATGGTCTGGGGAAAGGCAGAGGTTGCAAACCAGATGCTGGTCTGTGTACGGGTACTTCGCGTGGCACTGAGGACAGAATCTGAATGGAGTCCTGTCCATGAGGCTTCCACACGGTCGGCCCGAATAGGCCCGAGTTGGGCGCGCGTGCCCCGAAGGACGAACAAAGTTGTTTTCCCGACGGTAGTGCTGTGTCAATGGAAGATTATCAACCCGATTGATACAATACTGACGAAAAGAGCGTTTTCCAAAGTTTTCCTAATCGAAATCTCGGAGCGAAAGGAAACACGTCCGAATCCGACGGCGGAAAGAAAACAATCTAACAATGGAGTTGATGCCCATGCTCAATGGAACCGAAGAGGAGGAGTCACTCAATCCTGTGACTCAAAGACTTCTTCGAAGAAAAACAACTTGTAACACTCCGAGCCCAACACTAGATGGTGGACTAATGCACAGCACGTGTATCTGCAGCTACACATGCCACTGAACATATATATATATATATATATATATATATATATATATATATATATATATATGGAAAATGTCACTTACCCAGTGTATATCTGTTCGTGGGATTTTGCGCTGCAGATTCACATGCTGTGCACTGTTCCTGCCATCTAGTGTTGGGCTCGGAGTGTTACAAGTTGTTTTTATTCAAAGAAGTCTTTTCGAGTCACAGGACCGAGTGACTCCTCCCTTTCGGCTCCATTGCGCATGGGCATCGACTCCATCTTAGATTATTTTCCCGGCAAAGGGTGAGGTAGGAGTGGTAGAATGAGGATACTAAAGATATGCCATGCAATGGAATAGATATATATATATGTACATAGTTTGTGGTAAAGTAATATTTATTTACATATATACAATTTAAATGCAACTTAAACGGCTACAGGCTCCCGGGGAGGTGGGAGGGCGCATGTGAATCTGCAGCACAACATGCCACAAACAGATGTACACTGGATAAGTGACATTTTCCGTTCGATGGCATGTGTAGCTGCAGATACACATGCTGTGCATAGACTACAAAGCAGTAATTCTCCCGAAAGCGGTGGTTGAAGTTGTTTGAAATAATGTTCTTAATACAGCCTGTCTTACTGTGGCTTGTTGTGTTGCTAACACATCTACACAGTAATGTATAGTAAAGGTATGAGGTGTAGACCAAGTGGCTGCTTTACAAATCTCTGTCATTGGTATATTACCTAAAAAGGCCATTGTTGCTCCTTTCTTTCTAGTGGAGTGTGCCCTTGGTGTAATGGGTAATTCCCTTTTAGCTTTGAGGCAACAGGTCTGAATACATTTGACTATCCATCTGGCTATGCCCTGTTTGGATATAGGGTTACCAGCATGGGGTTTTTGGAAAGCAACGAACAATTGCTTAGTTTTACGAAAAGATTTTGTTCTGTCAATGTAATACATTAGCGCTCTTTTAATGTCTAATGTATGCAGTGCTCTTTCTGCTACTGAGTCTGGTTGTGGGAAGAAGACTGGGAGCTCTACTGTTTGGTTTAGATGAAACAGTGAAATGACTTTTGGTAAAAATGTTGGATTTGTACGGAGAACCACCTTATGTTTGTGTATTTGTATAAAGGGTTCTTGTATAGTAAATGCCTGTATTTCGCTAACTCTTCGTAGTGAAGTGATGGCTATTAGAAAAGCTACCTTCCAAGTTAAGAATTGGATTTGGCAAGAATGCATGGGTTCAAAAGGTGGGCCCATGAGTCGTGTAAGTACAATATTAAGATTCCACGAGGGTACTGGTGGGATTCTTGGAGGTATGATCCTTTTTAGTCCTTCCATAAAGGTTTTAATAACTGGGATTCTAAAAAGTGACTTTGTATGTTTAATCTGCAGGTAAGCAGAGATTGCGGTGAGATGAATTTCTATGGAAGAAAAAGCGAGATTTGCTTTTTGTAGGTGTAGTAAGTAACTCACAATGTTTTGTATGGAGGCCTCTAACGGTGTGATTTGGTTTGCTTGGCAGTAGAAAACAAACCTTTTCCATTTATTAGCATAACAATGCCTTGTTGTCGGTTTTCTTGCCTGTTTAATGACTTCCATACACTTGAAAGGTTTAGATAGCCAAATTCTAAGACTTCATTAGCCAGATTGCTAGGTCGAGCAATGCTGGATTGGGGTGTCTGATCTATTGTTTGTGTTGTGTTAACAGATCTGGTCTGTTTGGGAGTTTGATGTGAGGTACTACTGAGAAGTCCATCAGTGTGGTGTACCACGGTTGGCGAACCCACGTTGGTGCTATGAGTATTGAGTTTGTTTTGACTCAGTTTCTTGACTAGGAAAGGAATGAGTGGGAGAGGGGGACAAGCGTAAGCAAATATCCCTGACCAACTGATCCACAGAGCATTGCCCTTGGACTGAGGGTGTGGGTACCTGGATGCGAAGTTTTGGCATTTTGCGTTTTGTTTTGTTGCAAACAGATCTATGTCTGGTGTCCCCCAGCGGTAGAAGTGGTCTTGTAGAATCTGGGGATGTATTTCTCACTCGTGAGTTTGCTGGTGATCTCGACTGAGATTGTCGGCTAACTGATTGTGAATGCCTGGTATATATTGTGCTATGAGGCGAATGTTGTTGTGAAGGCACAGTTGTGACAAGTGTGTGTCCCCCTGTTTGTTTAGATAGTACATTGTTGTCATATTGTCTGTTTTGACAAGAATGTGTTTGTGGGCTAGAAGGTGTTGAAAAGCTTTTAGTGCTAGAAAAACTGTTAGTAGTTCTAAGAGATTTATGTGAAGCTGTTTTTGTTGATTGTCCCATTGACCTTGTATATTGTGATTGTTGATGTGTGCTCCCCACCCAATCATGGAAGCGTCTGTTGTCAAAATGGCGTGAGGCACTGGGTCTTGAAATGGCCGCCCTTTGTTTAAATTGACAGGGTTCCACCATTGAAGCGAAGAGTGTGTTTGGTGGTCTATCAACACTAGATCTTGAAGTTGACCCTGTGCCTGCGTCCATTGTTTTGCTAGGCACTGTTGTAAGGACCGCATGTGTAGCCGTGCGTTTGGGACAATAGCGATGCATGAGGACATCATGCCTAGTAGTTTCATTATAAATCTGACTGTAAACTGTTGGTTTGGTTGGATGCTTGACACTATCTTTTGAAACGATTGAACTCTTTGTGGACTTGGAGTGGCAATTGCTCTTTGCGTGTTGAGTGTGGCTCCCAAGTATTGTTGTATTTGGGATGGTTGCAAGTGAGATTTTTGGTAATTTATAGAAAACCCTAGTTTGTGTAGCGTATCTATTACATATTGCGTGTGACTTTGACACCAGTGTTGAGTGTTGGCTTTTATTAGCCAATCGTGTAGATATGGGAATACGTGCATTTGATGTCTCCTTATATGAGCTCTACTACAGCTAGGCATTTTGTGAATACTCTGGGGCCTGTTGTTATCCCGAAGGGCAATACTTTGAATTGGTAATGGTTGCCTTGTATTACAAATCTGAGGTATTTCCTGTGAGATGGATGAATGGATATGTGGAAATACGCATCCTTTAGATCCAGTGTTGCCATGTATTCTCCCTGTTTTATCAAGGGAACTACGTCTTGTAGTGTGACCATGTGGAAATGATCTGATTTGATGAAGAGGTTTAACGTCCTGAGATCTAGAATTGGTCTTAGTGTTTTGTCTTTTTTGGGAATAAGGAAATATAGGGAGTAAACCTCTGTTCCTTTTTGATGGTGTGGTACTAGTTCTATGGCTTTTTTTCTTAGTAGTGCTTGCACTTCTATTTGTAGTAGGTCTAGATGTTGTGCTGACAGTTTGTGCGTCCCTGGGGGAACATCTGGAGGAAATTGTGTGAACTCTATGCAGTAACCATGTTGGATAATTGATAAAACCCACGTGTCCGTAGTAACGTCTGACCAATTTTTGTGGTATTTTGTTAATCTTCCCCCCACTGGTGATGTGTGTTGGGGGAGTGTGACATTGAAGTCACTGCTTGTTACTAGGGGTCTGCTTGGCAGGCTGAAATTTTCCCCTTGCTCTTGGGTACTGTCCCCTGTCTGAACCACGAAACCCCCCTCTCTGGTACTGAGATTGGTAAGTGGGTTTTGTTTGGGAAGTGGATGGCTCTGAGGGTTGCTGTCTAAACCCTCCCCTAAACTGTGGCTTCCTAAATGTTCCCCTATACTGGGAAGAGTAGAGCGCGCCCATGGCTTTGGCCGTGTCTTTGTCCTTCTTCATTTTCTCTATTGCAGTGTCCACCTCCGGCCCAAATAGTTGTTGTTGGTTGAACGGCATATTTAATACCGCCTGCTGTATTTCTGGCTTAAAACCAGAACTTCGTAGCCATTCATGCCTCCTGATGGTGACTGCTGTATTGACAGTCCGTGCTGCTGTATCGGCAGAGTCCAGTGCAGAACGGATTTGGCTGTTGGAGATGGCCTGTCCCTCCTCCATCACCTGAGCCCGTTTTTGATGTTCCTTTGGTAAATGTTGGATAATATCCTGCATTTCGTCCCAATGTGCTCTGTCGTAACGGGCGAGGAGGGCTTGTGAATTGGCGATACGCCACTGGTTGGCCGCTTGCGACGCCACTCTTTTTCCTGCCGTGTCAAATTTACGGTTTTTTTTATCAGGGGGTGGTGCATCCCCTGACGATTGAGAATTTGCCCGCTTTCTTGCGGCTCCCACTACAACAGAGTCCGGAGGGAGCTGCTGTGTAATAAACACCGGGTCCGACGGGGGAGGTTTATATTTTTTCTCTACCCTCGGGGTAATGGCCCTTCCTTTGACTGGTTCCTGAAAGACCTGTTGTGCATGCTTAAGCATGCCTGGTAACATTGGCAGGCTTTGATATGAAGCATGCGGGGATGCCAGTGTGTTAAAAAGAAAGTCATCCTCCAATGGTTCTGAGTGCATAGTGACATTGTGGAATGTCGCTGCCCTACCCAGTACTTGCGTGTAGGATGTGCTATCCTCAGGAGGAGAAGGCTTTGAAGGATAACACTCAGGACTATTGTCTGAGACTGGTGGGTCATATAGTTCCCAGGGGTGTGCATCGTCTTGTGTCAGCCCAGTATGTGTGGGTGACTGTGCCATTGGTGTGCCAACTGGTGACCTTGTCCGTTGTGGCGAGTGAGGTGGCGACGTTTGTGGTGAGAAATGTGAGAGTGGCGACCTTTCTCTAACCACCTTTGCTTTTGGTTGCTCAGTTTCAGTCTCATGAAAAGCCAATTTTCTTTTAAACTTGATCGGAGGGATGGTTTGAATTTTCCCTGTGTCCTTTTGGATTTGTAGCCTTGGTTGAGTTTGGTCAACCTCTTCCAAATCGAGCTCCTGTTCAAACCTGTGCTTCTCTTTAAGTTGTTGAGAGAGTCCATGTTCTTCCGTATAAGAAGTCTTTTTCGGCTCCGAAGCCGGTTTTTTCAGTACTGAAACACCGATGGATATACTCAGTCTCGGCTCCGAGAGGCTCTTTCGAGGCTTGTTCGATATGACCAATCGATGTCGACTCTTTTCGATGCCGGTTTCTCGACCCAAGTCGTAAGACTTCGGCACGATCTTGGCCTTTTTCGGTGCCGAAGATGTTATCTGGTCACTGCCTTTTTTGTGGGTCGAGCCATGGCCTTCCGGCAGTGGTGTCCCCAAGGCCTTTTGTTTCTTCACCTGACTTTGGGGCAGGGTCGGGGCAGGTGTACTCACTTTTTGTCCTGCCGTCGGTGGCCGGTCTCCGTCGGAGTCATCCGATTCCGAACACTGGATCGAAATAGTCATCTCTTCTTCCTCGACGTCGAGGTGTTGCGTTGACTTCGATGCCATCTGCAAACGCCTTGCTCGTCGATCTCTTAAGGTCTTCTTGGATCAAAAAGCCTTGCAGGCCTCACAGGTATCCTCTCTGTGTTCTGGCGACAAACACATATTACAGACCCGATGCTGGTCTGTATAAGGATACTTGGCATGACACGTCGGACAGAAACGGAAGGGGGTCCGGTCCATGAGTCTTCGACGACGGGTGTGCTCGGGCCGACCAGGCCTTCGGTTGAGTGCGGAAGCCCCGAAGGGCCGCTGAAGCGGTTGTGCCGTCGGTGCCAATGTATCTATACTAAACTGGTCCCAAACGCAACAATACCGACGGATTTCAATGTTTTTCTAAATTTTCCCGATTCGAATTACGGAATGAAGAGGAACACGTCCGAACCCGATGGGGAAAGAAAACAATCTAAGATGGAGTCGATGCCCATGCGAAATGGAGCCGAAAAGGAGGAGTCACTCGGTCCCGTGACTCGAAAAGACTTCTTCGAAGAAAAACAACTTGTAACACTCCGAGCCCAACACTAGATGACAGGAACAGTGCACAGCATGTGTATCTGCAGCTACACATGCCATTGAACACATATATATATATATATATATATATATATATATATGCTCAGGCCTTGATAAAGCCAAAGGCTTTGGCAAGGCCTGGCGTTACATACACCAATACAATAATAATAAATAGGCTATATTTAACTGCCACCCAATACCTCCCACAGAATGCCTAGGTGGCTTTTTAACTTTGATTTTAAGATTGGTACTTATCGTACCAATCTCAGAAGGATGAACAGTTAAGTCAGCCCTTCTGAAAATGAACCCGTTTTGCTGTTTTCATAAACAACAAACAGAGTCACTCACATTCAATGGACGGAACAGACCTTTTAAAAAAAATCCTTGGAGTATTACCTGCTGTCGGCTCAGCAGTATATGAGCTAGGTGTTTTCCAACTTCAGCAGATCGACTGAGGCACACTCCCCAAGGGTTGTCAATGACACTGGCAACAGCGAGTAGGGATGCTGGCCAAGTCAGAGCAGTGACAATACCTGAGGGCAAAGAGGCACATAGTATCAACATCTAAAAGAAAGGTCACACAATGTCACACATTGCTGGGGGCACAAATGATCAGACTAGTCAGCAGAACACAACAACGCATTCACACAAAGGGGGAAGGGGCCCAGCACTCACCTAGAAGAGAGGACACAGTCGATCACACCCAATCAGAGATGGCACGCAACATCAGCCAGGCAGAGAATACACAATGTATGGCTCTCAAAAACAAGAGGTTAACAACATCAGTTCAAATACATCACATTCAAGAAACAGGGCACATGATACCAGACTAGCTAGATGTGGCACGTATTACATTAAAAATAAAGTGGGCACACAGCACAGCCTGGCAATTCGGGCTGGATTTTACCTTCTGGAGCAGGGTCAAGACTGATATGCTTAGGCTGGGTCCAAACCGAGGTGTTATCGTAGACAAAAGAACAATGGGTTGGAGTGCTACCCTGAGCCATTGCTCGTCGGTAGAATTGTTGCAACAAGCCTCCCATCACCTTTTGTGTGTTTGATTTACCACCTTAAGTGGGAATGGCATGCCCAGATATGTTCAGTGCTCACTGTGCCCCTGGAAGCAGGCTACACCGGACTGAAGAGCTCCAACCAGGGCAAAACTGGTTTTGGTTTACTTGCATTCAAGTTCATTGAGGAGGATCTGGCCTGACATTTTAGGATGGGCAGTTCCAGCTGAAGCAAGATCAAGACTGATTTGCGTATGGTGTAGTCTCACTGAGGTAGCACGGTGTACAAGTTAACGATGGACTGAGATGCGTACTGAGTAATTACCAGTGGCTGAGATTAACTCAAGCATTCCCTCACTTATCTGTTTGCATACTTTTTTTTATACTTCAATGACCTCCCCAGGGATGGTGGATGGGGTAATTATCCTCCAATCGCCACCCCAGCAGATCAGAAAGCTCACTAGCACCAGAAATTTTAGATTTGGGCAAAAGAATGGGTAGTGGGCATCCCACCCATGTACTGGGCCAAAGCCCCACTCTAAAAGGGTCAAGCTAGTCTTCTGCCTGTTTGGGTGCAGAGAGAGGGTCTGCCACAATATGCCTGCAGGGAACAGAAATCCTACAAGACACCAGGGATATTAACATTGTGCCAAAACAAACAAAAGGATGGGGGTGCCCTATCCTGGAATCAAGCCATAACCCCAGCCCAGAAGGGGTAATCATCTCTTTCCTTGGGCCGATAGGAGGTTCATCAGATTGGGGAGATTTCTGAAACATTTTTTAAAACTATACATCGCATGTGTATGCCTCACATGGGTCCTGTGTCGTTTTATTTCCCACAATGTCCTGCAAACCTCAAACTTTTCCTAAAATCATGTATTTGCCTTGCATTTCAGTGAGGTAAACGTCTGGAATCCACAGTGATCTAAAAAAAATGCCTACCACCCAACGTTCCCCCTTTCTTGTATCTATAAAAACGTTACCTCACTTGTGTGGCTCAGCCTCCGTGACAGACATTTAGGGACGTTTGCATCACCGAAATGAAAGGAAAATGTGTGATCTCAGGCAAAGTTTGAGGTTTGCACACTTTGTGGGTAAGAAAACGTTGTATATCCACAAAGTGTGCAGGTTTGGAGTGGTATAGGTGGAGGCTAAGCTTGGGTCCAATGACCTCAGCTACTCCTATGGGGATGCCTCCATATTTGAGTTTTGGGCCTTTTCCTGTTCCAGGACTAGGCCCACACACACAAGTGGTACTGTTTTTATCAGGAGATGTGTGGGAACTTGGTGTAGTATGAAATTTATGAATCCCGACAGATTATAGAACCTTAAATCAAAAGAATCTTTGGAAAATGTGTATTTTTAGCCAAAGTTTAAGGTTTGCTTGGGCATCTGAGTAAGTAAATCTTATGAGATCCGTCACAGCCACCCTGGGCTCCCCTGGGTCACTAGTTTTCTGAAGTATCTGTGTTTTGATAGGTGTCCCTGGGTGCCAGCCAAGCTAGCTTTCTTACAAAACAAATTGCAAAAAATGGTCCGTTTTGAATTTAAAATCTTAATCTATCCATGTTGCATTTTATGTTTTTTCCAATCAACTGCACTAGGCTTATTCACATAGGTGGGAAGTGGGGAATCATTTATAATCAGGAGACATGTGGGAACACTGGGATGGTAATTTGTGTACCCCAACAGATTGCTAAACCTTTCCTGCACAAAAATGGGAGGAAATGTGTGTTTTATTGAAAGTTTGAAGTCTACATGAGTGCCTTGGTAAAAGAAAAACGAAAAACATCTTGGTATATCCACGCAGGTCATATCACACTGGACTTCTCTGGGGCTCTAGCTTTCTGAAATATATGAGTTTGGCAGGTTTCCCTGGATGCTGGCAGAATTAGGACCCAAATTCCACAGCCACCCACACTGCAAAAAAAGGGTTAGTTTTGAGTGTAAAATTTTTATTTGTCCATGTTGTGTTTTAGAGTCTTTCCTAAGACAAGTAGGTTTCCCTGGGTGGAGGCTGGGCTCGTAAGTCACACCTACCCACACTGTAAAAAAAAAAAAAAAAACATTGATTTTGCTGGTCAAAATGTAATGACTCAAGGTTGAGATTTTGGCTATTCTTTGTCGCAGGCCGTAGGCCTAGCCACACAAGTGGGATACCATTTTTTTATTGGGAGGCATAGGGAAACACAGAATAGTAGAGCATTTGATACTACAATTGGATTTATCCGCAACTGTGGCTTCTAAATGTAAGCAAGTGTGCAAAAAAAGAAGACATTTTGAAAAATTCCCTCTGAATCACATGATAGTATGAGAGACCACAATTCGGAGGTTTACACATACCTACTGTTCCTAACCTCAGTATCTTGTGTATATTTCAGAAATACGCAGACTTCCTTCATACCATTTTTTCATTCTCTATAATTTACCATCGGAATTGATGTATAGTCGGTACACAATGAAAAATCCCTGTAAACTGCATCTCAGTAGTTGGCTCTGAATATCGTGTGTTTATGAAGAACCTACAAACCCACCATACGCCCAGTATCAGAAAGGTCTGTGGGACTGGCTGTTTTTTCTTACTCTTTTTCATTATTTTTTTTCTTTCAACAGTTAGTTTCTTTGGGAAAAACCTTGCTAGAGCTACAAAAATGTCCTCTTGCTGAAGTTAGAATTGTGTCTACCTTTCAGAAATGTATGGGATCACGCACAAGTTTTACACTTGCTTCCACCACAAACGGAAAGCAAAAATTAGAAAAGATTTACTACTTCTTGGAAAGGCACAAAAACTGTTGGGTTTTGATACTACTTGCTTCTGGCAGCAGGTAAGATGGCAATTCTAGCCCAGCAAACCTGTTGTTAATGCCATTTTAGGAAAAAAGTATACACTTCTTGCAGGGCACTTTTTCTCTTTTAATATTTGGATATTTTCTCGGTTCCTTCCAGAGGAATCTACATACCCTTTAGAAACCCTTGGGTTTTGGGAAAAAAGGACGCAAATGTAGTGTGTATATCTTTTGTGGAAAACAGTTATGAAGATGTAAATTTGACCTACCCCTAACATCTAAAAAAGGATTTAGCTTTGGAGGTGGGGCTCAAAGCTCTAGCAGTCAAGAGGTTAAAGACTATGGGCTGATTTGAAGTTTGGCGTGCAGAGCACTTCATCACAAGCTTAACGGATATGCTGCCCACTCCAATTACATGTGTAAATAACAAATAAAGTACAACATTCGTTTTTTTGTTTTTTTTAAATAGGTGAAATTAATGTTAATTGTGTTGTGTGATATTGTAATACTCAAATACCATGTTTTAAAGAAGTATGAAAAAAATAATTTAAAAAAATACATTTATGTATAAAACACACTGTACATTAAAAAATACTGATACTGTTCATAGGATTGTTATTAGAAATCAAGAACAAAAACATACAAACCAAAAACAATGTAGGCATATGCTGTCAGAAAATGTGTCATGTCCTTGCAATGTCTATGCTTCAGTTAATGACCATCTGCTTCCTATTATAATATTCTGCTGGGGGTATCACATCAAGGTCGTGCCCAGGAACATTTTTCAGTCATGGGGTAATTGAACGTTATATATTGATGCAAAATTGTGCAGAATGTAACACACTACGATAACAACAACAAAACTTTCAGTAGAGGTCTATTTAGAGATGAGCAGTAATGAAGAATCAATCAAAAGTTGGCAGATGGCCTTTCAGACCAGTTGTCAGTTTCTGCCTTTTGGAGGCAAGGAGCACTATAAGTTTGACAATGTAGAAATAGCTAACTCTACCTTTAGAAATATCCTTTCCAGCACTGGTTTGCCACCGGGTATAGCGTATGAGTCCTTACATACCTATGGCGGGCCCTCTGATGCCATATCAGCCACGTTTAGTTCTTTCCTGACCGTCGAGCACAGCATGGTGGTCCCAGGCTGGAAAAACTTTTCACCTGACAAAACTGTCAGCGGTTTCGGCAAACCTAATTTTACATTCACAAAAGCAACCATTTTCATCCCTTTTTGAAGGTTTGTCTTTGGAAAGTGTAAAAGATTCCTTTGGCATGGCAAGCAGCCGGCATTGTCGGGTTTTGCAGAAAGTGCTACCACCTTGCCAGCAGAAGTGTTTACTGTGAAAAAGCTTTATCAACCCGGCAGGGACCTTCCGTATGGCAGACCAGCCATGGCTGGGCTGGCGAAGGATGCGCCTCCGATGTTCTACACATTCGTTGTCCAGAACTAAGGTATAAATTACGTCCTCAGTATCTGCACTGTCAAACTGGGATCTTAAAAGGTTATGTGTGTCAATGCTGTAGAATGGCACTCCTCTCCTTCAGTATGGTGAGGATGTATCATCAGTTTTACAATTCAGTGCTTCAAGGGGTATGCACCATTAACTGTGTGCACAAAGCAAATAAAGAAAAGATAACAAGCATTTCCTGTTACAAAAAAAAGACAAAATGTTGTCACTATGCACACACATATATGCAACTCAAGAGGGCAGTATATTTTTGTGCAAACCTACGCAGTAGCCAATTTTGGCTAGATGTAGGGACATCACTGTTCTATTGATATTGCTGTTTTGAATTCACTTAATTAAGCTGCTCCACGTTAGACCTAGGTGGAAGCCAGTAGTTCTATGCAGTTGATGTGGTGACCCAGACACTAAGGAGCCAGGTACCATGCATAGTCATATGTGCGAGAATTGCACCCACACAAGTGAGTGATGCGTGGGTGGTGCTGGGAACCTACAGAAGAGGGTCAAAGAAACACCTGCCGAGCAAAAGATTGTTGTGTTCCTTCATTGCACAGAACTATGAGTGCGGGTCTTTATCAACACTAGATCATCCTAATAGCTCCCAGATTGTGACCACTGCCTAATGAGCCACTCCTGGATTGGGAGCATGTGTAGCATGTGGCACAATGGCTATAAAAGTGGCCATCATACCGAAGACATTCATTACAGTCCTTAGAGTGAGTGGACAGACGGCATTGCTTAGCTGAGTTTCAGATGGAGTATTAGCTGTTTACCTCACACTTGACAGGCATACTACTGCAAGAAAGGAGTAGAAAGTCGCGTGCTAAAATGTGCCTGGCGGAAAACCAAAACACGCAGGATTTGGTACGGCTCCTTTAAGGGCATCACACTGGCGTCATGCTAGTGTAATTTGCCAGCTTGTGTGTCCATGAATTGCTTAGTATTTGGCACAATACATGGAGTACATGTGGTCGTTTGCACAAAATGTGTCAAATGTAAAAATGTGTGTGGATTATGCTGACTCTGGGGAGATCTGTTTGAATGTGCCTGTGTGGGCTAGGCAACGTGGTTCATTTAGGTGATGGTATGAACTGTGGTGTGCCAGGATGTGCACGGTGAGGGTCAATATTGGAGTAAAGCAGTGCGGTGTTGGATGTTTAGGTATGAATGGGATAACTGGCTTACGTGTGCTATTGCAGATGTGAGTGAGCGGGTTGAGGTTTGCTACATTTGGGGATGTGATGAAAAAGGTGTTGTATGATAGGTATGTGGTATGAGCTCGATGAGATGTTGTAAGGAAATGCCTCCTTGGCATGGTTCCCCCCTGACTTTTTGCCTTTGCTGATGCCAAGTTATGATTTGAAAGTGTGCTAAGGCCTGCTAACAAGGCCCCAGCACCAGTGTTCTTTCCCTAACCTGTAGCTTCGTTTCCACAATTGGCACACCCTGGCATCCAGGTAAGTCCCTTGTAACTGGTACCCCTGGTACTAAGGGCCCTGATGCCAGGGAAGGTCTCTAAGGGCTGCAGCATGTCTTATGCCACCCTGGAGACCCCTCACTCAGCACAGACACACTGCTTACCAGCTTGTGTGTGCTGGTGGGGATAAAATTACTAAGTCGACATGGCACTCCCCTCAGGGTGCCATGCCAACCTCACACTGCCAATGGCATAGATAAGTCACCCCTCTAGCAGGCCTTACAGCCCTAAGGCAGGGTGCACTATACCATAGGTGAGGGCATAAGTGCATGAGCACTATGCCACTATAGTGTCTAAGCAAAACCTTAGACATTGTAAGTGCAGGGTAGCCATAAGAGTATATGGTCTGGGAGTCTGTCATGCACGAATTCCACAGCACCAAAATGGCTACACTGAAAACTGGGAAGTTTGGTATCAAACTTCTCAGCACAATAAAGGCACACTGATGCCAGTGTACATTTTATTGTAAAATACACCCCAGAGGGCATCTTAGAGATGCCCCCTGAAACCATACCCGACTACCAGTGTGGGCTGACTAGTTTTAGTAGCCTGCCACACACCAGACATGTTGCTGGCCACATGGGGAGAGTGCCTTTGTCACTCTTTGGCTAGTAACAAAGCCTGTACTGGGTAGAGGTGCTTCTCACCTCCCCCTGCAGGAACTGTAACACCTGGCGGTGAGCCCCAAAGGCTCACCCCCTTTGTTACAGCACCCCAGGGCACTCCAGCTAGTGGAGTTGCCCGCCTCCTCCGGCCACGGCCCCACTTTTGGCGGCAAGGCCGGAGGAGATAATGAGAAAAACAAGGAGGAGTCACTGGCCAGTCAGGACAGCCCCTAAGGTGTCCTGAGCTGAGGTGACTCTGACTTGTAGAAATCCTCCATCTTGCAGATGGAGGATTCCCCCAATAGGATTAGGGATGTGCCCCCCTCCCCTCAGGGAGGAGGCACAAAGAGGGTGTAGCCACCCTCAGGGCTAGTAGCCATTGGCTACTAACCCCCCAGACCTAAACACACCCCTAAATCGAGTATTTAGGGGCTCCCAGAACCTAGGTAACTAAATTCCTGCAACCTAAGACGAAGAAGGACTGCTGAGCTGAAAAACCCGCAGAGAAGACGGAGACACCAACTGCTTTGGCCCCAGCTTTACCGGCCTGTCTCCCCACTTCAAAAGAACTGCTACAGCGATGCGTTCCACAGGGTCCAGCGACCTCTGAAGCCTCAGAGGACTACCCTGCATCTAAAAGGACCAAGAACTCCTGAGGACAGTGGCTCTGTTCCAAAGAAGAAACATCTTTTAAAAAAAGAAGCAACTTTGAAAGAACAAACGTTTCCCGCCGGTAGCGTGAGACTTTGCACTCTGCACCCGACGCCCCGGCTCGACTTGTGGAGAACTAACACTACAGGAAGGACTCCCCGGCGACTGCGAGCCCGTGAGTGGCCAGAGTTGACCCCCCTGAGCCCCCACAGCAACGCCTGCAGAGGGAATCCAGAGCCTCCCCCAGACCGCGACTGTCTGCTTCTAAGAACCCGACGCCTGGTAAGGACACTGCACCCGCAGCCCCCAGGACCTGAAGGATCCGACCTCCAGTGCAGGAGCGACCCCCAGGTGGCCCTCTCCCTTGCCCAGGTGGTGGCTACCCCGAGGAGCCCCCCTTGCCTGCCTGCATCGCTGAAGAGACCCCTAGGTCTCCCATTGAACTACATTGCAAACCCGACGCCTGTTTGCACACTGCACCCGGCCGCCCCCGTGCCGCTGAGGGTGTACTTTTTGTGCTGACTTGTGTCCCCCCCGGTGCCCTAGAAAACCACCCTGGTCTGCCCTCCGAAGACGGGGGTACTTACCTGCTGGCGGACTGGAACCGGGGCACCCTCTTCTCCATTCTCCATATGCGTTTTGGGCACCACTTTGACCTCTGCACCTGACCGGCCCTGAGCTGCTGGTGTGGTAACTTTGGGGTTGCTCTGAACCCCCAACAGTGGGCTACCTTGGACCCAACTTTGAACCCTGTAGGTGGTTTACTTACCTGCAAAACTAACAAACACTTACCTCCCCCAGGAACTGTTGAAAATTGCAGTGTCCAGTTTTAAAATAGCTTATTGCCATTTGTGTGAAAACTGTATATGCTATTTTGCTAATTCAAAGTTCCTAAAGTTCCTAAGTGAAATACCTTTCATTTAAAGTATTGTTTGTAAATCTTGAACCTGTGGTTCTTAAAATAAACTAAGAAAATATATTTTTCTATATAAAAACCTATTGGCCTGGAATTGTCTTTGAGTGTGTGTTCCCCATTTATTGCCTGTGTGTGTACAACAAATGCTTAACACTACCCTCTGATAAGCCTACTGCTCGACCACACTACCACAAAATAGAGCATTAGAATTATCTCTTTTTGCCACTATCTTACCTCTAAGGGGAACCCTTGGACTCTGTGCATGCTATTTCTTACTTTGAAATAGTACATACAGAGCCAACTTCCTACATTGGTGGCTCAGCGGTGGGGTACAAGACTGTGCATTTGCTGGACTACTCAGCCAATACCTGATCACACAACTAAATTCCAAAAATTGTCATTAGAAACTGATTTTTGAAATTTGAGCTATTTTTCTAAATTTTTAAAAGTCCTGCTAGGGCCTTGTGTTAGTCCCTGTTAGCATTTCTTTTAGAGTTTAAAAGTTTTGTAAACGTTTGAATTAAGTTCTAGAGGTAGTTTTAGATTCTTAAAAAGTATTCCAACTTTTAGAAACATAATGTCTGCTGCAGAAGAGATTGTGATGGACCTCAACCTCACCCCTTACCTGCGTCTTAGGATGTCAGAGTTAAGGTCTCTCTGCAAAATCAAAAAGATTAAAACTGGTTCAAACCCTACCAAAGTACAGCTCCAGGAGCTGTTGGCAGAGTTTGCTAAAAACAAACCCTCAGATGATGGCCTCACAGAGGGGAACCCTAGTGACATGGAGGATTTCCCACCTCCAGTCCCAGATAGGGAGCCCAGGGTCTCTCAAACCCTGACCTCAAATGTAATAGTCAGAGATGCTGCTTCTCTCACAGGAAAGTCCAGCAACTCTGGAAGCATTGAGGGCAGCCTCAATGAAGATGACCTCCTGTTAGCCAGGATGGTCAAAAGACTGGCTTTAGAGAGACAGCTCCTAGCCATAGAAAGGGAAAGACAAGAGATGGGCCTAGGTCCCATCAATGGTGGCAGCAACATAAATAGGGTCAGAGATTATCCTGACATGTTGAAAATCCCAAAAGGGATTGTAACTAAATATGAAGATGGTGATGACATCGGTTCGCAGCTTTTGAGAGGGCTTGTGCAACCAGAAAAATAAACAGATCTCACTGGGGTGCCCTCCTTTGGGAAATGTTCACTGGAAAGTGTAGGGACGGACTCCTCACACTCTCTGGAAAAGATGCAGAATCCTATGACCTCATGAAGGCTACCCTGATTGAGGGCTTTGGATTCTCCACTGAGGAGTATAGAATTAGGTTCAGGGGGGCTCAAAAATCCTCGAGCCAGACCTGGGTTGATTTTGTAGACTACTCAGTGAAAACACTGGATGGTTGGATTCATGGCAGTCGTGTAAATGATTATGATGGGCTGTACAATTTATTTGTGAAAGAACACCTGTTAAGTAATTGTTTCAATGATAAACTGCATCAGCATCTGGTAGACCTAGGACCAATTTCTCCCCAAGAATTGGGAAAGAAGGCGGACCATTGGGTCAAGACTAGGGTGACCAAGACTTCCACAGGGGGTGACCAAAAGAAAGGGGTCACAAAGCCTCCCCAGGGGAAGAGTGTTGAGAGCAAATCAGGGTTCACACTGAAGCTACATTAGTCTCTGAGGGTGGGGTGGACTTAGCCACACTGGCTGCCTGGCCCCCTAATATGCAAAAATACAGGCAGCAACTCTTAATTAATGGGACAAGTGTAGAAGGCCTGAGGGATACAGGTGCCAGTGTCACCATGGTGACAGATAAACTGTTTTCCCCTGGTCAATACCTGGCTGGACAAACTTATCCAGTCACCAACGTTGACAATCAGACTAAAGTACATCCCATGGCTATGGTAACTTTGGAGTGGGGAGGGGTCAATGGCCTGAAACAGGTGGTGGTCTCCTCAAATATCCCTGTAGACTGTTTGCTTGGAAATGACCTGGTGTCCTCAGCATGGGCTGAGGTAGAACTCAAAACCCATGCAGCCATGCTGGGCATCCCTGAACTGGTGTGTGTCAAGACAAGGACACAGTGCAAGGCTCAGGGTGAAAAAGAGATGTTGGAGCCTGGAAAAAGGGCCCAACCCTCCAAGAGAAAAGGAAAGAAGACTGGGGAACCAGCTTCCACACAACAAGAGAAAGAGAATCTCTCTTCCCAGGAAGAAGTTCTGCCCTCTGAAGGAACTGAGCCCATGGAGGTAGAACCTTATCAGGTTGAGCTCCTAGGCCCAGGGGGACCCACAAGGGAACAGTTGTGTAAGGGGCAAGAAACATGTCCATCTCTTGAAGGCCTTAGGCATGAAGCTGCTGAAGAGTCCAAAGGAAAAATAACAGGAACACATAGGGGGTCATTCTGACCCCGGCGGTCTCAGACCGCCGGGGCCAGGGTCGGCGAGAGCACCGCCGACAGACCGGCGGTGCCCCACAGGGCATTCTGACCGCGGCGGTTCGGCCGTGGTCAGATGCGGAAAACCGGCGGTCTCCTGCCGGTTTTCCGCTGCCCGTGTGAATCCTCCATGGCGGCGGAGCGCGCTCCGCCGCCATGGGGATTCTGACACCCCCTACCGCCATCCTGTTCCTGATGGGTCTCCCGCCAGGAACAGGATGTCGGTAGGGGGTGCCGTGGGGCCCCTGGGGGCCCCTGCAGTGCCCATGCCAATGGCATGGGCACTGCAGGGGCCCCCGTAAGAGGGCCCCACTATGTATTTCAGTGTCTGCTATGCAGACACTGAAATACGCGACGGGTGCCACTGCACCCGTCGCACATACCCACTCCGCCGGCTCCATTCGGAGCCGGCTTCCTCGTGGGGAGGGGTTTCCCGCTGGGCTGGCGGCGGCCTTCTGGCGGTCGCCCGCCAGCCCAGCGGGAAAACCTGAATGGCCTCCGCGGTCTTTCGACCGCGGAGCGGCCATATGGCGGTTCCCGCGAGGCGGGCGGCGGGAAGGTGGACTCCTTTACACTGAGGCAAGAGATCCCAAACCTGGTGCCACTAGGAGAGTGGTAGTGCCTCAGGAGTTTAGGGAGTTCATTCTGACCTTAGCTCATGATATTCCTCTTGCTGGGCATTTGGGACAGACCAAGACTTAGGAGAGATTAGTCAACCATTTCTATTGGCCCAACATGTCCCAGAAGGTAAAGGAGTTTTGTGTTTCCTGTGCCACCTGTCAAGCCAGTGGTAAGACAGGTGGACACCCAAAGGCCCCCCTCATTCCACTTCCAGTGGTGGGGGACCCCTTTGAAAGAGTGGGTGTGGACATAGTGGGTCCACTTGAACCTCCCACAGCCTCAGGGAACCAATACATACTAGTAGTAGTGGATCATGCTACTAGATACCCTGAAGCAATTCCCCTTAGGCCGACTACTGCCCCTGCAGTAGCCAAAGCACTCATTGGTATTTTTACCAGAGTGGGATTTCCTAAGGAGGTGGTGTCTGACAGAGGTACCACCTTCATGTCAGCATACCTGAAGCATATGTGGAATGAGTGTGGGGTGACTTACAAATTCACCATACCATCCACAAACCAATGGTCTTGTAGAAAGATTTAACAAGACATTGAAAGACATGATCATGGGGCTCCCTGAAAAACTCAAAAGGAGATGGGATGTCCTCTTGCCATGTCTGCTTTTCGCGTAAAGAGAGGTGCCTCAGAAGGGAGTAGGGTTTTCCCCCTTTGAACTTCTGTTTGGCCATCCTGTCAGGGGATCACTAGCTCTTGTAAAAGAAGGCTGGGAAAGACCTCTTCATGAGCCTAAACAAGATATAGTGGACTATGTACTAGGCCTACGTTCAAGGATGGCAGAGTACATGGAAAAGGCAAGCAAAAACCTTGAGGCCAGCCAACAGCTCCAGAAGATGTGGTATGACCAAAAGGCTGCTATGGTTGAATTTCAGCCAGGGCAGAAAGTCTGGGTTCGGGAGCCTATGGCTCCCAGGGTACTTCAGGACAGATGGAGTGGCCCTTACCCAGTGCTAGACAGGAAGAGTCAGGTCACCTACCTGGTAGACCTAGGCACTAGCAGGACCCCCAAAAGCGTGATCCATGTGAACCGCCTCAAACTCTTCCATGACAGGGCAGATGTGAATCTGTTGATGGTAACAGATGAGGACCAGGAAGCTGAGAGTGAACCTCTCCCTGATCTCCTCTCCACAGACCCTAAAGATGGTTCAGTAGATGGAGTGATCTATTCAGACACCCTCTCTGGCCAACAGCAATCTGACTGTAGGAGGTCCTGCAACAATTTGCTGAGCTCTTTTCCCTAACCCCTGGTCAGACACACCTGTATACCCATGATGTGGACACAGGAGACAGCATGCATGTCAAAAATAAAATTTTCAGACAGTCTGACCAAGTTAAGGAAAGCATCAAACTGGAAGTCCGTAAGATGCTGGAATTGGGAGTCATTGAGCACTCTGACAGTCCCTGGGCTAGCCCAGTGGTCTTAGTCCCCAAACCTCACACCAAAGATGGAAAGAGAGAGATGAGGTTTTGTGTGGACTACAGAGGACTTAATTCTGTCACCAAGACAGATGCCCATCCCATTCCAAGAGCAGATGAATTGATTGATAAGCTAGGTGCTGCCAGATACTTAAGTACCTTTGCCCTGACAGCAGGGTACTGGCAAATCAAAATGGCACCAGGAGCAAAAGAAAAGACAGCATTCTCCACACCTGATGGGCACTATCAGTTCACTGTGATGCCCTTTGGTTTAAAGAATGCCCCTGCCACCTTCCAAAGGTTGGTGAATCAAGTCCTTACTGGCTTAGAGTCCTTTAGTGCAGCTTATCTTGACGATATTGCTGTCTTTAGCTCCAGCTGGCAGGATCACCTGGTCTACCTGAAGAAGGTTTTGAAGGCCCTGCAAGCAGCAGGCCTCTCTATCAAGGCACCCAAATGCCAGATAGGGCAGGGAACTGTGGTTTACTTGGGACACCTTGTAGGTGGAGGCTAAGTTCAGCCACTCCAGCCCAAGATCCAGACTATTCTGGACTGGGCAGCTCCAAAAACCCAGACTCAAGTCAGGGCATTCCTTGGCTTGACTGGGTACTACAGGAGGTTTGTGAAGGGATATGGATCTATAGTGACACCCCTCACAGAACTTACCTCCAAGAAAATGCCCAAGAATGTAAACTGGACTGTAGAATGCCAACAGGCCTTTGACACCATGAAACAAGCAATGTGCACAGCACCAGTTCTCAAAGCTCCAGATTACTCCAAGCAGTTCATTGTGCAGACTGATGCCTCTGAACATGGGGTAGGGGCAGTTTTATCGCAAACAAATGATGATGGCCTTGACCAGCCTGTTGCTTTTATTAGCAGGAGGTTACTCCCCAGGGAGCAGCATTGGAGTGCCATCGAGAGGGAGGCCTTTGCTGTGGTTTGGTCCCTGAAGAAGCCGAGACCATACCTCTTTGGTACTCACTTTGTAGTTCAGACTGACCACAAACCTCTCAGATGGCTAATGCAAATGAAAGGTGAAAATCCAAAACTGTTGAGGTGGTCCATCTCCCTACAGGGAATGGACTTTATAGTGGAACACAGACCTGGGACTGCCCATGCCAATGCAGATGGCCTTTCCAGGTTCTTCCACAAAGAAAATGAAGACTCTCTTGGGAAAGGTTAGTCTTATCCTCTTTCGTTTGGGGGGGTCTTGTGTAAGGAAATGTTTCCTTGGCATGGTTACTCCCTGACTTTTTGCCTTTGCTGATGCCAAGTTATTATTTGAAAGTGTGCTGAGGCCTGCTAACCAGGCCCCAGCACCAGTGTTCTTTCCCTAACCTGTACCTTTGTTTCCACTATTGGCACACCCTGGCATCCAGGTAAGTCCCTTGTAACTGGTACCCCTGGTACCAAGGGCCCTGATGCCAGGGAAGGTCTCTAAGGGCTGCAGCATGTCTTATGCCACCCTGGAGACCCCACACTCAGCACAGACACACTGCTTACCAGCTTGTGTGTGCAGGTGGGGATAAAATGACTAAATCGACATGGCACTTCCCTCAGGGTGCCATGCCAACCTCACACTGCCTATGGCATAGATAAGTCACCCCTCTAGCAGGCCTTACAGCCCTAAGGCAGGGTGCACTATACCATAGGTGAGGGCATAAGTGCATGAGCACTATGCCCCTACAGTGTCTAAGCAAAACCTTAGACATTGTAAGTGCAGGGTAGCCATAAGAGTATATGGTCTGGGAGTCTGTCATGCACGAACTCCACAGCACCATAATGGCTACACTGAAAACTGGGAAACTTGGTATCAAACTTCTCAGCACAATAAAGGCACACTGATGCCAGTGTACATTTTATAGCAACATACACCCCAGAGGGCACCTTAGAGGTGCCCCCTGAAACCTTAACCGACTATCCGTGTAGGCTGACTAGTTTTAGCAGCCTGCCACACACCAGACATGTTGTATGGCCACATGGGGAGAGTGCCTTTGTCACTCTGTGGCTAGTAACAAAGCCTGTACTGGGTGGAGGTGCTTCTCACCTCCCCTGCAGGAACTGTAACACCTGGCGGTGAGCCTCAAAGGCTCACCCCCTGTGGTACAGCCCCCCAGGTCACTCCAGCTAGTGGAGTTGCCCGCCCCCTCCGGCCATGGCCCCACTTTTGGCGGCAAGGCCGGAGGAGATAATGAGAAAACAAGGAGGAGTCACTGGCCAGTCAGGACAGCCCCTAAGGTGTCCTGAGCTGAGGTGACTCTGACTTGTAGAAATCCTCCATCTTGCAGATGGAGGATTCCCCCAATAGGATTAGGGATGTGCCCCTCTCCCCTCAGGGAGGAAGCACAAAGAGGGTGTAGCCACCCTCAGGGCTAGTAGCTATTGGCTACTAACCCCCCAGACCCAAACACACCCCTATATCGAGTATTTAGGGGCTCCCAGAACCTAGGTAACTAGATTCCTGCAACCTAAGACGAAGAAGGACTGCTGATCTGAAAAACCTGCAGAGAAGACGGAGACACCAACTGCTTTGGTCCCAGCTTTACCGGCCTGTCTCCCCACTTCAAAAGAACTGCTACAGCGACCCATTTCGCAGGGTCCAGCAACCTCTGAAGCCTCAGAGGACTACCCTGCATCTAAAAGGAGACCAAGAACTCCCGAGGACAGCGGCTCTGCTCCAAAGAAGAAACATCTTTGCAACATAGAAGCAACTTTGAAAGAACACACGTTTCCCGCCAGAAGCGTGAGAATTTGCACTCTGCACCCGATGCCCCAGCTCGACTTGTGGAGAACTAACACTACAGGGAGGACTCCCTGGCGACTGCGAGCCTGTGAGTGGCCAGAGTTGACCCCCTGAGCCCCCACAGCGATGCCTGCAGAGGGAATCCAGAGGCTCCCCCTGACCGCGACTGCCTGCTTCTAAGAACCCGACGCCTGGTAAGGACACTGCACCCGTAGCCCCCAGGACCTGAAGGATCCGACCTCCAGTGCAGGAGCGACCCCCAGGTGGCCCTCTCCCTTGCCCAGGTGGTGGCTACCCCGAGGAGCCCCCCCCTTGCCTGCCTGCATCGCTGAAGAGACCCCAAGGTCTCCCATTGAACTACATTGCAAACCCGACGCCTGTTTGCACACTGCACCCGGCCGCCCCCGTGCCACTGAGGGTGTACTTTTTGTCCTGACTTGTGTCCCCCCCGGTGCCCTACAAAACCACCCTGGTCTGCCCTCCGAAGACCTGGCAGACTGGAACCAGGGCACCCCCTTCTCCATTGAAGCCTATGCGTTTTGGGCACCTCTTTGACCTCTGCACCTGACCGGCCCTGAGCTGCTGGTGTGGTAACTTTGGGGTTGCTCTGAACCCCCAACGGTGGGCTACCTTGGACCCAACTTTGAACCCTGTAGGTGGTTTACTTACCTGCAAAACTAACAAACACTTACCTCCCCAAGGAACTGTTGAACATTGCAGTGCCCAGTTTTAAAATAGCTTATTGCCATTTGTGTGAAAACTGTATATGCTATTTTGCTAATTCAAAGTTCCTAAGTGAAATACCTTTCATTTAAAGTATTGTTTGTAAATCTTGAACCTGTGGTTCTTAAAATAAACTAAGAAAATATATTTTTCTATATAAAAACCTATTGGCCTGGAATTGTCTTTGAGTGTGTGTTCCCTATTTATTGCCTGTGTGTGTACAACAAATGCTTAACACTACCCTCTGATAAGCCTACTGCTCGACCACACTACCACAAAATAGAGCATTAGAATTATCTCTTTTTGCCACTATCTTACCTCTAAGGGGAACCCTTGGACTCTGTGCATGCTATTTCTTACTTTGAAATAGTACATACAGAGCCAACTTCCTACAGATGTGATATAGTTGCACTTGTGTGAGGCTTGGAGATCTGGGTGGTGTATGGTATGCCTGAGAGTGAGGTATGAGCCTACTGAGGTGTGGCATGTCTGTTCTGTGTGTCACTGGCTGGGCTGAGTGAGATGTGGTATAGTTGGGCATCTAGGTAAAACCTATGTGGAGTGTGACATGTCTGACTGCATAGGGAGCTTGGTGAGGAATACCGTGTTAAGACGTAACAATGTGAGCAAAGCAAGACGTGTTTGCATGAGAGCTGAGCGTGGTCTGGTATGTTTGGTTGTACATGAGCATGGTGAGGTATAGCGAGTTTGGGTGTGTGAGGTAAGATTGTGTGCGTTGTGATGTGTTATTTTCGGGTGCAAATTGTGGACCTGGGTGAGTTGCAGTATGTTTAAGTATAATTGATAATTCTAGATAATTCGGTATTTTTCAGTGTTTTGGGTGTGCTTTGTTATAAACATTACGGCGTCCCGGCTTGACCTGCAGCTGACAAGCTTGCTTTAAAACACTGAGGGCGGATCTGATTTTTTTTTTAACAGAAATGGGATAATCTTTCCTAGGGTTGGCAAAGCAGTGGAACGGCCCAGTACCTGGTGGAACACTACGATGGAATATTCAGGTGCCCTAAATGTTTAAGTCTTAAACTTACAACAAATACCCACTTTTAAGAACGGGCAATAATGGAAACAAGAAATCAGGTTAAAATACACCTTCCAGCAAATAAGCATATAATATTAATTTACAAAATTAGAGAAGCACAGTAAAGTGAAATAAATATGCAGCCTTTTAAGCATTTACCTGCTTGTTTTGTAAAACCGGTAGGATTTTTAGGTGAAGCTTCGGTAACTAGGTAAAGGCGTGTAGGATGTGGTGTAGGCATGCCTGCTTGTGCTGGTATAGTTACGCAGTCAGAGATGCCCCTAATCCTTCAACTAGACTTCATCCAATCACTATAAGAAATCTTTGAATCCCTATGAAAACGATCAGTGTGCCACGCTTACTCCAGTAAATCAGGGTGAGTGCTCATGTACTGTCACATCCCGCACCATACTGCACTGTAATTCCAATACAACGGTGCCTCCCTAGTGGCTCTTCACAGTTACTTTACTAAATCAAAGAAATTCCATCACATTCCTTAATTTGGGTGAGATGTAATATGGCAAAGCAAGTCTAACTACTTCTATACAGAAAAGTAGAGCTAGGAGATTTATTTTCCCACAATCTAACAATTATTACTGAGCACACCTATTTAGATAAATGGTTGGCCTGATTTGGAGAGCAAAATAGTCCAGCTTTAGGGACATTTAAATATAAGTGGGAAACCATTTCAATAGGATACTTTAAGATTAAAAGAAAGGCATTTGAATATGGAAACTACACACACATACACATTTTCCTCCTAAAAAAAAATCTGTATGTAGTAGTGTAGGGAATGTAGTAATGTGGGGAATCATACCTTTAATTTGACTAATGCAATAAGGAGACAAAACAAATAGTACATTAGCGTTTCACACCACAGAGGTCCTTCCCCAGATGTAATGTATTCGAGGGAAAAGGTGTGGCTGAAAGGTGGAAGTCATGCTTTGTGTGAGCCTCATAAGATTGAGCCCCCAAAGAACCTCTTGGTTGAACTAGGACACCTCTGCTATGCAGGACTCCTACTCACCAGGGACATCTCTTTCGCAGTGGCTAAGGAGCGTTCCACCACCCCAGCTAAGAGCCAGCAGCTGAAAAATAAAACAATAGTCTTCTATTGTTTTATTTTTCAGCTGCTGGCTCAGCCAGGATTTGCAGGGAGGGCAGGGCTGGGCCATGTGAGGGTGGATAGGAGAGGGAGGAGAAGAGGAAAGGTGGAGTGGAGTCACTGAGTGGCCTTAAGTGCGCATATCAGTTCGGCCGGCCGTCTGAGGAATTTCGTCTACAGAGATTTTCCTAGTCATAAATACAGAAATAGGGCATAATTCTGTAAAGATGAATCACACAATTTCCCTAACTCAGAACATGGAGATGAAGAATTAGTTACCAATAGTAATTAGGGCCTCTCCCTTCTACTCACACCTTGGATGATGATGTCAGAACCTGCATGCTGCCATGTCCAGTCTCGATTCAGAAGCGGAATTCCTAAAGTCCCTCCAAAATGCTGAATACTTTGCATATGGCCCTGAATTACACTGTCCATCTAAATGTTTATTACTGTTTTATTTATGTCATTTTATGTAGTGTGTACAATACCCAAAAGTGTATCTGAGCACTTTACATTACAAGTATAGCATCCATGTAGTTTACAAAAAATAGTTACATAGGTTTAGTTATGTTAGAACAATATACAGTTACGCAACTTTAAACATACAGCACATACATGAACAAAGTCATGCTGAAATTTATATACTTTTGCGAAGACGATATGTGATGACTAACAAACAGGAAGAAGGAAGAAAAAGGCAAACAAGCTGGCACCGTTTTACCTCCAACATAGCCTCTGTGATCATGTCTAGATTAAGTGGATAGGGGTGCGCACTGTTGTCAGTTCAGATATTGTCCGGGAGTCAACGGCGCAACATGATGGTCTCCATGAGAAAACAAGAACTTTTTGCCGGCGAAATAAGATGGTCACATGCAAACCCCAAGGGGGCAGTCCATGCTCTAACCTACAAAGACTGACCACGTTCCTCTGACCATGAGCCCTTTACACTGACTTCTGACAAAACGAGATATAAATATTAATATCCTGTACCTCCTCTACAAAGTTTATCAGAACCAAGGTAAACTCTTCCTTATTAAAATACCTTAATGCATCTCAAACGTCAAAGCCAGGTGCATTCATTTGTTTCTGAGTTAGATCTCTGAACTAACAAGACTCATCCCCTCTTGCCTCGAAGCTCCGTTGAAGATAACCTGTTCTGATCCATATGTGAAGCCTACACAACAGAACCTGGCTGTCCCTTCCCATGCACTTCTGGGTTATTTCCATCTCTAATGGGCCACATGGAAAAGAAGGAAGGATAAAAGAGAGGACAAATCCATATACTGAGAAACCAATATAGGCAGCCACCAGCATTAAGCATAACTCTAGTGTTTCAAAAAGCAAAATGGTGCCTTAAACATAACATTGGCACCCTAAATATACAGCAAGAAAGCCTCAAAAACAAGGTTTAAATTGTGACCACAAAATCCTCCACAGTGTCCACTCAAATGCACAATTTAAAAATCATCCACAACATGACACTTTTGAGAGCACTTCCCCATCAACACAGGTGATGGCAGAGGCTTGCACAAAAATAGGCAAAACACTACAAGACTGTGGGAGAAGTTGTGATACTTACATAGTATGTCTTTTTCATGAAACCCCTTCTATTAGATACATTCACGCACTGTCTTTGTTCATGAGCAGTTCCTGCCTGCAACCCAAACCAATCTTTAACACCACCAGAGAAGCCCCTCTTTACCGAGCAAGTGATTTCTCCCCCTACCTCTTCACTTTCCTAAACTTAGCAATGGATCAGAAGTCCACCCTTTGCCTTTCTTAAAAGTTTCGACTCCTCTCATTTGCCACCAAGATGTCTCACAATGTAGACTAAACCAGTTTGTTTCATCCAGCACGAAATCCGATCCAGTCCATATCTACACTTGACAGCACAGTGATAATATTCAGAAAAGACAGCGATTGCTTTGCCTCAAGAACTTAAAAGGATTGGGTGGCAATACCTAGGCACAAGTTAGGGTATTCTAACAGTAGGATGAATATACAGATTCCAGTTCAAGAATTTAGCACGGAGCAGAAGGAACCACTCCCATTCCAGGGAGATCTGCACTAAGCTGTTGGAGCTGCTTATGGTTCAAGATCTCTACAAATGAGCCAAAGGCGCGACTCCCAATCGAGGATCACACTGGGGTGAGGGTGTGGTTCTCAACATAGAAATATTATCACTGCACTGAAGCAGCTATTACCAAGGTAAGATTTTTACTATCAAGCTGAGGGATCTAATTCTAGAGGAGAAACTCTATCACTGAGCCAATTCAACTGTTTTAGAGTCACCTGTCGAGCAGCACCTAGTCAAGAAACTCAAATAAACACCAGTGAAAGAGCTCACAATGAAGAGATTTTACAACAGGGTGCCATTCCAAAATTCACTTTACCACTGAACTGAAAGACTGCTTTCAATATGAGCTGCTGAGACAATCTAATACACGCCCCTCTTGTCCTCACTCGCTCCTCATTAAACTCTTTAATATTAAGTATCTCTTCACTGAAGGGAAAGACACAGAATGGTGGACACCCTCTTACCGCTCAGCACAGTGTACTTAAGCGCTTCTTGCGCCACCATGTTCACCAATCCATTGAGCAAAGCGTCCAGTGTGTTTCCCAATTCCATAAGGTACTTGGATTCCCAGGCCAGGCAGTACTGCTCTGTGCTCTGCAGCAAGCTCTGCCACGGGGCAGCAAAACTTCCTATGAAAGAAAAAACAAACAATGTTAGGGCAGGTGAGGAAATGATGTGGTCAATTTTAGGAACTGCAGAAGCCTTCTTTTACTTATGTGAGCTGGGTTATATCACAGTGTTTGTATACAGAGCACAAGGGAACTGATGAATTGTACAAGGAATGTAATGAATAACATGCAGGCATAAAAGTGCCGTCCTGAAGATAAGGCTCAATCTTCAGCAAGTACCACATCATTATCATCACCTTTTTTTTTTTTTACAATCTTGACACAAAATGTAATACATCTGTACATCTATGTAGTAATATCAAGTGTGGTGATTGTATTGTACAAACTATGAACATAATCATCTCAAGATAAGTCATTTGTACTGTGTTAAGTGTTCAAAACAGATACTATGTGTATGTCATCTAGGCATATATGGCATGAGCCATGTAATAAGCAACAAAGAGGATGAGCTGGTTATTTTGAAGAGAGCCCCAGTGGGAAAGTTAAATAACCTAAGAGAGGTTGAACACCAGGTAGGATTAGTGATAACTCCTGTGTTCATGACCATTTAAGATTTTGGTTAAGTGGGAGTTAATTATACTGGTGGATGCATGTCGGAGAGTAGACTGAATAGGGCGCCTTATAATTGAGTTTGGATTAAGGGATGCAGGTTTGACCATACTAGCCCAGCTGCTGTGGTTGGCGAAGGGGTTTGTCATCTCTTGGCCTTCGGTAAAAGGAAGGATTACTTTAAGGTCTTTCCTGAAGGAGTTTATTGGAAGGGTCAATCTGATGAGCAAGGGAAGCCTGTTACAGAGTTTGGAGGCTCGCACAGCAGTATGTCCCCCCTCTGTTTATGTGTTTGCCTAGGAAGTGGTTGGGCAACTATATTACTAGGCATCCAGTAGGGGATCTGAAATGTCGCTTGTTCCTTCACTAGATGTCAAAGTAGTTTTTGGAGAGGCATGACATGGTCTTTAGTTTTCGGTTCAGCTGTAAATCTAGTGGCAGCATTATGGACTCTGCTGCAATACCAGTGGCACGGATGATACAGCGCTTGTAATGGGCGCATACTTGGAATGTGTGGACTCAATGTCTAAGTAAAGATATTGCCAGCACACAAGCTGTATCAAGGCTATAGTACAAACCGGATGTAAGAACTACCTGGATGAATCCCACAATACGCGTCAGTAACACAGGATTTACAGTTCAGACTAACACAACTCGTTGTCCTTGAAATTCAAAATGGGGAAATGTGCTTGAGGTGGCCGTTTTTGAAGCAGTAATGGGTTGTAGGGGGTGTCTATAAAGTGCGTTAGCTTTCTTCGTATTTGTCATCTTACTGTACTGGCTAAAATCAATGTTAAAGGCTAATATATCATGTTAAAAATGTGCTTGCTCATCCAATTAAGCAATTAGACAGCCAGCTTGAGCCACGTGCTAAATTCGAAGAGTAAAACCCAAACTTAAAAAAAAGGAAAAATAACTTTTTGGGGTGCCAATTGCATGGCTTACGATCTAGGGCACCAGTTGTTGGCTGCTAGTACAGTTCTACCCATATAATTGTCCAAATATCTGTCTGAATAGAGTACAGTAGTGTATCATCTCTGGAAAATATGGCAGAAATGATCATTTGCGTTCTCTATGACCTAAGTTTAAGTATGACTTATTTACATTATGGCATTTAAATGAAGATATTTTTTAATTATGAGCATATCGGGCAGCAAATGACCATGTGCCCGTGGCTGACAAAAAACAATTTTAAGTCAAATGGAAGAACATAAAGATAGCCCCTGCGACAAGCCTAACCCTCCCGTTTGTGCTGTAGCAGGGAATCGGAGTCTGCAAGGAAACGATGAGCAATGAAGCCTGAAAACAAGAATATCATCCATTTTTCTGATTGTGCTGACAAGCCTGTGCTGAGGCTGGGAAAACTCTAGTACGACACATGAAGTTGAAAGGGGGATAACGTGTATACAGGGAAAGATGGCAGAAAAGTAAGAGCAATGTTTCTCACATCCAGGACCTCTCCCGGCAGTCAAAGGTCAGGCACCTGACGGATGCAATTCCTTGTAAGAAAACCAGGAGAATGCCGAGTACCTGACAAGGGCTTCCTTGGGGCCTGTGAATCCCATTGTTTTGTAGGTACATTATTGCTGTAGCATCAGTCTGCCATGCTACGCAGTGCTGATCTACAAGGGGCCTTTGCCCTAGGCCATTACTGAAGTAGGAGTTGGGTGGCTTATCACTTCCTGTCCACTGCCCACTACTGAATGCAATGTAGAGCCACCAGGTATGCGTGGTCAGCTCCAGAGGACTTTGGAGATGATCAGATGTCACAACTCTGACTTTAAGGAGATAAAACTCTTTGAATGCTAGCCATTACTAAGCCAAAGGTGATAACACAGAGGGTGAAATCTCTAGAATGGGGGATTACAGGCCATAGTTTCACAGATGTTTTGTACCGCTTACTCTGTCAGAGTCCTTCTCAACAATTAGTTAGAAAACTTACTGCTCTCATCTTGCTGGAAATCTTGGTTATACTAACTTTAAGGATAAGGAAGGAAGTGGCAATTGTCAGAAAGGCTCTTCACACACTGAAAAACCTCTCCCTCCTAGGAGACTGGAACAAGATGGAGCATACTAAAATACTGTGGAGTTAAATTCAGTAGATGCTAAAGATGAGAAATGCACGGGCAAAAGCAATCACGAGACTGGTGACAAGTGCTGGAAAATCAAATGGGCAGACAAGGGTGGAAGGGTGTGTGGCCATACTTTGTACTTGATTGCAAGAATGTGGTGAAACATTATTCACAGAGAACGAAGATGATGTGTTACACAATGCTGAACAAGCAGAAGTCTAGGAGGCCGATCTTGGGAATGATGTATGTATGATTCCTTCCCAGGAAGGGGGTAGGTCCCCAGCTTGGGTTCATAAAGGACAGATGAAGAGGTTGAGCTTTGCCCTGAGAATCTTCATTGTGACATTATGCCTTGGTTGGTCAAGGCACAATCAGCATCCTTGTGAGAGATACAGTGAATTTAGGGTATCACCCCTCTCAAATCAATCTCAACCTCCACGCCTCTATCCTCTGAGCAATCAGATGAGGGGACATTAAAATGATGAGGCAAAAAAAGTGGAAAGGGAAGGAAAGTCGTGCTTCACACTAAGAGACCGAGGGGTGATATTTCATTCCATATTCCGTCTGGGAAGCAAACACTGGAGACTTCTGAGCATTTATGCACAATCCCTCTTGGGCAGAGGTTATAAAATGTGCACCTTCTCAGGTAACTCCCCCCGCGGAGATGATAGTGGGTGGCATCAAAACTGACACTGCAATCAGGTTACAGAGCAAGGCAAATCATGCTTTATGTGCTACTGTAAAAATACGGCCAAGAATATTCGATTCCAAGTCGGGCATCTTTGAGGTGCAAAGGCTACATCCTTGAGAAGGATTCCAGGACAAAGGCACAGGCCTTGGTGTGCTAGAAGTCAGATGAGGGAAATCCTTTCCTCAACAGAATTCCCAAAGTATTTATTGATCATATCAAGTGCTCTCCATGTTACTGCCTGCCTTGTCTTACACCATCCCAGCTTTCAGTAGCCTGCAATAACTGATGGCAGGTTGTCCCATTCTATGTGTTCTTGTACTTTCTGTCTTTTGGTCATGGCGAAGGATCTATTTATGATACCTCAAGTGTTCTGTGCTTGCGTGCTCTCGGAGAATCAGCTGGATTCATCTCAGAGGCGGCTGAGCATGGTTCTTAGTGTACTCACAATACTGCCCCTCCATTTATAAAAAAAAATTGTGCACAAAGACTCTCCTGACTATCCTCTGCAGAACATTTAAGTCTTCAAAACAGGGGTCACTCTTCCATTATTTTGCAGCTTTGAGGTTCTCCTTCCAGAAATGCTGGATTTTGAGAAGGACTATACTGAAACAATCTCTGTCAGGCGGTGCCCAAAGAATCTTGAACTACCTCCCCCATGAGGTCTGGCTATTTATGTACTATGCAATATTTTTTAAAAGACCTGGAACTCCTCCGGTTAGAAAGACATCTCTTTTTGTGACTCCCTTTACCTTGAACTTTTTTCGTGAGCCAGTGGTTTTCCCTATTCTTGCTTTGGTGTCATTGCTGCTGTTTCACACTCTGCCATTTGCTATTCTATGCATAAACAACTTTCCATCTCAAACTAAGGTATACTCTGTAATTATGAGAAGTGTTGTTCTTATTCCTCTTTTCTACTGTATTGACTGCATTGACCCCTGTAAGGATTTTAGTTGAGTGGCCTGCACAAGTAATGGGTCTACATTTATCCTCCACTCGGAACCAAACACCCTATTGCAATGCTTGACTCACTCAGGGTAGGCCTACTCAAGGGAAGTGGTGTGAGCTAGTAATCACCATTTGCTGTCACGCAACAATAACACTCAATAAATGTTTTTCCAGTTTGTGATTTTTATTTGGTAAAAGGAAGAGTACATTTATTACACACACACACTACTCAATACTATGCAGTAATTTACAAATATACATAAAGGTGATGAAAATACCCTGTGATAACATTACATAATCACCTCTGGTCACGTAACGGGGTCCAGACCAACAAACAAAATGTCAAAATATCATCGTTTTAGGATGAAAAAAATGCAATAATCAAAAATAATACTGTGTACATGCCCTTATTAATGTTAATAGGGCATATATCCTTTTATCAGTAATCTCTGTCAACATTATTCTTGAAATCATTTAAAAATGATTATCACATGTGCCTGCATGTTTTTTAATATATTGTCAACATTGAAAACGCAATCATAAAAACAACCCATAGAGGGCCTTACACATAGATCACAAATTACATGTAACCATAAAATTCACCTCTCGAGGGCACTATACATCATGCACTTTTTTAGACAAATTTAGGCCACATTAGTTGCAGCCATAAACTTCGCACCCAGAAGTTACTGCACTCCAAGCTATAGCGTATATGCTACAGCCTCAGGAATGCTCAAAACCTCCCAAAAAAGTCCTGGGTAGTTATTCTTTCTCTGAACCTTTCAGCTTAGGGTCAGTACTGTGAAAACACTTCCATGGGCTCTCGGGGGTCGCTGCAGTGATATTGCCGCTTCTCCACACTCTTTTTTATTATCTTGGCGGCTGCCCCCACAATCCTGGACCCACCACATGCAGCAGAAATGGCTTGGCCATTTCAGGCCCCACAGGGCATTATGGGCCACTCCTCCGGGAGCAGTGAATAACTTATGAGCGGCTCGCCTGCTATTTCGGGGAGAGCCGCTGTCTTCTTTCCTTTTTATTTATTGCAGCGCGGCCTCGTGTTGCTTAGCTTTTTCTTTTTGTGGGGGTGGCTGGCCCCAACTGGGCACCATGCGCTCTGCTTTTGTTGGGTGATAGCTCAGAGAGCCCCCCCCCAGCTTCCCTCGGTGCTGGGATGTGTAGCGGCCTCCCGTTCCCCCCACACACAGGCACGGGGAGTGGAGCGGGCCAGACACAATGGGGGAGAATTCTTCTTGCAGCGACCCATGGACCTAGCTGTAGGAAAGTACCATCTTGCCTGGCATGTTACCCCCATTTATCACTGTATATATGTTGTTTTAGTTGTATGTGTCACTGGGACCCTGACAGCCAGGGCCCCAGTGCTCATAAGTGTGCCTGAATGTGTTACCTGTGTTATGACTAACTGTCTCACTGAGGCTATGCTAATCAGAACCTCAGTGGTTATGCTCTCTCATTTCTTTCAAATTGTCACTAACAGGCTAGTGACCAATTTTACCAATTTACATTGGCATACTGGAACACCCTTATAATTCCCTAGTATATGGTACTGAGGTACCCAGGGTATTGGGGTTCCAGGAGATCCCTATGGGCTGCAGCATTTCTTTTGCCACCCATAGGGAGCTATGACAATTCTTACACAGGCCTGCCACTGCAGCCTGAGTGAAATAACGTCCACGTTATTTCACAGCCATTTTACACTGCACTTAAGTAACTTATAAGTCACCTATACGTCTCACCTTTACCTGGTAAAGGTTGGGTGCTAAGTTACTTAGTGTGTGGGCACCCTGGCACTAGCCAAGGTGCCCCCACATTGTTCAGGGCCAATTCCCCGGACTTTGTGAGTGCGGGGACACCATTACACGCGTGCACTACATATAGGTCACTACCTATATGTAGCTTCACAATGGTAACTCCGAATATGGCCATGTAAGATGTCTATGATCATGGAATTGCCCCCTCTATGCCATCCTGGCATAGTTGGCCCAATCCCATAGGTCTGTAGCTCAGACCTGGGTACTGCCAAACTGCCTTTCCCGGGGTTTCACTGCAGCTGCTGCCAACCCCTCAGACAGGTTTCTGCCCTTCTGGGGTCCAGCCAGGCCTGGCCCAGGAAGGCAGAACAAAGGACTTCCTCAGAGAGAGGGTGTTACACCCTCTCCCTTTGGAAAATGGTGTTAGGGCTTGGGAGGAGTAGCCTCCCCCAGCCTCTGGAAATGCTTTCATGAGCACAGATGGTGCCCATTTCTGCATAAGCCAGTCTACACCGGTTCAGGGACCCCTCAGCCCTGCTCTGGCGCGAAACTGGACAAAGGAAAGGGGAGTGACCACTCCCCTGACCTGCACCTCCCCTGGGAGGTGCCCAGAGCTCCTCCAGTGTGCTCCAGACCTCTGCCATCTTGGAAACAGAGGTGCTGCTGGCACACTGGACTGCTCTGAGTGGCCAGTGCCAACAGGTGACGTCAGAGACTCCTTCTGATAGGCTCCTTCAGGTGTTGCTAGCCTATCCTCTCTCCTAGGTTGCCAAACCCTCTTTTCTGGCTATTTAGGGTCTCTGTCTTTGGGGATTCCTTAGATAACGAATGCAAGAGCTCATCCGAGTTCCTCTGCATCTCTCTTTTCACCTTCTGCCAAGGAATCGACTGCTGACCGCGCTGGAAGGCTGCAAAACTGCAACAAAGTAGCAAAGACGACTACTGCAACTCTGTAACGCTGATCCTGCCGCCTTCTCGACTGCTTTCCTGGTGATGCATGCTGTGGGGGTAGTCTGCCTCCTCTCTGCACTAGAAGCTCCGAAGAAATCTCCTGTGGGTCGACGGAATCGTCCCCCTGCAACCGCAGGCACCAAAGAACTGCATCACCGGTACCCTGGGTCTCCTCTCAGCACGACGAGCGAGGTCCCTTGAATCCAGCAACTCTGTCCAAGTGACTCCCACAGTCCAGTGACTCTTCAGTCCAAGTTTGGTGGAGGTAAGTCCTTGCCTCCCCAGGCCAGACTGCATTGCTGGGAACCGCGACTTTTGCAGCTACTCCGGCCTCCGTGCACTTCCGGCGGAAATCCTTTGTGCACAGTCCAGCCTGGGTCCACGGCACTCTAACCTGCATTGCACGACCTCCTAAGTTGTCCTCCGGCGACGTGGGACTCCTTTGTGCGACTTCGGGTGAGCACCGTTTCACTCCACTTCGTAGTGCCTGTTCCGGCACTTCTGCGGGTGCTGCCTGCTTCTGAGAGGGCTCCTTGTCTTGCTCGACGCCCTCTCTGTCCCCAGACGCAATTGGCGACATCCTGGTCCCTCCTGGGCCACAGCAGCATCCAAAAACCCTAACCGCACGATTTGCAGCTAGCAAGGCTTGTTGGCGGTCTTTCTTCAGGAAAACACTTCTGCACGACTCTCCACGGCGTGAGGGATCCGTCCTCCAAAGGGGAAGTTCCTAGCCCTTGTCGTTCCTGCAGAATCTTCAGCTTCTACTGTCCAGTAGCAGCTTCTTTGTACCCACAGCTGGCATTTCCTGGGCATCTGCCCATCTCCGACTTGCTTGTGACTTTTGGACTTGGTCCCCTTGTTCCACAGGTACCCTCGTTTGGAAATCTATCGTTGTTGCATTGCTGATTTGTGTCTTTCCTGCAGAATTCCCCTATCACGACTTCTATGTCCTTTGGGGAACTTTAGTGCACTTTGCACTCACTTTTCAGGGTCTTGGGGTGGGCTATTTTTCTAACCCTAACTGTTTTCTTACAGTCCCATCGACCCTCTACAAGGTCACATAGGTTTGGGGTCCATTCGTGGTTCGCATTCCACTTTTGGAGTATATGGTTTGTGTTGCCCCTATCCCTATGTGTCCCCATTGCATCCTATTGTGACTATACATTGTTTGCACTGTTTTCTAATACTATTACTGCATATTTTGGTATTGTGTACATATATCTTGTGCATATTTGCTATCCTCATACTGAGGGTACTCACTGAGATACTTTTGGCATATTGTCATAAAAATAAAGTACCTTTATTTTTAGTATATCTGTGTATTGTGTTTTCTTATGATATTGTGCATATGACACTAGTGGTACTGTAGGAGCTTCACTCGTCTCCTAGTTCAGCCTAAGCTGCTCTGCTAAGCTACCATTATCTATCAGCCTAAGCTGCTAGACACCCTATACACTAATAAGGGATAACTGGGCCTGGTGCAAGGTGCAAGTACCCCTTGGTACTCACTACAAGCCAGTCCAGCCTCCTACACTAGCCCATCCCAGAGGGTGGTTAAATGAGCTGGGTAGCAGAGCACCACGAGCTCAAGGATCGCGCTGGGGGTCAAAATAATTATGCTGATATCTTGGCCCCCTTGGGCCATTTTGTGCTATCTTGGTCTTGTTTTGCTCCCAGCGGCGAACCCTGGCACTTTCTTTAGGCCTGCTGGCCTCAAAAGCAAGAAAATTTGCAGTGGGCCGGTTTCACTGCCTCCCTGCGCCAGCTTTTCACTTTGTTTTCCTCTGGGCCTCTCTCCTACTTGGCGCAGAAGCCCACTATTTCCCTCACTAGTCCTCAGAAGGTGTAAGGGGACCAGCTTCCCTGGTCCTGGGGAGAGCCCCACTGGACCTGGGATCAATTGAAATCAGAGTCCTTAGTCGAGATGGTGATAAGGGGCTCTTCAGTTCTTCCTTCCAAGTGTCCATGGCGGCTTCCTCTAGTACCAGTGTCCAGCAGAAAGTCACAACCAAGAGAGGGTTCTCCCCACTACCCAATACCATTTAAGTGGGGGCGGGAGGTTCCAGCAGGGATGCACCCCTGGCCTATTATGGGGTGCCACATCACCTCTCTGCCCTTGTCACAACCTTCCTGCACAGCCTCCTGGGCCATTTCAAAACGGCGTTACCCAGGAGCCACTTGCCACATCTGCTCTGGGGGACTCAGCTCTGCTGCCCCTCGCTGACATCACTGCCAGGTAGAGCACAAAGTCTGCCCAAGAGCCCAGAAGGGGAATGCTGCAAACAGCTGCAAAAAAGACCCTGGCCAAACAACTACCATCACCAGTACCAGAAATGAAAATGGCAACAAGGTAAGAAGGTAAGGGGAAGCTGAAGCTCAACCCATAGAGCTACCAACTGATACCCAACACTGTAATGAAATAGCATCACACAAACAGCAAAATGTGGCAACAGGAACAAGTCACAGTGCAGATCACTAAACACCAAGGCCCCAACACAAGGCTACTAGAGTACCATTCCCAAAGAACTATGGTGTGAGATCCTTCCCACAGCTAAGACGAGTGACAACAGCAATCGGAGCCAACCTCAGCCCAGCATAGGGTAATAACAGGCAGCAGCCAGCAAAGTATGAAGTTAGAGTGACCAAAGAACCACAGAAAGGAAACAGATTAAAATCAGACCCAATTTAGGAGGGACTATGACAAACAGGACTTGTTCCATGACCAACCGAATTGAGCATTTTAAGGTCTTGGAAATGAAGCCCAGTATCGCAATCAGCCTTGAATGAGTGCTGAAAAGTAAAGAGAGGAAGATCTTGGACATAAGGAACAAAGGGAATCAGTCTGCAGGTACACAAAAGATTCAATATCCTGGATGAAGCACCCTATCCACATAACCATATAGCAAAATACAACTTGTAGACTTAGTCACACAGAACCCACCCCTGGGCACTTCCTTACAGAGCAGAGCAGAGACGGGCCTTGTACAAATTCTTTGTTGGGAGGGAAGGAAGCAAATACTTCCCTGTTCAGAGTATAGAATTTGAAAAGACCCACCCTCTTTCTTTCATCCTCTATTCTGGTCGACCTTCTGACACCGGTACTCAATTACTTTCTCGCTAGATTTTTTATTGCATTCTCGTTTTTTATTTTGTTCATGAAGTTCATCAGAAAAGACATTTAAGGTAGTTTCTGAGGTTTGCTTTTTATCCAACACTGCCTAGACAGATGTTTCTTTAAATGAGAAGTACTCAGGGTGGTGGGAAAGCAGCATTAGCAGATGAGTAGGGCCTGGCCTTCCTTTAGAAGTTGCTAAACATAGACCAGTAAAAGTAAATTTGGACAACGTGTGCAGTAAGGATACATTCCGAATCAATACAAGAACTGTTTGGATGGCAAGTCAGGCTAATCATTCATCTCTGTACAGTCACAGTAAAAGTTGGACCTATCTGCAAGAAGCAGGGATCACTGAAGTAAGAAGTCTTCATCCTCAGAAGGGGAATGTGGTGCTGTATATTATGGAGTGTGGGGTCTGAATCACACCAGACTTCAGGAACCAGAGTTTAGGGTGGGATGGGAGGATGAGGACAAATCTTCTCACATTAACAGAAAGCAAAGTTGCTCAACATGTTCAATTTAGACATTTTACAATCTGAATAGGAATCTGAATGTTGCCAGAATCCCAATTTACAGATGAAGAGCCGATAGTGGGATTGTAACCCAGGTCTTCTGGTGGAAACTTTAGCAACCAAGCCGTTAGGCCCCACATTATATCAACTTCAGCACATGAGTCAAGATGAGTGAGGGCCTCAAAAGCGGATAACCTCTATATCAGATCCACAAGCATGTCAATGTGAGACACAATAATGTATGTCTTCATTAGAGGTTTAAATGTAGTGTTTTGACACAGTGATGGAAATTTCACCAGTATAATTTGCACCACTGGCATTTACAATTCCAAACAGATTATCAAATGCTACATCACAGTAGCAAATCTGTCTACATCCAGTGGTCTTTCCACTGTTGACAAGCCAGAGATCCAATGTCTGGTTTATGGCGCAGGAAAAATTCCTCTTTGTTCTCCTGTGAAAGACCTGTTCTATGACTGAAGCAGGAAGTACCAGTACTGCGAGTATCCGTATTTATATGCTCCTGGGACACACCAGGCAATTCTTAGAAGGCCCTTGAGAAATGAAGCATAACAAGTGGGAATCTGTGTTTCTGCTTAAATTCTATCATGTTTATCGCCATTTTTGGGCATTTTCTCTCGTTTGCCTGCGTGCAGAAAGAGAAATGTCCAGAGATTAAAACATCAAGCATGAAGTTTTCCTGCTTCACTCTTAATTCTAATTCAGCTAGTTTAGGATAGTATAGAGTATGAAAGAAAATGTTACTTACCCTGTAAGCATCTGTTTGTGGCATGTAGTGCTGTAGATGCACATGCTGTGCATACTCCTCCATCTAGTGTTGGGTCTGGATGTGTGCAAATTGCTTCCTTTCGAAGAAGTCTTTTGAGTCATGAGGCAAAGTGACTCCTCCTCTCAGTGATTATGCACATGGGCCTCGACTCCATTGTTAGATTGTTTTCCCGCAGTCGAGTGAGAATGGAGTGCGTGTAAGTATTAGTAAAGAGATGCCCATGCAAAGGTAAATTATAAGAAATTATAAAGAGGAACTGCTACAGCCATAGTTGCCCGGAAGGAGGGTGGGTGCATGTGAATTACAGCACTACATGCCACAAACTGCTGCTTACAGGGTAAATTTTCCATTTGAGGCATGTGTGGCTGTAGATACACATGCTGTGCACAGACTATGAGGCAGTGCCCTCCTGAAAACGGTGGCTAATCTGTGGGTGTTGCAGTTGTTTGGAAAAGGGTAAGTAGCATTGCCTGTCCTACATTTGCTTGTTGTCGTGCTCAAACATCCACACAGTAATGTTTAGTTAAAGTGTATAGTGTAGACCGTGTAGCTGCCTTACAAATTTCAGCTACTGGAATATTGCCCAGGAAAAGTCAAAGAAGCTGAATTCTTACGTGTAGAGTGTGCTATAGGAGGTGTGGGCAAAGTTCTTTTTGCTTTGGCGTAACATGTTTGAATGCATTTAATTATCCATCTAGAAATTATTTGGATATGGGCTTTCCTTTGTGAGGGGGCAAAAAGGCAACAAAGAGTTGTTTGGTTTTACGAAACTCTTTGTTCTGTCAATATAGTACATTAAAGCTCTTTTCACATCTAGCATATGAAGGGCCCTTTCTGCAACGGAATCAGGTTGCAGAAAGAAAACAGGTAATTCATCTCACTGTTTGAGGTGGAAAGTGGAAACCAATTTTCGTGAGGAACTCTGGGTTAGTTCGAAGGAGTACCCTGTCTCTGTGCTTCTTCCAAGGTTAACGTCTGGAGCTCACTGATATGCCTGAGTGAAGTAATGGCCACCAAAAACACAACACTTCAAATAGGGGACCCATGAGTCTTGTAAGTACAATGTTGAGATTCCATGTAGGTGCAGGAGAAATTAGAGGTGGAATCACTCTTTTAGGGCCTTCCATAAAAAACTTAATTACTGGTACCTTGAATAAGGATAAGTCTTGACTGTTTTGTAGATAGGCAGCCACTGCAGCTAAATGAAAAGCGGATTGAAATGGAAGCTAGGCCGGAGGTCCGCAAATGGAGAAGACAGCAGACCATGATTTGAACAGCTGCATCAAATGGATCAATGTGTTTACTGCAGCAGTAGAAAACAAATCTTTTCCATTTGGCTGCGCAGCACGCTTGAGTTGTGGGTCTATGAGCTTCTTGAGAATGGTCATATTTTCAGATGGGAGATTTAGCTAACCAAAGTCTATGACCTCAGGAGCCAAATCACAAGATTGAGTTCCTCTGGATTTGGATGGCTGATTTTTCCATGGTTCTGAGTGAGAAGATCCGGGTTGAGGAGAAACTTCTCATGGGGAACTACAGAGAGCTCGAGTAGTATGATGAACCATGGCCGATTAGCCCACATGGAAGCTACTAGAATGAGGGTGAGAGACATTTGCCTGAGCTTCTAAAGCACAAATGGAAGAAGAGGTAGAGGTGCAAAAGTGTAGGCCAATATCCCTGACCGGTTCATCCATAAAGCATTACCCTTAGATAGTGGGTGTGGGAACCTGGAGGCGAAGTTTGGGCATTTTGCGTTGTCTGCAGTTGCATTGTCTGCAGCTAGATAGAGTCTCTACCAGATAATGCGTTACCGAAGGTAAGTAACTTGTTCATCTGATAGAGACTTCTAGCTGCATACTTCTTACCTTTCAATAGATACCCAAGCCATAACCTACTGGGGGTGGGCAGCGGATACCTCTACTTACACTAAAATGTCCTGTAGGACTGAATGGGCAACGTGTCCATCTCTCCGTACCTGATGAACAAGTTACTTACCTTCTGTAACGTCTTTTCTGGTGGATACATTAGCTACCTGTGATTCCTCACATAAAGGCTTATTTATCTGTGCTGTCGGCCTTTCTGAGCCTTCCAGACAAACCCTCCCTGTTTAAGTCCCCAATTGTTTTGAGGTTCATTAAGGGTCTAACTAAAAAGTTTCCGCCCACTCCATTCGTTATGCCACAGTGGGATCTGAACTTAGTGTTGACCTTTCTTATGGGTTCACCGTTTGAACCGATGCATTCTTGTCCCTTGAGGCTTTTGGTTTTAACACCTGTTTTTCTGGTTGCCATAACATCTGCTAGAAGAGTGAGTGAGCTTCAGGCTCTTAGTGTGGAACCCCCATATACTTCCTTTTACAGGGACAAAGTGGTGTTAAGGACCAAGGCGGCTTTCTTACCGAAGGTTGCTACACCCTTTCATTTAGGACAGTCCATCACTCTTTCTTCCTTCTATCCTCCACCTCATCCATCCAAGAAGGAAGAGAGGCTTCACCGACTTGACCCAAGAAGCGCGTTGAGCTTCTTCGTCAACAAGGCGAGGGAGTTTAGACAGGACAATCAGCTCTCCGTCGGTTACGTGGGGAAGAGAAGAGGCAAAGCTGTCCACAAGAGAACGCTTTCCAGGTGGGTCATTCTTTGAATCAAATTGTGCTTTTCTTTAGCAAAGAAGGAAGCTCCTGTGGGGCTACAAGCCCATTCCACCAAGGCTAAGGCGGCTTCATCGGCCTTAGCTAGAGGTGTTCCTGTGGTTGACATCTGCAAGGCGGCAACTTGGGCATCCCTCCACACTTTTGCCAAGCATTATTGTATGGACTCTGAAGTTAGGAGGGATGGCCATTTTGCACGCTCAGTGCTGCAGGATTCCTTGGTTTGACCATTCAGGCACCCACCACCGGCTGCGGTACTGCTTTGGGATTCTATTCTTTAGGTGAGGAATCCACAGGTAGTTGTATCCACCAGAAGAACAAGTTACTTACCTTCGGTAACGCCTTTTCTGGTGGATACATTAGGTACCTGTGGATTCCTCACGGTCCCACCCGCCTCTCCGTTGCCTGACTGGTCTTACCAAGAATTCCTTGGGTGAGTACCCGTTTGTTGTACATATGTATATACTGATGCACAGATTTATATATGTGTACCTATTTGTTTATGTATATATATTTAAAAAAATAAAAAAAAATAAGAAAAGGACATGTGTATATATGTATATATTTCTGCATATATTTCGTATTGTAGGATTGTATGCAGTGGATTGTTTATTTCTATTGGTTATGTTTCATATTAGTGGAAATAAATGTTGGTATGTAAGTTTGATTGATGTGTTTGTATCACATCTCTAGTGTCAATGTTCTCCTGTTCACCTCAAAGGCACGTAAAAAATGGTGATAACTGACATCTGCATATCAACGAGGACCTCTTATTGCCTGGATGACATCATACGGTGTTGAGTGGGAGTCGGGCAATTGTGACGTCATTGTCGACGTGCAGAGCTAGAAGAAAATTTCAGTTGAATGCTGTCGTGTGGGGAAAATCCGTACCTGATTGTCCAGGCAGTAATACTTTGCAAACGTGTGCAAAGATGCCCACGTTGCCGCCTGACAAATCCCCAGGACAGGAACACCCCGAGCTAACGCAGTAGTAATCAATCAATCAATCAAGTTATTTGTTAAGTGCACTACTCACCTGTGAGGGTCTCAAGGCGCTGAAGGGGGAGGGTTGGGGGGCCGCTGCTACTGCTCGAACAGCCAGGTCTTGAGAAGTCTCCTGAAGGTAAGGAGATCCTTGGTCTGACGCAAGTGGGTGGGAAGAGTGTTCCACTTCTTGTCGGCGAGGTGTAAGAATGATCTGCTGCCTGTTGTAGCTCTGCAGATGCGTGGGACAGTCGCGAGGCCGAGGCCGGCGGAGCGGAGCTGTCGGGTCGGGGTGTAGAAAGAGAGCCGTATGTTGAGGTATTCTGGTCCAGTGTTGTGCAGTGCTTCGTGAGCGTGGGTGAGGAGCTTGAAGGTGATTTTCTTGTTGACGGGGAGCAAGTGCAGGTCTCTCAGGTGGCCTGTGATGTGGCAATGGCAGGGGATGTCCAGGATAAGGCATGCAGAGGTGTTCTGGATGCATTGCAGCCTTTTCTGGAGTTTAGCCGTGGTTCCTGCGTTGAGGGCATTGCCTTAGTCCAGTTTGCTGCTTACGAGGCTTGGGTGACTGTTCTTCTGGTTTCCGTGGGGATCCATTTGTAGATCTTTCGGAGCATGCGTAGGGTGTTGAAGCAGGAGGAGGAGATGATGTTGACTTGTTGGGTCATTGCTGGTAGCAGCTTTGCCCCTGGCAGAATGAGCCCTCAAGCCCTCAGGAGGCTGCTTCCTGGCCAATGCATAGCAGATTTTGATGCAGCGAATGACCCAGCGCAAAAGGATTTGCTTCTGCACTGCCTGGCCCTTCTTTGCTCCAATGTACCCCACAAAGAGTTGGTCATCCACCCAGAACTCTTTTGTGTGGTCAAGGTAGAACAACAATGCTCTTTTTGGGTCCAGTCGGCGGAGTTGTTCCTCTTCCTTAGAGGGATGCGGTGGAGCAAAGAAGTTGGACAGGGTGATGTTCTGACCCAGATGAAATGGGGTCACCACCTTGGGGAGCAAAGAGGCATGAGTTCAGAGTACCACCTTGTCTGAATAGATAGTGAGACACAGTGGCTTTGATGACACACCCTCCTGGCAGATGTTATTGCCACTAAGAAGGCTGTCTTGATGGTGAGCAGCCAAAGGGGACAGTTGTGCAAAGGCACGAAAGGAGCGCACATCAGAAATGTGAAGACCAGAGTTAAGTCCCATTGGGGCATAACAAAGGGCGTAGGGGGAAACATATGTACAAGCCCTTTGAGGAATCTATGTGCAATGGGGGATTTAACCAAAGAAGGATGTTCAGGCAGCCAAAGAAATGCCGATAAGGCAGAAAGATAGCCCTTGAGAGTCCCCAAGGCAGAACCCTGCTGGGCAAGGGAAAGTAAGAAGAGAAGGATATATGAAAGAGAAGCAGAAAGAGGATCAATAGACCTTTCTGTACAATAATATACAAAGCGTTTCCAGCGGCAGCCGTATACCATTTTAGTGGATGCCTTAATAACTTTAAAGACTTTGGGAGGAAGGTCAAAAGCCATCAACTGCCGCCAGTCAATCTCCACGCATGAAGGCGCAGAGTTGACAGGTTCGGGTGGAGAACCCTCTCCTGCTGCTGCGACAGAAGATCCTCCCGAAGAAGCAAAGTGATCGGAGAACTGATGCTCATTTTGTGAAGCTCTGGATACCAGACTATTAATGCCCAATTCAGAGTCACTAAGACGACTTGGGCCCGGTCGTTCTTGATCTTCTTGAGAATTCTGGGTAGAAGTGGTATGGGCAGAAAAGCATCCAGGAGGCCTGAATTCCACTTGCGACAAAAAGCGTCACTGAGTGATTGCCGCCTTGGAAACTCCAACGTACAATACTGCTGACATTGCACATTCTCTGCAGAGGTGAACAGATCTAACCAAGGCTCTTCCCACTGCTGAAAAAGTCCTTGCACCACCTCCAGATGGAGATGCCCTTCGTGATCGACTAGGCATCGATGGCTGAGTTTGTCTGCCCTGCCATTCAGAGAACCTGCCAGGTGTTGAACCACCAAGGTTATGCCCTGCTGCTCCAGCCATGTCCAGAGATGCAGAGCCTCTTGACAAAGGGTCCACAACCCCACACTGCCCTGCTTGCTGCAGTACCACATTGCGGTGGTGCTGTCCGTGAACACCTGAACTATCTTCCCTTTCACAACAGGAAGAAATGCTTTCAATGCCAGTCTGATCGCCCAGAGCTCCAGCAAGTTGATATGGAGTTCGGATTCTACCGGAGACCAGAGGCCTCTGATCTCCGCCTCTCCCAGATGGCCGCCCCATCCCAGAAGTGACGCATCTGTCACTACTGTGAGATCTGGCTGGGGAAGGGAGAGGAGTCTACCTCTGACCCAATCGCAGTTCACTAACCACCACTGCATGTCTTTTGCAGTTCCCTCCGAGATCTGAACTGTAACAGTAAGATTTCCCTGATGCTGTGCCCACTGGAACTTCAGGTCCCACTGCAGAGCCCTCATCTGCCATCTGGCATGTTTGACTAACAGGATGCAGGAAGCCATGATTCCCAAAAAGCCTCATAGTCTGTCTCACCGAAATCCAGGATAGAGGCCGAAGCATTGGTATCATAACCTGAATATCCTGGACTCACTGCTCGGGAGGATAAACCCAAAACTGCACTGTGTCCAGAACAGCCCCAATGAAAGGGCGCTTCTGAGAGTGAGTCAGGTGTGACTTCAGCACGTTTATAGTGAACGCCGGTGAATGCAGGAGGTCCGCCGTAGTCTGAAGGTGGGTCTGAGCCTGGGGCGTAGGAGCCTTCAACAGCCAGTCGTCCGGGTAGGGAAAGACTGAAATCCCTAACCTGCGCAGCTGAGCTGCTACCACCGCCATCACCTTGGTGAACACCCGAGGGGCAATGGTGAGACCGAAGGGGAGCATGGTAAACTGAAAGTGCTCGTGGCCCACCTTGAATTGCAAGTAACACCTGTGGGCAGGCAGGATGGGGATGTGAAAATACGCATCCTGTAAGTCCAACGCTACCATTCAGTCTCCTTGGTCTAGGACAGACAAGACCTGAGCAAGAATGAGCATCCTGAATTTCTCCTTTTTGAGGAAGAGATTGACGTCCCTTAAATCCAAGATAAGATGAAGACCCTTGTTCTTTTTTGGAATCAGAAAGTAGTGGGAATAACAACCACTGCCTACTTCTGACATCAGGACCCTTTCTATGGTTCCTTTGGCCAAGAGAGACGTAACTTCCTCATGGAGCAAGATTAAATGATCCTGCATCAGTCGTTCTTTCAATGGAGAGATAGAGGGAGGGAAAGACTGGAAGGGGAGGGAATAGCCCTTCTGTATGATTTGCAAGACCCACTTGTCCGATGTTATGGACCGCCAGTGAGGGAGATGAAATCAAATCCTCCCTCCAACTGGACGAGCATGGTCTTGCAGAACCATACTAGGAGGGCTTGGGCGTTGTCGAAGGGGGGGCTGGTTGGTGGCCGACCTCTGGCTAGACCCTCTGGGTCTGAGGGTACCATGACCTCGTCCTCGCACTGGATGCTATGAAGATGGAGGACAGTGGCTGAGCTGTGGGTGGCATGGTATCCCTCCCAAAGCCTCAAAACGGGCGAAAGGCAGACTGATGGCGAGCGGATGCCGAGAGGCCCAAGGATCTGGCCATACCTCAAGAGTCCTTGAACCACTCATGCGCCGAGGCTGCCTTTTCTCCAAAAAGGCATGATCCATCAAAGGGCATGTCCATCAGATTTGCCTGGACATCCCCCGAAAAGCCAGTAGTACGAAGCCAGGCGTGGGGACGAAGGGCCACTGTTGATGAAATCGCACTGGCACAGCGAGTCGCTCATGTCCAAACCACACCGAATTGTAAACTGGCTGCATCCCTCCCATCCTTGACAGCCTGAGTGAGGGTGTCCCGTATGCCCACCAGGACCTGGGGCAGCACCTGTGCCGCTGTCTCCCATAAAGTATGGGAAAAACAGCCCAATGGGCATGAGGTGTTTTCGGACCTCAAAGCCAGGCTGGAGGAAGAAAACAGCTTCTTCCCAAGTTGGTCAAGCCTCTTGGATTCCCTATCCGGGGGAGCGGAAGGGAAGGCACCATGGGATGTGGAGGCTTGGACCACCAAACTCTCGGGGTGGGGTCTTGGGTGAGGAAACTAGGGTTGGTAGGAGCTGGTCAATGGCGGCGGCTAATTTTCCCATTTACAGGAACCCCTGTGCTGGGGTTGGACCACATCCCCAGCAGGACATCAGTAAGGGCCTCATTGAAGGGTAACATCGGCTCCGATGCAGCAAGCCCCGGCTGAAGCACCCTAGGCAAGTCCAGGTCCAAGACCTCAGCTGCCCTACGCACCACCATGGCATATGACGCTCCCTCCTCTGTAGCCTCAGAAGGAGGTGAGAGCATACCAGCATCTGGAGAAGTATCCAGTCCGCTGGCTTCCCCTAGATCTTATCAGTCCTGCTCCTCTAATCCATACTCTAAAGGGTCCTCAGACCCCTCCCATTCCTCACCTGTGCCTGGCTGTTCAGGCACTGATCTAGGCTGTGTTGGCGCCGTCAAAGTTGGAATCGGCATCATACAACATTGTTCCAGCTCCGGATCATCTGGAATGAGGGTGGGGCTCCCACCATCGGTGGGTGCCAGCGGTGGGGGAAGCGTCTACGTTGAACCAGGCGCCGGAGGAGGCCAACTGTGTGGAACCGGCACCAGTCAGGATTCTATATCAGATCCCAGGATCCCCAACTGCGCCGGGCCGAAGCTGCCGGAATCGAACCTGATGGGGCCCCTGCTGTCCCCGCAGGGTCCAAAGACCCTTCCGCAGGGGCAGCCAGCTCAAAAAGGAGGCACATGGCTCCGTAGAAGTCTTTAATTTGAGCAGGGGTCGCTGCGGCTCCCGGATAAGGGGGGAGACGCGAAGTAGGCCCTGGCATCGGTTCCATAGAACCGTGCTCGGAACATCGACGGTCCCGTGACGCCTCATTGGCCGATGGACATAGAGAAGTCAAAGTCCTCTTGGACTTCTTCTTCTTGTGCCTCTTCCCTGAGTGCCTCAAGGACCTCAAGTGCAAAGAAGAGGACTTGGGCTCCTGGAGCAGTCCCGCGACCTTTTCTCGAGTGGGACCGTGACCTCCTAGGAGTCGCGCCAACCGAAGTCGACTGCCGGGCTGCCATGAGCTTCAAAGCCTTCGGGGCCATGGCCCGCCAGTCGGAGCACAACTGCGGGTCGTGGTCTCTGGTGAGGCTCCAGAGGCATACCTGGTGTGGGTCCGTCACAGACATGACGCAATGGCAGGCCCCACACAGCTTAAACCCCGTCTTCCGAGATGACATTCTTGCACAGACATGAAAAAATCTTCGACAAAACGGTAGAAAAAAGGCTGGCCAAAAAAGGCAAAGGGTAACTCGATCCAGGACCTGTGCTTAACTGGCGCAGAAGGAAATGAACTGATATGTGCGTGCTGGTGTGGTGCCTTTATAGGCAACAGTGACATCACAGACGACTCCAACAACGCTGGTACAGTCACGCGGAGCCGAACGACAGATGTTATGGTTTTTCAGGTGGGGAAGAAATGCTATGGTTGTCCCCTGACAGGTGTTAAATAGTTGGGGGGAATGGGACAAGAGTCACAGCTTGGAGGTGGAGGGTGCGGTGCAAGCGAAGGCACCCTTTCCATGACCCTTGGAAACATTGCCTCGATATGTACCTCTGTAATATCCCCTTGAAGGGAGATCTGATGTTGTTGCCTGTAAGGGAAAGTAGAGGCATCTGACTGAGTAGTTTTGGTGGCCTGTTTGAATGCGGGACACCCCGAAGGAACCACACAGCAGTACACTAGTATTGATGCCCCTTGCTACTGCATCCGCTGAGTCAAGGGAACACATGATTGAATTATTTGATATTAATTTGCCCTCTTGGACAATTTCATGACCCCTTTTCTTGTACGCCTCAGGAAGATGTTGGAGGAGTTCCTCCATATCATCCCACTGGGCCCAGTTGAATCTTGCCAACAAACCTTGAGTGTTGGCAATTAGCAAATGGTTGGTGGCTTGGACTATTTACGAGGTTAAGGAGCCTCCGCTGTGGTGTGGGAATTGGCCCTCTTACGGGCATTACATACCACCAGTGAGTCTGGGGGGAGTTAGCCCTTGATGTAAACCTGGTATGAGGATGGCGCTTTATACTTTTTATTGACCCTGGGTGTAATGATGCGTGCCTGAACCGGGTCTTTAAAAATATCATATGAGTGGTGGATCATCCCTTTCAACATGGGTTGGTACTGACATGCTCTAGTGGTGCTGGAGCGTGTTTCCAAAAGAAAATAATCTTCGACAGGATCTTTGTGTAAAGGGAGTGGTGATATGCTGCCGTCCTAGCACTCAGTTCTTGGAAATATGTTGTATAATCATGGGGAGATAACTGAGCCGGGTAGAGGTCTGGATCAGAATCACGCAGGGGAATAAAATATCATAGCTGTCCAAAGGATATGTGGGTTGTTGATCTGCATCAAACCCCCCAACCCACCAAATAATCACCAGTGTATGACTGTTGGAAGCCCTGTGGTGTAACGTCCCCTCTATCACTGTGTGAGTAGTGTGGTGATGCGGAGGGGGGTGGAGAAGGTGTTTAAGGTGGTGGAAAAGCTGGAAGTGGAGGCTGCACGGGACTGGTTGCACTGTCCTTTTTTTCTTAGGAGGCACTGGTAAGTAAATAGCCTCTTCAATAGACCGTTGGTGGTTGCATGGTAGGCGTGACAGCTGCACTGCTTCAGCTAAAATCCGACCACTGAGAAGCTGTATATGCAGTTTTTTCTGTTGGGGATCAAGCCTCTGCTGCATGGTTTGGAGGATTGGTTCTAGAGCCAACGTCGGTGCCAGTATAGATGGTTTCTGTCCCAAAATGGATTTTGGTTTCCGGGCAGATATACTCAGAGCCAATGCGGTCAAGCCCGGATTGCTCGGAGCCGATGAAGCAGATAGTTGGCTCAGCACTGAGGCTGGTTGGCTCGGTGCAGAATAGGGAGGTTTTGCTTTGCTTTCAGTGCCAAGCCTAAGGGCGGGGCATCCTAGCGGATGGTCGGTGCCTACCATGGCCTGTTGGCAGTGGTGGTCCATGAGCCATAGTTTCCACCAAAACCAAATGTCTCCTGGTTGGTTACACAGGGGCATGTGTACTCACTGAATGCTGTCCCAAAGGGAGGTCCTTCATCTGTAGACCAATCTTGATGTTGGACTTGGAGTCGGAGTCCTGAATGGAAAAGGCCTCTTCCTCAGCTGCTGAGGCCTCGTGCAGTTCTTCCTCTTCCTCCTGGACATCTTGTTGGACAAAGATGTCTGGTGTCTCCTCAATATCGTTACGCTGCATCTCTCTGTGACACGCCCAACGGTCCTGTAAAGTTTTCTACAATTGAAAGAATCAACAGGCCTCAAAGACCTCTTTGTTATGATCAGAAGACAGACACAGTTTACAAACCTGGTGGAGGTCTGTCCGCAGGTATTTTACGGGGCAGCTGGGACAGAAGCAAAATGGAGTCAGTTTCATTAGCAGAGCATTGTTGGTCGAAACCGAGGAGGTGAGAACAGGTCCAAACGGGTGAGGCCCAAAGGCCCCGAGTGGAGCAAGTCAATGTTTTCTTCTCGTTTGATAACGACGATGGAACATGATTGAGAACAATACAGATGGGTAGAGAAGCGAAATGAAGAGAGCCCGAAACAGTCTTGAACCAGAGCACCAAAGAACACACCCAAACCTGATGGTGGAATATAAACAATCTAACAATGGAGTCAATGCTCATGCACATTATCATGGAGAGGAGGAGTCACTTTGCCCCGTGACTCTAAGGACTTCTTTGAAGAAAGACAACTTGCACACATTTGGACCCAACACTAAATGGCAGGAGTATGCACAGCATGTGCATCAACAGCCACACATGTCTTAAACATAAGAATTAACTTGCAAAGTTTCCCTAAAGGATGCACTCATGGTCTTGGCTTAGTTGCAGTGTACAAAGTTTTTTCTGACAGTAAATGCAAATGTTTCCTTCTTACCATATTTGCCAGTGCACAGCCAACCTGTAATGGCAATGCTGATGTGAAGATGTCTCCCTCCCGTCAGCGGCAGGAATTCAAACTCTTCAATGGCTCCAACTCGCTTCTTCATCTTGTACCCTAAGGCCAGAAAATCAAAAACCTCAACTAATAGGAGTTTACAATAAGACAAAAACACCCCAAGATAGTAGAGTGTGTATCTTACAGAGAGAGTACAGTGTGCCCCAGTATGCTTTACCTTTGTTTGTTAACTACTGTCACCCACTAATTTCTCCACAAATGACATCCTCTGCTCCCGAGGGCCACACTTATACTTTGCCTAGCAAGAAACAACCCCAACATAACAAGGCAGCCTGAGAGAACCCAGTGTGTCCTATAGACACCGACTAGTGTGCCTGAGGACTGTGGTTCATGGAAGAATTGGTATGAGCCAAGGCAAGTAATATACAAAAGCGTCCATCAAATCATGCAGCCACAAAGGGGAAGGTAGGTGAACAATGACTCAGAGAAGTCACTTTTGCTCACTGTTTGGTGAGGTTGACAACAAAACTGGCCATAAAAAGTGACTGACAGACATAGTTACAGAAACAATACAGTTCAGTATTGAAAAGAAGTAAAATTAGAAATGTTCAGATAGTTCAATTCAATAAACAAAATAAGTCAATAGCAACAAAGTATAAAAACTGAAAAACAGAAAAACTTAACCAGTCCCCCTAGCACTTTTCCTGTCCCTATATTAAACCATTTTCCCCTTTGGAATGGAAAATTGGGATACTTAATTACACTAGGTAGAACTAGATGTAGCTATGGAAGGACAACCAAGCAAGAATACCGAAACATGACAAATGCTAAACACAAGAAGAGCGTGAGGGTGAGACTGGCCTCAACACTACTGCAGGTAGATTTATAAAGAGACTTGTCCTATTACAGAAAACAGACAAAATGATGATTTTTGTGAATGAGAAGGTGTATATGCATATTTCCATTGGTTTCACCAGGTTTCTGAATTGTTGCAGCCCTTCTACGATGTTATTTCCAAGTCACTTCTTTCACACATTTTTGCCTCCCAGTGGAACCCTGGGACTTTAAATATTATCATTATCTGGGTTTCACCTTTATGTAGGTCACTGTGGAGAGCATTTATGGAATAGCAGTTTTTTCAATTTTTGTTCAAATTAGGTGAATGTATATTGGAGATGCTGCACGGAGCTTGCTACACTGCCTGTGACTGCATTTAGAATGGTCAGTGAAGAGATCTCTGTGGCTGGAATGATGGACACTGGAAGGTGACTGGGAAAGGAGCACATATTGTAGGATTGCTTTGGCCTTTCAGGTACCCTCAAGAGGCCCAGACTGCATGAATTTCACATGGTGGTATTTGTATAAACCCTACCTGGGGGATCAATGCTCATGATGAGGGTCCAAGGCCCAAACTGTCAGAGCCAAATATGGGAGAGCCCATATCTATCTTGTTATTTTAGAAGTTGGATTTTAAGATGACAGAATATCAGGTAAACCATCAGGAGTTCCTACGGTACTAGTGTACGAATGGTGTCTCTGGGTCTGTCATGTCTCTGGTTCTGACAAGACATCAGACAGGTAGAATGGGATAAAGCAGACAGTGAATGTGGGGCACATAGCAAGGGTACCCTCTCTGCAGGACCCAAGTAGATAGACTAATAAACGTATCTGGTGTCAAAGATCCTTCCAGATGTTTCATGACTAGGAAAATGCCCTGACGCTCCAGCCAACTCCAGAAGTCAAGGGCCACCTGCCAGAGGACCCAGGGTCCCCACTTCACCCTGCATGTTGAAGTATGACATGGAGGTTGTATTGTGTGTGGTTAACCTGAATAAGCCTTCCCTTGGATGGATGGTAGGAAGGTTTTCAGTGCCAGGTGACCAGTCTGTAACTCCAACAGTGTGATGGATTGCAAAGTCTCTGCCGAAGACCAGAGTGCTCTGATCTCCATCCCTCCCAGTGGACCAACCCAACCCAGTACCAACACAGCTGTCATCACTGTCAGCCATGGATGGGGACAGAAGAGGAGTCTCCTGCTGATCATAATAGGGTTGAGAAGCCACCATTGCAGGCGTTTTGCAGTCTACTTCAACACATGGATGAAATCCAAAAGATTCTCCTGGTCCTGTGCCCACTGAGACTTCACACTCCACTGCAAATCCTGCATATGTCACGTAGCATGGTCGACAAGCAGGCCAAGAAGTCTCAGAGCCACTCTCACTAAGACCCAGGGCCAAGGCCGAAACATCAGGATCACAGTCCGAATGTCATGAACTTGATGTGAGGGAGGAAAGGCCCAAAACAGCATGGTATCCAGAATAGTTCTGATCAAAGGGAGTTTTTACAAAGAAGTTGGTGTGACTTTGGCATATTGATGGTAATCACAATCAAGTTAGGATGTTTGATGTCGACTGGAGGTGGTCTACCACTGATTGTGGTGAACCCACCTTCAACAGCCAGTCATCGAGAAAGAGGAAAATTAGAATGTCAAACCTACGAAGGTGTGTTGCAAACACCGTCATCACTTTTGTGAACATCTAAGGTCACTGCTGAGGCCAAGGAGGAGAATGTCAAATTAAAAATGCTCCTTGCATATCTGCAACTGCATGTAGTATCCGTGGAAGACGGGAATATGAAAGTAAGCATCTTTCAGGTCCAAAGCCACCTTTCAGGCACCCAGATCTGGAGCAGATAGAACCTGGGCCAATGTGAGAGTCTTCCAATTTGTCCTTCAGGAAGAAAGCACTGAGAGAATAGAGTTCTGAAATAGTGCAAAGCCCTGAGTTCTTCTTTTGCCGAAGTAAAAGTCAATCTCTATTTCAGAGGCCTGAATGCTCTTTATGGCTTCTTTGGCCAAAATAACCTAGCCAAGTGGACAGGTGCTCCTCTGCAAGATGCTCTAATGTGAGTGGAAGTTGTGGTGGGTCCACAAGGAAATGCAGGGAATAGGCCCGTTAGACGATCTGGAGACACCACCTGTCCAAAGTTATAGTTTCCTTCCCTTCGTAGAAAAATTTGATTCACACAGGATGGCATGTGCCACTAAGAGTAAACTAAAGTGGCTTGGCGGCGGATGCTGCAGGGGAGTGTGGGACTGGGATGTTTGCTGCCCCTTTTGGCCTGGACGTTGTTTGCTAGATCCCCATCCTGACCCTGAAAGGACTGGGGTGCCTGTTTTGGGGACGGTGGACTTTGGCGTTGCTGGTACGTCAAACCTCTGGAATAGCCACAAAATATTACTGAGGGTGCTTTCTTGCAGGAGTAAAAAGGCCTAAGGAAAGAGCTATGGTCTGCCTTTCTTTAAAGAGCTCCCACGCAGAACTGGCCAGCTCATTAAACAAGGGAGACCCATCAAATGGCATATCTATCAAAGAGGCCTGCACATCTGCTGAGAAGCCATTGGATCTCATTGATTCATAGCACTAAAGCACCACTTTAGTGCTGACTGCTCTTTCAGTAGTGACAGTCCAGAATGATTGAAACATCCTAATCACCCCAGATAGTTTGAGCCTGATTAACTACCTGATTGTAGATCAAATTGAGTGTAAGATTTCTTTCAGGCCCATACAGGCCCATACAGTCTGCTGTCAATGGCTCCCACCAGTCATCTATGGGCCTCTACAGTCAGAGCAGATGGAGAAGGCATACAATACCAATAATATTTAATATGTCACAAGGCCTGCTACTGTTCAATGTCTGCAACAAAGAATTATTTTTGATAGACAGGGGTCTGTATAATTCTTTATGGTCAGACATTTGCCCTCCATGGGAAATACACTTGCTTTCTTTTATGGAACTCTTCAAGGGAATGCTAGCATGTTCAGAAAGCTATTGACCAAACTAAGGTTAAGGGAATTTAAGTCTGATGCTTTGAGACTTTGTGTACATTTAAAAAAGAAAGTAGGATTTAACATCAAGATTATGAGATCCCTCTTTTGTAGTTGTCTTGACTTTCTATGACACCATGTCTGATCCCTTCATGACCACTCAATCTCTTCTTTATTTATTTTCTTTAATGGCTTCATTTCTTTGTTTTGTTCTTTTATTTCTTATATATATATATATATATATATACATGTATATATATATATATAATAATAATACATGGTATTTGTGGCTCCTCAAATGGGAGCTTATAACGCAATATAACTTTACAATTTACATTTTTCTTTCTAATTTTATTTGTTAGACACTGCTAAGTCTGCTTTTAAGCACAAGAATATTTTTTTAAGTAACATTATCCCTTTTCCTTAAATGAACCAGATGAGGGAATGTCATTTTTGAGATACTGATTAAGGCTGCACCAGAGCCAAGAAATACCAGTACAGATGAAATGTTAACAGGACACTGGCGCTATAACCAACTTCAGATGAAAAGGTTTTGCCATTTGATCAACCCCAGAGTGCTCTGACTATGTTTGTGAAAGACACAACACCCATCTATGACACTGTCAAAACTTTGTCACTTGTGAAAAGGTCAAAAGGGATCAAAAGAGGCTACATTTTACGATCTGGTATTTTGCCATCAAAAGACATTTGTAAATGCCCTGTGAAGCTGCTAGATTTTCCCCCATGACAGTGACAGGGGTACTCAAGGGTACTGATCTGTTTTTCAACAGTGACAATAGTCACAGTGTTAGTGACCAATACAGAATAGACAGGAGCTCAGTGGGTGGAAGTTGCTCATACATAACCTGTATTTGTTCTGTTGGTCAGCTGCTTGATGCACAACACACAGGAGTGGCTCAGGCAAACACAAGCACCACATATCATCCCACAGGCACTCACACAAGCACCATCCCCATGCAGACACACCAACATCCACTGCCTCCAATGTGTCCCCCTCCTCCTCCTCCTCCTCCTCTACCTCCCTCCCAGTATCGTCTCCACTCACGCCTGCATGCACTACATCCTCATCCACTACCGCCATCACCAGCACGCCCATCGCAACACACCCCTAACGAGCAGTCACCACCCCCACAACCATACACACGTCCCATGTTTCCTCTCCCACTGTGTCTGTAACCCCTCCTCCCAAAGTACACAAACACAAGCACACACCCACTGTAAGGAAATTACTCCTTGGCATGGTTACCCCCTAACGTTTTGCCTTTGCTAATGCTAAGTTATGATTTGAAAGTGTGCTGGGACCCTGCTAACCAGGCCCCAGCACCAGTGTTCTTTCCCTAAACTGTACCTTTGTCTCCACAATTGGCACAAGCCTGGCACTCAGGTAAGTCCCTTGTAACTAGTACCCCTGGTACCAAGGGCCTTGATGCCAGGGAAGATCTCTAAGGGCTGCAGCATGTCTTATGCCACCCTGGGGACCCCTCACTCAGCACATGCACACTGCCTCACAGCTTGTGTGTGCTGGTGGGGAGAAAATGACTAAGTCGACATGGCACTCCCCTCTGAGTGCCATGCCAACCTCACACTGCCTGTGGCATAGGTAAGTCACCCCTCAAGCAGGCCTTACAGCCCTAAGGCAGAGTGCACTATACCACAGGTGAGGGCATATGTGCATGAGCACTATGCCCCTAAAGTGTCTAAGCAAAACCTTAGACATTGTAAGTGCAGGGTAGCCATAAGAGTATATAGGGGGTCATTCTGACCCTGGCGGCCGGTGACCGCCAGGGTCACCGACCACGGGAGCACCGCCAACAGGCTGGCGGTGCTCCCGAGGGCATTCTGACCGCGGCGGTTCAGCCGCGGTCAGAAAGGGTAAACCGGCGGTCTCCCGCCGGTTTACCGCTGCCCCAATGAATCCTCCATGGCGGCGGAGCGCGCTCCGCCGCCATGGGGATTCAGACACCCCCTACCGCCATCCTGTTCATGGCGGGAAACCCGCCATGAACAGGATGGCGGTAGGGGGTGCCGCGGGGCCCCTGGGGGCCCCTGCAGTGCCCATGCCAACGGCATGGGCTTTTGCAGGGGCCCCCGTAAGAGGGCCCTGCAAAGTATTTCAGTGTCTGCTTTGCAGACACTGAAATACGCGACGGGTGCAACTGCACCCGTCGCACCCCTGCAACTACGCCGGCTCAATTCTGAGCCGGCGTCCTCGTTGCAGGGGCATTTCTGCTGGGCCGGCGGGCGCTCTTTTGGAGAGCGCCCGCAGGCCCAGCGGAAATGTCTGAATGGCCGCCGCGGTCTTTTGACCGCGGTGCGGTCATTCGGCGGCGGAACCTTGGCGGACGGCCTCCGCCGTCCGCCAAGGTCTGAATCAGGCCCATAGTCTGGGAGTTTGTCAACCACGAACTCCACAGTTCCATAATGGCTACACTGAAAATTGGGAAGTTTGGTATCAAACTTCTCAGCACAATAAATGCACACTAATGCCAGTGTGCAATTTATTGTAACATACACCCATAGGGCATCTTAGAGATGCCCCCTGAATACCTACCCGACTTCTAGTGTAGGCTGACCAGTTTCTGCCAGCCTGCCATACACCAGACATGTTGCTGGCCACATGGGGAGAGTGCCTTTGTCACTCTTTAACCAGGAACAAAGCCTGTGCTGGGTGGAGGTGCTTCCCACCTCCCCCTGCAGGAACTGTAACACCTGGCGCTGAGCCTTAAAGGCTCACCCATTTTGTTACAGCGCCTGGGGCATCCCAGCTAGTGTAGATGCCCGCCCCTCCGGCCACTGCCCCCAGTTTTGGCTGCAAGGCTGGAGGAGATAATGAGAAAAGCAAGAAGGAGTCACCCACCAGTCAGGACAGCCCCTAAGGTGTCCTGAGCTGAGGTGACCCCTGCCTGGAGAAATCCTCCATCTTGAGTTTGGAGGATTCCCCCAATAGGATTAGGGATGTGCCCCCCTCTCCACAGGGAGGAGGCACAAAGAGGATGTAGCCACCCTCCAGGACAGTAGCCATTGGCTACTGCCCTCCCAGACCTAAACACATCCCTAAATTCAGTATTTAGGTGCTCCCCAGATCCCAGGAAATCAGATTCCTGCACCCTGAAGAAACAAGAAGGACTGCTGCCCTACAAGCCTGCAGAGAAGGAGGAAGACGACAACTGCTTTGGCCCCAGTCCTACCAACCTGCCTCCAACTTCGAAAAATCTGATCCAGCGACGTATCCGACAGGGACTAGTGACCTCTGAAGCCTCAGAGGACTGCCCTGGACTAAAGGACCAAGAAACTCCTGTGAACAGCGGCCCTGTTCAAAACCAGCTACTTCTTTGCAACAAAAAAGCAACTTTCAAAGATTGCACATTTCCCTCCGGAAGCGTGAGTCTTCACACTCTGCACCCGACGCCCCCGTCGCAAGATCCAGAGAACAAACACCTCAGGGAGGACTCCCCGGCGACTGCGAGCCTGTGAGTAACCGGAGACGACCCCCCTGAGCCCCCACAGCGAAGCCTGCAGAGAGAATCCAGAGGCTCCCCCTGACCGCGACTGCTTGTAGCAAGGGATCCGACGCCTGGAACCAACACTGCACCCACAGCCCCCAGGACCTGAAGCAACCAAACTTCAACGCAGGAGTGACCGCCAGACGACCCTCTGCCTAGCCCAGATGGTGGCTGTCCCGAGAAGCCCCCCCTGTGCCTGCCTGCACCGCTAGAGTGACCCCCGGGTTCCTCCATTGTTTCCTACCTGAAACCCAACGCCTGCTTTGCACACTGCACCCGGCCGCCCCTTTTCCGATGAGGGTGTGTTTTGTGTGCCTACTTGTCCCCCCCAGTGCTCTACAAAACCCCCCTGGTCTGCCCCCCGAGGACGCAGGCACTTACCTGCTGGCAGACTGGAATTAGAGCACCCCTGTTCTCCATAGGTGCCTATATGTTTTGGGCACCTCTTTGACCTCAGCACCTGACCGGCCCTGAGCTGCTGGTGTGGTAACTTTGGGGTTGCCTTGAACCCCCAACGGTGGGCTGCCTATGCCCCAGAACTGAGACTTGTAAGTATTTTACTTACCTCCTAATCTAACCTTTACTTACCTCCCCCAGAAACTGTTGATTTTTGCAGTGTCCACTTTGAAAATAGCTTATTGCCATTTTTACAAAGACTGTGCATGATATTGTTTTCATTCAAAGTTCCTAAAGTATCTAAGTGAAGTACCTTACATTTAAAGTGTTTGATGTAAATCTTGAACCTGTGGTTCTTAAAATAAACTAAGAAAATATATTTTTCAATATAAAAACCTATTGGCCTGGAGTAAGTCTTTGAGTGCGTGTTCCTCATGTATTGCTTGTGTGTGTACAACAAATGCTTAACACCACCCTCTGATAAGCCTACTGCTGGACCACACTACCACAAAATAGAGCATTAGAATTATCTACTTTTGCCACTATCTTATCGCTAAGACTCTATGCACACTATTTCTTACTTTGAAATAGTATATACAGAGCCAACTTCCTACACCCATCCAACAGCCATCCACCTCACAACAGCATCCAGCACATGCACCTGCACCGAAACTCAACAGACAGACACCTCCTACAACCACTTTCTCTTCCTCCACTCCCAAACCCTTTCCCTCGTCCCACCCCAGTGTGTCTAAAAACCTTTTCCTAGCTAACATTGACCTGTTCCCTACCCCTCACCCCCATCATTCCCCTCAGGCCAGGGTATCCAGAACCCAGACCCAGCACCTCATCCACCAAGTCACCGTCCAATGTGGACCCTACAGCTCCCAGAGGCTCAAAGGGGGCAACCATCAGGAAAGCCAGTGTACCACCAACCCCTGTAAAGGACCAAACCATACCAGCACCTGCCAAGGTGAAGACGGGGCCAGCATGCGGCAGGGGCATGGATGACATCCCACCCAGCAAGGCCTCATCCAAATCTCCAGCTGACAGAGCCAAGGGCAAAACAGCATCAGTCAAGGTGAGGAAGGGGCTGAAAACCGAAGGCTGCCCTGGTGCCCACCAGCAGAACTGCCAGCCCTGCTACCTGCCCCATGTGCAGCACCGCCAGCATCCCCGCCGCAAGCACCGCCACCTGCGCCACCGCTGCCACCACTACTGTCAGCAGCAGCATCCCCAGTGGGCAGCCGTCCGAGGCTGAAGGAGAAGGGTTGGAGCCTCCCTCCACCACTCGCAGCACTGGCACCTGCATCACGGCCAGCACCGCCAGCAGACCCGCCACAAGCATCGCCGCAAGCACCGCCACCTGCACAGCTGATAGTAGCACCAGAAGCAGCAGCCCCAGTGGGCGGCCGACCGAGGCTGCAGGAGATGGGCTGGAGCCTCCCCCGTTCTTTTGATGGCGTTGGTACCGCCCCGGAAAAGCTGGTGGATTGGCGGGTTGTGATGTGGTGGGCGGTACATTGTCCTCCGCCTGTCTCTTGGCAGTGACTGCAGCGGTGTTTGTTGCTACCGCCGTGGCAGTCAGAGTGTTAAAGTGGCTGTATGTGTTGGCAGTTTCCGTCGTGGTCGTGATCCTGGGGTTGTAATGTGGGCCTTAGTGTGTCTATGAAAGTTTTGTTTACTGGTTGCTGTCGTGGAAAAAGCAATCATCCAGATGGGGTATTTGTGGAAACGCCATCTGTGACGACTGGCTAACTACAACTGTTGTAAACTAGGAAAAGGACCTTGGAGTCGACTTTCCAGGTGAACAATATAATGTACAATGGAAAGTGGAGTTAACCCACTATCGAGGATAGATATGTTCTATACACTTTCTAACAGGAATGTGAGGAAAGGGAACCCAGATGTTCCAGGAAGGAAGGAAAGCTGTTTTAGACTAGAAGCAGGTTACTTTGCTGCAAGTATGTAACTTCAAACACTGGTGTTGTTCTATAATATCAGGACTTGGTGTTTTAAATTGAGTGATCTATCTTGAATGCATGCAGGCAATTCACTGTGGGCAATTTCCTCTAATACATAAGATGCATTCACAGGACATGAAAAAGGGCTGCATGGGAGCAGAGCTATAAGGAGCACTGGTGCTGCATTCAGAGAAATTAACAAGTTACTCACCTTCGGCAACGCTTTTTCTGGTGGATACACTAGGTACCTGTGGATTCCTCACCTAATGAATTCTCCCAATGCACCAGCATGCAACGTAAACTTTTCTTCCAAGCTCTCCACGTCGACGAGGAAGTCACAATTGCAGGGCTCCGCACGCGACTCCGTCTGACGTCACGTGGTAAATAAGAGGTCCATGCTGGCGTGCTGACGTCAGTTTCACCCTTTTTTACGTGCCTTTGAGGCAAACAGGTGAAAAACGACCTCACGATGGCACATATATACATACATATAGCCATACGGATGTAATATAAGTACAAAATTTTTTCATATAAAAATTAATCAAAACATATATATATTTATAATAAATAAGCCTTGGTATGACCAGACAGGCTACCAGAAAAAGCGTTACCGAAGGTAAGTAACTTGTTCTTCTGATGGATACAACTACCTGTGGATTCCTCACCTTATGAATAGAGTCCCAAAGCAGTACCACACTCAAGAGGTGGGTGCCTGACGAGTCACACCAAGAAATCATGTAACACAGAACATGCAAAATGGCAGTCCCTCCTGACTTCCGAATCCAAGCAATAATGCTTCACCAAAGTATGGAGGGAAGCCCAAGTTGCTGCTTTGCAAATATCTACTACAGGAACACCTTTAGCCAAAGCTGAAGTGGCAGACTTAGCCCTGGTAGAATGAGCTCTAATACCCTCAGGAGAAATCTTCTTTGCTAATGAATAACAGATCTTAATGCAAAGAATGACCCACCTGGATATGGTTCTTTTATAGACAGATCTGCCTTTCATCTTGCCCACATATCCAACGAAGAGTTGGTCATCCAAACGAAAGTCCTTTGTTCTATCAACATAGAAACTGAGAGCCCTTCTCGGGTCTAAGCGATGGAGTCTTTCTTCCTCGTTTGAAGGAAGAGGATAGAAGGATGAAAGAATAATAGACTGCCCCATATGGAAAGGAGTGGCAACCTTAGGAAGAAAAGCCGCCCTGGTTCTCAGCACCACTCTGTCAGCATAGAATGACGTAAAGGGAGGTTTGACACTAAGAGCCGAAGCTCACTCATACGCCTAGCAGACGTAATAGTAACAAGGAAAACTCTCTTTAAGACTAGCAACCTTAAAGAACAAGAATGGATAGGTTCAAACGGTGAACCCATTAAAAAAGTCAAAACCAGATTTAAATCCCACTGATGCATGAGAAACGGAGTGGGAGGAAATTTATTGGATAGGCCTTTCAAGAATCTAACGACTATAGGTGATTTGAACAAGGAAGGTTGATCCGGAAGGCACAGAAAGGCTGACAGCGCCGACAAATAGCCCTTGACAGTTGCAACTGCACAACCCTTCTGTGCTAAAGTAAAGGCAAACAACAGAACATCAGACAAATGGGCTTTCAAGGGATCAATTTGTTTCTCTCCACACCAAGCCACAAATTTTGCCCATCTGCCGGCATAAACAGTCTTGGTGGAGTGTCGCGTGGCCAATAAGATAACACCCACCACTTCTGGCGGGGGAGAAAAAGAACTCAGATTGCCCTGTTCAATCTCCAGGCATGTAGGAGTAAGAGTTGGAGAAGGTCCGTGTACTACAACCTTCTCGGCCAATCCGGAGCTATTAAAATGACTTGAGCCCGATCTTGGCGAATCTTCCTCAGAACCTGAGGAATCAGGGGTAGGGGGGGAAACGCGTAAAGTAACTGGCTGCACCAAGACATATGAAACGCGTCCCCCAATGCTCTTTGCACCGGATACTGGTGGGCTGCAAAACGACGGGCAGTGTGCGTTGTTCCGAGTGGCAAACAGGTCTATCTGTGGAGAACCCCACACCCTGAAGATGTGAAGAACCAGATCCGGATGGAGATGCCACTCGTGGTCAGCTGAGAAATGCAGACTCAGACTGTCCGCACGTAAGTTGAGAATTCCAGACGGATGGTTTGCTACTATGCAAATCCGATGGTCCTGTGCCCAGGACCACAGCCGCAGAGCCTCTCTGCAGAGAAGGTACGACCCTACTCCTCCCTGCTTGTTGATGTACCACATCGCAATAGTGTTGGCTGTCAAGACCTGAACTGACTGACCGCGAAGGGATGGGAGGAAGGCCTTGAGAGCCACGCCCGCCCGCAATTCTAACAGATTGATGTGAAAAGTCTGTTCCACTGGAGACCAAGGACCTTTGATCTCCAGGTCCCCAAGATGAGCACCCCACTCTAGAGTGGAAGCATCCGTTATGACCGTGGACACTGGAGGTGGTAGAGCAAATGGCCTTCCTTGGGAAAGGTTGCCGTCCACAGCCCACCATCGTAGATCCACTGCAGCATCTCTGGAGATCATTATTGACTCTTTGAGATACCCTTTGTGTTGAAACCACTGCTTGCGGAGGCACCATTGGAGAGCCCTCATGTGCCAACGTGCATGAGTGACCACAAGAATGCAAGAAGCGAACAGATCGAGAAGACATAGGACATTGAGGACTGGAACAACTGCTCCTTTTTGAAACATTGGAATCAACGCCTGAATATACTGGATCCGCTGAGGCGGAGGATAGGCCTGATTCAATGTTGTATCCAGTACTGCCCCTATGAACAGGAGGCATTGAGAGGGCTCCAGGTGAGACTCGGGCACGTTTACCGTAAAACCCAGACCGAACAACAACTGCGTTGTCATTTGGAGGTGATGCAGCACAAGCTCTGGAGACTTGGCTTTGATCAGCCAGTCGTCCACGTAAGGGAATACCTATATTCCCTTCCTTCTGAGATCCGCTGCAACATCCGCCATCACCTTCGTAAAGACTCGAGGTGTGGAAGTAAGACCAAAAGGAAGGACCACTTCCAGTGTGACTTGAGAATGGGGATATGAAAGTAAGCATCCTGCAAGTCTACCGACACCATCCAATCCTCTTTGTTCAACACCAAAAGCACCTGTGCTAGAGCCAGCATCTTGAATTTCTCCTGTTTGAGAAACCAATTCAAAATCCTCAGATCCAGGATAGGTCTCAATCGACCATCCTTCTTGGGAATCAGGAAATATCTTGAATAGCATCCCTGACCCCTTTCCTGCTCTGGAACCAACTCCACTGCACCTTTTGATAAAAGGACCTGAAACTCCTGCTGAAGCAACATGAGATGATCCTCTGAACAAAACAAAGGACAGGAAGGGATGGGAGGGGGAAACTCCTGAAAGGGAAGGGCATACCCTTTCCCCACAATATTCAGTACCCAGGAGTCCGATGTGACTAACTTCCACTTTTGGAGAAAGCCACAGCAGCAATTACCTTGATTATCACCTCACTCAAAGATAAAGGCCCTCATTATGAACACGGTGGGAAAGACCGCATCACCGGCGGTGGCGGTAAATACGGCAAACAGGCTGGCGGTCTGGCCCGCCAAATAATGAAGCACATGAAAAACAGGCAGCCTGAAAAACACTCACCGCAAGCAGAGGAGTGTCGACAATGACGGAAGAGGCCACCCTCAGGCCGACGGAAAGGCCCTACCCGCCCAACAAATAATGAAGCACTAGACCGCCGACAGTTCCGGGGCGGGATACAAAGCCTGGCGGAAACAAACCAAATAAAAAGGAAACACTCACTGGAGGCACACACAACACACCGAAGCAGACAAGGAGAGTTAACTAGAAATCATTCCAGTGCTGCTCCTTGCCATATACCTCCGTGACCGTGACCCCCGACGAAGATGACAACTGTAAGTATCGCCACCTACTAAACAAGGGAAGAAAGGGCACAGTTACATACCCACTCACTCCACCAACCCGCACCCACAACCCCTCACAACATCACAAGCCATACACCCCAGAGCAAGAGGTATTTAGCCCAGACAACCTGCCCAAAGTACACACATGTGCACAACACCCCCCCACAATGAAACGAAGACCCACGTATCCAGAGTGTGCCAACACCAACATTGGGCACACAAACTTTCATTACTGCTCCAGGAACAACAGATTGTCCAAATGCGGCCATTGGCCAGTCCAAATCAAAAAGGCTGATGGGCCCAAATGCCCTGAACTTGACTCCCACATGTGCGCATGGTACTCCACCATAAAGGGACATCAATGGGGCAGCCAGGCACCTCAGGGAACAGGGGCAGGGAGTGGTGAGGGTGGGGACTTACATCTGGGAGGGGGGGTTGGGCTTCCGTTCGGGAGGTTGAGGTGGTTGTGGTTTAGCCTTGGAAGGTGGGGGAGTGGGCTTGGACTGGGGGGGTGGAAGATGGACCAGGGCCAGCACAGGGCCTCTTGCTCACTGGGGAAGGGGAATGGGAAGGGCAGACAGGGGCGGACTTGGTTGTGGAAGGAGTGGACAGGGTAAAGAGGTGGGCACATTTAGGGACGAGACGGGGTGGGCCAGTGGGTTCAAGAAGGTCAACGCAGGATAGGAAAAGTTTTTTAGGGGCAGTCGGGGTGGACCTGGAGTAAGGTGTGGGAGTGGAGGTAGAGGGAGTGGTTGTAACAGGTGTAGGTGTGCATGATGTGGATGCAGGTGCCTGTACAGAATGCTGAGGGGTGGTGGATGTGTGTTGGGTGGGTGTCTGGGAACGTCTGAGTGTAATGGGAGGAGGGGACGTGGACACAGTGGGACAAGACAGGCTGCCAGTGTGAATGGATGTTGTCTGGGTGTCTGCAAGTTTGGTGAGTGTGCTGCAAGTGTTACTCCAAGTTGTTGTGGTGAGTGCAGGTGTGGTGTCTGGGGTGCATGACTGGATGTCTGATGTTGTGGTGACTGCAACAGTGAATAAGGGTTCAGTGCTTGTGAGTGTGCATGTAGAGGTGACAGACAGGGAGGCGGAAGAGGTGGACACAGTGGGGGAAGTGGATGTTGTTGTGTATGCTTTTGTATGCTGGCTGTGTGTATGCCTGTGGTGGGAAGCGTGGTGCTTGTGTTTCTGTATGTGCTTCTTGTGTGTTGAGGTGTGTGCATGGCTGTCTGAACGTGTGCTTGGGATGGGTGAAGGGAGTGGGGTGGAAGGGGTAGAGGAGGTTGGAGGGGGGACGGAAAGACCAGCGACACAGGCTGCCGTCAAAGAGGAGGCCAGAGCCTGAAAAAATCTCTGTAGGCCAGATATGGCACCGTGAATACCTTTCAGGTATGCACTGCACTGCTGCATCTGGGATGCTAGCCCCTGGATGGCATTCACAATGGTTGTCTGCCCTACAAAGATGGTCCTCAGGAGGTCAATAGCTTCCTCAGTGAGAGCACGGGGCTGACTGGGGCTGGGGATGAGGTGCCTGGGGCGAAGGAGACGCCCACCCTTCTGGGTGAGCGGGCACAGGCAACTGGGTGGGGCGCAACTGGGAGGGCGGTGATGGTATGGGGGTGGCAGAAGATGGCAAAGATTGGGTGGGCCCACTAGGGTCCGCCACCACCAGGGAGAGCCCCTCGGAGGAGGTATCAGAGTCACTACCTCCAGTGGTAGTTGCCTCCCCCGTGGTGCTCCCCTCGCCCTCCAACCCACTGGTCCCCTTGGAGTCAGTAGACTCTGCCTCCTTGGAACCGTGGGCCGCTGCCTCCCCACTCGCAGGTGCCACTGCTCCCTCACCAGATGATGCTGATGTACACAGACAACACAAGAGTACAGGGGTGGGGAGACAAAACAGGAGAGAAAATATTAACACCTGAATGGATGTACATATCTGGTACACTCGTACTCCCACCCACCGAATACACCAACATGCAGCACCTACAGCTAAAGTCATGCCTATGCCCCTGACTAGTGGCCACAACCCTAGTATACAACCATCTCCCACATTATGGAAGGGCCTGAGGAACTGCAGACCTGCCCCTTATCATCTACCTGCCCATGGGGGCTGTATTGCTATAAGACATCAGTCTGACTCCCTGCCACTAGACAGCATACATACTACAGCACCCTCAGATATCCATCCAGGAGGCATACAATGGTCTCGGTACTCACCCCCTTGTGTCTGCTGTGCAACCTTCAAGCGCCCATCCAAGTCTGGATATGCCACTGCCAGAATGCGGCGCATTGGGGAATCAGTGCCCGACGGGCACCCCTTCCTCGTTGTGAGGACTTCCCCAGCTGGGCCTCGCAGGTCTTCCTGGCCCAGCGCTACAGGTCCTGCCACCGCTTCCTGCAGTGGGTGCTTCGCCGGTGGTAGACCCCCAGGGTCCGCACCTCCCTGGTGATGGCCTGCCAGAGTCCCCTCTTCTGATGGGCGCTGACCTGTAGGGGACACACAGAAAAGAAAAACAGAGGTCAGACAATGTCCATTTGATACCGCTGGCTATATGTCCCCTGTGGGACGGACACTTAACAACATCATTCCACCACCTCACTCACGCTGATTGTCATACATTCAATGCCTGTGCAGTTATGCATACAGGCATCCACCACCACCCCACCCATCCATGCACCCCATCCGCCTACTCACCTGCACCTCTGGTCGCCCATATAACTTGGCATACAGGGGTAGGACCCCGTCCACCAGCTTGTCTAGCTCCTTCGTGGTGAAGGCCGGGGCCCTTTCCCCTGTGACTCATGCCATTTGAGTAACCAGAGTCAGGACACAGCAGCACACTCAGTGGAGTACTTGCATGCACGGAATCCGGGAGTCAAGTGAAACTGGGGTGACGAAATGGCATACGCTCCGCGGCAGTGTGCACCATCTCCGCTGGCGGCGATCATGACACGCCCATATTCCCCATTGACATCCATGTTAACCAATGAATGAGTGCACATCAGTGAACACCGTCTTATGCCATTACAACAACCGCTAGCGGTATGAGGTCACGTCCACTGCTACATATCTGGATGACAATGGGCTCCCATTTTGCAAGTACGACGCAGATATTTCCTGGTCCACCAGCTTGTCCAGCTCCCTTGTGGTGAAGGTTGGGGTCCTTTCCCCTGTGACTCATGCCATTTGAGTAACCAGAGTCAGGACACAGCAGCACACTCAGTGGAGTTCTTGCATGCACGGAATCCGGGAGTCAAGTGGACCAGGGGTGATGAAATGGCGTACACTCTGCGGCGGCGGCGATCATGATAGGCCCATATTCCCCATTGACATGTTAACCAATGAATGGGTGCACATCGGTGAACACCGCCTCATGCCATTACAACAACCGCTAGCGGTATGAGGTCACTTCCACTGCTACATATCTGGATGACAGGAGGCTGCCATCTTGCAAGTACAACGCAGATATTTCCTGGTCATGGGCCCCATGAAGGCCCTATGGACCCCAGCCCTCATTTGCATGCCCAAATTACTATTTATTCACCACAACAGTCCAGACGTATCAGTTAAGACATGTCAATCCAGTTTTACATCCTACAATGCTTATGTGTAACCTACATGTTTGACAGCAGTGTTTAATACACAACAGGTTGTACCAATGAATTTGTGTCCCTCACATGTGTTCGCCAATCCTCCTAGGTGCAGACCCATGTGGAGATGGAGGGCCCCATCTGTGTACAGACCTCTTGTTGATTTGGAGACCATGGTGGAACATCACATCATTATCAATTACAGACTCACTCGTACTACTATCCATTAACTTTGTGCATTACTGGATCCAGTACTGAGACCGGCTAATCGGAATCAGCATGCCATCCCTAGTGAAGTGCTTGTGCTCTCTGTACTCCATTTCCTGGCCATGGGTACATTTCAGGTGACCGTGGGAATGGGTGCAGGGTTTTCACAGCCAATGTTTAGCCTTATCTTGTCCAGATTCCTGGATGCATTTGTACAACACCTGCAGACATATGTGAAGTTTCCCCAAAGTGCTGAACTCCCTGCCATCAAGTCAGAATGTTATGCCTTTGCCAACATGCCCCATGTGATAGGTGCCATCGATGGTACTCACACAGCTCTCATCCCCCAAGAGTAAGTGAAAAGGTGTACAGAAACAGGAAGAACTTCCACTCCATGAACATACAATTGGTGTGTACTGCAGACCAGTACATCTCACATGTGAATGCCATGTTTCATGGATCAGTCCATGATTCATTTGTCCTGAGGTACAGCAGTGTCCCACACATGATGGAACAACTACAAGGGGACAGAGGATGGATCACATGTGAGTGTGTTTGATACATGTTCTGTACATAGCTGACAGCCAGGCAGTATGCAACTGAAGGTAGTTACTTACAGTCCGGTTTCGCACACTTTTGTTGGTGATTCTGGCTACCCCAACATGCATTGGCTCCTGACACCAGTGAGGAATCCTAGAAGAGATGCTGAGAGGAATTACAATGAGGCCCATGGACGTACTAGGAGGGTGATAGAGCGCACTATAGGTCTCCTGAAGGCTAGATTCTGTTGCCTCCATCTCTCTGGGAGATCCCTATGCTATGGCCCTGACAACGTGTGTAGAGTAGTGGTGGCCTGCTACATGCTGCACAACGTGGCTGTGAGGAGAGCTATCCCCCTACTAGAGGAGGAGGGTGATGTACATCCAGAACAGCTTCCTCAGAGAGTGGATGAGAGTGATGGTGATGATAGAGAGGGGGACGATGTTCATTCCAGGAACCAACTGATCCAACTATACTTCCATTGACTATGAGGTACTGTTCACTGATGATGTTGTCTGCAATGCATAATGTCAGTCTGACTTATTCCCTATGGGGGTGTGGGGTCTGTAGCCACTGACACTGTTACATGAATTTCAGGTGCCATGTGACATGATAACCAACATGGTGTACATATTTGTTCACTCCACACAATGCTGTGCGTTGTGTGCCGTTCCTGCAATAAAGGTCTGATTTTTAGTTTAACTGGCAAATGCATTGGTACTTACAATTGATTCATCATAATGACAGGGGCACTGAAATTGGTGTACATGTGTTTTAATAGTTGTCAAGGATGCATTGGTGCTCTTTACAGTAATAGGGAGTGGGCTGATGGTGGATGTCCATATTGGCTACATGGTCTCAGCGATTGGTGGCAGTGAGTATATGACCATCTATACCTTGCAAGTTGTTGAGTTGCTATTGGCCGGCGAGGATGGTGGCACAGTGGCACACTTGGGAGACTGTTCGTGTCAAAGTCACTTATTTGAGGGTGCCTTGGTCTTGGCAGGTGCTCCAGTGCCATATCTGGGTCTGAGGGACTGTTTGAGTGTCTGGTGCTGGGCCTTTATGGGTAGGGGTGCTGGTCTCCTGTGTGTCCTCAGACAGTGACACCAGTACAGTTGCTGCTGCTGCTGATGATGATGGCTGGTCTGTGTCCTGGGCAGTGGTAGGGGCCTCCTGGTTTTTGGGGGTCTCAGACTGAGTTGGGTAGTGGTGCTGCAGAACCCCTGCAATAGTGGCCATGGTGGCATTGAGATGTTTCCACTGCTCCATGGTCTCTTGATGTTGGGCTATCTGCAGCCTTTGACTCTGCTACAGGGTGGCCAGGATCTGGCCCATCCTGTCTTGTGTATGGTGGTATGCTCCCAAGACCTCAGAGATCACCTCCTGGGCTGCAGCATCCATCCTTTGGCCTCCCCCCGGGCCACTGATGCCCTCCCACTTGGCCTAGCCCCCTGTGCCTGTGTCCCCTGCACAGGTCTAGTGGTACCACTTGTACTGGGGCCATCGTCATCCTGCCTGTTGGTAGGTGGAGACTGTGGCCTCTATACTTGTGTTCCATCAGTCTGTGGGCTGGTTACACTGGTGTGGGGTCGTTTGGCAAGAGCTGATGTTGGTGGCTGGGTGGTAGGGGTGTCAGTGGTGTCCTGGGTGGGGCTGCTGGAGGGTGACAGTCCAGGAATGTGTGAGGGGCCAGGGTATTGTGGTGCCTCTGTCTCCATGTGGGGCGCTGGCACTCCTTGTCCTTTCCGTCAGGGTGGCATGGGTGGTGGTAGCTGTGGGGAGGAATGGACATGTATGTTACATTTACTAATTCGGATGAGGCTGCACAGGTCAGGCCTATTTTGTGCATTTCTTTCCCCTGTTGGGCCATGCGGGGACCTTTTGTGGGGTTGCCATTGCATTTAGCATGGGATGTGGTGGTGCACTGTGGGTGGTGTAGTGCCATTGTGACAGCTTGCAGGGGTGAGTGGCTGTGCACAGGGGGAGGGATGTGGGCCTGTTGGTGGGTTGGAGGGCATGCAAAGTGACTAGATGTAGTGACTGGTGGTAGTTGGAGGGGTGAGGTGGTGCATGCATTACAGGTGTGGTGGATATGGGGTAATTGTAGATGACTTACCCGAGTCCATTCCTCCATTGAGTCCAGTGAGGCCCTAAGTGGGAAGGATGGCCAGTACCTTTTACTCCCAGTCGATGTATTCGGGGGATGTAGGTGAGGGTCCCTCCTCCAGTCTTCTGGACAGCAATGTGGTGCCCGGTTGCCATGGACCTCACCTTCCCGCGCAGGTCGCTCCATTTCTTGCGGATGTCGTCCCTCGTGTGTGGATGGTTTCCCACTGCGTTGACCTTGTTCACTATGGTCTTCCATAACTCCATCTTCCTCGTGATGGGTGTGTGCTAGACCTGTGCCCCGAAGATTTGTGGCTCATTCTTGAGTTTCTCATCCACCATTGTTCTTATCTCCCCTTCTGTGAAGCGTGGGTGCTTATGGGGTGCCATGGTGTGTGTTGTGGATGCTGTGTTGTGTGGATATTGGTGAGGGTGCTGTTGTGTGGTTGGGTGTGTGAGTTGTGTGTTTTTGCGTTCAGTGTCCGCTTGTAGTGTTGTCAGTCTGGCTTATTCTATTGGCAATGCAAAGGATTGTGGGGGGTGTCTGTGCGTGTTTTATAGTGTTGTGGATGTGTGTCAGGTGTGTGGGTTTCAAACTTGCCAATGTGTGCATTTCTTGCTGTTGGGACCCACTGCTGACTGTGGCGGTCTGTACCGCCAATGGTCGTTCGGTATTTACTAACCGCTGCGGTGATTTGTGCATCATTATTTGGAGGGCGGGGGATTTGTGTGCTTGGCCGTGGCGGGGTGGGATGTGAAGCCTTTCCGCCGACAAGGCCCTGGCGGTGGCTGGTGGAAAGATAATTTTTGGCGGGTTCTGTTTTTGGCATCTTTATATGGCAGGTTTCTGTTCAACGCCAATGGCGGTCTTCTGTTCACCGTCACCACGGCGGCCGGCTGTAATTACCGCCATGTTCATAATGACCCCCAAAGTGTTTAAAGCCTGATAGAGAGGACACATTCTTGAAGGATGTTGAGGTTTCAGTCAGTTCATGTGCCACTAATTTATGTCTGTACATTCACACTTCCCCCAAAGCATATTTCTGCAGAAAAAAATATAAATTTTTCCTGATGAAATAGGTCATACAGCCGTCAGATATGAGTGACCTGGAAAAAAACTGAAATAATGTAAACTGAGACAAAAAAGTCAGCAGTGTCAAAAGGTGTCGAAAAAACTGTAATTATATTTGTTAATTTTTGTCTTTGGTTAAAAATTTGAAAGTTTAATCTATCAGAGAATGGAAGTTGCCACCACTGTCATTCTTAAAATGCTAACTATCTTCATATTCTGTAGAAATGTATGAAAATAAAGGATAAGTGATATAACAAAAAGGATTCGCCTGATGAGACGTTTTATCCTTTCCACTATCCGCGTTAGTTATTTTGTTTAACATGGAGTTGGCTGGAAGGCTAAGCACATGTTTATGAAACAATGGACTATCCTGGCTCTTATGTAAGCCAAAATAATGTTACTAAGGAAATGAACGTGCAATTCGTCTTGACCAATGAGGCATGCCAAATGGAGGTAACAACTGCAACGGCTCCTCTGGTATGGCAGAGGAGCGACGCCCCACTGCTGACAGCCAACAGATGCAAACAAGAAAAATAAAATGATAATAAAACTATGTTATCATTTTATTTTTCACTGAGCCGAGTCTTAGTATAGGATGGGGCCATCCTAACAGACAGCAGCAGGGAGGAGAAGTGGTGGTCAAGTGTGCATGTTGGTTTGGTCAACTCTATTAGGACAGCCAAACCCACATTCACACATAGATTTCTCCAACTGGAGCTGTGTTACACAGCCGGGTGGAGAACAGGCACAGGCTCGCTGGCCCTGAGTGAGAGTCAAACTAGCCCACTCAGATCAATTCTGGTGCTTCTTTCATGCTGGGTAATAGTATTGCAGAAGAGCACTGAGGAAGGCCAGCAGTGGCAGGTAAGTACTCTTTATTTTTTTTGTTATTCTAATCGCGCTGCCTCATCACTTTTTATTGACAGAAACCGCCACAGAGTGTCAAACCTTACCCCACTAAGAAAATACATTTCAGACTACAAGAGAAAGAAGAGATCATGTAAAATGATGCCACCAAATCTTGTTGTCTGATGAAGGCCTTATAATTAATCATTATCTGGGGCCAAAATGTCAATATGTTTACCGTATTTGCTGAACATGTAATGTACATAATTTGGAGCCTGTACTAAAACTGAGGTCTATGCACCTATAAAAGTTGTTTTCTAAAGCTAATAAGGTCATACACTTTCTTTGTTCTGCTCTGTGTGTTCACATTTTTCCACTGTTCCATGTCTTGGAGCACCAACTTAGTTGCCATTGTAAATTTAATTGAACTATAATTAATGCAAGTTTTACTTGGTTAAAAAAACATTTTCTTCGTACATTTTCCTCTGAGTTAGCATATTCTGGCTCCCCACCATAAATGATTACATTTTCTTTTTGATTTAATCTAAATGAACTGGTGTAGTTAAGTCCCAGATTACCCAGGAATACCGTGTTGCCTCTTGTTCTTTACTTGTTCGACACTTGAACTAAGCAGCTGGTTCTGCCATATTTGAATTTATTTGCTAATTTGTCACTTAACGTCAGATGATTTGTGTACCTCTTGTGCTATACAGATTAAAAAGCTGATTTATAGTTTGACTGATGGGATACCCCATCACAAAGATGAAGGACATCCTGTATGCCGAATTACAAGCGCTATAGGATATAATGCATTTGCAATACAGCGGACAGGACATCAGTCACAACTGTGATGGAAAGTCCCATCAACCAAATACTAAATCAGGCACTAAATGTGGTTGCTAGGCTACTGCAATAAATGTATAGGTATGTAAGTAGTATTTGTGTAACGTGACCCTAGATGAAGACAGCAGTGCCCTGTACAAAGTTATAAGCAAAAATATAGTAAAGAAGCGACTGCAGTGGAGCTGGTTTCTGAGGTTGCAAGTAGATTGTTATTGTGTCATGTCATTCCTAAATTGAGATGGTTTTTAATCCTAGATGCATATATATATATATATATATATTAACAGCCGAAACGCGTCAGGAGAGGAATGAAAGAACTTTTCCACTTTTCAATTTGGAATTAAAGCTCCTCACTCCAACAACAATCAGAGTACGGCGCTTTCTTCTTTGTGAGAAATATGATGAATTATGATGGCAGGGTGCTCCGTCCCTGTGCGCTGTGCCGCCCTGTCTGGATGGGCTTTTCATACGGAGATCCTTGTTGGAATATATATATATATATATATATATATATATATATATATATATATATATATATATATATACACATATATATATATATATATATATATATATATATATATATATATATATATATATATATATATAATGTTTTAACGGTTAGCCACCAAATCTCTATTACATCATTTTAAAGAATATATAAATATCCTGCAAATTATAGATATATATATTTATGATGTTTATGGTTAGCCATCAAATCTCTATTACATCGTTTATTGAATGTATAAATATCCTGCAAATTTACTTAATGAGATTTATTATGAAAAAAATGGTAAAACAAAGAAACTATAATACCTAAGACAAATCAAGTGTCTGGAGGTCCACCAGGTTAAGGTGAACATTTTAATCAGAAGAGAGCATGGTTGCTGATGTATGCTATCAAATTTTAGGTCTGTAGCTATGCCAAAACCTTATGATTTTACCACAATAATATGATAATATACTTGCTTAATGAGGCCTTCAACAAACCCTCTTCTTTAAGTGGTCAGTTATTGTGTCTTTCACATTTTTTACCGCCCCATACAGCATACAGTATGGGTTACGTGGTTCAGTCCACTTCAGCCATTGGGTAACTTCATTGTGAGTGACAGCATTCTGCCCCTTCACAAGGAGCACATCCACACACAAAGTAGTTCATTTATGTGCCAGGGACTAATATCGATCGTAATTTGTGCATTTTGAGCACAATATTTTTTTCTTTTTAGGCACTGATTTTTTTTTTAAACTAATGAGGGCCCAGCAGCTTCAACAACAATAAAAGCTTGCAAAAACCTGTACAAAACTACGCAAGCACTGACAAAGCTAAAAGGATAGTGGTCAACACCAAACCTACAGGCTTGGCTAATGCTTGTTAAAATGGAATCCTTTGAGACTGCAAGGAAGGTTCTAAAGTATATTAGCATGTTGTTGAGATAAAGATAGAGAATGTGTTTCCTCTAGGATCTGATCTCTGACAATATGCCCTGAGATGCACACCTTTCGATGGTCTCCTTTATAAATATTTTCACCTCCTAGTCACCATCATGCTCATCACACTCCTCTGACCCTATTGACCCCTTCTCACTTATAAGAAACCCTTTGACATGTCAAAACACCTCTCACCTGTCAGGCCTGCTCCTGCTGCTCCAAAGAGTGAGGCCATGATGGCAATTCCAGCTGTCGAGCCCAGCGCAGCAGCCCCCGCAGTTCCAATAATAGTTGCAGCTCCAGCAGCAACAAAAGGGGCTGCAAGCCCCCCAGTCAGACCTAAGCGGAAATTAAGAAGATCTGAACAGTAAGCTGATAGAGGAGCAAGATAAGAATAAGAAGCTGAGGCGGTTCAAGATCACAAATAATAGCTGATGTGAATGTAAGGTCAGACCAATGGGCACAAGGAGATTCAACATCACACCTAGGAACAGAGAGAGAGCTAGATTGAAACAGGTAACACAGAGCAAATCTACATTAGACCACAACATGGAGAGGCAAAAGGTATGATCAAGGAGGGCACAAGGAGAAAAAAAGCTCAAACCAAGAAGAATAACGAGAGTTAAGAATGGACCAATAACTAAATGAATGAGAAGGAGCATAGACCTATCCACAAACAAAAAGAAAAGGGATGCCAAGGTGCACAAGAAGAAATACAATCCTAATTTATTTCATATTTCAAAGGACACGTATACTAGCATTGATAGTGGCTCACTGAGGAGAGTAGGTATAATGTGAAACTGAAATACATCAAGCTTGCAGAACTTTAGTTCCAGATAAGTAACTTTTACTTTTCGGTTGATACTTTATAGATTCACATATCTGTATAACATAATCAAAAAGTATATCTTGGGAAACAGAAAGTGGGGAACTCTATATTTTAATATGTTCATCAGCACTGTCTGATCAACTGTAGACTTCTTGACTGCAAATCCAGTCTATAAAAGTTTGTGAAAATGTGTCATGGATGCCACTGTAGTGTAGCAATATTTTAATGTAGCCTTTGTGCGTTTTCTTAAAGTATTAGGCCTCTGTGCACTTTGTCCTAGATGCATTTTATTTAGCCTCGCACTGTTATTTTACAATAACCAGTTTCACGGTTTTGTTTTATTTTCTTCTATCACACTGTTTAGCTTACTTCAACACTGAAGTTCTCAAACAATACATTCCTGCTCGCTCTGTGCTTCAGTCAAGGATACAGTCTGGTACACTGCCGATAGACGTGGTAGAAGTTTAGTCTTTAGGGTTCGTAGAAAGTACACATTCTTACGTAGGGACGTTTCTTAGAACATCGGCGTGTTAGTTATAAAAACACTTCCTAGTCCTGATATACGTAAGAGAGAGATTCCGACCAGGAACCCACAACTAGACGCTGACTGCCCTGTTGCAGATGCTGATCCCGATCACAGGCCTTTGCTCAGGTGTGAGGGTCGATGTCCTCCCGGGGGAACCTAAAAGGCAGGCTTAGAGCTTACCATGCTGGCCTCAAAATAGAACTTAGGAGAGAGAACGTGATCTAGTTGCATTATGATAGCGTTATTCTTATGTTTCACTCTCCTCGTTACTATTTCAATCCTACTGTGTTGTATGGTTCTGGTTATTGCGGCTCACGCCTTGTTATCTAAAATGCAGTCGTTTTATTAAACCAATCTTTAAAACTCAAACTGCCTTTGTCATTTATATATGAGACCATACTGTGTAGGAGAGAACTGGTTGGGAGCTGAGTGACCACGACTTCCCTGGGAAGCACTAAGATGTCATGCGCTAAGCTGCCCAATTGTCTCTTCCCTTTGGGAGAGATGAGGCATTGCTAGTTAGCCGGAACTCAACCCGGATTTGGGGTGACAAGGGTCCTCCGCTGTGGGTTAGACTTAGTCCCCCACACTGCAAACGATCTTGCCGCCCAAAATTCCAGTAGTCTCATTAGGATAATGAGAGCCTACGCGACATGGCGCCGCCAACGTTGGATCTGGCTCTAATTTTCGGGTCCACCAGTCTCTCTCGGTCTCATATATGATAATGATCCCTCAGTTCCTTTAACGGAGACGTCCGTGGCACTGAGGACTTCCACCACCGCGATATAGGTAACCCTAAATATAGCGGATGGTTGTTCAAGCTTGAACCTTAAAAGGAAAGAACCCGTTTTGGTGTGCCCTCTCTGAACCAGTGCTGTTTTTCTAATGGCGAATCCCCAGGTAATACAAATAGCTCTTAATATGAGACAGCCGCTCACAGCACATTTGCTTGCACATGGTCTTACGATCCAGGGTGGTCCAGTCACGTTTGTGGTGGCCGCCCATGCAGCCTATAGAACAGAACTTTTCTACTCCTGGGTCACATTCCCAGCAGTTGATGGGAATACAAATGCATTTCACACATATACGGTTGTGAACGCGCCTGGCCAGTACAGGGCGTACGCATACCTAGAGATACCTCTATCTTATCAAGAACATAATAATTGGCTTGATGGCACCCTACCCCATACTATATTGCCAGTAAGGTTAGGTCCACTGAGTAATGATGGTCCGACCTGGCTTTTATTGGCCACATATACACCACATCCTGCGGTTGCAAATATGCCGGTGGCTGAGGTTCGTCGTTTATATACAGATTTTACGGCTACATATAGACGCTTAGTACAATTTGTGATTCAGACACTAAATACAAACCCAGCGCGTGCTGCTCCAGCACAACAACATGCAGTAGCTCCAGGTATAAACCCGGCGACTGTACACTCTATCATAGGTAAAGTTCCAGCAAAACGGGAGGAGACTCCATTTTGGCTGGCACATAAAATTAATACGCTGGAGGTGGTATTTCCCCATACGGGACCTCGGGACAAACATAGAATATTAACTATGTGTTTACCATTTGGCATGGTTCCCACAGTGGAACATTGTAATACATGGGGCACGGTGTTTTCCGCGCTCTACACAACGGCACACGGTACACCGACATTTGCGAACTTACCGGAAGTGCTTAAACAGATTCAGGATGAATACGGGGCTGCCCCAGCCTTAGATTTAGGAATGCAACTGATGGGCAACTTTGCCATGGTTTCTTCAATAATACTAAGTAATCTTAAAGGGGAGGCAGTTGCACTTGCGGTGCGTATGCGTCTTCGTGACGTCCCACAACTAGATCCGGAGCGGTAACTGCCTAAAATAATAGCGGAAACATATTCCAGTATCGGTCGAGATAGCCTAGGGGCTAGACAGCAAAAACCACAGTTTCAGGGAAAAGTTAGTAAAGACAATGTTAAACAACAACCTGAGGGTAATAAGAAGCGCTGGGAGAAAAAACAAGACACCTAAAAAAGAAAGGGGAGAATCTCTGCGTACGGAGACCCCGCAGACTAGGTATAATCTCAGAAATAGGGATAATTTGAAAACGCCTGATAGATATCAATACACTGATACACGCCAATCTCGTTCCTTTCAGGACTCATCGGAAAAGAGAAATGAGAGAGGTGGGCGGTTAGAGCGGAGAACAGAGTACGTGAAACCAAGACAGGAATCACAACGCTCTTCTGAGGTTTCTGTCAAGAAGGAAGAGAAACGGATACAACAAAAACAGCAGTTTAAAAAGAAAAAAGTGGCGGCAGTCTCAGTTAGACATGCCACACAGGAAGAGAGTTCACTTGAAGAACAAGACTTGGGCACTAGCACTGCTAGACAGCGCGGCAGAGGTCACAATAGTTCGCCGGAATCTTCTAGAGCATCTGGAGGTGAAAGCAACTGATGACTTCATACAAGTTGAAACAGCAGATATGCGTGTCTCTGAACCCGATAGGGTGTATACAGTGACTTTACAATTGGAAGGAGACATTGAACGCACTATAAACGCGATCTTTTGGGATCGTGTAGTCAAGATATATTACATTTTGCTGGCTGAGCAGGATTGGCCGCCTGACTTTGTTCGCACTTGCCCAGTTGGGGAGGAGGTTATTAAACCTTCGTTCTCACCACTTGTTCCAGGGGAACTCGCAGAGTCCTATTGCATCAAATGGGCTCTAGCACAAGCACCTGCCTTATATAGAAATCACGTAGGGTGGGATAGGGATTCTCCATATCATGTAATTCCGATTAAAGGTGAACCTCAGCCACAACCGCAGTATCCTATAAAACATGAAGCAAGGGCACCGGTGAGGGAAATACTTACACAACTAGAATACCAGGGAGTAATTGAACCCTGTGTCTCACCGATGAATAATCCCTTATTCCCTGTAGCTAAACCGGACCATTCATATAGAATAGTCTTAGACTACAGACATTTGAGCGGACATACACGTACATATGCAATACAAAATTCACATAGCGCCGCACTGATGAACAACATTGTGCGGAAAAAATACAAAACGACTTTAGACATCTCGAATGGTTTCTTCTGCCAGAATATAGCACCCGAAAGCAGGGATTTGACAAGCTATAGCGCGTTAGGCTCCCAGAAAAAATTCTGTTGTTTACCTCAGGGGTATAAAAATAGCCCGGGACTGTTTGCGGCTCGTGTGACTGCAATTTTACACGAGTTGGACCCTGAAGCATTGTCTTATGTAGACGATATATATCTCACAGATGACGAGTTACTACACCATTTAAGATGGGTAGCCCGCATTGTTGTAGGGTTTGCCAAAATTGGCTACAAATTTAACTTAAAAAATCTAAAATTGCCTTCCTCAGCGTCATATTCCTGGGATATGAGCTGTCGAATGAAGGTAAGAGCCTAGCGCCACAACTTTTAGAAAAATTTGCACAATTGCAACCACCTAATACGATTAAGAAACTCCAATCATTGTTGGGCTTTCTAAATTTTGGCAGAACATACATTCCTGATTATGCTACACGCATAAAACCTTTATACGAATTAATCCGTCCTGATTTTTCAAGCAAATTTTGGACAATTGAACATACACATACTCTTCGGGAGTTACAAGCAGACCTCCTTGCTGCAAAACATTTACATACACGGGACAATAAGACGCATTTGGTCATCAGGGTGATAGCTGGGGCCATTGGGTTTACGTATGTCACATTTAATGAAGGTGAGACAGTCCCGATTGGATACAAGTCCCACTTGTATTCGGCTGCTGAACAACGATTCGCACCAACAGAGAAAATTCTCACTGCTGTACAGATGGCTGTTATTAAGTAACGACCTCTTGCCCAGGGTAAACGCATTATAGTCATTTCCCCTATTCCGGCCCTGGAGGATGTTACAAAAGCGAGCGTTCCTAATGCAAAAGCACTACACCGCGATGGATACAATGGGCTACGTCTTTAACAGCCACTGATGTAGATTACATTTTCAACCCAAAATTACAAACTCAGGAATTTCTGCAATATGAAGTCGAACATCCAGTTCCCACTGACACGTTGCCTATTGATCAATATCAAGTAGTCATATACACCGATGGCTCTGCGCAACCGGCGGTGGGGACAAAACACCAATATTCTGCTGCATGTGCTGTAGTGAGCGGCCATTTGGAGGGGGAAGAATTCTGCCCCCAACATACTTATACACAAACCTTAGGGGATTGTACAGCACAATTGGCTGAGCTGAAAGCTCTACTGATGGCATTAGAACATACGAATCCGACACAGTTCACACTGATTGTTTGTGATTCGTATTATTGTGTCCAGTCTTTTAATGAATACCTACATTACTGGCGCTTGAATGGGTTCAGAGATTCAAAGGGTAGCACCATAAAACACAGGCTGCTGTGGGGGAAGGTAGCAGACCTGAAGGAGACGCTACCCAAAGTCCATGTTGTACATACTCTTGGACACCAGCGAGATGGAATACACGTTGCTGGGAATACTTTGGCTGATGAAGCCGCCAAGTCGGCAGTGGCAGTTGCCACTGTGGCCACAGTGACTCGTTCGAGTTCCAAACCAGACACGGAGATTCTGGCTGCCATAAAAGCTACGGTTGATGGCACGCCTTTTCATAAAGGATTTCCTAATAAATATCAATGCTTCATGGGAAGTATGCTCAACGCTGAGGTTAAAATACCTAGTATAGGCATACGCGAGATCCCCAATAAAGTTGTAAGACCACATTTGATTAATGCAGCGCATGAGGGAATGGCATCTGCACATGCTGGCGTGGCCACCACAATTTCGCTATAACAGGCCCGTTACTAGTGGCCTGGTCTTTATAAAGAGACTAAGCAGTATGTCCTATGTTGTGACATCTGTCAACAAATTAAAGTTTCAACAGCTAAGCGCCTGCCGCAGACACCCCTCTTAATATCTAACAGACCATTACAATGTGTGTATTTGGATCATTGCGGTCCACTCACACCGGATAGTGCATACAAATATATACTAGTCGCTGTTGATTCTTGCTCCAGATTTGTGTGGGTGTGGCCACAGTGGTCGGCTGACTCTCGAACTGTTATTAAAGATTTGCGTATCTTTGTCGGTACACATGCAGTTGCAGCATTCCATTCGGACCAGGGCCCTGCTTTTGCCTCAAGGGCATTCAGGAACACCATGGCTTGGTTGGGGGTCCAGCTCCAGTTCTCGTCTCCATTTCATCCCGAGGGAAATTCTGTCGTGGAGCGATTAAACCACAATTTAAAGCAATCCTTAACAGCCAGAGTATTAGGTACGGGTCGTAGTTGGCTAACCCACCTGTATGGAGTTCAGAGAGCACTGAATAACCTGCCTAGAAGGTCCCTAGAGCGTCGTACTTCATATGAGTGCCTGTTCGGAACACAAATGTTTGTTCCGGATCTTGATGGTCCTGGTGTGGAGGCAGCGGAAACGCCCTTTGACATAAATGATAGTGTCACTGTTTTGCAGGAATTACAACAGTTCTGTGAAGATAACTCTTCTAAAAGTGCTGCCTCCACAGGAATTAAGGATGTGCCAGTAACACCTACTGGTTGGATTCCCAGAGTTGGGGATCTTGTGCGTGAAAAGGTTGCAGTGAAAAAAAGAATTTGGCCCTTCTTATCGACACCTGTCCCTGTGTTGGGAATACACGGAACGAGAACTGTTGTTTTACCACCGTTGCCGGCGGCCAAAGAAAATCGCTTTGTTTCTATTGATAATGTCAAGTTACAACATGTGGCCGATTCTGCACAGCAGACCAAGAGGAACGTCCAGTAGTTCACGAATCCCTCTCACTACTGGGGAAGATGTTCCGCTTCAAGTTATCTATACCAACACTGTTGCCTCTCCGAGCTTGGGGAGGGCGGACGATGATCTCGCTTTAGTTCCACTGACAACAAATAACTTAGAAACATTTGATCGAGTCACTATGACTACTGATGTGGCGGATGGTGCTATCTACAGTGTACCACCGCGAGAAACACCAAATCCTCCATTGAATACGGCAACACCTTTTGCACGAACTGCCTCTGGGTACTTTGCCAACAACAACGATGGTCTATCGGACTCGTTTGCCTCTTCTACTACAAACCCAGGTCCACGTAAGCTGATGTCTTGGCTTAAAGATACGTATTTTGTTTTCCCTTGGAACTATCTGTGGCTCTTATTGACTATGTCAGCATTCTTTCTTTGGATAGGGTTTGTTATTACCTTTTTTCTGTTGATACATGGTCATTTTCTTCCTGAGAGATCAGCGGTTGAACAGTTGGAGGAGGTGTTGAAGACACATTTTTCATCACATAAGGTTCGAAGGGACTTGTCCTTTGTGAACATTTCTGCGGTGCCAATTCCTGATGGGATTGTGTGGGATAAAGTAATGTTTGATATATACGGTCCCACTGAGATAATTCAAATACCGTATGTCCTAAAGTTATCTATGAATGATATCATCATACCAGGCATTGTATCTGATGATTGGGATGTGAAGACAGTTGATTCCATGATGACTGAATTACAATACTATACTGTCTATGAAAATGAAGATGTTTACCAGTTTAAAGAGAATTATGGTGACATGTTTTGTTATAATTATTATGGGCACCATTTTATACATAAAGCAAGTAGTCAAAAAAACGATATTTGACTATACGCAATGGGAGCATTGCCCAACTCCCCCGCAAGGGAGTTTCAAAACTTATTATGACAAATTTCCGTATTTTTCTGGGCAATCATCAAATGAATGCTAAGTCATAATATTTTAAGTTAACTCCGTCTAAAGATAAGCAAATGTTGTTGACTAATTCGAAATTCATATATTCAGATTCTTTTGTTTCCCAACTGTTGATTGAAGGTTATGAATATTGGTCAAATAATGTTGATTTAAAAAGTGTTTGGGGAACAAAACATTGGCAGACAAAGGGTAGAGAAACACTGTTTAGAGCATGTCTTATTCCCGTCCAAATGATTTTTTTAAATGAAACAGTACAACAGACTAGCTGTTTGGGCTTAGCAATGATTAGAGAATTGAACATGCCTAGTATACCAGTCTCTGCAAAAATTAATAACTGGCAGAAATACATAAATGCCACTTTTGGTGAGCTTACAGACTGGGTCCAGAATGGTACATTTAACAATTCATTGACACGTGCGGGCGGGTGGTTATTGTGGCCTATAGACACTAATGGATGTCATCAACGTTTTGTCATCTCCTTGGGGGGTTTCAGGGCGAATCGGGCAGACCTCCGCTACATATCACCAGAACATGCTGAAATTATTACTACATATAGTGTGGGAAAATTGTGCCAACAGTGGTTAAAATCATCCTCACTAGATGCAGTTAAGACACATCCCACAATCCTGTCTAATAACGCTGACTTGCAAGATTTTTTGTCAGGCCCGAAGACACCACGTAGGAAGCGTTTCTTGTACGAAGTGTACATTGAAATATGGAAACTTTCCCAGCAGGAGGTTAAGGCAGATAGATCATGAAAATTTGAAAATGGCATTAGCTGTTGTGGATAATGGAATTCACACCTTGTCCGACAGAATATATACGATTAACAACATTGTTTCTTCTGCTATAGACATTATACGATCTGATATGTCTTCTTTATATCATGGACAAAGTCAGACCAGGTCCATTATGCAGTTGGGTTGGATGCTTCAGACATTGAAGGCAGGTCGCATTCCGTGGCAGCACATCAGTGTCAGGGAGATATTTTTTTCCTTTAATTTAACGCGACAACAACAACTAATGGCTAAGAAGGAGGCGACTTATGCCATGCTCAACATTGAAAAATTAAAAAGATTGCCTTTTACCGTGGCCGAAATACCATCTGCAGAGTGGTTGATACACTGGGTTATTAATCTGCCTATTTCTACGTTACAATTCACATCTTGTTTGAAACATGTTCCGGTAGGCAGATATGAAAAGCTGGGAAATAGTTACATCCATGAGGTGTGGGAGCTTCCCTTCTTGTACAAATGCCTCAGTGGCATGAAAGAAGTCTTTCTTAGCGGTAGTGAATGTGAGACTTCAGTCAGCCATTCGATGATTTGTAAGCAGCTGTCCTTGCATGGGGCATGTAATGCCTCGGTTGCGAATTTAGCTTGCTATCTGAAGGGAGTTCCAGTCCCCTTGATTAAACACACGTTCCAGGTGCTTTCAAACGGCAGCTACGTCCTCCTCAATAGTGAAGACTGTTGTGGTATGTGGGCCGGAATAGTTTATGTTGTTTTGGTCACTAAGGACGTTGCTGCGGGAATGTGTTGTTTCCCCCCACTAAATTAAGGGAGGTAGCAGATATTTGGCCTCACATTGCTACTTCCAAGGTGAATTTCGACAAGTTAAGTAGACTAAAGGCTTTATTGTTTCAGAAGCATGTGGCCCTTACATCTGCACGCAAGACCTATGGACTTCGGGTGGCAAGGTCGTCAGCAGAAATACAGTCCCTGTTAAATACCATCTTTCCGAGCCACTTTGGTGAACTCGTGGGATGTACATTTAATGCGTCCAGCACAGCTGGATTAGCACAGTTTTTCAAAGCCGTTGGTGTTGGTTTTGTTCATACCTTTTCTTCCATATTTGGTTTGATACCTTCAGCTATTCATTCGATTTTCGGAAGCATTTTTGGGGGATTTCCGATAACTTTGGCTTTATTAGCCGGCATTTTGCTGTTGCTGTTGTTTTTCCGCAATGGCTGTCCCGCCGCAACAAGGACGAATGTGGGCGCTCCCATCAGTGCAGCTGTGTCGTGAACGCATGATGCAGCACTTTGGAGCAACACTCCTGGAACATTTGGGGTGTGACTGGTCTCTGTCATTCAGACCGGTTTTGGATTGTGTGCAGCCCGTGTTTCGGTGCCGTTGGTGCTCTTTTGAACATGCACTAGTCGTCTGTCTCTCACAGCAACGCCCGCCAGTGGTTAATGCTGATCTGTTGATGTTCTCGATGACGGCTCATTCCCAGACATGCGCGCTGCGTTTGCTTTGTGAGGCTGATTACGAGATACCCTTCCTGGAGGAAGTTGATATTAACTCGTTCACGGACTGTGTCCGGGATGCCGCCTTGGTTGATTTTGGGGCTTTGGAACACACCTGCTCCTTGATAGTCTTTGGCGTGGATTTTCCGGTTTTGTCATCTGCCGAAGTGGAGAACCTCCTGCTTTCCACGACCACTAATTGACTTGGATCTCATCTAAATTGACACTGTTACATGAATTTGGCTCTTGCCGCATGCTTATTTTTAAATTGAGGATTGATGTGCCTTGGTGTCCTCATGACTTGTTGAAATTCTATAGGGTTTTAATTATTTTTTAGCTTAGGGCATTTTTAGCTTCGGCTTAAACCACTTTCTACCGACAAGGGGAGGGTGTAGTGAAGCCATATTTTAATGTAGCCTTTGCGAGTTTGCTTATAGTATTAGGCCTCTGTGCACTTTGTCCTAGATGCATTTTATTTAGCCTCGCACTGTTATTTTACAATAACCAGTTCCACGGTCTTGTTTTATTTTCTTCTATCACACTGTTTAGCTTACTTCAGCACTGAAGTTCTCAAACAATACATTCCTGCTCACTCTGTGCTTCAGTCAAGGATACAGTCTGGTACATTGCCGATAGACGTGGTAGAAGTTTAGTCTTTAGGGTTCGTAGAAAGTACACATTCTTACGTAGGGACGTTTCTTAGAACATCGGCGTGTTAGTTATAAAAACACTTCCTAGTCCTGATACACGTAAGAGGGAGATTCCGACCAGGAACCCACAACTAGACGCTGACTGCCCTGTTGCAGATGCTGATCCCGATCACAGGCCTTTGCTCAGGTGTGAGGGTCGATGTCCTCCCGGGGGAACCTAAAAGACAGGCTTAGAGCTTAACATGCTGTGCTCAAAATAGAACTTAGGAGAGAGAACGTAATCTAGTTGCATTATGATAGCGTTATTCTTATGTTTCACTCTCCTCGTTACTATTTCAATCCTACTGTGTTGTATGGTTCTGGTTATTGCGGCTCACGCCTTGTTATCTAAAATGCAGTCATTTATTAAACCAATCTTTAAAACTCAAACTGCCTTTGTCATTTATATATGAGACCATACTGTGTATGAGAGAACTGGTTGGGATCTGAGTGACCACGACTTCCCTGGGAAGCACTAAGATGTCATGCGCTCGGCTGCCCAATTGTCTCTTCCCTTTGGGAGAGATGAGGCACTGCTAGTTAGCCGGAACTCAACCTGGATTTGGGGTGACAAGGGTCCTCCGCCATGGGTTAGACTTAGTCCTCCACAATGCAAACGATCTTGCCACCCAAAAATCCAGTAGTCTCATTAGGATAATGAGAGCCTACACGACACCACCTGGTGATCTTGCATTTCTGCAGAAATGTTGCCTACCTGCTTCCACTTTTTTGACAGGTGCTCTAGACCAAGTGGATGACGTTTCAAAAGTCAAGTGGGAAAGGTGGGAGGAAGAGAATCCTCCATGTCCTACTGTGGATGATGGACCTCTAGGGTTAAGGGTCTGCCAGTAGTGCCAGCATCATTTGAAACAGTTGACGTATCATTGAAGTGGTACTGTAAAATTAGGGAAAATTGAGGGTTTGACATTGGGTGTGGGAACGTTTTATTGAAAAGGTACGCAGGAGTAGAAAGGACTGCAGAACTGGTCTACAGGAACATGCATCATCTTTGAGGAAGCACGGGGTAGCAACATTTGTAAGCTGGAAAAGCTGAGCCGCCTTCTTTGTCAAACTGCTTATTTCAAAAGAACTCAGTCCAACTCTGCCCCCTACACTTTGTCAACGTCCCCATTTCATTTGTATTCTTTGTAGACATCTTCAAATAACATTATGGGGGTGATTCCAACCCTGGCGGTCGGTGATAAAGCGGCGGCCAACCCGCCAACAGGCAGGCGGTAAAAAAAAATGAATTCTGACCCTGGTGGGAACCGCTAACACAGACCGCCACTTTAACACTCCGACCGCCACGGCGGGACAAACAAACAGCGCGGCGGTCACCGCCAACAGGCAGGCGGCAGACAATGTACTGCCCACCGTATCACAACTCACCAATCCGCCACCTTTTCCGGGGCGGGAGCCCCGCCGATAAAAACACGGCGGAAACAGACTACGAACGGGAAAACGCTCACCTATACACACTCCACGAGGAAGGAGGACAGCATGGAACCCGAATTGAACATCCTACCAGCTATTGTCTACCTGCTCATCTACCACGAGTACGAACTCCGGCGCAGACGACAACGGTGAGTACTGCACCTACGACACAGGGGAGGGGGGACGAGAAAAGGTTACATGCACACACATACGCTACACACCCAGCCACCCCCCCGCCCCCCACCCCCAACTATCTACACACCAATGCAGAGCAACAACTCAGAGTGACACCCCCCAGACCCCCTGGAAAAATGCAAAGACAAAATAAAAATTATCATTTAAATTTATGTATAAAATAGGTTCATTGAAGTCATGGAAAATTAACTATATGAAATATAAAAATGAAAAATATGAACAGTGCGACAGCTATATACATAGTCAATAAGTCCTGCTCAGTTTGTCAAAGTTCCACAGTCCGTGGGCCAATGTCCACAAACACATGGGCAAAGCCCACACAGGAGACCAGATTCCGTTCGAGAGAACACTGCTGGGGCATCAGATGATAAAACTACAGGCACCTCAGGGGGAAGGGAAGGGGGGGCACCTCAGCCACATGAGTCCACGACGCCATATCCACGAGGGGCCTCCATGCCCACTGTACCATCCTGGGGAGTGCAAAGCCACAGTCTCTCAAGTCTATACAGTGGGTGGATTGTCCACTGTGCCATCTTGGGGAGTGCAAAGCCACAGTCCATCGGATGGATACCCGACTCCACTGGTATTGGAGGAGGCAAGGTGCCCAGAGTGCAGCGTGAACACCAGCTCCACACAGAACCGGCACTGTCAATGGGCCAGCGGTGCTTGACAGGAAGGGCCCAGCGGAGCGGTGCTTGACAGGAAGGGCCCAGCGGAGCGGTGCTTGAGACGGCGGGGCCCAGCGAAGCGGTGCTTGAGACGGCGGGGCCCAGCGGAGCGGTGCTTGAGACGGCGGGGCCCAGCGGAGCGGTGCTTGACAGGAAGGGCCCAGCGGAGCGGTGCTTGACAGGAAGGGCCCAGCGGAGCGGTGCTTGACAGGAAGGGCCCAGCGGAGCGGTGCTTGAGACGGCGGGGCCCAGCGGAGCGGTGCTTGACAGGAAGGGCCCAGCGGAGCGGTGCTTGACAGGAAGGGCCCAGCGGAGCGGTGCTTGACAGGAAGGGCCCTGTTCAGCGGTGCGTTTCTTCACAGCGGGGCCCTGTTCAGCGGTGCCTGTCTTCACGGCGGGGCCCTGTTCAGCGGTGCCTGTCTTCACGGCGGGGCCCTGTTCAGCGGTGCCTGTCTTCACGGCGGGGCCCGGTGCCTTTCTGCACAGCGGGGCCCTGTTCAGCGGTGCCTTTCTGCACAGCGGGGCCCTGTTCAGCGGTGCCTTTCTGCACGGCGGGGCCCTGTTCAGCTGTGCCTTTCTGCACGGCGGGGCCCTGTTCAGCGGTGCCTGTCTTCACGGCGGGGCCCTGTTCAGCGGTGCCTGTCTTCACGGCGGGGCCCTGTTCAGAGGTGCCTTTCTGGACGGCGGGGCCCTGTTCAGCGGTGCCTGTCTTCACGGCGGGGCCCTGTTCAGCGGTGCCTTTCTGCACGGCGGGGCCCTGTTCAGCGGTGCCTTTCTGCACGGCGGGGCCCTGTTCAGCAGTGCCTTTCTGCACGGCGGGGCCCTGTTCAGCGGTGCCTTTCTGCACGGCGGGGCCCTGTTCAGCGGTGCTTGTCCTGTCTTTCAAGGGAGCCAGACCTGGCCAGGACTCCCTGCTTAGTCGCCCTCCGACCGTGCGGTTGCTGGCCCCTCCTGTGATGGAGTCCTGGGCCCGTGGGTGTCCTCCGTCACACCCGGTATGGGGCTGGTGGGGCCCTCCTGGTCCGCGCGCCTGCTGGCTGACTTCTCCGCCCCACTGCCCTTGCCCTCCTTCGATGAGGCTTTCTGGCCCTTGCCTCCCCTTGATGTTGTGGCAGGTGACGGCCCACGACTACGCTCCTTGGTGGCAGCCGTGTCAGCCTTCTCGCGCCGGCCCTTTGTCTTCCGGGTTCTCTTCCCAGGGGGTGGGCTGGCTGTCCCCATGCTGCTGGCCGATGTATCTGGACTGGGAAAAGGTGGACTCCAATACCCGTGCACAATGGTCGCCCTCGATGCAGGGCTGGTGGTGGCTGAGGTGCTCTTAGGACTCTTACCAGATGGAGGGGGTGGGTCAGGTGATGCAAAGAGGTTAACTTTGGAGAGGAAAAGTTTTTTAGGAGCAATGGGAATGGTAGGTGCAGTGGGTATGGGAGTGGAGGAAGAGGATGTGGTTGTAGGAGAGTCAAGTGTGCTGTCTTTGGGTGCAGGTGCTTGTGACGGAGGCTGTGGTGAGGTGGATGGCTGTTGGGTGGGTGGCTGCCTGCGTTTGTGTGTTTTGGAAGAGGGGGTGACAGACACACTGGGAGAGGACAGAGGGGACGTGTAAATGGCAGTGGGGTTGGTGACTGCACGTGTGCGGACTGTACTGGAGGGTGTGCTGGTGATGGAAGTACTGGCTGATGGTGGTGTGCATGCAGGTGTGAGTGGAGACGTCACAGGGAGAGAGGAGGGAGACGAGAAGGAGGGGGACACAGAGGTGGTAGTGACTGTTGCCATGTCTGCATCTGGATGTTGTTTGTGTGAATGCTTGTGGGATCTGTGGTGCTTATGTCTGGATGAGCTGCCCTTGGGTGTTGAGGTGTGTGCAGGCTGGTCTGATGGTGTGGATGGGATAGGCAGAGGAACAGGAGACTGGGACTGGGTGGAGGCAGTTAGAAGAGGGAGGCTGGAAACCGGGACAATGGCTGCCGTCAGTGCTGAGGCCAGAGCATTGAACGATCGTTGATGGGCAGCCTGACCCGAATGAATGTCCTCCAGGTATGCATTGCTCCGATGCACCTCCCTTTCTACACCCTGGATGGCATTCAAGAGGGTAGACTGCCCAACAATGAGTGTCCTGAGGAGGTCAATGACCTCCTCACTGAGGGCAGCAGGGGTAACTGGGGCAGGGCCTGAGGTGCCTGGGGCGAAGGAGATGCCCGCCTTCCTGGGCGAGCGGGCACGGAGCGAAGGCCGAGGGGCTGCTGGGAGGGCGGGGCTGGTGCGCTGGGTGGCGGCTGTATCTGTTGTGGCGGTGGGCACGGAGGTTGCCGCCACCGCAAGGGAGCTCTCTTCCGAGGACGTGTCGGTGTCGCTGACGTCTCCACGGGTCCCCGTTGTGGAGCTCCCCTCGCCCTCTGTCTCACTGGTGAACTCGGTGTCTGTAGCATGGCCCTCCAGGGCCATGTGAGTTGCAGCTCCCTCGTGCTCCGATGGCAATTCTCCTCCACCTGATGATGCTAATGCACACATGCACTGGAAGATAAAGAAAATGGGTGAGGGGAGAAATAAAGACAGGTTGAGTGCATGCATTGGCAACACCATTGGCGGAGAGGACAGACACAGAAGCCCCCTGCACTACGCCGCGCAATCGGGGTACACTACTCAGTACTTGTGACTAGGCCTACAGGTCTATGGACAACAAATGCACACATGGGTGATGCAGGACCATGGATAGCTCGACTTGGCACCCTACAGAGGTGGGGGGCGGGGGCACAGGGCCATGCCTAAAGGAGGGGACTAGCCTACAGAAACCGCCCTGGCCTAGGGATACCCACAGCCCTCCTCCCCAACCCAGACACCTCCACTGCGCGCAAAGATAGCGGAATGTGCTGCTACTCACCCCCTTTTGTCTGCTGTGATGTCCTCACGCGCCCATCCAAATCGGGGTAGGCCACCGCCAGGATCCGGGACATCAGGGGGGTCAATTGGCGGCTGGCACCCCTCCTACGTTGGGAGGCCATCCCCAGCAGAGACTCGGCGGTCTTCCTGGTCCCGCGGCGGATGTCCTCCCACCTCTTTCGGCAGTGGGTGCCCCGTCTGTTGTGGACCCACAGGGCCCGGATGTCCTTGGCGATGGCACGCCAAATCTCAATCTTCTGATGGGCGCTGACCTATGTGACATGTACAGGGTTGGAAACAAAATATCATCACTTTTCTGCATGGTAGATGTGAGTGGCCCCCCCTCCCCAACCTTGGCATGTGGCACATGCTCTCATCTGTCGTGCATTGCACTCCTCATTCGCTCCCCTCCCCACCATCTTACATACACCCCACTCAACACAGGCATAGCCCATTCAACGTGCACCCAGTGTACTCACCTGTTGGTCTGGAGGACCGTAGAGTAGCGCATACTGGGGGAGGACCCCATCAACAAGTTTCTCCAACTCTTCTGAAGTGAAGGCGGGGGCCATTTCCCCAGTCGCAGCAGCCATAGTATCTCCCAGACCGAGGTCACAGCAGCACTTGCAGTATAGGTCCTCTCCTGTGAATGATCAGGTCTCGAGTGATTAAGCAGCTAGAAAATGGCGGTCACGCCCGCTGCGGTGCGTACCGCCGCGGTGCATACCGCGACCGCCGGCGCACATCGTCATTGGCTACTGAGACCCATAGGGTTCAATGTTAACCAATGCGGCTTCGCACCGCGGTCTTCGACCGCCTACCGCCACGGTGTGCCACGCCAGCGCATTGACCTCACAGATCCCATTGTCACACTTCACAGGTCAGGCAGCTGCCATTTCAAAGGCCCACATGGCTTAATTTCTACTGCGTCACACAGGCCTAGGCCGTGCATTGCCACTCATACACGCCTTTCACTGCATTGCGATTCATTTACTGTGCAAGCTGTTTGAACGAACCTGTGGCTTGCTTGACTCTGTACTCCATGTTGTCCTTCCTAGGCACCGTCCGATGGGACTTGCGAGGAGAAGGATGAATCCTCCTGTGTACCGACCGCTGGTGGACCTGTCGACAATGGAAGAACGACATATTATACTTCGTTACAGACTTGACAGAGCCACTATTCATGAACTGTGTGCCCAGCTGGAGCCAGACCTGATGTCCCCCATCCGCCAACCCACAGGGATTCCCCCTCTGGTGCAGGTTCTGTCAGTACTCCATTTTTTGGCAAGTGGGTCTTTTCAGACAACAGTGGCCATGTCATCAGGGATGTCTCAGCCTATGTTTTCTAAGGTTTTGTCCAGAGTGTTGTCTGCCCTGATGAAATACATGCGGAGCTACATTGTTTTCCCTGAGGAGGATGATTTGGCTACAGTGAAGGGTGATTTCTATGCCCTTGGACATATCCCCAACATCATTGGTGCCATTGATGGGACCCATGTGGCTTTGGTACCCCCCAAAGGCAGTGAGCAGGTGTACAGAAATAGAAAGAGTTATCATTCTATGAATGTCCAGGTGGTCTGTTTGGCAGACCAGTACATCTCCCATGTGAATGCCAAGTTCCCTGGGTCAGTGCATGACGCGTATGTTATGCGAAATAGCAGCGTCCCCTATGTGATGGAACAGCTACAGAGACACTGTGTGTGGTTATTAGGTGACTCTGGTTACCCCAACTTCTCCTGGCTATTGAGCCCAGTGAGGAATCCCAGGACAAGGGCAGAGGAACGGTACAATGAGGCCCATGGGCGAACTAGGAGGATAATAGAAAGGACCTTCGGGGTCCTGAAGGCCAGGTTTAGGTGCCTGCATATGACAGGGGGATCCCTAATGTACTCACCAAAGAAGGTGTGCCATATCATCGTGGCCTGCTGTATGCTTCACAATCTTGCATTGCGACGCCAGGTGCCTTTCCTGCAGGAGGATGGTCCAGATGGTGGTGTTGTAGCAGCTGTGGAGCCTGTGGAGAGTGAAGAGGAGGAAGACGACGGGGACGACACGGACAACAGGGATACAGTTATCCAACAGTATTTTCAGTAGCACACAGGTAAGATTCACCCACGCCATTTTACATTTACTTGAGGCCTCCTGCGTCTCTACTTTCTGTGTTTTCCACCATTTCCTTTTAGCTGAATTGTGACTTTCCCTTCACTTTTCAGAGCTGTTTGACCAACTGCGTGACACCTGCTTTGTTTGCCCATGGACTACAGCTTGTTGTCATTGGTATGTTGTCATTACAATGTAACAGAACATAATTGCACCGTTATGTGTGATACATAATAGTAAAATAAAAGCAGACTCCTGAAATTGTAAGTGCAATAGGTGATTTATTATAAGTGCTACATATAGGTACAGGATAGTAAAACGGTGATGGGTGGGGGTGGAGAAATGTCCATGGCAGAGTCCAGTTCTCAGTCGCACAGGTGCATTGTCCATATGCCTGTGGAAGGATGGAGCAGGGGCAGTTCAAGGTTGGACAGGGTGACAATGTGGGACAGTGGGATGACATCAGGGGGTATCTTATGCTGGCGGGGGTCTTGCAATCCTACTCTGTCTTCTTGTGTGATCTCAGGTTCCGCTTGCGGGGTGGTTGTTCTTCAGCAGGAGGTGGGGTTCTGGTGGCCTGCCGTTGTGTGGGGGCCTCCTGTCCACTGGCGCCGGCGGAGGTGGTAGGCTGTTCCTGGCCTGGGCTAGTGACAGGGGCCCTTTGGGGTGCCACATGGTCCCGCAATGTGGTGACTATCTGGTTAAGGGCCAGGACGATGGTCCCCATTGCGGTACCGATGTTCCTCAGTTCCTCTCTGAACCCCATGTACCGTTCCTCCTGCTGTGCCTGGATCTCCTGGAACCTGGCCAGTACCGTCGCCATCGTCTCCTGGGAGTGGTGGTATGCTCCCATGATGGTGGTGAGGGCCTCTTGGAGAGTGGGTTCCCTGGGCCTGTCCCCCCCCTGTCGCACAGCAGCCCTCCCAGTTCCCCTGTTTCCCTGGGCCTCTGTCCCCTGGACGGTGTGCCCACTACCACTGCCCCCAGGTCCCTGTTGTTGGGGTGGTGGGTCAACCTGGGTGCCCTGTAGTGGCGGACACACCGCTGATTGACGTGTCCTGGAGACAGAGGCATGGGCCCGCTGGGTGGGAGCTGTGCTGGTGTTCCCAGAGGGGGTTAGGTCTGGTGTAGCCTGTGGCTGTCTGTGGGGAACCGACTGTCCAGAGGTCCCCGATGGGCCAGGCTGGTCATCAGGGTCCAGGTCGACAGAGCTGCTGTCATCGCTGGGGGCCTCTTCTGGGGGTGGGATGGACATCTCTGGACCCTCCGTGGCGGTGTGGTGGCGTTCGGGTCCTGCAGGGGTATAAGGGTATGGTTATTGGTTCTGTGTGTGGCTTTTCGTGGGATGGATGGGTGTCCGTGTACCAAAGTGCAGGCATTCCTGTGTGGGGGCTTTTGTGAGGGTGGCTTGTGGGGGAGATGGTTATGTGCAGTGGGCATGCTTTGGTGATGGGTGTCCATGCTTTGTGGTCGCATGCAGGTCTAGGTGTTGGGATGGGTGGGTTGTGATGGTGGTACATTTGGAAGGAGTTGGTGTGATGGGGGTGAGGGTGGGGCTATGTGCTGGCATGCAGATGGGGTGGGGGTGGGAAGTAGTAGTTAAGATTAGACTTACCAGAGTCCATTCCTCCAGCTACTCCTGCGAGGCCCTCAGGATGCAGGATGTGCAAGACTTCCTCCTCCCATGCTGTGAATTCTGGGGGAGTAGGTGGGGGTCCGCTGCCAGTCTTCTGTACCGCAATGTTGTGCCTTGATACCATGGAACGCACCTTCCCCCGTAGGTCGTTCCATCTCTTCCTGATGTCCTCCCGATTGCGTGGATGCTGTCCCACCGCGTTGACCCTGTCGACTATCCTTTGCCATAGCTCCATCTTCCTAGCAATTGTTGTATGCTGCACCTGTGCCCCGAAGAGCTGGGGCTCTACACGTACTATTTCCTCCACCATGACCCTGAGTTCTGCGTCAGAGAACCTGGGGTGTCTTTGGGGTGCCATGGGGTGGTGTGGATGAGGTGAGGGATGTTGTATGTGTTGTGGAGTGTGGTGAGTGTGGTGGTGTATGGTGTTTTGTGCGTTATAATTGTGTGGGTGATGTTGTGATTAGCCTCTGTGTGATGGTCTACTCTAAGCAGTGCTGTCTCTCTCTGTCCTTGATTCGCAATTGTGGAAGTAAGGGTTTGTGGGTAATGTGGGTGTGTGTTTTATATTGTATTGGGTGTGTGGGAGTGGTGTGTGTATGTGTCTCAGGTGTGTGTATTTCAAATTGTCCAATGTGGTTGTGTTTTGTAAGGGTGTGTGTATTTTGACCGCGGCGGTGTGTACCGGCAATGGAATACCGCATTTGAAAGACCGCCGTGTGGATTAGTGGGTCGTAATGGTATGGGCGTATTTCTGTTGGCGTGACGGTGGAGGTTTGGTCATCGCCTTTTTTTCGCTGACCTTTGGTGTGGCGGACTTTTGTGGATGTCGGGTTTTTGGCGGTTTGCCAGTTGCGGGTCAGAATGACTGTGGCGGTTTACCGCGGCGGTGTTATGACGGCCTTCTGACCGGCGGTAATCGCCTTTTACCGCCGAGGTCAGAATGACCCCCTATGTGTGTAAACATAGGAAAGTTATTAATAGGTGATATCTGCAGCAGAGAAAGCAATGCTGTTGGTTTTTGACAAGTTTAAATATGCGGTATATGTTGAAAACTGCTTTGCCACACTTTTAGCTGTTGACGATGGTGACACATTTGGGAAGGCATTGATGGGCTAATAGATAGGGAGGTTGCTAAAATCATTTTGTAGGCTTGAGTCAGGCCTTTCCCTCTTCCCCCCCCAAAGTTTGGAAGAATAAGAGATGTACCCTCCTTCGCAACACGGGCTATGAACATAAGATTTCCCAGAATGTCCATAAGAATGTTCTACAGATCTCAGCCTCTGGGAAAGTTATGATGTGTAAATAGTGAACACGTTCATTATGAGGGTCATCAATAAAAAAAACTTTTAGGTTATACATATTTAGACATAAAACAAAAGTGGGCATAGGATAAGAGATTATACATGAATTATGGCAGCAGAGTCTTGTGATCATATGCATAAAGAAAAGAAAAACACAGGACATCAAAGTTACAAGCACATGTACAGGGCAAACAGTAAGACTCATAATTCCCCTGGGCACTGTAAGCTCTCAAAGGAATCTCACAGATTGTCTTTAGACCACAGCAACGTGCACATTGGTAGAAACTGAGTATGCATTTGTTGGGATGGAAAGGTCTTCTGCATAGATAAAGATGTGTACCCCTGCCCTGAGCCCAACTGTAATGCCTAGATCCCAAAACCTGATTTTTTTTTTTGTCACAGGTAAGCACGGATCCTACGTGTGCACCATGTCATAGGCCTGTCTCACGGATTGTGGTCTCGTTGGAGCACCTAAATCACTACCCTCAGAGTTAAACAGCACAATCGCAGCGGTGGCAGCATGCCGCACAGTGATCAGTAGTAGTGAACAGGTCCTTTTTACCCTTTTTCACTGGAGTGAGGCCTACAGGCTCACTCACCTCTTTAAAAATGCAGCTGCTGTATGTTTAACTAACTTTGGCTTACATGAGGTAGATCTTGAGTGCTACATAATGCAGGGGTAGTGACTCTAAATGTGGATGTATGTGTGTCCGGGAAGGGTACTGTACAGGGTTAAAGCAGTACTGTGCAGAATATGTGGGGTAAGTGCATGTATTGAGTGTATGTATGGCCTGTAGTGCTGGGCAGTGCATGTGTAAGAAACGTTATGTGATGGGTGCATGTGTGCTTGCGTGAAATACAATACATGAAGGGTGAATGTTATGCAGCGTGCACATGGTGAGTGTGTATGATGGCAAACAGCACATCCTAGTACAAAACAGAAAAGCTACAGTACTGAACAGTGGGTGCTGAATGAACCTGTATGCTGAATGTCCCCAAAATTTGGCATCTGCAAAGCAGCCAGATGGGCTTTGTCGGTAAAGGAATCTCTGCAAAACTTCTGCATGTGATCAGGACTGGGGGCAAAGGCCTGCTTGTCTCACTGCTGGGTGAGGGGACATCCCCAGGGAAACCAAGACCACCAGTGCCTGCCTGCTTGCTAAGGCTAGTGTGCCCTGTGAAGAAGAGGAAAGCCGTGGAGGGAGCAAGGTCAATAGCGAAATCCTACTGAGAGGACTCCCTGAGCACGATGATGTAGTGGAACAGCTATGTACAGATCAGGTTGTTGCCCATGTACAGGAGCAAGACGCCATCACCTGGGTTGTGTAGTGAGCACTGTGTGGGAAGAGCCAGGCCTGCACAAACTTGTTACAGTGATCCCATATACCAGAAGGGGCCACCATTGAACTATTTGTTGCCACTGCATCGAGACTTGGGTCTGCCTTAATGTGTGACTCTATATGCTAGGAGGGGTTGCCCTGTTGAGGGCGAGTGCACCGGAGGAGTCTACTCCTCAACTGGATGTACCCCTGCGACCCCGTATGCCAGAAGGGGCTGCTTGCCGGTACCAACACTGCCTGAAATTTGGCTTGTTGCTAGACAGAGTATAATGGCTGTGACCGGAGGGTCAAGGCTGCACACCGAAACCTGCACCTGACTGAATCCTCCAAGGACCGGAAAGAACACCGCTGGAGACATCTCACCCTAGCTGGGTTCCAATCGGGAGCTGGAGAACTCTCCAAGGCTACCAGTGAGATTCAGTAGAAGGGGTACTTGACCCAGTGGCTAAAGGTCCATAGTAGGTCGTGCCTCAGGACATCAGGAATAAGAAGCCTCAACCACCACGGCTGGGCCGAGGCTCCAATGTGTGCACTTTGGCTCCCTGAAAGAGGTCCTGACAGCATTCAATTGTGTTAAGTATTGCTGGTATTCTTCTACATATCATTAGGTTTCTGTTAGACCTGCCAGCTCTTGGAGTGGTTTCCACTGTCTTTTTGGCTCCTGACCTCCTGTTTTTTGTCCTGAGTGGAATTTGGTTTTTGCTGGCATTAGGACTCTGGGCACTTTATCACTGCTGACCCTTGCTAAAGTGCAAGTGCTCTTTGGCTAAATAGTATTGGTGATTGCTTAACCCATTATTTGCATATCTGATTTACTAGTAAGTCCCTAGTATCATCCCCACCATGTGTGCCCAACGCCTGTAAATCAAATGTTACTAGGGGGCCTTCAGCACTGATGGTGACACCCACATGAGTAGCTCTATAAATATGTCTCAGACCTCCCACTGCAGCATCTGTGTTGGCAGTTTTAAACTGCCATTTTGACCTGGCAAGTGCGCCCACTTGCCAGGCACAAACCTTCCCTTTTATTACATGTAAGGCACCCCTAAAATAGGTCCAAGGCAGCCCTATGGGCAGGGTGCAGTGCATTTAAAAGGTAGGACATGTGTCGGTGTGTTTCACAGGTCCCGATAGTGAACTACTGCTAAATTCATTTTTCACTATCGCAAGAACTCTCTCTCCCAAACTGTAACATGGGGATTGCCTTGAAAAATCTTTTAAGTGGAATTTCCCATTGTAAGCAGATAGAGGTGTGGAGTTTGGGGTCTCTGAACTCACAATTTAAAAAACACATCTTTTGGTGAAGTTAGTTAAATTGTAAGTTTGAAAATGGCACTTTTAGAAAGTGAGAATTGTCTTGCTTAATCATTCTGTGTCTCTGCCCATCTGTGGAATACAAGTCTGGGTCCGGGTGACAGTTGGGCTGATTGTGAATTCACTCTTGACAGTCACACAAAGGAAGCAGAGGTGTGCCTTGCATATCCTGATGGGTCTTCCTGGGCTGACATGGTGGGAGGAGCTGACACCTGAATAGGGATGTGCCTGTCCTTACATGAAGCAGTCTCCAACCCCCAGGAGTGTGTACGCGGCCAGAGCAGGAAAGGAAGAGTCTTGTGCACTACAAAAACTTTCCTTTGAAGTCTGCCTACTTCAAAGGCACACAGGAGTATAAGTATTGAACCTCTGAGACCACAACTTTAGAAACCTTCTGGACTGAGGACATTCTGCCAGGAAGAAGAGCTGGATGCCGTAGGAGGGACTGCCACTTTGCCTGTTGCTTTGCTGTGCTGGCCTGCTGCTTCTGCCCTTAGAGTGAAAGGACGGACTAGACTTTGCTTTCTACATCTTGCTTCCAAATGTTCTCAAAGGGTTGGAATGAGCTTGCCTCCTGTTAGAAGTCTCAGGGACATCAAAGACTTTATCTGCCAGCACTTGGGTCTCTTGCTGAGAGTCCTGACTCCCCAAGTGGTGCCAAATCCCGTTGCTGGGCCCTTGGGAGTAAGTTCTGGTGTAGAAGAAATCAAATACATCAACTCCAGAGCGACTTTGGAACCAGCGACGCTGTCCGACTCCACGCTGCTGCCTGCACCAGAGCCGTGGTCCCCGCTGAGTGCAACGAGCGCGACCAACGCCAGAGGCCTGATGCCACTGCAGCACCTCAGAAGTCCCACCACAGGGCAAGTCCAGAGTGCAGTGTCCCCAAAGTCCAAAACACCTGACTACGACTTCTTACGATTACTTTGAGGAATCTGAGGATTTGTTGAACCGTTTTATAGCACAAGGCTATCCTAAGAGTGTAGTTAGGAAGTCAAGTAAGAGAGCTTGGTTTTGTCATAGAGATCATTTTCTTGAACCAAGGTTAAAAACAGACAGTGATAGGAATAAGCTGGTCTGTGTTACGACATACTGTACAAGGAGCACTGAAATTAAAAAGATCATTATTAATTATTGGAGTTTGGTTTCTGATGACCTTGAAATACCTGACTTCCCGATGCATGCGTTTAAGAGGGCTAAGAACATTAAAGATTGGGTAGTTAACTCGTTGTTAGCAGATCCCCCGAAAACCTCTCTTTTAACAATGCTAAGGCTACCAAAAATTGTTGGTCATTTCAAATGTGGATCTTGCAAAGTCTGCAAACAGTGCTTGGAGATGAAAGTATTCAAATATAAGCATATATCTGTGACATTGAAGGAACACACTAATTGTAATAGTGTTAATGTGATTTATGTGATAAAATGTCCATGTGATCTGTTGTATGTGGGACAAACCAAACATAAAATCAAGGTGCGGATTTTACAACATTGTAGTCGTATCAGATGTAAGGTACAAGGGGCACCGTTGGTTGAACATTTTACTACATTGAATCATTCAGTAGATTCCCTAAAATGGGGGGGTGACTGATAAGATTATTGTTAAGCCCCGGGGTGGTAATTTGACAAATATACTGAACTTACGAGAATGTAAATGGATCCATCTTTTGGATTCTGTCTCTCAAGCCCTGAATGAATATGAGGAGATAGCCAGGCAGACAGCCAGCTTGTCTAATGGTTAGATCAGATTCTAGGTTGCAGTGAAATTGACATGTGTGGATTGTAATATTCAAAAGGTCTTTTTGGGTCCATATTGGATACAGGGAACAAGATAAGATGTTACTCTATCTGTTTGATCAATAACCTTTGGTGGTTACAGTACTTAAATGTCTTTGCTGTATTGATCCGCGTTTTATTTGGTAAAATGATGTTATATTTAAGTATTTAATGTTATGACAATATGATTTTGCGTGTTATGATTTTTATTCACTTTAGTGAAATAAGAATTATTAATCCCAAATACAGTTTTCTGCTCACTTAGGTATTGGAAGATTTTGTGTAATTTCCTTTTTGTGGGAATATTAAAGGGTTCACGTGAAGTCAAATGTGTGAGCGGACCGGAGTGGAATAGTGTCCTTTGTCCCATCTCTGGGTTCGCTTTGATTGATTTTATTTTTATTTTTTGTCTAGACTAGAGAGGGCGTTGAGAACCTTTTGCATATTCAGATTAGAATAGAACGAGGCTTTCATTCCATTGATTAGTCCGTATGATAGAACCAAGTAGTTATCGCCCAGTGATGATGTAATGGGCTGTAGGAGGCGTGGTAAGTGCTTTAGCCTCTCTCCGTGTTCGGACCGGAATGGAACGGTTTTGTTCCATTTCCGTGTCCGCGTTAGACAATGAAGCAGTTCATTACCGGGTTAGCCGGAAAGGGCGTAATGAGCGCTCTCAGAAAGGCGGACCAGAGTGGAACACCTTAGCAAAGGGCTCCACACCTGTGTCTGTTTAAGGTAACGGGCCAAGCTATATAAGCGCGTTGAAACAACGTCGCTTTTCTTTTGTTGATGGTTGGATGTGGAGTTAGGCTGCCAGTGTTAAGAGAACGTTGATATATTTCAAGGTATGTGGGTGGGGAGTTGTTTGTCGAAGTAGGAAGGTTTTCATATTGAGAATAGATAAAGGTAATGTAGTTGTTTATTATTATGAATATAGAATATTTGCATTAATAAGTTATATTTGTTATATGGTGAGGAAGTTGGTTTTTGTATGGAGAGATTTTTAAGGTATATTTATGTCTGTTTTTTAAGGGATCATTGTGGAGCAATTGGCTGTAATGAAGATGGAAGGAATAATATGTCAGTAATTACTGGTAAGAATATGGGTTGTTATGTTTGACCTAGGAATATGTTGTGGGTTAGCAATTTAGTTATAACAGTGTACTGGTTGTATGTTTTTAGATGTGACGTGAGGTGTTCTCTTGGAAGAAGATTATGATAATGAAATTATAATCAGTGTAAGTACTGTTTATAATGGTTTTGTAGCAGCATAATAAAAACATTTTTTGTAAGAGTAGATTAAGTTGATTATTACTTTTTTGATTGTTTCAATAGACCCCTATCATTTTAGTCCTGATGAAGACCCGTGTGTGAGCCCGGATTTAGCCTGAGACCCGGATGGGTCGAAACGTCGACGATAGTGTTTTGAGCCTGGATGTAGTTTTTCTTTTATTATGAAGGGAGGACTTTAATGAGGATTGATCATCTCTGTTTTTACCTTAATGATTCAATGAGGAAAAAGTTGAAACAGCAGGCTCCTCTTCTGTGAATTTATGTTTCTGTTGGATGGACCTTTCTGTCCTTTTCTTTCAGAATCACATGCACTTTATTTCTGAGCACTTTCATCTGTCCTTCGTATTTTAAGGTTCTGATGGGGGGGTTTTGTAGTTCTGTATGTGATTTAATCTTTTGTGTATTAATAAATGATGTGTTTTCTAATCTGATTTTATTATGCTGCTTATTATTAATAGGATGTATGTTCCAGAGTGGCCATTGTAGTCTTTTGATAATACAAATTCACCACAGCACCTGTGGCCCCCTGGTGTGATCGTGACACCGCAAAGTCCACGCCTTAAGCTGTGGCCTGCTGAATTCATCAAACTCGCTGGATCATGAGGAAACAATGCGTTGCTACTGACGCCATATCACCTCCCCTGCAACCATAAGGATTCAACACCTCACCTCCCCTGCCTAGCAGTAAGGAACCAACACCTCACCTCCACGGTAGCAGTAAGGAGCCGACCAGCAATTCCTTATGAGTGGTGTCGGACTGTTTTGAACGATTCTGTCAAGACATTGTGATAGCCTCAGCTATTGTGTTTGTAAGTGCTTTACTGAGATTTAGGGCCAGATGTACCAAAGGAGTTTACCCATTCTGTGTCTATGGGAAAAAGCTTTCGTACATTTGGCCCTTAATCTTTAAAAATGTGTATCTTTGCTTGTGTATGTTGGATTTGTGTTGTTTTTGTCTTGTTTAACTAAGATAAATATTGACTATTGCTCTAAACTGGAGTACTTTTGTGGTGTTTTCACTCTCTTACTGTGGGCATGTATGAATTATTTACATTGCCTCTGAGATACGTCTGAATGCTCATGCCAACCTACCAAAGGAGTGAGCAGGGGTTATCTCACCTGTGTGCCCCCCTTACCCAGGCCAGAGTGAGGGTCCCTACTCGGACAGGGAGTAAACCACTGCCAACTAGAGACACCATTTCTAACAGTCTCTATTTAGGATGAGATCAGTGTCTAGAGAAGTCTCTTCCACTCTTTACAGCAGGCCAAACCTTCCATTCAAAATGTGTGGCTATTGGAAAATCTAATGATCCACAGAGTGGTAATTTGGTCTAAGAAGGAAGAGCTAACCCAATAAAGCACATTAAAACAACTGGGGCATTATTACACAAAGTTACAGGAGTGTGCAAATGGTGTACACCTAAAGAGAACTTTGGTATTACAAATGTGGCTGTAGATACTTATGCAGCCCTTTGTGTAACACAGATGGCACTGGAGTGATCCTAGGGGATGTACAAACCCATTTCCATAGGGTTGCAGCCCTGTACAAATAAGGGACCACTTTACCTCTGTGACTGCACATTATTATCGATGCAGACACCCTCCTGTCCTTTTTCAGAATTGAGAGTGGGCTGTAACGGCCATACAATTTCACATCTTTTCCCCTGCTTAGCAAGTACAGGAATATGAGGTTTCTTAAGAGTAGGGGGGAACGACACCACACTCCAACAGTCCTCAAACAATTTAAGAAGCCTTGGGACTAAAACATAGGACAAGACTTTGATTAATTTAGCACTGAACCTTTCAATTCCTATGGCCTTTCTCAATGACAGCATTTAGATGGCAGCCAACATTTTTTAATTGGAGGAGAGGCATAGAGTGCTTTTCAGTTCATTGGGAATATCAATTGATCTAAATATGTGTATATTGTCTGCACAAGCTGACAGTCCTGTGCACACAGTCTCATAATATAGTGTGAATTACTTGCAGATCCTTGATCTCCTCATCCTGAGATAACCCAGTTAGCTCAACTGGCCATTCCTACATTCTTTGCATGGGAGTAGAGTGAAGGTCCAGCCACATCAATCTTCTGAGCTCATTTCCAGACCAACAATATAAGGGACAGAAACCTTGTCTCTCTTTCTGTTGCATTATAAAACAACTCATTCAGAGACCTAATCTCCTTTAAGTGTGGGCAGGAGAATGCTTGCAGTCCTCTTAGGTGTAATCCCCCCGCACCCATGCCATCGAAAGCCATGAGAATTTTCCCTACCAGAGAAATGTGCAGCCTTTAAAATATGCTCTAAAGGCCTCCCATACAGAGGTATTAAGGATTTTTTTCTCACCAAAGTTTTCCTACTTCAGTTCTTCCAAACTGTGCAAGAAACAAAACTGGCATGGGCGTTAACTTTATACCTCTACAGTGACCCATGCCTAGGAGAGGCCAAAGAAATGGTCACTGTAACCAGCCCATGGTCGGAAAGCATGGGGGCAGGAGAATATAACACCATTTAACACTGTGGCTAAGATCCTCAAACGGTAGAAAATAATCACAGCAGGAAGAAGAATTGTGTTTGTCGGAGGATAAAATATATAGCTTCAGGTTCATATTGTGTAGCCTTCAGGTATCTTTTAGACTGTAGAACATTAGGCCACATAAAATAATTTTTCACCTAAGAGCTTTCAGAGGACCGGCCAGTGATCCAGAAGGTTATCAGTGCCGTGTTAAAGCCCCAACCCCCAATTATGATTTAACTTTAAGGTTAACACAACAGAGTTAGATTCAATTGATGACAAACAGAGTAAGGGCAGAGTCAAAATTCAGGAATTATAGGTAGCCAACACAATGTCACCTGTGTAAGTTTGAATATTAAAATTAGCACTTCGCTAACATATTCAGAAAGGACAAAAGCAAATATTTTAATAAAAATAAGGACATCCACAGCCTCTTATCTACAAAACTATGAATATCTTAAAGATAGTCACACAGCATGTTTAACAAGGTTAAAAAAAAAACTATTGAGTTGACTATGGGGGTCATTCCAACCCTGGCGGTCATCGACCGCCAGGGTGGAGGACCACGGAAGCACTGCCAACAGGCTGGTGGTGCTTCCCTGCCCATTCTGACCGCGGCGGTAAAGCCGCGGTCAGAAAAGGGGATCCGGCGGTTTCCCGCCAGATTTCCCCTGTCTGGGCCTAATCTCCATGGCGGCGCTTCAAGCAGCGCCGCCATGGAGATTCCGACCCCCTTCCCGCCACCCTGTTTCTGGTGTTTTTTACCGCCAGGAACAGGATGGCGGGAACGAGTGTCGTGGGGCCCCTGGGGGCATGGCATGGGCAGTGCAGGGGCCCCCTAACAGGGCCCCAGCAGGATTTTCAGCAGACAGTGAAAATCGCGATGGGTGCAACTGCACCCGTCGCACCCCTGCAACCCCACCGGCTCCATTCGGAGCTGGCTTCTATGTTGCAGGGCCTTTCCTGCTGGGCCGGCGGGCGCTCCATTGGTGGGCGCCCGCCGGCCCAGCGGGAAAGCCAGAATGGCCTCTGCGGTCTTTTGACCGCGGAGCGGCCAAATGGCGGTGACCGCATGGCGGGCGGCTACTGCCGCCCGCCGCGGTCAGAATGACCGCCTATATCTTTTACCCTACTGGGCAACATTAAAGCGTCCTTTTGCATTGAGGATATGAAGATGCTCTCTGTCGGAGAAAACCTATTAGTGGATAATGGGTGTATGAAAAAATTATAAATATTCAAAGATGATGAAGGGTAAGTTCTGGAGTGGATAGTGCTTGAGCAATTAATAGCTCACAGTGTATTGGTAAAAGGCCTTAATTAGTGGACAAAAGCATTTTTCTTCCTTTTTTTAAAATCACGCCACAGAAAACCAAAGGAGGCTTGTCAGTGAGTTAAAGTGCTAATGAAATGTAATATTAACAAAAGATACAGCATATAGATGTACAATCTAACTCTTTTCAAACTGGATAGAGATCAGCCTATATATACTACTTCCTTAAGGGCAGAGGAGCAGTATTAATAGGAATTAAGATAGGGTTTTGAAGACTGAAAACATATCAGGTTTCGAAGGAGGAAGACATAGCACACATGTATCTACTGTAGTCCTGGAATTAAGACAACAGATTCCAACATCCCTAGGTATTGCTATACCAGTTAAAAAAGTATAACGGTATAAGTATAAGGGTCTATAACGCTTTGTTTAAGCAGTGCTTTTACAGGGACTGTTATGATATGAATGCATAGCCCTTAGATGGAATCTGTGCTCTTATGCATGAGTAAACTTATATAGTTTTTAAAGTCAAGCAAAAGCAGTCAGTGTATAGATTATTTGATGGTGATCATGCCATGCATGGGGCCAACCTTTACAAAGCACCTCTGATTTATACAAGAGCAGATCATATTTAGTGTAAAACCACTTTCATGGCTGACTTTTATAACTCATTGGTGACCTCATGCACAATAGGCCTTCATACATTAAGCACAGGCAATTCTTATATGTGATTCTGCATAAGCAGTTATGATACAAGACCACTGATGCCTTGCACAGATAGGCTTTTTAATAAGGTTGTGACCTCCTTTAAAGCACGTCGAAAACAGTCAGACATGGAGAAAAAAACAAATAAAAACAGGTGGAGAGAAAGTAGACGAAATCTAGGCTGTTCAGAAAAGGGAAGCCAATGGGACAAAAAGTGAGTCAAAAGAAGGGAGACAAATAGGCAAACAGAATCGTGAGGTACAGTGAAGTGAAACCTACAAGGCAGGAGATCAGTGAGGGGAGGTGAAGGAAAATTAATAGCGATCGAGATCAGTGAAAAAAGCACTTAAGGCCAATAAATGATGAGGTCAGTGACAGTAAGGGAAGCGAGACCAATAAAGGGTAAGAGCATGTGGGGTGAGAGAATGAGGTGGAACTGAGGCAAAGTGAAGAGATTAATAGGATTAAGGTTAGTCCAAAATTGGCCAGGGCCTTAGGGAAAGAAAACAAATGTGGGAAGAAATCAGCGAGGTGAACAGAAGGGAGACCAAGGAGAAAAGGGCAGTGAGCTCAGGACTAGGGAGACATGTCAACAAGGAATTGGGAGACAACGATGGATGGGGAAAGAATATCTAAGAACGTTGGAAAAGGTCGGCACGTGGTAACGTGGGAATAATTATCGAAGTCAGACTTATTAGAGGACTAATGAAAACCTAAAGAGGACGAGATGTGCCAATGAACACAAGTTGCTAAATGGTACAATGATGAAGTAAAGGGCATCAGTGATTTATCAAATAAAAGGGTGCATTATTGTGGCATAAAACAGCAGGGAGACAGGGGAGTTCAGTGTGGGGAAAATATTACAATTACAGAAATGCAGAGAACTCTTGACCAATGGGAACATGTAAAATGGTAACGGCGGCAAGGTAGTGCATTAACATGAAAACGGAATCAATGCAGAATAATAGGACTCGAAAGGAAATGAGACAGTGATCACTGAGAAAGAAAAGAACCTATACACAAATCGTTTGGCTACGGAAAGGAGTTACCAGTATGTAGAGCAGTTTCCTCCCTTTGCCCTTCACCAGCTCTCACTTTGCTACCTTCTCCATTCACCAGCATTATCCGTCCCTTTGCCCAACGATACAAGCTTCATCTTCTCTTCTTTTCACCAAATTCACTCTTTCCTCCCACTTCCCCAGATCTAAGCCTTCCCTCCTTCTGTTGCTATCTTTTGTGCTTACTTTTTCATTTGTTTCTTCCTTACTCGCATTACATTTCATGTGACCCCCCCCCCCCACACCCTTGCCTTCCATCTTCCTAATTTCCTTCTTGCTCATCCTACACACCTTAACTACTTCTTTATGGCTAGCCATGTCCCTCTGACCACTCATCATGCTCACCTATCACAGTCCCGCCTCCTACTGTGGCCAAGCCAATCAGCAGGTACCGCTTCATCTTCTTTTTCTTTTCTCTCTTCTTCCGGGAAGCCTCTGCCATTCTGGTGAGATGGAGATTGTGTTAGATTCATGCAGAGGCAACAAACAAAGGGAAAAAAGGTAACTCCTCGATGCAGTTGATCAGAGAAAAGGCACATTACCTATTACTTGTTGGTGTAAATGCTATTAAACTAATATGTTCAAGATAGGAGCCTGCTCCATGGCCACAAAACGTGATAGACCACAAGTGACTGTTGTTTTTCTGAGAATCCACCCATCTTAGGTCAAACATTCTGATTGCTTAACATTTTCTTCTAAGGCTGTACCAGCCAAACCTCTCTGATGTGCCTACCTCACCCACCAAAGGCCTTTCTCGATCTCAAAAAGTATTCTGTACAAAAGGCTACAGGTGTACACATTTATCGACAGGGTGCCACCTTCTGATGGCATTGCAATGTGCGCAATGACATCAGCCTGCCCTGACACCAAAGATGCTTGCAGATCCTAATAAGCTAATTTAAATCAGTAGGAATATCCACATGGGACTAACCTGGCACTGAGTGTACAGAGCACCACCTTTGACTGAAGGCACATTCTGGGCACTCCAGCAGCAAGTCATGGCCACAGACAGTGATGATGATACCCAGATGGTCTACTCTGAACACAATTGAAAAGACACTACTTCATCTGCAGCACAACCTGGACAGTCCTACAGCTTGCCTTGGTCCCAAGAGGTGTGCTCAGAGCCCTATTTCCTTAGGCGGACACTGTGGACACTAACATAAGTCTTTCATGAACCCAGAGGTGCCTGGAAAGACCCATCTGCTGGCTGCAGCGCACCAGAGACACTGTCACATACCTTCTTCATGCTCAGGAATGTATGCAGAGCTTCGCCAATCGATGGCAGAACACAATGTGCTCACAGTGGCACAAAAAGGCCTCTCACACGGCCACCGTCGGACCACACTGGTTTGTGCAGAGCAGTCAGCTCATCATGGACACTAGCTAATGTCTTCCCTGATACCAAAGTGTTTTTTTGTGCATGTCTGCTCATGGCGACACACCACGGACACCAGCACTTTCCGTGCTAACAGAGATGTGTTCTGAGTGTCCTCTGTTGATGGATGCAGACCAGTTTCTATTGTACAGTGTGAGCATTTCACCATCGGTAGTTGGCATCACCCAGGGCCTGTCATACTGGCATGCTAAGTCCCCGCCTGCCGATGGCATACACTGCAGACAGCTCAAGCGACCCTTTTTTATCACCTTCCATTCTCATTTTACCCTATTTTATAGACAGCCTTGTAAGAGGACGCTTGTGACATCTTTCACAGGATAGGAGTTATTGGCTAGGGAGGATGATAGTATCATATTAAGTGGTGACTTTAGATGTTGCTTTCGTGCTACAGTCGTGAGTTACATACCTGACAAATCAGTCCTGACAGGCAGCAGAAAAGAAGCAAAGGAGAAAAACTGTTAAGTATCAAGTTTATTATCATCATTCCTTCACTCCATCAGTATGGACAAGTTTAATGTGTAGGAGCAGAAAGGCAGGGCAGATGTGGCATATGAATAACATTCAGGCTCAGGGGCATAACGCAGGCCCCTGCGGGCGCCGACACCCCTTCAGCAGCCCCCAAACCCTTCACAGAGGCCCACTCTGCCAATGCCAATGGATATCTGTGAGATATGCGAGAGTCAGGGGCCCCTCCTCACATTCTGCAGGGGCACGGCATCAATTTACACGACGCCACTGTTCAAGCTGCATCTTCTACAAAGCCCATGGCTTTCAGTATTCAGGGTAAGAGTCAGAGGTGTGGTGAGGCTTAGGTTTTGAGGTGTGGATGGGGGAGTGTTGAGAGAAGGGAATTTGTAGGGGGTTGGGGGTTGATGTTGATGTTAGCTCAGTTGCTCTGAGTGAAGGAACTAAAGAGGAGCCCAGTTAGTAGGCAATGTGGTTTGAGTAGAGCGCTCTGTGAGGGTGGACTGGGTTGTATTGGATAGAGTACATGAGACCTTGCTCAGAGAATAAGGTCTATGGGTCCTGCCAGATGGAATTACTGAGTAGTGTTGAGTGAGAAAGGCCAAGGGTTGTGCAAGGGGCATGCAGAACCAGGTCCACAGGCTGTGCTGTCGGGGCTAAAAGGAGGGTTGCTATGTAAGTGTGTCTTTTCTGTATGGCTCAGTGAAGTAGGCCTTTGGAAGAAATCAGGAGTGTTCTAGATAGCGGGCCTTGATGGATTGAGAATATGAGAGGTGATAGTTCACCAAGGCCTTCTGGTTGAGCTACGTGGAGTACCTAAAGAGATGTTCTGTGAATGATGGTTATGTGTTGTTCTGGGGGAGCTTTGTAAACAAAGTGTTTTGGGTCTTCATGTGTAGTTCATGCAGTGATAGTCTGTAAGTGAGGGCACAAATGGCTGTGTTACTGCAAATCGTTAATAGGATGACCATGCGTCCCAGATTTGCCAAGACAGACCTGTTTTTTTACCAGCTGTAAATTTTGGCAAACTTGCCTTAGGTGCTGGTTTTTAGAGGGGGCCACTGAAAACAGTGAAAGGCACTTATTCAGGTGTGCTAAAGCTGCGCTAGGTAGCAGTGGTTATAAGTAAGCAATTTTATTAACAGTGCTGGTAATAAAATTACATTTTATTTCTTTTCATAGTGCCTCTTCTGTGTTCCGATGTTGATTGGAGCTGTCAATCCGCGCCACTAAGTTGATGTAAAACTGTAGTCTTTCATCTATTTTTGCAAAATGTCCCTGTTTGTGGTTCTCGAAATCTGGTCACCCTAATCGTTAAGCACTTTAAGAGTAATATCGTGTGATTAATCTTGGAGTGATTAATTTCAGACCCTATTTTTTTATTGTTTTTATAGCTATCACATGATATTTTACCCTGGAATTTCGAGGATGATATCTGAATTTCCTTTTTTAAAACACTTATTGCGGCAGGGGAACCCTATATTCCACCTCCCTATCTTTAACATTACTATTAAATCCATTTACCCTCCCCCTTATTGTTACTAATTGTTACTCAGGTTTACCTCTGTCTCGTTATACTTAACTATACCTTTCTTGATTCTACAATTTTCAATGTCTTCATTTAGAGTACATTTTTCCCATATTTTGTATTCAGTGGTAAGTGACCTGAAAAGTAAATTTTCCTGGGCTAGTCTAAGAACACAAGAAGTGCCCATTTAGGAAGGCTTATGGGTTGTGCTGGATTGAGTGTAATATGGCGTTCTCAACCAGTGAAGGCTACTGGCTATGCTGAGGAGCAGGTGATTGGGGTCCACAGTTGTGCTGGGTGGAGAACCTGTGGGTTGTTCATCGACTGAATCTTGTAGGATGTTCTCTGGGAATTGTTTAATGAAGACTGGAATATTGCAACTGCTCGGAAGAGGGCCCTCGGGTGAGATGTTCAATGGTCTATAGGTGCTGGAAGTGTTGCCATGGGTGAAGGGGGAACGAAGTGTTGGGAAGTTTAATCTGCGATGAGTGGGAACCTGAGGACTGGTTGATAGGGTTTTTTTCTGTGTGGTGAGTGGGGTGAATGCTGTTGAATGAGAGCGGACATGTGAGTGGAAGACTCAAATGTGAACCAGTTATGGATAATATAAAGCCTGTTGACGAGAAGTGCATGGTGAGCGAGAACACTGGCAGCTGGGAGAGAATGGACTTCAAACATAGGAGGAAGATACTGGATGCTAGGCCTGACATTCTAACACTGGAAATAGAAATAAAAACGTGGAGACTTGTGAGAAGATAAAATTACACCATGTTCCCTGTAAAAGTATCAGTGAGCTGGTGTTTGTTTTTGGGTGGGGGGAAGTGCTTTAGTGAACGCTGTAAACATGTTGTCGGCAGGGTCGTGATGTGCGCTCTATTCAGGACCTCTACCAACCCTCTTTTGCAAACAAAACATCCACGTCAGCACACACACACAAATATACAATACATACACGAGGCAGTAGCTGAGTCGTGGGAAATTTATAAGCCATAAACTTTATTGATTTTAGAAATGTTATTTCCTGGGCAGGGATCTGTATTCCCTTTCAACAACCTTCTGAGAATCACAGAAGAGTGGCTAACAAATAAAAACACAGCCACCATAGAAGAGGCAGTAATGCACTATGGAGCTCAAGGCCGGACTGGCCGTATCAGGCATCAGGCGTTTCCCCGGAGGCTGGAAGGTTGGGGCCGCTTTCGTTATTAGGGGCTGGTTTAAAAGCAGTGCAGCAGTTTTAAAAGCTCTGCAGAAGTCTTTGTGCATCCAACAGTTTTCAGGCAACAACAAAAATGCCAAGATTACTCTGATGATTAATGTACCTGCTGGAAAGAGAGAGTTTTGTCTAGTGGCAGTTTTGACTCATCTAAGTTACAGAAGAGGGCTTACAGAACAGTATTCTCAGTAACTCAGTGGATAATGCTTTTGTCACACAGCTCATTTTGTTACTGTGCAGTTCATAAGTTACAATCATAATTTAGCATGGTGAGCTATGAACTGCCATCAAAGAGCCTCATGTAAACTGCATGGTACAGAGTAAAAAGGTATGTTTTTTCCTCAGTCTTTGATTACCCTAATTTTGCTGAAAATGGTTGGTTTGGGTAGAAATAAATAGGTGTTGGTAAAGTCACCCCTAACCATTGTGTTAAGTTCTGAATCCTGAGTTTATGCTTTCCCAGATCAAGCACTACTAAAAACGCCCACCAGTGTGGATGACATGTGAATCCTACACCTTGTAGTCCCACTTTGTCTTATGTAACATTTTCTAAAAACTAATTTACACATGTATGATTCATTGTCTCTGTATGCCTGTGTGGTATAAAGTGCTCCAAGACCCTATGTTGGTAAGAAAGATGCTATAAAACAAATGAAATACATGTGAGTGAAGTGCTATGGAGAGATGAGGCACTGTTAGAGGGTAACAGTATCACTGAAGAGCTCCAATAAAGATTGCTGTGTCCTAGTGCACTGCAAGACCATCATTTACTATGCTTTAAAAACGAATACATTTGAATATATGATGAAAAATGTATTATAGCTTGCACAGCTTTTGCCATTTTAACCAATTCCCCACCCCCCCTCCCGAAGTGCCACTGTAGTAGGCAGGCTCACCCACTATGCACCCTATGGGGGCTGGTCTGAAAATTTGCCAGGGCTGCTGTGGGTTCCCAGTCCAGCCCTGTTGGTGCTCTCTTCATGTAAACATCTTTCTGCTACCACAGCTTTGTTCTGCCATCCAGAGGGGAGGATAGCCCCAGCATGAGTCTGCATTTCCTGTGGCTTTTATGGTGCAGCAAAAGCCGCAGAACAGGGGTGGTCTTGCCTATAAGAAGATCACATCTTCAAGAAGAAACCAAAATGCATTTTAAGGGCTTCTTCTAGGGCGATAAAAATAGAGACAGACATACAAACTACAGGTGTCACCTTTAGACTAGTGAGATGTGCAAATAAAGATGTAGCACATACACGAGTACTTCTATATTGAGGTAATGGGATAGCTGCAGCTTCAGGTTAGGTTTTGCATATCAGAATAAATGGACTACACTACTTAGAAGTGCTGTCCGGTGTTGTTGCTGTGATTTTCCAGGTACATGATGATTGGTAAACCACACACTGATTATTCGAAATAGTCTAGCAGTATCCAAGTCACTGGGAGACCTAACAATACTACACTAAGAAAATGTGCAGCTAACACTTCTCTGAATGATCTGAAAGCAGAGGAGAACTGGAGAAGGAATGAAATAAAAAAATTAACATAATAGTGACATGTTCAACAAGAAATAGTATGTACTGTTATGCATGGGTGCTCTGAAGACCCTCCTGTTGATCTCCTGTATGAGAGTCCCCTAGTCAGGTTCTAATTTAAAATTGATATCAAACAATTTGGCAGGGGTGAATGCCAATAAAGATGATCTAGACTAGCTACAGTTGCAGAATGAACATGATGGAATTTTTGTAGGAATCTTCGGATAACTAGGTTTCTGAGCTAATAGTTGCATGTCTTAAAATCAAAGTGGCATGAATAGTAAGAAAGGAAGATAATCTCAGGGTGAAGGCACACATGCAAAACTGATTGTTGCTTGGAACCAGGTGAAGTGGCAAATGTGTCTGGTTTTACACCTGAAGTTAGGTAGAATTCAGAAGAGCAAAGCAGATCTAATCTTTGTCAATACCTATATATCTGCATACAAGGCATTTGACAAAGGCTTGTTCATAAAGTCGGACAATGAAACATTTGAAACTTATATGTATTAACCTTCTTTGGTGCTAAGAGATGGGAAAACCAAGTTATTAATGAATGCTTTAGCCACAGATATTTTGGTACACTAGACTATGTTTTGGGATTTCAACATGGTAGTTTTAAACAATGTGGATGATAAAAGAGGAAAGCCCTTACAGATACTTTGGGCAAGACATGAGAATTGTAAACTGGGAGATTAGTAGATATTCCATAACTGACTATATACTACTAGATGCACGTTCCTTTGTGGTGTGAAGTTCTTGCTTTGATTTTCTTTTTTATCTCTTGAAGAATCCTTTCACATTCACGGTTACCACAACCCTTTGATGTGGACATAAAGATCTCCCCTTAAATGTTCAACTGATACAGGATCTTCACTCGATGCCAGAATGGTTGGTCCAGCTAAAAGATTGTATTGCTATGACAATGTCAATGTAAATAGGAGGGTTCATTTAGTTAAGAAAATGGTTAACAAACAGGGAACCTCCCATATTAAAACTGGCCACCTGGGTGTAAAGACAGAATATCTCTCTGCACGATGCTCAGAACCCACTGTAACCTTTAAAGTTTCTGCATTGTGTCTTAGTTAAAGGCTGAAATATGCCTTAATATCAAGTGGAAAAAACATGAGAACACTAATGCCAAAGCGCATATTCTAGGTATATGAAGCAAGGTCTTATGGGTTAGTTAAACTGAATTAATTAAAGTGCTAAAAAGTACTCAGAAGAGGCACAGGATGCGTGATGGTGTAAAAACAAACCTAAAAGATGGATTGTAGGTAATTAGGGGTCTCTGGAAGAGTCTGGTGTACAAGATGGTTTGACACCTGAATTTTTCACAGACAACCGATGACCCAGTTTTATTTAAGCGATGTTCAACAATGCTTGAAAATATAAATACTGCCCCAACAGCAGTTCTTCCAAGACACACAATTTGATAGGATAATTCACAGATGGCATCTCTCACGCACAGGAAAGGTCCTTAGCATGAGTTAGGGTAGAAAATACTCGGATCTGTGGTACTAATAAATGTTAGAGAATATTATGGCCGTTAATAGAGTTCTTTTCCTGCACACTGAATGATGGTGTTATTTCATATATTATTTTATATATATATGGAAAATGTCACTTACCCAGTGTACATCTGTTCGTGGCATCTAGTGCTGCAGATTCACATGCTATGCATTATTCCACCATCTAGTGTTGGGGTTGGAGTGTTACAAGTTGTTTTTCTTCGAAGAAGTCTTTTCGGAGTAACGGATCCATTGACTCCTACTCTCGGTCATACTGTGCATGGGTATCAACTCAACTGTTAGATTGTTTTACCGCAAAAGGGTGTAGGAAGGAGTGATAGAGGGCAATAATATAAATGTTGTAGAGAAATAGTAAGTAAGAATAGATGTCCATGCAAATGTAAATGTATCTACATTTGTACAAAACAGAAAAAACTACAATGACTACAGGCTTCCGGGGTGGAGGGAGGGTGTATGTGAATCTGCAGCACTACATGCCACAAACAGATGTACACTGGGTAAGTGACATTTTCCGTTCAATGGCATGTGTAGCTGCAGATACACATGCTATGTATAGACTACAAAGCAGTTACTCTCCCCAAAAATTGCGGTGGCTAGCCTGTAGGAGTTGGAGTTGTTTGAAATAATGTTCTTAAGACAGCTTGACCAACATTGGCCTGTTGCTTTGAAAATACATCTACACAATAATGTTTTGTAAATGTATGTGGAGTAGACCACGTGGCATATGTCTGCCATTTGTATGTTTCCTATGAATGCCATAGATGCACCTTTCTTCCTAGTGGAATGTGCTTTAGGTGTGACTAAAAGTTGTCTTTTGCCTTAATGTAACATGTTTGTATACATTTAGCAATCCATCTTGCCAACCCTTGCTTAGAGATAGGATTCCCTTTATGTGGTTGTTGAAATGCAACGAAAAGCTGTTTTATTTTTTTGAATTCTTTGGTTCTATCTACATAGTACATTAGAGCTCTTTTAAGGTCTTTCTGTAATTGAATCTGGCTGTGGAAACAAAACTGGCAATTCCACTGTTTGGTTTATGTGAAAAGGTGATACCACTTTTGGCAGAACTTTGGGATTTGTTCAAGGTACAACTTTATGCTTGTGTACTTGGAAAAAAAGTTCTTCAAGAGTGACTGCTTGTATTTCACTAACTCTTCGCAATGAAGTAATGGCACTAGGAACGCAACTTTCCATGTTGAGAATTGAATCTCATAAGAATGCATGGGTTCAAAAGGTGGGCCCATCTGTCTGGTGAGTACAATATTTAGATTCAAAGTAGGAACGGGTGGTGTTCTAGGGGGAATAATACGTTTTAGTCCTTCCATGAAGGCTTTTATAACTGGGACTCTAAAGAGAGAGGTATTTTGAATAGTTTGCAAGTATGCTGATATTACAGTAAGATGGATTTTAATGGATGGGAAAGTTAGATTTGACTTCTGCAAATGAAGTAGATAGCATACAATAACTTGTATTGATGCTGTAAGTGGATCAGTATTTTTAGATTGACAGTAGTAATCAAATCTTTTCCATTTGTTAGCATAGCATTGCCTAGTTGTAGGCGTACGTGCTTGTTTGAGAACTTCCATGCATTCTAAAGGAAGTTTTAAGTATCCAAATTCTGTGCCTTCAGGAGCCAAATCACTAAGTTGAGAGCACTAGGATTTTGATGTCTGAATTGTCCTTTGTTTTGTGTTAACAAATCCGGTCTGTTTGGAAGTTTGGAGTGAGGTACTACTGACAGGTCTAGGAGTGCTGTGTACCAATGTTGTTGTGCCCACGTTGGGGCTATGAGTATCATGGTGAGAGAGGTCTGACGAAGTTTGTTAACCAGAAAGGAAAGTAGTGGGAGAGGGGGAAAAGCGTAAGCAAATATCCCTGACCAGTTGATCCATAGAGCATTCCCTTGGATAGAGGATGTGGGTGTCTGGATGCGAGGTTTTGGCATTTTGAGTTTTCGCTTGTTGCGAATAGGGCTATTTCTGGTGTTCCCTAATTTTGAAAGTACTGTTGAAGTACCTGAAAGTGAATATCCCATTCGTGTGTCTGTTGGTGTGTCCTGCTTAGGAGATCTTCTAGCTGATTGTGTATTCCTGGAATGTATTCTGCTAATAGATGAATGTGATTGGGAATTTCCCATTTCCATATTGTTTGGGCGAGAAGGGACAGTTGAGATGAATGTGTCCTGCCTTGTTTCTTCAGGTAATACATGGTCGTCATATTCTCTGTTTTTATCAGAACAATCTTGTGTTTGAGAAGGGGTTGGAACGCTTTTTTTAGGCAAGGAACACAGCTAATAATTCTAAATGGTTTATGTGAAAATTTTGCTGTTTTGAATCACATTCCCCTTGAATGGTAAGGTTGTTGAGATGAGCTCCCCAACCTATCATTGATGCATTTGTTGTTATTGTGGTCTGAGGCACAGGTTCTTGAAATGACCGCCCCTTCATTAAATTGCTGAGATTCCTCCACTGAAGGGACTTGTGCGTTTGGCAGTCCAACAACACTAGATATTGCAATTGGCCCTGTGCTTGAGACCATTTTGTGAGAGGCACTGTGTAGTACCCTCATGTTTAGTCTTGAATGCAGTACTATTGCTATGCAGGATGCCATCATTCCTAATAGTTTCATGATAAATGTTAGTGTATTGTTGATTTGGCTGCATTTGCGATATGAGATTTTGGAAAGCTTCTATCCTCTGTGTATTTGAATAGGCTAAGGCTGTTTGCTTATTTAAAATAGCACCTAGGTAAGGTTGCATGTATGCAGGCTGAAGATGGGATTTTTGGTAGTGGAGAGTGAACCCTAGTGTATGGAGGGTCTCTATTACGTATTGAGTGTGTTGTTGGCATTGTATAAAATTGATTGATTTTATTAGCCAATCATCTAGATATGGAAATATGCTGCCTTCTTAGGTAGGCTGCTACTACTGCAAGACATTTTGTGAATACCCTTGGAGCTGTTGTTATGCCGAATGGTAGAACTTTGAATTGATAATGTTTTCCTGCTATCACAAACCTTAGGTATTTTCTGTGAGCTGGATGGATGGGTATAAGGAAATACGCATCTTGGAGTTCTAATGCAGTCATGCAATCTGGTTTTTGTAGTAGTGGGATGACGTCCTGCAGTTACCATGTGAAAGTGTTCTGACAAGATATATAGATTTAGGGATTGGAGGTCTAGGATGGGCCTGAGAGTGCCATCCTTTTTGGGAAGGAGGAAGTATAGTGAGTATACTCCTGTTCCTTGTTGAGAATGTGGGACCAATTCTATTGCCTGTTTTAGTAGTAGCGATTGTACTTCTTGCTGTAATAGAACATTGTGTTCTGGGGACAACTTGTGGTAACGTGGAGGAATGTTTGGGGGGGGGGGGTAGAAATCAATTCTAGGCAATATCCATCGCGGATAATTGGCAATACCCAATGGTCTGTGGTGATATTTTGCCAATGGGAGTGGAACTACTGCAGTCTGCCCCCCACAGGAGATGTGTGGGGTTAAGGGATGGTATATAAGTCACTGTTTAGATGGGTTAGTGCCTTGTTGGGTGGTCTAGTGGGTGGTCGCGAAAAAGAAAGCTGTGGTGAATGAGGGGGAGAAGTATAGATGGGTAATGGCTTCTCCTTCTGTTTATAAATCTTTGCTGGTGGCGGAGCAGTGTCTAAATGTTCTTAAAAGGACAACTTTCTCTTGGTCTGTAGAGGAGGTGCAGTAATTATTCTGCCAGTCTCTTTATGGGTGTGAATTCTTGATTGTCGTTCATCCATGATCTCAAGGATAGGTTGGACCTCAGTGTCCTCAGAAAAATGATCATAAGGTCTATAAGACTGTTCTTCCAGTGATTTTGAGCTCTGTTTAAGATGGCTCAAAAGTCTTTGCTCTTCTGAATAAGAAGACTTTTTTGGCCCCGAAGATGGTAGTTTTTTTGGGCCCGAAAATACAGCCGGATGTTTCGGCCCCAAAGCAGTGCGTCGAGGCTTCGACTCCGAGGAGGGAGGACGCTTGCTTGGGTCGGAAGTTGAACTTTTTATGCACTTACTCAACTCCTATACCAAAGGAGGAGTGGCCTTTTTCGAAGCCGAACCTGAAGGTCAGTCGACAAGAGTTTTTTTCGGGTCGAACCATGGCTCTCTGGCAGTGATGTACCCACACCCTTCGAGGACTTTTTATAAGTGGGCGCAGGGGCAGACATACTCACCTGCTGACCAGCAGTGATAGGCCTATTTTCTTCCGATTCTTCTCCAGAGTCGGTGTCTCTGATGGAAACCGCCGTCTGTGCCTGTTCTTCCTCCATGGTGTCGAGATGTTCTGCACTCTTCAATGCCATTTCCAATCTTCTGGCTCTCCGATTATGCACGGTCTTCTTGAAATGAAACGATCAACAGGCCTCGCAAACCTCTTCTTTGTGATCGCGAGAAAGACACAGATTACATACAAGGTGTTGGTCTATGTATTGAAATTTCACGTGGCATCAGGGACAAAATTTAACTGGAGTCCGATCCATCAGGCTTCTACGCGGTAGGCCCGAACAGGCCCAAGTCGGGCGCACGCGCCCAGAAGGGCGAAGTTTAGTTTTCAATGGTACTATCGTTTCGAGGCTAGGTGGAAACGCAATCGAAACAATAACAACGATTAAGGGAGTTTTCTAAAGTTTCCAATTCAAAATCTCGTAGCAAGAGGTAACACGTCCGAACCCGACAGCCGAAAGAAAACAATCTAACAACGGAGTCGATGCCCATGCGCAGTATGACCGAGAGGAGGAGTCACTTGAACCTGTGACTCCGAAAAGGCTTCTTAGAAGAAAAACAACTGGTAACACTCCGAGCCCAACACTAGATGTCGGAATAAGGCATAGCATGTGTATCTGCAGCTACACATGCCATCGAACATTTATATTTATACATATATATACACACACACAGAGGAGTTGTAGGGCTGACCATTCGGTTAGCCTCATATTTCTTTTAGGTATTTCAAGGAATGCAGGTATATTCTGGAAAGCCAACAAGCTGACCGGAGAGGTAGATTTACACCATGATATGAGGTTTGATTTAGGGAAGCATTGTCAACCATATGACATTTCTCTTTATCACTAAAAAATGTGCTCACTGAAAAACACCTCACCACGTAAAACACAAACATGCTTCTCTCTCGTAATCAGGTGGCCTACATTATTCTACATCTATTGTACAATTGACTCCGCTCCTTGTCGTGACATCCTAGGTCCACTATCTTTGACTCCCTCCCTCTACTCTTATTCTCTTCTGTCAGCTCTAATTCTACGCCACGTACTATGTTTGTCTCCTCATCTTACTGCAAGTTCTTTCCCCAGTCAACACTCCACTTACAATGCCTACAAAACCATGAATTAAAGCAGTCCTACACTGATGTTCTTTTACACTGCTACGTGCATGAAAAGCAACTTGTTTATTGAATTTAAATAACTAGTAAAAATAGTATTGATGCTTCAGGGTTGTGTTTCCTATATAATGTTTTTACAATGGTTGAACGTCCAGTGTCATTTCATGTAAGCTATCAATGTGTAACTTGACTGCACTAAGATTAACTCATGTAATCCTACACTGATATGAACATATCTACACTTGTAAGCGTACTGTCTGTACTTAAAACAACCTGATTGTTGAAACTAATCACCACTATGTCAAAATTACTACAGACTGCCAAATTCTATGATTGTACCCTCGCCAGTAATATGTTACCCATTTGGGTATAGTTCGTGTTTTATAAGATGATTCAAAATAACATTTTTAAAATCTTAATCGCAAAGGCCTTCATTGGCATATGAGAAACGTGTTTTCTGATACATTATAGTACCTCTAGGAGTACTCCAAGGCCAACTAAGTTTTAGTCAAGGTCTTTTAAAATCGTAGCATGGGGCACTGGCCAAAATATTAATCTTTGTGTGGCACTGCCATTGTCAGCTTCAGACACATGGAATTTGCAAAGAGAAAAAATTCTGAAGCATGCAGAGTTATGCTTGGTGGGCTGATATCTCTATCCTTCAGCTATGAGTAAAATATTTGAAAGAATGTATATCTGGGTTTGATATGAAAGTAAGATCAGTATGGGAATAACATCAGGGGTCATGCAGCAAGCTTCAAAATATATGACATTTAATAACACATTTTAAGACCTGCACTCCTACTTCAACCTCTGCAATGAGTGGAGGTATAAGTGTCGATTGTGGTAACAAGGAGTGGAACAAAAACTCTACTAAATCACTAATCACAAATGGTTAAATCCATACCAAACTCAAATGCATAAAAAACACGAGGAGATGATCCTTATCCTGATTCATTAAATTATGATGCTTATGGGTCAGAGTCAATCTTAATCACATTCTTTTTTCTCTCCTTTTCTCAGTATTTCTCGCAGACCTTATCTCCAATTACTACACTATATTGGGTTGAGTGCCACCACCAAAGTGTGGTAGGCCCGCCAGACATTGCAGTACCGGTCTGACAAGGGACCTGAAAAGGACCATTTTGCACTCCATAGGTATTTGAGATAGCCTCCCAGACTCTGTAACTTATGTAGATATTTCAATGTATACAGTCTCCAACTTTAAAGGCTACGCCCAGGGAAATAGTGATGATAATAAAGTGAAGAACGGGGTTTCCTAGGACAAAAATCGATCATTCCTGTTCAAATTCCTCACCTCTGCTTAGAGGATGAACACCGGCAAAGAAGGGGTAGGAGGAACAGCGTTGAGACTGCAAGGATTTTTTTACAGTAAAACTAAGTACACATTCAACCTCCTGCTCAAGTATACAAGCCTTTTAACTGACTCTGACTTCTCCATTTCGCAGTGTGAGGCATCTAATAAAGTGGAAAACGGAAGAGTAATAAAAACAAAAATAGGTGATGGGCCCTTGTGTCACAAATGTGCTACCCCTACTATTAATTTGTAGAGACCCTAGGATCAGACTTCAATGCAAATGATACAACATTGTTACCTGCACGGGTTACCCATTTTTCTAACAGTACATTTGAAATAAGCACAAAACAGATCTATCGGTTAAAGGAACTCATTGGTGATATGTCCAATTTGAACCTTTCTATCTTCCCCTTTCTAGTAAATCAGAAAATATCTGGAGAACACCGCACTTTCACATTCAAAAATGGACACTTCTTCCACCACATCCTTTCTTAGAAGGGTCACTAACTTCTTTCGTAGAAAAGGTAGATATTCCATCCAGCAGAACCCCAGCCGGAAAAGCATTTGCAGTGGGAACTCAATAAACTAGAAGCTGTGGCCAGGACCATGACCTATAGCGCCCTACCATGGTATCCGATTTCTTCCCATCCTAGAATAACAAATCCTAGAATAACATCTTGAGCCTTGCCTCCCATCAAGGTGCTATTGGGAACGTGCACTGGAAGCCGTCACTGTTTGCACTGCTTCTCTTCACTGAAGGTAAGGGAGAACTGTTAAGAATGCTCTATTCCTCTGCTTACTTGGCACCTATTGGCAACAGACTGATCGGACTACAGTCTATCCGAGAATTCAATCAGATGATCGAGTCTTCAAGCCAAAAGAGCAAAGTGGGGGATGGGGTGGGGTCAGGGAGTTGGATGCAGGGCCTGGTCTGGCATTGTGCTGACCCCACCCAAGCCTCCCCATCCTCCTTGCACTCCACTGTCCAAGTCCATGCCCCTGCTCCTTCTTTAGAGCCCTGTGTGGCAGGTGTTTTGCCACTGCCCTTCCCGCCTGCCCAGAACAGTTAGCTTGCTGCCCCATCCACCTCCTCCATACGCTCTGTTGTCAGAGTCCATGCACAAGCCTCCTCTCTCCTGTCCTAAATGGTCTGATGTGCTGCCACTGCCCTCCATCTAGCTTGATGTCCCTGCCCACTCCTCCATTGCCTAATTCTATGCCCTATCATCGCCCTCATGTTTACCGTCTGTGATTAGCTTGCTGCCCATGTCCTCGTTCCCCTTGCCCTCTGATGTCTGTGTGCTTGCCCTCTTATGAACTCTGAGCGTTCTGCTGAGCTAACACTGCCCCTCCCACCTGCCTAGCATTGTCAGTTGACTGCCTCCTGCCACCTCCACCCTGCCTGTTCAAGTTCTATGCCCCATCCCCTCCCTCCAGTCGTCCATGGTCCATTTTGGTGCCACTTCCTTCTGCCTCCATGCTCTGTTGTGCTGTAACTGCTCCTCCCGCCTACCCTGTGTGGTCAGCTTGCTGCCCCCGACCCCCTCCCACTTTCCCTCTGTTGTCTGTCCATATGCCATTATGGTCTCACTTGTGCCTTTCATGGTGTGTTATGCTTCTAGTGCTCATCCCACCTGCCCTCCATAGTCAGCTTGCTGCTCCAGCCCTGCCCTCTAGCCCTCTGTTTTTCATGTGCAGGCCCCTATACCATCCCTCCTGTCTTGTCCGTTGTCATGCCCCTGTCCCTTCCCTCCTGCCCTTCATGGTCCATTAGGGAGCAACTGTCCCTCCTGTCTGTCCGCTATACTTAGCTTGCTGGACTTGACTCTTTTCCCTCTGCTCTCTGTTGTCCATGGCATTGACCCTGTCCACTCCCTATTGCTTTCCATGGTCCATTGTGCTGCACTGCCGTCCCTCTCGCCCTGGTGGTGTATTGTGTTGCTGCAACCCCTGATGTCTGCCCTGTAAGGTCCATTTGGTGCCCCTGCCCAGTTCCCTCCCTCCCTCTGTTATCTGAGTTCATTTGATTTCCCTATCCCATTCCTCCTGCCCTCAGTGATCAATTGTATCATACTTTCCAACATTTTGAACATGGTAAGAGGGAGATTTTGAAAACAAAACTGGGAAATTGATTTTCCTCATTGACTTACATTGAAAAATAGGAGCTTTTAGGCGGGATACTGATTAAAAAAAGCCCTTTTGGGATTACAAACATTAGGATTCTCCTGCCTGAATCAGGTCTATTGCCATGCATGGTTGTAATACCATTGCCTCTTCCTTCTGCCCTCAAGGGTCTGTTATATTGCTGCAGCCTCTTGCCTGACCTGCATGGTTGGTTTGTTGCTCCTGCCCCTCTTTCTCCTGCCCTCCATGGTCTGCTGTGCTGCCACTGCCCCTCCTGTCTGCCCAGCTTGGTCAACCTGCCGCCTCTGCACCCTCCTCCCAGCCCTCAATTATCCGAGCCCGTGCCCCTGACATATGCCTCCCCACAGTATTCTAATGAACAACTAGAATACTAACAGTCTATATTTATTACAAAAGTGTGGCACGCTTGATGTCATCTTGATGTAATCAAAAAACTTTAATACCTAAAGCATTTCCATTAGAAATTATATTAATCGGAGGGTCTTATTCCCATAGAAATTATGGTTAGTGCACTAAAAAACTAAAATGAGGACATATTTCTTGAGTTCTTAAATAGCGACAAAGCAATTTAAAATTATTTGCTATTTTTATTAACCAAAATGAATGTGTCCTTGTGTAATGTAACTGATGCTCATGTAAAGCACTCCAATACCTTCCAGTCAAGTCTGCGCTATATAAACTGCAAAAACAAATAACTAAAAAATTATGTATTTTGACACCTGTCATTGGGCTACACTGGTGCTACATTTGGGTGATATATGTGCTACATTTGGGCTCTTTTTCACTGGTTGCCATCTTGGAAGACTTTTTTGTTATGAAGCTCACTAACTTTCCTTATTTACTGCAGTATCCTCAGTAGAAAATGCTTTCAGTTTTCCACTTTGATTCCATCAAGATGGTGTTCAGATGTGCCACATTTTTGGCATAAATTTAGAATGCTTGCACTCTAGGTGCTCATTGGAACACTGTAAGCTGCTGATCACTAGGAAGGAAACTGGCAGTCTGTTGCTAGTGTAGAAAATGCATTTTTCAGTCTGTATTTTGGAATATTTTATTGAAACAGAAGAGAAAGATATTTGAGAACTCACTTAAAACATGTCCTAATTTAACTTCCTAGAGCACTAACCATAATTTATATTACAAAATGAACTCTCTCATTTTGTTCCTTTCTAAATTAAATGTTTTAAGTTTTAAACAGTATGATTCAATCAAGATGGCTTCAGGTGTGCCACACTTTTGTCACAGGTCAGATTGTTAGTGCTCTAGATGTTGTTTAGAAAACTCTGGGATGCTCTAGTAGGACACAAGGGAATCAACTGACAGGCTGCTCCTGTTGGAAGTACTTGTTTTACTGAGAATGTCCGACTTCATTCTCATATGGCTCAGAAAGATAGTGTGAATTTACAGAAAATATGCTCTCATTTTAGCTTCTGGAGCACCTTCAATCACACCTATGGAAAAATCATGAGAAAACAGTTTCCTCTCAAACATGATTCATAAAATCCCAGGAGAAGGCTTTTTCACAGGGTAAAATCATCTTAGAACACACCACAATTTCTTAAATATGTATGGTACCACCAACAAATAATTTATATTGTAACTAAAATCTGTTATCACCCTTTTTATGTTCTCCTTTTTGTGACATTCAAAACTTGCCATTCACTACCATGCATTTCAAAGGGTGATATCATGTATATTGGTCCCAAGATGGCTGCCAGCAATTGCTGGCTGATGCGCTGACAGCCAATCAGATCTCACCATTAATCTGTGCTTAGGCTCTTCCCAGATATGCAAATTTAACTTCCTTTGAATATCCTCAAAATATCTTTAAAACTACTAAGCGGATTTATACCACATAACAAAAAGGGTGCCTTCTGGATCAAGAGCTACCTTTCTGCCAAACTTAGTGTAATTCCGTTGAGTGGTTCGAGATGCAGTGATGTCTAAAATCTCTATGGAAATTAACCTGGGATACTCACTTTTTGACCCCTCCCCCCTTTGTCTCAGACCCTGCTTGATGGATCACCCAGAAACTTTCCATGCCCAACAAAACCCTAGAGGACACTTTTTTGGGGGAAATTTCATGAAGAGTTGTCAAATGGAGCCAAAGATATAGCCAAGTCAAAAACCCTTTTCCTGTGGAAACTACATTCCAACTGCCAGTAGGTAAAAAATGCATATATATATATTTTTTTTCCATTACCGAAAGTTACTTTCCGGCACAAGTTATAATTTCTTCAGATACGCTTTCAAGTAGCACAACTGAAGGAAATTATTACCTCCAACTGCACATGAGCTTACTGCTCCCTGCCCCAATTACTCAACAAAAGGTTGTCTCCTTAAAGGCAGACTTTCTTAGGAGATCTACAACCCTGATTAACAAACAAAAGCTGATATTACTTTCAACATTTAAACAAAATAAGGAAATTACTATCAAGGAAGAATTAGCTAAAAATATCTTACACAAGTATGCAGGAGCAATAAAATGGGTGGTTGTCATTTAAAATTAAATCAAACAAACCAGCAGGAAAAAGTATATGCTTTTCACTGAAGAAAGGAGGTGGATTGTATGATGAACATGACAGGCTTCTAAAAAGTCATATCAGGGAACAAAAAAGGAAAATGAAAGTGATCAAATGGAGTATAGAATTATGCTTTTTTAATACCTGTTGGGATAGTCTGACAGGAGCTATAGTTTCAAAAGGCACCCGGAAATGTGGGCAGTTAATTCAGAAGGGTATGGTAAGAAAACAGATAGTGTCCTTTGTATGGTGCCTGGGTGAGCCTACGTAAGCTATTTGGAGGAGATATATTCTCAAGGGTACTCCGAAGCTTCACAAGAATCCTTTAAATGTAATAATGAGATCTTCTCCCATTTTTTCAATTTCAGGTACAAAAACACACTCTAACCTCTAAATCACACAAATGCTGCAGGTCCTGATGACCTTCCTGGCATACTTTTAAAATCAAACATGGAATGCTCAGCAAGGTTTTATCAATGGGATGAATTTTTGGAAAGCTGAAAAGAGGCGCCAATTTATTAAAAAAATGGTCCCTGTGTACCAAAAAACAAAAATTAATAAGTCCCTTGGATGTGGAGGTAAAACTATTTGCTTAAATAATACTTAAAATCTTAAAGGAATAGACCAAGGCCAAAGATCCAATTCCCCACAAGTCAGATTTAAGGAAGGCCATTCTACCTAAGGTCACAGCTTTAATTTGAGGACCCTGACACAGGCCTTGATAGAGCTAAGGGGTAACATTTTGTGTTGATTTGTTGACCTTGCACTACATTTGATTCAGTAAATCAGGATTTATTATGGAATATGTTAATTAAAATATAAATTAAAAAGAGCAAACTTTAACTTTTCAAGGCGTTCACAGAGGAAAATGGTCTACAGATTGACACTGAGGGCTCAATCTCACAGAAAATTTACATCAAAAATCTGTCAGCCCTCTTTTTAGCAGACCTTCCATAAGTGTTAAAACAAAAAACAAATTCTCTTAGCCGAAAGACGGGTAGTTCAAATGTTCTGGGTCTCTTTATGCAGATGAACCTGTGATAGACTACATGACTCAAATACTCGTACAAAGAAAATTAGCAGAATTCTATAGATATTGCAATCAGAAAAATGCTAATCAATATGGATAGAATCAAAGTTTTGGGGTGATAGTCAAAACTCCCACTTTACTCATTGTACTTAGGCAACACAAAATGGAAGAAAACCTTTCTGATATGTATCTAGGTGTGTGTCCAATGGAACTTAAAGTGGAATCACCATTCACATTCTAAAAGCAAGAGCACTGTTTATTGTAGCAAGATTTAAAAAATGTTGTGGAAACTAGGGAGATCCCAACTAAAGCCTGTTACGTCCACCTACTGTACAATGATTCAACTGCAGATACTGTATAGGGAAAATATTCTTTGTTTGGATGGGACTATCTAGATGATAAATGCCTAAATAACTTGTTGAGCCTTCTGAATGCCTCAAAGATCCAAGCCACAAGAGTTAAAAGAAATCAGTCTACAATCTCTTAGCCGGTTCTTTATTTAGAGCAAGAGTTTGAATAAATATGGAATAGGATGCCATTCGCAAGCTGGGAAATTCGTAATATATGTGCACCATATATGTATATGTACGTGTAAATATAAATATAAATATATATATATATATATATATATATATATATTAGGAATATTTTTAATTGTGGTAAAAAGATTTTTAAATTATTCCTAACTTTTTATTCAAGTCCTAATTATTTTTTTTATATATACACACCCACTCAAATTAACAGACTATGATCTAAATAAACTAAATTTGACTGACTGGATACTAAAAGACTTTGTAGAGGGCCTAACTATGAGACTGTGTCAACGAAGAGAGGGTTTGCACTGTGTTAGCGGGGATAATGGGATATCACATGCATTTTTAGGGCTGAGTCTGCGAGAGCATGCGCTAGTGCATGCATCTCACTTGAGAGGCTCTATTGATAACTAAAAACGTCTTGGAGTCCGCCTGTGGTTTACCATTTGTTTGCTTGCCTGGCACTCTTCTTTATAGCCTCCTAATTGGTCACTGCAGGGCTAACATCATTTCTGTTCACGTGGGTGGAGCAGAGACCAAGCACTGACTGATTCAACTTAAACAGTGGCTGTCCGCTGCTTCCGATGTGATTGAGGTACTTCTTTGTAACTTCTAGGGCCCTTCAAACAGAAGCCCCTGGCAAAAAGGATCCCAGCAGGACAAACAAAATTGGAAAGTTTTATTTTCAATAGTAACACTTCTTTTATTTTGCCATGTCTTCTTTTCTTCGTTTGCACTCACGTTTTGGTTGTTTTTGCTCGTCAGCGCTGATCTCAAAAGATGAAGATTATCTTGTTGTAAATATTGCAAAGCAACATTGTTTCTTTCTTATGTGTAATTTCTGAAGTTATGCTTTAACACATTGTGCAGTACACCCCAATCCACCCCACCCCACTCCATTCCACCCACTCCAATCCACACCAATTTACCCCACCTCACTGTGAGAAAGTAGCCTCTTTCTAGCCTTGTTACTCCCACTTTTGGCCTGTTTGTGAGTATATGTCAGGGTGTTTTCACTGTCTCACTGGGATCCTGCTAGCCAGGGCCCAGTGCTCATAGTGAAAACCCTATGTTGTCAGTATGTTTGTTATGTGTCACTGGGACCCTGCTAGCCAGGACCCCAGTGCTCATAAGTTTGTGGCCTATATGTATGTGTTCCCTGTGTGATGCCTAACTGTCTCACTGAGGCTCTGCTAACCAGAACCTCAGTGGTTATGCTCTCTCTGCTTTACAAATTGTCACTAACAGGCTAGTGACCAATTTTACCAATTCACATTGGCTTACTGGAACACCCATATAATTCCCTAGTATATGGTACTGAGGTACCCAGGGTATTGGGGTTCCAGGAGATCCCTATGGGCTGCAGCATTTCTTTTGCCACCCATAGGGAGACCTGACAATTCTTACACAGGCCTGCCAGTGCAGCCTGAGTGAAATAACGTCCACGTTATTTCACAGCCATTTACCACTGCACTTAAGTAACTTATAAGTCACCTATATGTCTAACCTTCACCTGGTGAAGGTTGGGTGCAAAGTTACTTAGTGTGTGGGCACCCTGGCACTAGCCAAGGTGTCCCCACATTGTTCGGGGCAAATTCCCCGGACTTTGTGAGTGCGGGGACACCTTTACACGTGTGCACTGTAGATAGGTCACTACCTATGTACAGCGTCACAATGGTAACTCTGAACATGGCCATGTAACATGTCTAAGATCATGGAATTGGGCATTGGGGAGACAATTCCATGATCCCCCGGGTCTCTAGCACAGAACCCAGGTACTGCCAAACTGCCTTTCTGGGGTCTCCACTGCAGCTGCTGCCAACCCCTCAGACAGAGTTCTGCCCTCCTGGAGTCCAGGCAGCCCTGGCCCAGGTAGGCAGAACAAAGGATTTCCTCTGAGAGAGGGTGTAACACCCTCTCCCTTTGGAAATAGGTGTGAAGGCTGGGGAGGAGTAGCCTCCCCCAGCCTCTGGAAATGCTTTGATGGGCACAGATGCTGCCCATCTCTGCATAAGCCAGTCTACACCGGTTCAGGGATCCCCCAGCCCTGCTCTGGCGCGAAACTGGACAAAGGAAAGGGGAGTGACCACTCCCCTGACCTGCACCTCCCAGGGGAGGTGCCCAGAGCTCCTCCAGTGTGCCCCAGACCTCTGCCATCTTGGAACCAGAGGTGTTGCTGGCACACTGGACTGCTCTGAGTGGCCAGTGCCAGCAGGTGGCGTCAGAGACTCCTTCTGATAGACTCTTACCTCTCTTCCAACCCTCCTTCCTAGGTAGCCAAACCTCCTTTTCTGGCTGTATAGGGTCTCTGCTTTAGGAATCTCACCAGATAACGAATGCAAGAGCTCACCAGAGTTCCTCTGCATCTCCCTCTTCACCTTCTGCCAAAGGATCGACCGCTGACTGCTCAGGACGACTGCAAAACCGCAACAAAGTAGCAAAGATGACTACTAGCAACCTTGTATCGCTTCATCCTGCCGGCTTTCTCGACTGTTTCCGGGTGATGCATGCTCTGGGGGTAGCCTGCCTCCTTTCTGCACCAGGAGCTCTGAAGAAATCTCCTGTGGGTCGACGGAATCTTCCCCCTGCAACTGCAGGCAACAAAAGACTGCATCACCGGTCCTCTGGGTCCCCTCTCAGCAAGACAAGCGTGGTCCCTGGAACTCAGCAACTCTGTCCAAGTGACTCCCACAGCCCAGTGACTCTTCAGTCCAAGTTTGGTGGAGGTAAGTCCTTGCCTCCCCACACTAGACTGCATTGCTGGGTACCGCGTGATTTGCAGCTGCTCCGGCTCCTATGCACTCTTCCAGGATTTCCTTCGTGCACAGCCAAGCCTGGGTCCCCGACACTCTAACCTGGAGTGCACAACCTTCTGAGTTGTCTTCCGGCGTTGTGGGACTCCCTTTTGTGACATTGCATGGACTCCGGTTCACTCCTCTTCTAAGTGCCTGTTCCGGTACTTCTGCGGGTGCTGCCTGCTTCTGTGAGGGCTCCCTGACTTGCTGGGCGCCCCCTCTGTCTCCTCATCCAAGTGGCGACATCCTGGTCCCTCCTGGGCCACAGCAACATCCAAAAACCCTAACTGCGACCCTTGCAGCTAGGAAGGCTTGTTTGCTGTCTTTCTGCGTGGGAACACATCTGCAAGCTTCTTCACGACGTGGGACATCCATCCTCCAAAGGGGAAGTTCCTAGTCCTCTTCGTTCTTGCAAAACACCAAGCTTCTTCCATCCGGTGGCAGCTTCCTTGCACCCTCAGCTGGCATTTCCTGGGCTCCTGCCCACTCTCGACACTGTCGCGACTCTTGGACTTGGTCCCCTTGTCTTACAGGTACTCAGGTCCGGAAATCCACTGTTGTTGCATTGCTGGTGTTGGTTTTCCTTGCAGAATCCCCCTATCACGACTTCTGTGCTCTCTGGGGGTTGTAGGTGCACTTTACACCTACCTTTCAGGGTCTTGGGGTGGGCTATTTTTCTAACCCTCACTGTTTTCTTACATTACTAGCGACCCTCTACAAGCTCACATAGGTTTGGGGTCCATTGGTGGTTTGCATTCCACTTTTGGAGTATATGGTTTGTGTTGCCCCTATACCTATGTGCTCCTATTGCAGTCTATTGTAACTTTACACTGCTTGCATTACTTCCTTTTGGTATTACTGCATAATTTTGGTATTTTGTACATATATCTTGTGTATATTTGGCATCCTCATACTGACGCTACTCACTGAGATACTTTTGGCATATTGTCATAAAAAATAAAGTACCTTTATTTTTAGTATATCTGTGTATTGTGTTTTCTTATGATATTGTGCATATGACACCAGTGGTATAGTAGGAGCTTTACATGTCTCCTAGTTCAGCCTAAGCTGCTTTGCCATAGCTACCTTTTATCAGCCTTACCTGCTAGAAACACCTCTTCTACACTAATAAGGAATACCTGGACCTGGCACAAGGTGTGAGTACCTCTGGTACCCACTACAAGCCAGGCCAGCCTACTACACTCACCCAAATCCACCCCACTCAATCCTATTGAAGCCAGACCAATCCAATTCACTCCACTTCAAACCATTCCACTTACTCCAATCCCCCACACTCCAACGCTCTCAACCCACCACCTCCCTTCTGGCCCATTTGCACCATGCCAACAATCCAAAACAACCTGCCCCAATTGAATCCAAAACAATCTGCCTAACTCCAGTCTATCCCACTCCAATCCAAAACAATCTGCTCCACTCCAATCCAAAACAATCTGTCCCACTCCAATCTGCCCCTCCCCAGTCCAAAACAATCTGCCCCACTCCAATCCAAAACAATCTATCCCACTCTACTCTGTCCCATGCCAATCCAAAACAATCTGGCCCACTTCAATCTTGAGTAATATGCCCCACATCGATCTGTACCATTCCAATTTGCTCCACTCCAATCCAAAATAATCTGCTCCACTTCCATTTTACCAACTTCAATCCAAAATAATCTGGCCCACTGCCATTCAAAACAATTTGCCCCACTCCAATACAAAACAATCTGCCCCCTCCAATCCAAAAACAATCTACCCCATTCCCATCTGCACCACTCCAATGCAAAACAACCTGCTCACTCCAATTGCCACCCTCTAATCCAAATAAATCTGCCCCAATCCATTCCAAAACAATCTGCCTACCTCCAGTCTACACCATGCGATTTCAAAATAATCTGCCCCTTTCCAATCCGCCCACTCCAATCTAAAATAATCTGCCCCACTCCCATCTAAAAAAAATTGCCCCATTCAATCCAAAACAATCTGCCCCTGTCCAATCTACCCCACTCAGTACAACACAATCTGCCCGCACTAATCTGCACCACTCCAGTCCAAAACAATCTGCCCCACTCCAGTCTGCACCACTCGATTCAAAACAATCTGCCCCATTCCAATCTACCCCACGCCGATCCAAAACAATCTGCCCCACCCCAATTTAAAGTAATCAGCCCCACTTCAATCTGTACCATTTCAATCTGCTCCACTCCAATTTAAAACAATCTGCTCCACTCCCATCTTCCCCACTTCAAACCAAAATAATCTGGTCCACTGCCATTCAAAACAATTTGCCCCACTTCAATCCAAAACAATCTGCCCCACCGCAATCCATCCCACTCCAATTCAATCCACTCCACCCCAATCAATCCACCCCAATTCACCCCACTCCAATCTCATCCTCCTCAATCCACCCCATTCCAATCCAAAATAATCAGCCCCCTCTGATCGGCCCCACTACACTCCAGTCGGAAACAATCTGCCCCACTCCAATCCAAAACAATCTGCCCCACTCCAATCCATAACAATCTGCCACACTGCGATCTGTCCCACTCCAATCCAAAACAATCTGGCCCACTCCAATCTGCCCCTCTCCAGTCCAATACAGTCTGCCCCAAGCTAATCCAAAACAATCTGGCCCACTTCAATCTTGAGTAATATGCCCCACATCGATCTGGACCATTCCAATCTGCTCCACTCCAATCTAGAACAATCTGCTCCACTTCCATTTTCCCAACTTCAACCCAAAATAATCTGCCCCACTGCAATTCAAAACAATTTGCCCCATTCCAATCCAAAACAATGCGCCCCACTTCGATCCAAAAACAATCTACCCCATTCCCATCTGCACCACTCCAATGCAAAACAATCTGCCCACTCCAATTGCCTCCCTCTAATTCAAATAAATTTGCCCTACTCCAATAAAAAATAATCTGCCCCAATCCAATCCAAAACAATCTGCCTAACTCCAGTCCAAAACAATCTGCCCCACTCCAATCTGCCCCAATCCAATCTAAAACAATAATTCTAACTCCAGTCTGCCCCATTCCATTTCAAAATAATCTGCCCCTCTCCAATCCACGCACTCCAATCCAAAACAATCTGCCCCATGCCAATCCAAAACAATCTGTCCCACCCCAATCTAAAGTAATCTTCCCCACTTCAATCTGTAACATTCCAATCTACTCCACTCCAATGTAAAATAATCTGGCCCACTGCTATTTAAAACAATTTGCCCCACTCCAATCCACAACAATCGGTTCCACTCCAATCCAAAAACAATCTGCCCCACTCCAATCTGCACCACTCCAATGCAAAACAATATACTCACTGCAACTGCCACCCTTTAATCCAAATAAATCTGCCCCACTCCAATCCAAAACAATCTGCCCCACTCTGATCCAAAAACAATCTGTCCCACTCCCATCTGCACGACTCCAATGTAAAACAACATGCCCACTCCAACTTGCACCCTCAAATCTAAATAAATCTGCCCCACTGCAATCCAAAACAATCTGCCCCACTCCAATCTAAAAACAATCGGCCCCACTCCCATCTGCCCCACTCCAATCCAAAACAATCTGCCCCAATCCAATCTAAAACAATCATCCTAACTCCAGTCTTCCCCATTCCATTTCAAAATAATCTGCCCCTCTCCAATCCACCCACTCCAATCCAAATCTGACCCCACTTCAGTCTAACAAAATCTGCCCCATTCAATCCAACACAATCTCCCCATTCCAATCTACCCACTCAATACAAAACAATCTGCCCGCACTAATCTGCCCCACTCAATCCAAAACAATCTGCCCCACTCAATCCAAAACAATCTGCCCCACTCCAATCCAAAACAATCTGCCCTTCTCCAATCCAAAACAATCTGCCCTACTCCAATCCAAAACAATCTGCCTCCCTCCAATCTGCCCCACTCATTACAAAACAATCTGCCCTATTCCAATCTGCCACACGCCAATCTTAAACAATCTGCCCTACTCCAATGTAAAGCACCTGCCCTACTCCAATCCACAATAATCTGCCCCATTCCAATCTGCCACACTCCAATCTCCCCTACCCTAACCCAAAAGATTCTGTCCCACCCCAATCTGCCTCACTCCAATATGCCCAACTCCAATTCGCTCCACTCCAATCTGACCAACTCCAATCCAAAGCAATCTGCCCTACTCCAATCTGCCCCACCCCAATCAATCCACCCTAATCCAATTCAATCCACTCCAGTCATCCACTGCAATCCACCTCACTCCAATCCAAAATAATCAGCCCACTCTGATCGTCCCCTCTTCGCTCCAGTCGGAAACAATCGGCCCAACTCCACTCCAAAGAAATCTTCCCCACTCCAATCGAAAAAAATATTTCCATTCCAATCGAAAACAATCCGTTCCACTCGAATCTGTCACAGTCCAAACCAAAACAATCTGCACCACTCCAAACCAAAACAATTTACCCGATGCCAATCTGCCACAGTCTGCCCCACTCCCATCCAAAATAATCTGCCTCACTCCAATCCATCTGTCCCAAATCTAATCCACCCCACTCCAATCCACTCTAATCCACCCCACTCCAATCAACTCTAATCCACCCCACTCTAGTCCAATCCACCACACACCAGTCCAATCCACCCCACTCCAGTTCAATCTAATCCACCCCACACCAGTCCAATCTAACCTATCCCACTCCACTCCACCCCTGCTCACCCCCACTTCAAACCACCCCAGTACAACTCAATCCACCCCACCCAATCCTATCAATCCAATTCAATCCACACACCCAAATCCAATCAAATCAACCCCACTCCAATCCACCCCAATTGACCCCAATCCACCTCACGTTTCAATCCACCACACTCCAATCCACCTCATCCAGTTCAGCCACTCAAATCCAATCCACCCCACTGTCCTCCAATTAAATCCACCAACTACCTCAATCCACTCCAACCCACTCCACCCAATCTCCACAACACTGCACTCTATGGCACTATCTACCACTGAACCAGTCTACTCCAACAAATCCACTCTACAACACTACTCCCCCACTCTACTCTGACACTCCAGACCATGCTGAGCAGCAGCCACACTGATGTACAATGTGACAAAAACAGACTGCCAATAGCTCTTGTATAGGTTTGATTTGGATTGTCCTCAGCATTAGCTCTGCAGCATCACAGAATCTCCGCCCACCTTGGATGTGACAACACTGAAGTATATAAGGCACCAACTAGTGCACTAGCATCAACCCCTGGCACATTTTCTGAGCAACGTCATGGCATGTGGAGAGGAAACAATAAAGTATCAACAGCAGAGACAAATGCAGCACCCAATGTTTGCATAACTTGGAATCTTATTAATAAAAGCATTAACTCGCTGGGGAGATAGGAGGGTGGTGATGAATCTTTGGGAAGATTATGTACTTATCAGAAATGCTGTTGCCAAAGATAAGCAACTTTTTTTCTGTCTGTACCCGTCACTGCATGCTTGGGCTGTGAGCTTGTAATGTTTAGTAACAGCATGCAAGAATGTCTCCTAAGACAGCGTCCACGTCCCCACACCATCTGGTATGATGTTATAAATAAAAAGGACAGTGGTGGCGCTGCGGGACAGAACATGAATGGCTCACTAGGAGCTGGATGGAAGGAAGGCCTTCATGGTAACTGCCAACAACTCCAGCACACTTAAGTTGAGGCGCTGCTTCCAAGTGAACCAAGGGTGCACTGCCAACTTACACAGATGGGTACCCCAGACCAATGAAGAGCATCTGTGACTATTGTAGCTTGTTTCCAAAACACGCCTTAACTTTCTCGTTGGCCACGCAGATGATTTCAGATGACTTTCAGGGCAGCGTCGAAAGTGGTTTAAGTGGTTACACTGTGTATGAGTCATAGGAGGCACCGAACGTAGGGCATTGCTTTGGAGGGCACTGACTTCTCTGCAGATGTAGCAGCAGAGGCGTACAGGTGGCACTGTGGTCGGAGTCGCTGGATTCGTGTAATCAAAGGATCGGGTCCCCGTCTGATGATTGTTCTGAAGGGTAGTGGCAAGTTTCACCCTTTTCAGGGTCGAGCCTGTGTTGCATGCGCTCGCGCATGCGTTTCGCAGCAAGACTCTTCTGTATTTAGAAAAGGGCTCGGAGCCCTGTCAACTTCACGTCATTGTTTTTTATTGGTTGGTGGGCTTCCCTAATAAAATCTGCTTGTTTTCATTAGTCGAAGGCACGCATATGTCATACCTTTTCCGGTGGTTAGCCCTCCTCCAGCGCAGCGACCAAGTACAGAAAACATGCGAGGCTCGCTGTTTTCCATCGGGCTCGTGGACTTTTTTTCTCTAATTTACGAGCGCGATCTTGCTTGGCAGAAGTAGAGCGCTTTACATAGTTGATTTCACTTTTTCGGGTTATGTACATAAATGCACTTTTGCCCGATAGGTGAAAAATCGGGTTAGGAGTTTACATCGCGATCAGCTCTAACATGAGCAAACGCGAGACCCGATGCATTGTAAATGCTTGTTTAATGTTGGAATCGGCTCTGATGACTATAGGAAGAGCCCAGTATCACAAAATGGTGTTGTGATGACGCAGAGACAAAGGTTTTACATTTATTAGCGCATAAAACGTAGTGCTGCAATAATCAAGTGTGACTTTAACCGAACTAATAAAGATTGTACGGGGACAAATGTGCCCTCAGAGTAGTTCGCCAACATTTATAAGCGTGCTTTATATAACGTGATGTATTAGAATTGTACTAATCTGACATAACCGTAAACGTGTGCCATGATTTGCTTGTTTGAAATGTTTTAATTAGCATAACTTTAGTGGAGGCTTCGGCCTAGTTGCCTTGTCTCACGGTTTAGATGCTCGTATTTTTCTAATGTGCTAATAAAACGTGTATTCTTGCTTGAAGCTGTACTTTTCCAGTGAGATCGGTTCACATGCTTATCTTTAAGGTTTCGTGCCAGCCTGGCATCTTCTTCTTTGCTCCAAGGTCAATCTGCAGGTGCAGACAATGGAAGCTCTGAAAGTGAATTAATTGGTAAAATATGTTGCAACTTACGTTCCTGACTCCAAGGATAATGTAGGCCTAGGTAGAAGCTTGTAAATTGTTGTTTTTGATTGGACAATTTGAAGCCAACCTATGAACCCTCCAATGGAAGACCCTACTGGATTTGAACTGTTGATTATTTAAACCTGGTGCACAAGAAGAAAGCAGCCATAGCCATTACCCATTGCACCCATTGAGGACGTTAGACATTGCAGACATTATGGCCCCTCTTGCCGACCTCGTCATTTTGCCATCTTCTACGATGCCAATTGATGTTCGACGCCATTTTAAATGAGACTTTGATGCTTTCTCTAATCGAGAGAAAGAGACTTTAAGAAATTCTCACCCTAGAGACTTTAACTTTGAATCGTCCCTTTGCATAAAGTAGTAGTTTTGTCCTTTTATCTTGCCGCTGTGAGGCAATTGCCCCGTCCACCCTGCCCCTTTACCCCCGTCCCATGCTGATCAACCGGTACCTGTGAGACGAAGACTTCTTTGAATGCTGATTGAATTTGGTAAATATGAAAGGATAAAATGTACAATTGCATTGTGTTTTCTTTTTAGGTAACCAACTGCTGATTTTTTATATGAGCCCTAGTTAGGAGTTTTTCCAAATGAATGTTGCTAAATTGTTTTTGCATGAAGTCCCACATGCAGATGCTAATTTGATGTTAGATGAGGATTCATTTGTTGCCCGATGCAATTTGAGACCTTGTTATGCTGACTAATGTATGCAATTAGCCTATTACAGATTATCATTTTAGTGGTTTGCGTTGCTATAATCGAATGCATTGTTATTCAAACGCTGCATAGATTGCATCTTTTCGCCGTTATGGACAGCTATTAATGTTCATTTACATATATCATTTGGTGTTGAGACACATTTATATCGTGCTAGCTTTGTTAATATAGGGAAATAAATTCATTAATTTTGAATAAACTGGTGTGGTTATTCATGGCCGAAAGGTCATGGTTCGCCGAAATGTTTTCTGGATTAATTGTGAAGTGTTATGTTGATCAGGGCATTGCTTATGTTCGTTATTGATTATTGATTTGATTAAATTGATTACTCTCGGGTGAAGAGAGCCCCACTTGGTCAAAAGATTCATCGACCCAAGAGCGTCCAGATACAGGTAATTTATTAGGACGGAACGCTCTATCAGTAGATGGTAGCAGAGGACGGTTACGCCCTTTGGGACCCCACTCGAGAGGTGACGGTTTCGCCCTTTGGGACCCCACTCGAGAGGTGACGGTTTCGCCCTTAGGGACCCCACTCGAGAGGTAACGGTTTCGCCCTTTGGGACCCCACTCGAGAGGTAACGGTTGCGCCCTTTGGGACCCCGCTCGAGAGGTAACGGTTTCGCCCTTTGGGACCCCACTCGAGAGGTGACGGTTTCGCCCTTTGGGACCCCACTCGAGAGGTGACGGTTTCGCCCTTAGGGACCCCACTCGAGAGGTAACGGTTTCGCCCTTTGGGACCCCACTCGAGAGGTAACGGTTGCGCCCTTTGGGACCCCGCTCGAGAGGTAACGGTTGCGCTCTTTGAGACCCCACTCGAGAGGTATATGGTGTTGAATTAGATTTTTCTTGGGTAAAACAGATTGAGAGAATGATGATGCCCTAAGTCCCCCGCGACTTTCCCGGGATCTCGGAGCTTGCGAATGGAGAGAATGGAGGTGTGAAATCGGCGTTGGCGGTACTAGTGACGGTATGAGTGAAGTCAGGGTTTTGCGCTTGCACAGCTTATTGCCGCAGATTGTTTGAAAAGGTTGCGAGGATTTTAGAGAATAGCGGAGGTGCGACTCTGAGTGTGAGAGTAGGGAAGTCGTCGAACTTCATGTGCATGTGGCGCTTTGTGCAGAAAAATGTCCACGTGGTTGTTGATGTTGAGACGGGCCCTGCGAGGTCAAGAGACTCCGGAGTATGTTGAAAAGTGTATGAGACACTTGTTTTATGTTGTGGTCTGGTCGGTTTAATAGGTTGACCGGGCGTGGTCAACGAGTCGGTACGTGTGTTAAGGGAGTGAAAGAAAACTTCGACTTCGGGCTTTGACAAATTCTAAGTGCACTAGAATAGATCATTGACAAGTTGAGAGCAGAGTCTGCGGGTCAGGATTTGCTTGTGAAAGTGGGGACCGAGAAAGATGGAATAACTGCCGAGGCTAGTGAAAAATCCCTAAGGTCCTGAAGCGATTGTGTTACCCTTCCTGTAGTAAACCGACAGATCTGTTTTATTATTATTTGGTTGCTCGCGATACATGCCAGAAGTTGTTACGAGAGGAGCTGAGTGAAGGAGGACAAGCCGCGAGGCTTTGTCAGCCGCAGTGTGTGTGAGTGTGACGTCACTAGGAGCCGCGCTGGGATAGGTTGGTTGCAGAGAACGGCCGCGCACGGATTGGACGCAGTCCGTGGGGCTCGATCGGAAGGGGAAAGGCAAGCGAAGAGTATTCCGGGAATTAAAGTCACTTATTGATTACAAACTTTGTGAAATAAAAGACGAGAAAATGAAATTTTTTAAAGCATTAAAGAGTGCGATGAAGGGGGAGTCTTACATTAAAGCGAGCGTAGGAGAGGAGACGCCACCCGAAAGTACACCAGCTTACATTGTAATGGAGGAAAGGGGGGTAGCTCCGTGCCTTTGGCTAAAGCAATGGCACAAGCTGACAGAGAGACATGGGAGCGTAGCGTTCCCGATCCATGGGACATTCAATATAAGGATCCTAGAGAATTTGAGATTCGCGATGTACGACATGAAGGTACCTCCAAGGCCAGCACAGTTTGAGGCTCTAGCGATTTGGGAACTAATGGCTAGACAGTAACAGCAAAAGAAGTTCGAGACCAGGATAAGAAAGGTAGAAAAGACACTAGCGGACGCTAGGTGGGATAATGCACAGAAAGTGTGGAGGTCAGATATATTGCAGGGGATAAAATTGTTTCCCGCAATTGCTAAGGAAAAAGAGGCGACAGGCAAGAAAGCTACCTGTAAGACAAACAGGAGGTGTTCCAAAGATAGAGAGGACGAGAAAAAGTTAAGGAGAGAAGACGAGTCAGAGGATGAGGAGTTCATCATGCAATTGCTGAACGATCGTCCACCACCTTATGCAGAGAGTGAACAAGGTCCAAGTACCAGTTCTGCCCCTCCGGCACCGGTACAGAATAATGAAACTCCGAATTCAGAAACGCCATCGGGATCTAAGGACCCGAGTTTACTGTTTACCCCGCAGATACCGCAGGTTAGGAGAATATATCCAGATGTGCCTATGTTGAAAACAGCAGAAAATTATCAGCCGCAGGTCCCAAGGTACTACAGCAGTGACAACAGTACGGGAATGATTCTAGATCCAACCGTAATGGGAGTACAGAATGGTCGCAACCCAACATTGGCACAAGCTGAATCAACCCAGCTTTTGATGTCTCAAAAGCAGATGCAGGGGGGAACCGCACATGCTCAGATGACGGGGAGTCAGACGGGCATGCCGGCAATGATGACCCATAGTGTGGGAATGAACATGCCTCAGAACCTGGGGAATGGACAGAACCCAGATGCGATATCCCTACCCATTACTGTAGGTCCACCTGTACCTTTGTACATTCAGCCTAACTCAGGTATGAGCGGTCAAGGATCAATGGTGCAGAGTGGGACGGAAAGGAGGTGCATAGAAAACACTCCAGAGACAACTCCGATAGCGGCTCTGCCGACTGGATCGGGGTCCTTGATGGAGTTTAGTCCCATATGTGCTCAGTCAACAGTGGTGAGGTCGAGTCCCCCACTGATGATACCGCTATCATCGAACACTGAAAAGTTGCCGCAACCATCAAAGGCAGTCGATGTGAATGCTACACTGATGGGGTTGAATGCGCAACAGCTGACGCAGTGGTTCAACAGTCTGAATTCCACACAAAGCTCAGCCAGTGGGAAGGGAGAAGACTATCTGAATAAGGTCAGATTGAACATGGAAGCAGAAGAATTGGTGGAAGGGACTATGGGTTTGAATAGGTTAGAGTCCTACTCGGAAGAAGAGCTGAGGTATCTATGTCCCAGGATTACGAGAGAAGTGAACAAGGTACATAGAAGGTTGCAAGAAATAGCTGACAAAAACGGGATTGAGATAGACAAGACAAAACACTTGAGCAGGAGCTATAGACTGGATTTCGGGACCACAGACTTTGAACACATGAGGTCAGCAGGCATGAAAACGCACCTTAGAGAATTGCTGCAGAGTGCACAAGTGTGGAGGTGCTTAGACAAATGGGAGAGCAGATGGGCAAGGAAAAAGGAAAAGAAGAAAGACAGTGTCCCAGAGCACAAGGAGAAAAGACCACAGAGTAGTGATGCAATAACTATGTTACCAATGAGGGAGAAAGCAGGGGGAAAATTAATACATGTACCGTGGCACAGGAGCGACATTCAGTCTTTTACGGATGATTTTCCCAAACTGAGAGAGAAACCGATTGAATGGTATCAACAGACTGATAGGTTTGTGAAGCTTGCAAAATGTCTTTGGGAAGACCTGAACACCCTCTTTGAGATTGTGGTTCCGGCAGATTTGTGGGAAGACTGCAAAAGGGCTGTAGGTTGGCCGACAAGTGAACCAGAGAGAGACAGGGATACGGGTGCACCATCACCTATGGTAATGAGCTTGTACTATAAGGTGATTGAGCACTTGAAGACGAAGGTTGCCGCGAAAAATGTGGATTGGCAGAAGATTGATCGGACTGCCCAAGAGGCTAAAGAGTCGATTCATGGTTACTATGAGAGGTTGTTGAAGGCGTTCAAGAACTACAGTGGCACGGAAACAATAGAGGCGAAGGACATGCTCCATTTTGTGTTTAGATTTGTGGAAGGGCTGAGACCAGAGATAAGTCAGATGATAAAGACGCATTTGATTTGTTGGCAGTCGAAACCGATTGATGAGGTGTTGAATTATGCGAAATACTGTAGCGACGAAATTGAAGTGAAACAGAAAAGGTTGAAAGAGAAAGTGATGGTGATGCAACTTAAAGCAGCTCAGACAGGTTTGCAAGGGTTGCAAGGGTTCCAACAGCAGATGCCGCAGCCGCAGGGAAATATGGTGTTTCAGCCACAGGCGAGAGGCAGAGGCAGAGGAGGCTTTGGGAGAAATGGTCCGTATTTGAACACTGTTGCGATTCCGAATGGTGTGCAGGCAATGAAAAGGGTGATGCCGTGTCACTTGTGCGGAATCGTCGGGCATTGGAAACGCGAGTGCCCGATGGTGATGCAGGAAGGTGCAGGTGTTGGTCAGCAAAACAATGATGTCAATGCATTCCAGACAATGAGGGGACCGAAAATGAGAGGTCCAAACCCAAATTTCCAGACCATAAATCAGCTGCAAGGATTACAGCCCATGCAGCCGCAGCAGATGCAGATGCCCCGTATGCAGATGACGCAAATGCAGCCAATGCAACAGCAGTTTCCCATGGTACCTAATCAGCAAATGCAAATACCTTTGGCACCAATGAGTCAGCAGCAAGTGATGGTTCCTCCACAGGTCTCGGGTCAGGTGATGAATACAAATGGCACAGTACAACAGTTCCCATTACACAGTGAGAATGGAATAAACAATGCATGGGAGAGTGAAAGTTCAGATGAGGAGGGAAATTGTGTGCTTGCAGCATCCTTGGAAGTTGATCAAAAGGGTCCTATGTGGAGGGAAGAGTTATGGGTCATTGTGTTTCATTCTTGGTTGACACAGGAGCCACACGCTCAACTGTTAGGAGCATTGAAGTACCAAATTTGCCACTCTCAGGGAGAACAGTTCAAGTAGTGGGAGTAGCAAACAGGCACCTGACGAACCCAATCACAGATCCAGTACAAGTCAGAATTGGTAACTATCAAGGGTCACATAATTTTGTGGTATGTGACTCAAGCCCGATATCACTGTTAGGGAGAGACCTATTGTGCAAATTGGGATGTTCGATTATGTGTTCGAACGATGGAATTAGAATTCAGACGAGCAGTGATGGGGAAGAAGGGGACAGTGTAGAAGGGGATGAGATGGAAACTGTCGATGAAGAATATCCTCTGATTACCCTTTTTCCGAAGATAACTGAAGCAGATATTCCAGCTGAATTACGGGAAACAGTCGGAAAGGAAGTGTGGGATATGACAGGAAAGGAGGTGGGATTGGTGAAAGGAGTGGAACCAGTGAAAGTGACCATAAAACCCAATGTAACCTTTCCCCAGACCCCACAATATCATATGGCACAAGACACCCTCATGAAAGTCGCCCAACTCATTGACGAGTTTGTAAAACAGGGAGTACTGAAAGAAGTGTTAAGCAGTCCATGTAATTCACCAATCATGGGACTAATAAAGCCGAGTGGAAAGGTCCGAATTGTGCAGGACTTGAGGAAAATAAATGACATCATAATTAAATGCTGCCCTGTAGTACCGAATCCAGCTGTGATAATGTTTCAAGTCCCTTGCGATGCCGAGTGGTTCTCAGTCATTGACTTGTCACAAGCATTCTTTTCGGTGCCTCTTCATGAGGACAGCCAATTTCTCTTTTGTTTCAAATTCTTAGACAGAGTTTACAGTTGGTGTCGAATTCCTCAAGGGTTTTCGGAGTCACCGTCAATTTTCAATCAGATTCTAAAGAAAGACTTGGAAGCGTTAGAATTGCCATTCGAGTCAACCCTAGTACAGTACATTGATGACTTACTGATTGCATCTAAGACAGAAAGTGACTGCACAGCCGACACCATTGCCCTATTGAACCATTTGGGAAGGAATGGACACAAGGTGTCTCCTTCAAAGTTGCAGTTCTGTCAGAAGAAAGTGAAATATTTGGGTCATCAAATAGAGAAAGGGTCACGGAGAATAATGAAGGAAAGAATAACAAGTGTACTTCAAATGAGTCCACCAAAGACGAGGAGGGAGGTGAGGAAGTTTTTGGGGATGGTGAGCTACTGTCGCCAGTGGATTCCCAACTTCTCAACTCTAGCAAAGCCTTTACTGAAACTGACCCAGAAGGATGCATTGGATGAAATTGAGCTGAAAGGAGATGAGATGGACGCTTTTATTGAATTGAAAGAATGCATGTGCAGGGCTCCAGCTTTAGGTATGCCTGATTATACAAAGCCTTTCACATTGTTTTGTCATGAACGTGATGCGTGTTCCTTGTCTGTCTTGACCCAAGCCGATGGTGGCATAAACAGACCAGTAGCGTATTTTTCAGCTACTTTGGATCCGGTTGCAGCAGCACTGCCAGGGTGTTTGCGCGCCGTAGCAGCAGTTGGTATCAGCCTCACTCAGAGTGAAGGAATAGTGATGGGACACCCATTAACAGTCATGGTCCCTCACTCAGTTGAGATACTTTTGACCCGCTCCCGAACACAACACATGACTGGAGCAAGACTCACAAGGTATGAAACAATAATTCTGGGCTCACCGAATGTGCAGCTGAAAAGGTGCACTACGTTGAATCCAGCAACCTTGCTTCCCAGTGAAAATGCTGAAATTAAGAACGCTGAAGACGTCGAGCACGACTGCCTTCAGGTGACTGAATTTTGCACAAAACCCCGACCTGATATTAGGGATACTAAGCTTGATGAAAATGACCATATTATTTTTGTTGATGGTTCATGTCTAAGAGATGGGTTGGGAATTTTGAAAGCAGGATATGCTGTATGTACTGTAACAGGTGTCTTGGAAGCGTCCTGGCTTCAAGGAGTCTATTCGGCACAAGTAGCAGAGCTTGTAGCCCTTACAAGAGCATGCCAACTGTCTACATTGATGAAGGTTACCATTTACACTGACAGTCAGTACGGGTTTGGAATTGTGCACGACTTTGGGCAACTATGGTCACAGAGAGGTTTCCTGACCTCTTTAGGGTCCCCAGTGAAAAACGGGGAGAGAATAAGGGAATTGTTACACGCCATTCAGATGCCAGCCGAAATTGCAGTGGTAAAGTGTAGTGCTCATACAAAAGGACAGGACTATGTTTCCCTGGGAAATGCATATGCGTATCAAGTCGCAAGATTTTGTGCCTTGAACTGTATATTGCTCAGGGATGAATGGAATTTGATAAGTGAGCCAGAGCTCGAACCAGCTGAAGCATTTGCCTTGAAGGTCGTGGATACAATGGATGAGCTAAAATCATTACAGAATAGCGTCAGGGAGGATGAAAGAGTTTCCTGGATTAAGTCACAATGTACAAGGAGACCAGATGAGTTATGGGTTTCAAATGAATGAAAATTTGTTTTACCAAATAGTCTCTTATCGCAGCTAGCGCGGTTCTATCATGGACAGGCTCACCTAGGGAGAGATGCCATGATAAGATTGTTCAAAACTGATTGGTTTAACCCCAGATTCCGTCAAGTTGCAGAAGCAGTTTGCCATCATTGTGTCATTTGTCAGCAGATGAACCCAGGAAAGGGAACGGTTGTGAACGTGAGCCACATTGGCAGGGCGGGTGGCCCGTTCAGCAGAATGCAGATGGACTTTATTGAGATGCCTGTGCATGGAGGTCTGAAGTATGTGTTGGTGATTGTGTGCATTTTTAGTCACTGGATTGAAGCATACCCCACACGTAGAAATGACAGCCTTACAGTTGCAAAACTATTGTTGAGGGAGTTGATACCACGTTTCGGATTCCCAATCTCTTTAGAGTCAGATAGGGGAAGTCACTTCAATAACGAGGTGATAAAGTTACTTTGCGCTGCGCTGAACATTGAGCAAAAACTGCATTGTAGCTATCGCCCTGAAGCCTCAGGACTGGTGGAACAAATGAATGGTACACTGAAATCAAGAATGGCGAAAATATGTGCATCGACAAATTTGAAATGGCCTGACGCATTGCCTTTGGTGTTAATGTCAATGAGAAACACCCCTGACAGAAAGACTGGATTGTCCCCGCACGAAATTCTCATGGGCAGGGCCATGAGACTTCCTGCAGTTCCTGCAAACGCGCTTTTGAATATTACAGATGATATGGTGTTAGACTACTGCAAGGGTCTGGCTGACGTGGTTCGCTCTTTCTCTCACCAGGTGGAAGCAACCACCTTGCCACCGATCCAAGGTCCAGGACACACACTGAAAGCAGGTGACTGGGTCGTGATAAAGAAGCACGTGAGGAAGTCGTGTCTGGAACCCCATTGGAAAGGCCCTTTCCAAGTGATCCTGACGACCACTACTGCTGTGAAGTGTGCGGGAGTTCCCAACTGGATCCACGCCAGTCATACAAAGAAAGTGTTGTGTCCCACAGATGAGGAAGTTGAAGCGCTGAAACTGCCAGTACCTGATAACAAAGTGCCGAGCGCTGAGGCAGAGCAAAACAGAACTAGAAGCGAACAGGCAGAAATAGAGGAGGGAGAAATATTCTCTGAGGACGAAGCAACCGATTCACTTGGGGAAGGCCAAGGAGGAGCCTCAGACAGCGACGAAGCAGCTGAAAGTGACAGAGCCTGAAGAAAGTAACGGTGACAAAGGGCTCGAAAGAGGTGAAGAAGCAGGAGAGCCTGATCAGAGGAGGGCTTTCCCAGAAGCAGACGGTACAGAAAAAGAAAAGGAAAACCTGATTGACTCCCCAGAAGGAGGGGACAAGGCAGAACAGAACGAAACTGTTCAAACTTCTTCAGAAGAGATCGCAGGTCCATTAAGTGGACACAGTGCAAAGAGAAGACCAAGTATATCACCAGTAAAAGTAAGGACTAGAGAAACGTTGAACGACAGTGAAGGGCCAAGAGTGAAAGAGAAAAAAAAGGAAGTGTCTGTCGTGGTACCAACATCGAGTGAAGGAAAAGACTTGGCCAAAGAGGAAAGTACCAGTGAGACAGAATCAAAGAGAGATGCAAAATTGAAAAGGAAAAGGATACCAAACAGGAGATATTCCGGTCCAGAATGGGCATATGTAGTCAATGACGATTGGACCGACGAATTTGTATCTCTTAGCCTCGAGAACGAAGAAGAAGAGATACCAATAGAAAAGAAAAGTTTTATGGACACTATTGATTGAAAAGGTGATAAATGACATTGCTTGCTATAATATAACGTGATACAACCAGCTGAGACATTGCTAAACCGGATGAGACGTTTGCTAACTTGATAAGACTTTGATAACCTGATTGACTCTTAAACCCGATTTGAGACAACGTTGCTAACTGATAAAAGACTGAGTTATTGCCAAATTGAGACAAATGCTGCTAACCGATAAGTGACTGGGTTCCTGAAGAAAACTGTGTGAACATTGCACTCGTTCAGCTTCGTAACAATTTTCTAAATCGTTTCTTTTATAAGTGCTTCTAGCTCTCTGATTCTATACAGATCATGACTAAGTACGCTACACAAAACAGTAGAGTGAAATATTGTAAATATGCGTGTATAGGCTTGATAACTGCATGTGTACTAATAATAATGGCAATAGTGCTTGCAACGCGTGGTAAGGGTGAGAATGAGAAAATTGATGCTTCTACTTCTGCTCCTGTTACTGTCACTGAACTAACCGCATTGAAAAGACTAGAATTAGATGAGAGACACTTGCACGATAAGAAGGAACTTTCGTATAATGTTTTCTATCGCCTACTAACAGAATATGTTGAGACTATGGATGCGAAAGATTGTTATGTGTGTACACAGATACCGACATCGGTAACGGAAGGGGTGACTTATCACCACATGCCTCTTACATATGGGATTACATGTAGTTTAGTAACTTCTAGATTTTATGGTCAAACTAACATACAGTATTTTTATTCAAATTATGATGTTACCTTTGCATATGTTCCTATAATAACGCAACTAAGCCAGATTGCTAAAGATTGGGATGCTAAAATAATGAGGGTATTTTTCGAGCCAAGGCAACCTTTTGAAACAGCTCACGCTCATAGGGAAAACCTTACCTGCTCGCTCTCTGCAGTAGAAATAAGCTTTTTAGATCGCACAGATGATAGAAGGGCACAAATGAATGCGAAATTAGAAAAAGAGCTAAGTAAGAGGACTTCAGTAGATAATTATGCTTTTGCCGCAATAAAAACACAAGGAAAAATAGCTTCAGACGCTTGGCATGTAGGGAAATTTTGTATATATTGTGGTGAGTCTTATTATGATAACATTTTCGTGGGAGCGAGTGAATGTAAACATACGTTTATCTTTAGGGCCAAATGGACATTCATGCTGAACGGACTTGACCCTGTCATACCTGGTGTATATTACATTTGTGGGCATAATGCCTATTATCGTCTTCCAAAGGGATGGTGGGGGAGATGTTATTTGGGTTTAGTGTTCCCAAAGGTTTATCAACTGGATGACCTATCGGTGATTCCAAAGACGTCTGGATCTCATCATATCCAGAAAAGAGAGACCGCAGCTGCTGTGGTAGGAGATATATTTGGAGCCATAATTCCGTCATTGGGAGTTGTGTTGAATTCCATCAAAATAAGAAAGTTGTCTACTATAGTGGATAACATGTTGACAAAGTTTTCAGGTGCTATAATCCTGATGGATGCTGAACTTGCAGCGGAAAGAGCTATGACTCTTCAAAACAGGCTTGCCCTAGACATTCTTTTAGCAAAGGATGGCGGCGTTTGCAAAATGCTTGGTGCGCGTCACTGTTGCACGTATATACCAGACAACAGTGTGAAGATTAAAACAATGCTTGCAAATCTAACAAAAGAGAGTGCAGACTTGAAGGAATTGAAAGAACCAGCAGTTTGGGAGAAGGTTGGAAAGGGAGTTGCTTCAGTGGGAAATTGGCTTGGTGGCATTTGGAATGGAATATTACTAAAAATAATACAGGGAATACTAATAGTACTAATTTGCATCTTTGGGATTTGGGGAATAAAGAGGGGAATACTAATGATCATGGAAAAAATTAAAAGAAGGAAGGAAGAGAAAATAATGAAAAGAATGGCAGAAGAATACAAGGCAAGAACAAGGGGAACTAAAAGGCAAAGAGAACTGACAGAATTTTAATGGAATAAAATTTGTGGGAATGGTTTTGTGTGATGACAAATAGTCATCAGAGGAGGGATTGATGACGCAGAGACAAAGGTTTTACATTTATTAGCGCATAAAACGTAGTGCTGCAATAATCAAGTGTGACTTTAACCGAACTAATAAAGATTGTACGGGGACAAATGTGCCCTCAGAGTAGTTCGCCAACATTTATAAGCGTGCTTTATATAACATGATGTATTAGAATTGTACTAATCTGACATAACCGTAAACGTGTGCCATGATTTGCTTGTTTGAAATGTTTTAACTTAGCATAACTTTAGTGGAGGCTTCGGCCTAGTTGCCTTGTCTCACGGTTTAGATGCTCGTATTTTTCTAATGTGCTAATAAAACGTGTATTCTTGCTTGAAGCTGTACTTTTCCAGTGAGATCGGTTCACATGCTTATCTTTAAGGTTTCGTGCCAGCCTGGCATCTTCTTCTTTGCTCCAAGGTCAATCTGCAGGTGCAGACAATGGAAGCTCTGAAAGTGAATTAATTGGTAAAATATGTTGCAACTTACGTTCCCGACTCCAAGGATAATGTAGGCCTAGGTAGAAGCTTGTAAATTGTTGTTTTTGATTGGACAATTTGAAGCCAACCTATGAACCCTCCAATGGAAGACCCTACTGGATTTGAACTGTTGATTATTTAAACCTGGTGCACAAGAAGAAAGCAGCCATAGCCATTACCCATTGCACCCATTGAGGACATTAGACATTGCAGACATTATGGCCCCTCTTGCCGACCTCGTCATTTTGCCATCTTCTACGATGCCAATTGATGTTCGACGCCATTTTAAATGAGACTTTGATGCTTTCTCTAATCGAGAGAAAGAGACTTTAAGAAATTCTCACCCTAGAGACTTTAACTTTGATTTGTCCCTTTGCATAAAGTAGTAGTTTTGTCCTTTTATCTTGCCGCTGTGAGGCAATTGCCCCGTCCACCCTGCCCCTTTACCCCCGTCCCATGCTGATCAACCGGTACCTGTGAGACGAAGACTTCTTTGAATGCTGATTGAATTTGGTAAATATGAAAGGATAAAATGTACAATTGCATTGTGTTTTCTTTTTAGGTAACCAACTGCTGATTTTTTATATGAGCCCTAGTTAGGAGTTTTTCCAAATTAATGTTGCTAAATTGTTTTTGCATGAAGTCCCACATGCAGATGCTAATTTGATGTTAGATGAGGATTCATTTGTTGCACGATGCAATTTGAGACCTTGTTATGCTGACTAATGTATGCAATTAGCCTATTACAGATTATCATTTTAGTGGTTTGCGTTGCTATAATCGAATGCATTGTTATTCAAATGCTGCATAGATTGCATCTTTTCGCCGTTATGGACAGCTATTAATGTTCATTTACATATATCATTTGGTGTTGAGACACATTTATATCGTGCTAGCTTTGTTAATATAGGGAAATAAATTCATTAATTTTGAATAAACTGGTGTGGTTATTCATGGCCGAAAGGTCATGGTTCGCCGAAATGTTTTCTGGATTAATTGTGAAGTGTTATGTTGATCAGGGCATTGCTTATGTTCGTTATTGATTATTGATTTGATTAAATTGATTACTCTCGGGTGAAGAGAGCCCCACTTGGTCAAAAGATTCATCGACCCAAGAGCGTCCAGATACAGGTAATTTATTAGGACGGAACGCTCTATCAGTTGCAACACTGAATGGTTTCAGGAGCAGACGGTTTCCTCGGGGCAGAAGAGTATTTTGAGTTCCTCTATTGCTTTTTGCAGTAAGATCTCTTGTGAGATCGTTCCGTGTCCAGGGAATTATCTGAAGGAGAACGTTTTGATGTATCCCTGTAGGCCTCGAACAAACACAGATTGACCTCCTACTCGCTGATGGCCTTTAGATGTGATAACAAATGTTTGATGAAAACTGTGGTCTCGTGTTTGATGTTCTGTTGGCTTTGAAACTAATACAAATATTTTAAAAATAATGTGTTAAGAAACAGAAGTCAAGGGTCAACTTCGGATCCAAGACACCACATGCAGGAGTCGTATGGGTCCGCCGAGGCTATCGCTCACCGGCAAAAACGGGTTTACCCCTGAAATTTTTGGATTAAATATTTGAACTGGTCGTTGTAAAGCAACTAAGTTTCGTAGTTGAGGCATCAAAAGAGGCTTGTTACCTGCATTGCTGAGTCAGTTTGCACCATATATGCTCTGAAGTCATCAATTTTGAGGCTGGCATGGCAGTGGCTGAGCACAGGTTGCCAACCGATGATGCTGGAAATCTATTCCTGGTGAAAAAGTTTCCTGATGCAGTCTGGTGATTGGAGAGTATCATAAGGTGAGTAATCAATAGGAATATGCATCCTCAGAAAAAAACACCCCCTGCAGGACAGGGATCCTATGATACTGGACCTCAGTAAAGTAAGAACATACAGAAATTGCAATTTGTTTCATGGACTTCAATGCTTGTATCAGACCCGTCTTTGTGGCTTCTACTGAACCCTGAACAGTAAGAGGAAAACAACAGACAGAACTGGATGATTTCTGAAACAGTGCTCAGCAGAAACAGCAAAGGTTAGCACTGCTTGTTTTGTAACAGTCCTACTGTACATAACACAAGCTACTGTTAAGAAGATAATAATTTTATGGGACTAGGAATCGGATACTTTATGGCTATTGATCTGGCTTCGACTGCTTTACTGTTGTTACTTTCAGAATTTGCTGCCGTTGCCAAGAATAAAGTCCAGATATCTAAAGCTGTTCTCAGTTATAGCAGTGGTTGCATGCAGTGTGAATGGGTTCACATGCAGCCTGACCCAAGCTGGGCATAGATCATGCAGAGTGAACCAAATACCCTGCAGAAAAGTATTAGCAGGGGCACGAACCAGGCACATTATGAACAGGTTTGGGGCAGCCTGCTTAGAACATAAGCTTATAAATGCACCAGGCATAATGCCCCCTGCAGCGAATTAGCCTGGCACTGGTCGTAAGAGCTTCACGGGTGCTGGACTCCAACAACATGCATCAAGCAGGCAATTATGGTGTCAGAGTCGAGCAGACTTGCTTCTCCAGCAGCGGAGAAGTGCTGGGCACATTAACAATCTTCTCAAAAGCAGCCTGGCTCTGTAGGAATATGGCGCAGCAGTGTGCCTCCACTCCCTCCCTACCATACATTTCTATTTAGTTTAAATCATTTTTGCACGTACCTTTGCTGCTGCATTCAATCTTACCACATGTGAGTGGGTGCCTTGCCTTCAGCAAACAAAGAGTTAGCATACTCCTTAACACAATTTTTTACAATTCTGTAATGCAGCGAGAACCTCAACATCCTTTTAAGTTAGGGGTGCGGCATGTTGTTAGTTAGATATAAGCGGGTACAAGTCATACTTCAAGTTATAGGGATGAACTAGAAATGCACCTGGGGTTTCAAATAAAGCAAGTGTAGGTATTTGCTTTCACTTCAGCACACATCTTACCAAGTTTTCGCGGCACAAATGTTCTCAAATGTCCTGTCAGCATTTTAGGTTACTTTTTTTTCTTCAAATTTTTTTTAATCACATTTATTCATACAACATATCACATTCCACATTAAACTTCTGCATGTTCATCGGGAACCAATGTCCTCGATTGTGTAACAGGAAACAACAAGCGACCCATCACACCTATTGCCAGTTTACAGTTACCCATCATGCTCCGTCAAATACAATGCAAGCTTGTAGACAGAGACAAAACAGTACCTGTCAAACTATTTCATATATACAATGAAAGCGGTTTCTGCTTACCATGTATGAACATGGTATCTACTAATGGTCCCACAGTGTTCGGGGATGCATTCGTCTGGTGCAAAATTCAACTTTTTAGTCAATAGCTGTTCAAGTTCGAAGTCTTCTTCCAGTTGTTCATCACAATGTACCATTTTAATTGTAATTTCCTCAGCTACACACCATTGTCCTATGCCTTTTTTCCCAGCTGGCAATTGTGGGGGCATGAGGGCATGGCCAGTCAAAAAGTCATATGTTTCAGTTGCATTTTGTTCCTGGATTTACTTGCACCCATTATCAGAAGGCAAACCTGTGGACTGTTGCGTGGCTCCAGGCATACAACTGCTCAATAACATTCAGCTATAAGCATCAGTACACGTGAATCAAGGGCAAATCCCACGTCAAGTGGAAGTACGTAAATGCTATCTGATGGCACTTAGGACCGTCCCAGGGTTTCGTGGGGGTCTATCTCTTGTAGCATTGCAGTGAGGGGGGTATATGTAAGATGAATTCAACTAAACTTACTTAATCAGAATCTGGTATTGCCGGTAATTGTGTGAATCAATATCAGAGCTTCATCCCATTGGTTGTCAGTAAGCCGTTGACCACAATCTGCCTCCAATTTTGCTTGTGACTTGGGGAGGTACTTTAGGACGCCAGCTCTCGAGGCTGTGTACGTCTGCCACTATCCACAGTTAGTAAAAACTCCTATGTCTGAGATATACTCGTGCGATGTCAGTTATTGTTCCTCATACATTCAGGGATGTATTGCCCTAGGAGTCCGAATGCAAATATTCTCCCTGCCTCATACTGAACCTCTCAATGCCCAAAGGAAGGGAGATTAGGGAGCTACCATCATAGAGATCATAACTTGTTTTTTCCCATCTGATCATGCCCACAGTATCACCCCTGCACAAGAACGCTGGTGTATCCCATAAAGGTATATTTTGGGATTAAGGTAACCCTTTCCACCATCTAGACAGGAAAATCTTCCAGGCATGTAACGTGATCTGGACTATCTGAAGGTCAACTAGTTTAGTATGGACCCCACCATAAAGAAACTCTATGAGCGACCCCACTTAAGGGGCCCCATCCAACAGTCTTGCAACTGTGCTTTTCTGCACGTTGTACCAACCAGCAGCAAACTGGAAATCTGCTGCCTGAGTACTCTAAATCTGTCACTTTAAGCCAACCTAGCTCATAGGTACACTGCAGTGTGTCCCTGCTAACTCTAATTTGCTTTCTCCCCCTACTATTGTGATCAATAGAGACCTCAATTGCCTCAGTATCCCTGGCGGCACAGGGAACATGGTACACTGAAAGAGATATAAGCAGCCTAGGAGTACCAACATCTTCAGGATGGCTGTCCTGCCAGCAACAGACAGCGGTAGTGTCAGCCAGTAATCCATACTCTTACGAAGATCTGTCAGTATTTGCATCGGGTTCAATTCCAGACACAGTTTTCCATCACTAGTCATAGATATGCCCAAGTTCAGGAACAAATATACGTTCCAAGTTGTAGCTGTTACACATGCTGATATTTTAGGCAGCTTGCAATCTACAAACAAGATATTATGTAATACCAAAGTCTAGAGTTTGCACACCCTTAATCCAGGCTTCGCAACGGCTTCTCGACACCTCGCAATGTCAAGAAGATTTATAGGGGAGAAGATGCAAATTATAACAGATCTAAATTTGATGATAACAACCAACCAACCTTAACCACCGTGTGTTGCAAACCTTCTCCCTATTCATAAGTCAAACCATCCATCAACCTTACTCGCCCATCATCCATGTGTTCATCTATACCAAGCCAAACATGTTACTTATAACTTTTAACCTTTAGGCACTGGACCGTTTGATCTGCCACATTGCTTTGCCCCACTCAACCCTGCTGGGTTGACTAGACCTGCACTGTGCATGTCCAACCGCGCCAACAGAACAACTTATCTTTTTACTACTTGCAGGCTGCCTACTATGGCTCAAACACAGCAGACCAGACCTAAAAAAGTAGAGTGGTATATACACAATATCAAAATACAAGTCACAGCAAAGGGTTGGAGGGTTGTGAAAAAATCTCCTACTTTATGTTCACTGGAGTGAAGGAACTGGCAGAAAATGCCAGAACCTTTTTTGCCCTAACTAATATTCCCACTGAGCCACTGTCCAATTTCCCTAACTAACCTATCCCTAGCTTTGGAATTGAGGCCAGCTCTGCTCGGCCACAGACCTGGTGTCACCAGATTTACCCCCCCCCCCAACCGATAGCCTGTAAGGCAGCACAAATTACAATAGACCCAAAACGTACTAGAGATACCACTTTATTAGGACAGGTGTACAATGTAAAAACGTAATTCCAATAAAATAAGAAAATACCCCACCTCACTAGTATCAAAATCAATTTCACCAACAAGGGCAGCAGTTGACCCCATCGCTATTTCCAAGAAACTCATTCGACTGCTATGTAGTCCCAAGACTCCTCCAAGCAGATGAGAATCAGCATGCTTGGGTGCTCACTTGACCAAGGAGTTCTGCAGGACGTCTCATCCTGTGCCTGAAAAATATGATCACATCACCCACCCTGATGGAACTCTAATTAGCTCCCTTGTCAGTCTGCAGCATCTTTAAAACTACCTGTATCATTTACAAAGCCATAACAAACAGCACTCTATCTTGCAGACAACCTCACCATCTCTGTTAGATCTTGGAACACCTGCAATCCGGATACCATAAGGCTGCGGACTAAGTAGCGTAAAAAAAGTAAAAACAAGAAAAAAGGCCTTTTCCATCTATGCACCTTAGATCTGGAACAACATCCCAATACCCACCAGGACACCCCAATGCTACTCCAATTTAGGAACGAGTTGAAGACTCACCTCTTCAGAGAACACTACAATGAATTAACTGTCCGCAACTCAGCTTACTCTCCTATAGCTAGCCGACTTTATGCTTGCCTTTGATCATGCACAGTGCTCCGCTGCCTTTGGCTACATTCATGCTTTAGAAATATTATATACATGTAAGCATACATACAAGGAGTGACCTACAATCCATTTAAGTATCTGACAACATAGTGCCTTAAACACACAGTATAAGAAAACAAACAACAACCTTATGAAATAATAACAGTACTAACAAAAGTCATTGGATATCATAACACAGCACTCACTACAAAAAGGGTTCCATCTACCCATACACCTAATGCTAACCCTAGTAAAACCTAACCTATCTGTCTCAGTAGCTGCTCCAATTCTACTGTGTCCTAAAATGAACTGCCTGCAGCTTCATGTCTTATTGAACACTCCCAACACATATGACGCTGTCAACCATCTATCTACATGACAAAAAACTTCTTCTGCACCCATAGCTGAATGGTCTGCAAACTGTCTCCATATTTAAGTGGGCAAATCTCACACACCATGGCATCCCTTTCAGCAGCACCAAACAACCTTTCACTGTCTGATCTGCTTTAGACCTATTGAGCCATATCACTAAAAAAACCCTCAGGAACTTCAATGTCGCTATGCAAAATGCCCCTTCTTACCCCACAGAACAACTGTGAAATCCAAAAAGCTAAAAAAAAACAATTAAATGTACAAAGACAACAAGCTCACCACAAACTCAAAATAACTCAATGGCAAAAAATCTAACTGTATCCTTCAACAAGCCATATGTTCCCCTCTCTAGCACCAAACCATCCACCATCCATTTAGGTAACTTGCTAAATACAGGAGCATAACTCCAAAACAATTTCCTAACAATTAAATACTTGCCAACTTTCCTGCAGTGGTTACTGGCGTAAACCTGCCTCAATTAAAGCATCAATCACAGCATATCATCCCACGTCTCAATCAGTCCTCCATTCCCACAATCCCTTCTTCTTGCTCCACAGATTACAAACTTCTGCCATGCCTGCTCGTAACACCTAACAGCAGATGGAGCTAGCGAGCGTTCTATCAGTTCCAGCACTCTTAATTTTCTAGCATCCAACAGTCTCCCATCTGTTCTGTACTTCGTACCAACCAGCAGCAAGCTGGAGCTGTGTTGCCTGATAATATCCCTCTGAATCCGGCACTTTAACCCCACCTAGCTCATAGATACACTGCGGCGTGTCCATGCTAACCCTACTTTGCTTTTGCCTCCTACTATTGTGATCAATAGTGGCCACAATTGCCTCAGTATCCCATGCGGCATGGGAACTTCATACACTGGAAGAGGTATAGGCAGCCTGGGAGCAACAACATCTTTAGGACTGTTGTCCTACCAGCAACAGGCAGAGGTAGTGTGAGAGAGTAATCCACACACTTATAAAGCTATGTCATTAATTACATCAGGTTCACTTTTAGCCACCCTTTTCCATCGCTTGGAACAGTTATGCCCAAGTACCGTAACAAATCTGCGCTAAAAGATATAGCTGTTTGTATTAATGCTGACTGGGGCACACAAAGTTATGTTGGGCAACTTGCAATCTCCGAGAAAGATATTGTGTAATAACAAAGTCTAGATTTTGCATACCTACATCCAGGCTTAGCAACAGCTTCTCGATAGCTCGCAATGTCCAGAAGATTTATTGGCGAGGCAATGCACATTATCACAGACCTAAATTTTGATCTTAACAACCCCCCACTCTTAGCCAACCTGTGTTGCAATTTCTCTCAATTTACAAGTCATATCATCCATCCCAACAACCCTACTCACTCTTCATCCCTGTGTCCTTCTATACCAAGCCAGCTCTGAATGTGTCCTATAATGAACTGCTTGTATCCTCAAAGCCAGTGAAGGCCTACTGAACACTCCCAGTGTATTTCACGTTGTCAACCGTCTATTTACATGACAAAACATTTCTTCTGTACCCACTAACTGCTGTGTGGTCTGTAAACTGTCTCAGCATTTAAGTGGGCAAATCTCATACAAATAACATCCCTTTCAGCATCACCCAACAACCTTTCACTATCTGATCTGTTTTACACCTACTCTGCATATCGCTAAAACCCCCTTAGGAACTTCACTGTCCCTGCATGAAATGCCCTATCTTCCCCACTAAACAACAACTATGAAATCGGAAAAAGCTACAAAACAAACAAAAGACAACAACTCACCTCAGACTCACAATAGCAACTCCACGGCAAAAATCTAACTGAACACGTCTATGAGCCATATGTAACTGGCTTCCTCACATGAGCCACCCTTCCCCCACTCCAGTACCCAACCATCCATTTATGTAACTTGACAAACACAGGATCATAACCCCAAAACAAGTTTCTAACAACTAAATACCTGCCAACATTCCTGCAGTGGTCACTGGCGCAAACCTGCCTCGATTAAACTCCAATTGAATCATATCATCTCCCCTCTCAATCAGTTCTCCATCACCATAATCCCTTTTTCTTGCACCACAGATTACAAACTTCAGCCATGCCTGTTTGGAAGCCCCAAAGGAAGAAGGCACTAGCTAATGTCCGATCAGTTTTAGCACTTTTAATTCCCTAGCACCCACAATTCCTATGTCATTACAGTCTTTTGCACCTTCTCTGCTCCCAGAGCCAGCACACAGAATCTGCCACTGTGAACGAGACAATTCAACCGCATATGTTATTGCCACACTTGACTCTAAACACAATTTTATACTGAATACACACCAACATAAATCTTCGCAGTAGTTCCAAAACTTGTAAATCTTTTGACTCTTAACCATTAACCAATGCCACAACTGTTTGGCTGTCCACGTTTAACTGTATTCTCCGATTCCACACCCCATAAAATCATTGCCATCAAAAGACGAAAGAATTCAAAAAATGTTAGGCTCCTACCATGACTCAACTAATATTTGGGCAGCTCAACTGCATAGCACCTCCAGTATAAAAATAAGCTAAAATCATGAACGCCCGCTGCGTCCGAATAAACCTGCACTCTCCACAACAACTCTTCCTCAAGTGACCACATAGTGACACCATTTAAATGTTCCATAAAACATAACCAAATTTTCAAACCTACTTGCACTATCAATTAAATCCTTACTCTGTCATGAAGCAACTATGCAGCTGACATGGCAAAACCGAGTTTCCTGTAAATATCTTCACGAAGCAAAATCTTTAAGGGTCAACTCCCGAGCCTCAACAGCTTTTTTCGAAAGAAACACCTTCTCCTCAACAGACTAGCCTACTTCTGCACAGTATCCAACGCTATACTCAGAAAGGTCAATATTGTACTTGGTACTTCTGATCTTCATGTGCCAAAGGAAAATCCAACTCCTCTGCCAATTTCTGTAATTCCTGTATAGCTCCTGCACAAACTCCAGAGCAAATCAGCCTCTCGCACAAAAAATCATTTAAATAGTGATTTATGCCATTGCCCTTAGCTTAACACGAAATAGCACATCCCATCTGTAAAACTTTATAAACAAATATCAAACCATCCAACTGCATATCTAATTCTACAAAATAAGCCAGATGCACTGGCATAATGTGAAAAGCAGACTTAGCATTCCACTTTGCCATCTCATCGACCAAATTGTACTGCACTGCTGAATCCTCCTGCTCAATGAAATCATTAATTGAAACCTCGCTGGCTAAGATAAAGGGTGACTGAGCCTGTATTGCCTTGTTTTCTTTTTTGACACCACCCCTAAATCATCTGGAAAAAAGTGGCAGAATCTTCACTGCCATAACCAATATTCCCCCATAGACCCTGTCCCATTGCTCTAACTGACCTATCCCAATCTCCTGAACTGTGGCGAAACCTAGTTAGGGACAGACACCAAATTGGTGTCATTCTACCAGGATGCCCCCACTAGTCTGGGAGATCGTCCTGTTTTGACCTCTTTACTTAACCCAAGTGGCAAGTAATTTAATATTCCAGTGATAGTGTCCCTTTCACCCTTTTGAAATTCCGTAAGCTTGGAATCTTTTAAGAGCCAGCTGCCAGCAAAGCTGCTCTGTATTCCTTATTTGTCATCTGCAGAGAAGGAATCAAAACACTTCATGGATAAAACAGCCTGATATTCAGAGGTGTAATGTGTATACGCTTAGTAAACAATTAATTTACTTAGGCGATACTTGTCTGACTTGTGTTGCTAATCTTTTATTCTATGTATGAGGAAACTGGTGTATTATATGGTGTAAGATTCCAAGGAGGGACCTAGCTACAGCAGGAGCAGTAACTGTCCTAACAAGTATAGGCTCTGGATACCTAGGGCATGGTCCACTACCACCAGGATTAATCTATTTTCCATATGCTGTTTGTGGGTTTAGGGAACCAACAATGTCAATCCACACCTTCTCAAGGATAGTCCCTACCACTACATGTCGCTTGCCTCTTGTCTTGCCATTTGCCCAGGAGTGACAGACCTCCTTCACTTTTCTCAGACTTCTGGGGCCAGCAGAAGTAGAAGTGGCTAACCAGTCTCGCTTAGGCCTTGGTTTGCCCCACATGTCCAGATAAGGGAATGTCATGGGCCAGGCTAAAGAGGAACTTGCTGTACTTTTGAGAAACCACCTCTCTACTGGTGGTCCCTAAAATGGAGTCCATTGCCTCACTGTACAGGATTGCCTCCACCATACCTTATGGGTATCACTGACATCTCCTTGTTCTTGCCTAGCAACCACCTGTCTTAAGAGTGGGGCAAGTCTCCTGTCCCTGGCTCAAGTCCTCCCTTGAGTGACCTCCTGCTCCTTGAGGCTCTGCCAGCTCTGGCAAGTTTACCAAGGAAGTGTCCTCCTCTTCAGTCACCAGGTCCTCCCCCTTAGGGTCTGGCTCCTTCTGTGCCAGAGGACTTTTGGAAGGTGGCTCACCAGACCGTCTGCCTCTTTCTCTTGTTACTGGGGACCTTGGCTATTCTTCAAGGCTCCAGGGTCCCTTGACGTTTCTTCAGGGCCTTCCGTGCTCTAGTGGAAAGACACAGCCACCAATGGAGACCCTTTGTGCATGGGTCCTTCTCTCCACCTTTCGCCAAGAAGATACTTTAGGGTCATTTCCCAGCAGACAATCCACTAGGATGGCACAGGACACACCTACCTTCTTTGGGCCAGTAACCCCTCCCCACTTAAAAATCCACCATAGTCATGGGATGGGACATTGTAACACTGTCAGTGTTAACTATCTGGTGCACTTCATATGGGATTATTTGGTCTGTGAAAACCAGCTTAGCCATGACCATGGTTTTGCTGGCACATGTATCCCTCGGGGCCTTCATTTTAACCCAAGTGATTCTTGGCCACTGCCTATACTTCTCCATGCTCGGAGAAATGCTTGCTAAAATGAAGGTTACCTCTGTGTACCCTCTGGAACTCCCATGGACAACTTCAAACCCCATCCTGACACTAACAATGGCTCTGAGATGGTCACCAGTGTGTGACTTTTCGGGGCACACAGTATCCCCCCTCTTGAGCCCTTGCTGCTGACAGTCAAAGCACACCCCTGCTTTGATGGATCATAATTCTTTCCCAGGTAAGTCCTACCATTGGGATGGCATATGGCTTTGTCCCGTCCTTGGGCTTCCTTTGGGGCTTTTTAAGGATTTCTTTCTTTTTATTTTAGCCCACTTCTAGCCCGAGGGGAGGCCTGCCACCCTTACTTAGGATCAGCCCATAGGACATGTTGGGCGACCTAGTGCCATCTTAACCAGCTCTCTAGGACTAGATAGCTTGGAATCCACCAGATGCTAGTGTAACTTCTTAAAGGAACAGTTAATGAGTTGTGATCTTTTTAAGGAGGCATTCACAAATTCCACCCATGTCTATGTTGTACCCTTGTGTATACTCCTGAAAGTTTCTCTGAGTCCAAAAAGCTCAATACGTTTCTACTTCATGTGTGGATATGGCCCTGCCATCTCATCCTCATGTGCTAAGAGCCTGTCCGTCTCCACTACTGGAACTAGTTCCCACAACAGGGACCCCTGGTGATGGTCACCCGCCTTCCTCATTCGTAGAGTCTTCTCATAAGATGCAAGCTACTTATCAATGTGAAAGCCCTCAACAACTTTAGGAACAATACTTTTGAGCAATAGGGGATCATAGGCAACTCCTACCGTCACCTCTGTGCCTTTGTTGTTACCATATCCTAAGGTCTTCAAATCCATTTTGAACCTTCTCTCCTCAAAGTTTAATCTTCTTTCCTCCAAGGCCAGTCTCCTGTCCTTCAATTCTAGGAGGCTGACTTGGGCCTTGAGGTTCCTTGGCCCCTGATCTGATGTAGTGCTCCTTTCACTACCAGAATTGGAGGGTTGCCTTGAACAGATGGTGAAGGGCAGGCTATTGTTGTCACCTCCATTCCATTCTTTGATGACCTCTCTGCCATCCTCCTCTTCCCTGTGAGGTCAGGAGCAAGTTCACTTTTAAGTAGTGCTTGGGCTGGGGGGCATGGCCAAGATGGCAGACAAGGCAGATGATCCTGCCAGAGCTCCAATCCAGCTGAGTATTATCCAGCATAATCCTGAGTCCTCCAGGCATCCCAACTACAGCAAGGGGTGCTCAATTCCCCCCTGCAGTGCCTGGTGACATCTGCACGGAGTGGGAGCAGGTCTGCAGTGCTTCTTACACATAGCCGTGAGGCCCGCAACCAACTAATGGTCGCAACAGTGACCTGACCAGCAGCGCAGACCCCTGGAGACGAGTAGTGGGAAGTTGGCTCCCCCTGCCATCTTCTATGGACATCCCCTTGCGCTCCCTGTGGACAGCGGGACAGGCCTCCCAGCACGTGTGCATCTCTTGCGGAGAGGAAGGGGGCCCAGACATCGGCCTGATTTGCCTGAGGCCCGAGCACCAGAGCAGGCAAACACAACCAAATGCAACCACAATGGAGGCCCCAACCACAGGCCGACCAGAAGCGGTAAAACAGATCAGGATGGGGCTGCTGCCTCGCACCCTGGAGGATGTACTGTTAACAGACTTTGGTGGCATTGCTGGGTCCCTGAGACACACCACATACCTACAATAGCCCATCTGACATAAGCCCCACTTCAGGAGCAGGTACATCTCCTTCGGGGATCCTATACACATCCCTCATTGTCTATCTGACCTTGTGGTGAGTCCCCTTTCATGATGCTGGAGAAGGGGCTCTTACTACCCTACTGACTACCCGTGGCCCCTGTGTGGCCGGAATTGTACCTTAGCACGTCAGACCGGGACACCTAGCTGGGAGCTCCAAGAGGGTCCTGAAAGGCTCCTGATTACTGATTGTTGTTGCTTGGAATGGGAGGACGGCGATGGACTGAGCCACTCTTCTGTGCCCCTGGAGCCCTGCAGCCTAGCGACACCTGGAGGTGGCCGATATTAAACGGTCCCCACCAAATGCCTGTGAACTTACCTCAGTTGGGCGCCAACTTATTTTACGCCCATTTGGCCCTTCTTGAAGCCATTTGCTCACCATGCAGTGCAGGGGTGTATATGGTCAACTTCTGTACCAGAGGGTATTTTGATGACCTGGTGCCTGAGCCTCAGGCCCCTGCTGACCATGGTGAAGCCCAAGACACAAAAGAATCCTACCCTGAAGGGGTGTTGGCCCACAGGCCCAGGAGATGTGGCAGAGGAGGACTGACTTCTGGGCTACCTTGAAGCCACCCTTAATTGCCACTACCCCCTAATACATGTGAATCCCTACAGGCCTTACTTGACACCAAAACAACCCTGGAATCCAAGATCGACTCAGTATCCTTAGATGTCAAACTGCTCTGTGCTGACCACCATAAACTGGTGGAGCAAGATGATGATTCAGAATCCAACTTTAACTGCTATGTGCCCCACAATGCAGGACCTACAGGCGCAGGTAAAGGAGATGAAAACTGATATCCTATCCCTGTAACACCAAGTGAACGATGTAGACGGCTACTTCTATCATAAAAACGTGTGTTTCCTTGGTTTCCCAGAAAGCACAGAGGGCCCTAATGTTAAGCTCTACCTTGAACAGTGGCTATCGAAGATAGTGCTGGCCTTCAGGATGCCAAAGTTCTTTACCATTCAATGAGCCCAGCACCTGCCAGGTCAACCACGAGCACCGGGAGCACCCTTGTGCCTTGTGATTGCACAAGTGCTCAACTAAAGGGACAGAGACTTGATCCTCCAGCTTTTGTGGACAACAGGACCATGAAGTTATGGAAACTAAATGATCACAGCGTACCCGGACTACACTGCAGAGGTGCATCATCGACACGCCTCCCACATAGGAGTAAAAACCCAACTATATGAGCTGGGAGTTAAATATGCTCTCCTGTTCCCTGCAAAACTCTGTGTCACGGACGGAGACAACACTAATTTCTTCTCGACCCTGGATTACGCTTGGTCATGGTTGCATGCCAAGGGCCTGTCGGAGCGACTGGTGCCACCTCATGCTTCCTTGGAATGGCTTACACCGTGACGATGATGACCTCTCTGGAAGCCCTGATTTATGCCAGCTTTGGAACAGGCAGCCCAGGGACGGGCTCAGGTGGTACAGAAGGTACTGCAACACATCCATAATCCTTCTGAGGTCCTAAGGTCCGAGGAGGCAGCGGACCCCACATCGGACTCTGATGGCACAGTGGTCTCCTCTGACAACAACGACCAGGGCCCATTGCTGACACCCCACAGCACTGATGACCCGGGACACTGTCCTGCTGTTTTCTCAGGGTGGTAAGCTGAATACACCATAGCGAGGATGGGCTGCAGCTGTTGGTGATACGGAGAGTGGCAGTCTGTCTCAATCTGGAGGACTACTTACTGGAAACACTATACACTGGGCTATCCGTACTACTGCTGCCCAAGCCCCAGCTTACCATAATGAACTGGCTGATTTTATTGTTTAGTCTCCTGATTTGTTTGCCTCCTAATTTGAAGTATGGTAGTGGAAGGGGTATTCTTACAGCCAGGGGATGTGGTAGGGGGATTATTCATATCATTCTAGTTAACTTTGTTTTCCTAATGACTAAAGCACTAGTCACTCAATGGCTTGACCATCTGCCATCTGCCACACAGAAGATCAGACACTGGAGGGGACGGGAAGACAATTCACCACAACTGCCCAGACACCCAGTACACAAGGTTGCTACTTCTCACCCTCCGTCCCACTATTCACGCATCTACCCCTTGTATGCATGTGACCTAAGAATACATTTTCATGAACTGGAAAGCCTAGAAAGTGCAAGGTATACCTACACCGGTCAAATGCCACTGCGTCCACACTTATCTCAAATAACAGCAAATACATGTTGTATATCTGCAAGAGATGCACCTCAACTAACGGAGCACCTTTAACTATGCACAGAGTGGAAGGGCCAAGTATACAGCACCACGGGTTTGGCCTATGCTAGAGGGATCCTCATCTGGGTTGCCCAGGGGGTCCCCTTTGTTCCAGATACCCACAAGACTGACTCTGATGGCAGAGATGTTGTGGCTGAAATGCGACTTGATGGCAGGTCCCTGACAATGGTGGGCCCAATGCAGGCCTCACGGCCTTCCTGGACAAACTTACCCCAGCACTGCTGGCGATCTCCACTGTGTCCTAGATGTGGATAGCTATTGCTTGATCCCCCCTTCTTGCGGGGGTGACCTGTTGTAGACTCTCTAAGCATCTTGGGGACTGGCTGACCTAACAAGATATATGTGATGTGGGGCGCCTCCAACACCTGGAGAAACACGAATATTCTTTTTACTTACCTGTCCACAGCGTTCACACCTGCACAGACCTGTTTCTTTGCAGTGTACCTCTGATCTATTCAATCTCTCGTCCAGAGTATCTTGCACACAAGCTCTCTGACCACTGCCCGCTCCTACTTACCCTGAGACGGGTTCTGTCACGCCCCTGCATTCCAACATGGAGGCTGCAGGTCAACTTACTCCTCAGTTCTCCTTTTTTGAGACGGCCTACCCGAATGGATAAGAGTATTTTCAGGAAGACCTAAAGCACCTTCCTGAATATCAACCTTCTACTGCAAGCAGACTCTTACACCACCGGTGTTCCGGTGGCAATGCTGCTCGATGTTGAGAAGGTGTTCGACACACTGGGGTGGGATCACCAGTTTGCGACACTTGAGGCGATGCAAGTAGGAGCAGGCTATCTCAAATAGCTTAAAACACTCAACGGGTGTCCTTACACAAGAGTTTAAACTGTCTAGTACATCTCTGACAAATCTGACATCTGTCAAGGAACTCTACAGGAATGCCCATCCTACCCTCCCCACTTCTTGTTGCACTGGCCATGGAGCCCCCAACTTGTCGGTTGCATATGCGGGCTGAGGCCTGGGGTATAGAGACCCTGGGTGCCCACCATGTAATCCCACAATACGCAAACAATGGGTTAATCTATTTGAGGCACCTGGAAGCCGCCTTACTGGATGTGATGGCACTACTGGAAGATCTGGGGGTAATGTCAGGTATACGAGTGAACTGGATGAAATCTATTTCCCCTATGCCCCACTCCCAAGTCTGACAGATGTGCTCTTTCTAGGGCGCTTCTATAATGCCAGTGCGACCCCTTTAAATATCTAGGTAAATGGATATATCAATTAGAAGCCGATCTGGTGGAGGGTAACCTCAACAGGCCCCTTAACTGGGCATGCAGCTTGCTGTCTTTTTAGATGGGTCTCCTACTATCACATATGGGCCGGGTTGCCATACTGAAGATGTCAGTAATCGTGCCCCCCCCTAGGTGCTTGTTCTCTGAGCTACGATTGATATCAGTTGAAATGATGTGGGGCAAGGGTCGGCATAGAGTAGCTCTTGATAAACTATACAGTCTCTGCGTAGTTACAGTGGCCCCTGTGGTGGATGGAGACAACTCTTTGTGCTGAAAATTCAGAGGTGATGCACCTCCTTTCGGGGACAGGGATGTGGAATTCCTATAGCCCGACGCCCAGGAGATCTTGTTTGGGGTCAAGGGCAACAAGTTTTTATGTTTACTTTGTCCTTGGGATAAGTAGGCCCAACGCCTTATGGTTCATTATTTGAAAGCCTTCATTATTAGGGTGAGTGCTGTAAATAGATGTTTTAAGGTCACACTTCACTACTGACGTTGGTTCCAGTACAAAAAAAAAAAGTGTATACACATGTTTGAAAAGTTTAGGCTATGAGGCTAAGTATAATGCTCCCAGAATGCTCTCTGATTAGATGCAAATGAAGTGTCATTTAGTAAAATGTGTTGATGCATGCTAGTATTTCCCAAAAATATTTCTAATGAAAAATCAGTGTAACAATTTTCAACATGATTATGGGAAGCATGAAAATAAACAAACACTGACAAAGCCAACTGATCTGACATATTTTTATAAGTCTTTTAGTTTCATCAATGTGTGTCTTGTTTTGACATGGCTTTTCTAACACTTTATTGTTGTGGGAGCTACCAGGCCCTCAACACTGTAACAAACACTGGCAAAAAAAAAAAAAAAAAGTTTTTGAACTCTAAAAGCACACGTTGCCACCAGTGGCATAACAAAAAAAAAAAACAAAAAAAAACTGCTTTATTGAAAAGCAGTCACAGACATGGTGGTCTGCTGTCTCCAGCAGGCCACCATCCCTTTGAGGGCCGCCATTCGCAAGGGGGTCGTAAATTGCGACCCACCTCATGATTATTAATGAGGTGGGCATTTGCGAAGCCCTTGCGAATCACAGATGGTGTCAGGGACACCATCCTACATTCGGATTTGCGACTCGCAAATTGCGAGTCACTCTGACTCGCAATTTGCGGGTCGCAAATCTGAACTTACCGACATGTGGCCCCAAATTCTTAAAGAAAGTCACAAAAGTGCACCCATGGTATATGTCGTACCCCTATAAAATATTTGTGAACTGTATTTTAGCATGGGTAAATACGATGTGTAGATTTGCTCATGTGAAAATCTATTGAGCATTTGCAAGTTCATTTTCCCTCCAGCCACTTTCTTCCCAACCCTGGAAGAAGTTCTAATTCTGCCATTGTCAGGAGTAAATGTCCAACCTTTCGTATTATGGGAAAATATTAGAGAGAAGCTGGTGAAAATCTTTAAAACATGCAGGTTAGTAGGTTTGCAGACTCAAAGGCATTCCAGCCCTGGAACTATTGCTTACTGCTTCCTCCAGCCCCAGTATGCAGATCTGCAGAAAGGTGGCAAAATAAGGAAATTGCTACAGTAGGGATTGAAACTGCAAATATTCAAGCACTACTAAGGTAGTAGCCCTGGCATAATCAGAGAGGCTATTATCAGAGCTCTTACATAATGAGATTGCTGCCATAATTTGTCGCCACACTACATGGGACCAAAGGGACAAGTAGATCTTTTTACAGGACAAGTAGATTTGAGAAGCAACCTGTCCCCTGGACAAGTAGATATTTTAATAATTTCCACACCCCTGGGGGACACCCATATATACCTGGTTCTAATCCCCCAGCCCCAGTTTACTGGGACACTCACCACAGGTGACACTGGCCAGAAGTTGCTGGCAGAAAAAAGTTCAGGGATGAGGTGATATCCCCAGTACCCACCACCGATACCGCTGGGCAGATGCCAAATTTACAAGATTTTCTTTGAGTCCATGACACAACTAGTTGGAAGGAGGCAGGAGTGATTCAGACAGGGGAATTATACACAGACGGGAAGCTACGCCCCTTTCCAGAACTCAGTGAAGCATCCCATATACTGGCTGGAAAGTTCCTGACTTAGGTGGTTATCCACTACATGCTAGCCTCCACATGGGGACGCAAACTACCGGAACCTAAGACCGCACCACCACTCCACACCATGTTTGCATAAGAGGATACACACAGGATTATCACAGCTTTGTACGCAGCTCTCCTGAAAAAGGTACAGGAGCCAGGTGCTAAGGTTAGGGAACGCTGGACCTTCACCTATCATTGACAGATAAATAATGGACTCAAACTCTGTGATACGTTAAAGATGTCTCTCGGAACTCATGCTTCCACTTTTCCCAATTACTTACACAAAACATACATTACACCCCATCACACTTCACGCATGTTCTCCAAGACTAACCCAGGCTGCACAAGATGTGGGGTCGTGGACCCTGTTTTTTTCACATGGTAGGGGACTGTCCAGGTGTACAAAGGGCCTAAGAAGAAGTGGTGAGTATCATGTCATCCGTGGCTGACACCATGGTCACACCTACCCCTGAGTCCTGTTTTCTGGGGATTTGACCTAGAGCCAAGGGAGATATGTACCTGTATAGATTTGTTGATCTGGCATCTGTACTATGCAAGAGCTAGATCGCGAGTGCGTGGACGTCACCAACCATCCAAGATACATCAACCTGGCTTCACACCATGCTAAGATGGCCAAAAGCGGAGTCAACAGCACAACATAGGGCCGGGATCAACCAAGGAATCACAATATGGAACACATACAAGCAAAAGCTGGAGGTGAGGTTGCTAGAGACGAATGAAGATACAAGACCACCACAGACTGGCCAGCTCACAAATATTCACGAACGTCTGCCATCAATGATGGACTAAAACACATACACGCACCACCCTGAATAGTAGCCAAGGAATGGGTGCTACCAACATACTTTTTGCAACATGCATGTACGGACTTGGAAGTATCCTCCATGAACTGGTTGCTTAAGAAGGCAAAGATTGTAATGTGCTATTATTATGCAACTTAGATTATACCAAGGGTCACAAGCCATGCCGACTGTATGGGTTCCCATAATGTCCTTATTTCGTTTTTGTTCTTATGCTCAAAGAACTGTAAAATAAAGCATGCTTGGGCTCTCCAGGCCTTCTTCCCAAGCCCTGAGGGCTTTTTCCTAATCCTCCTTCTTTGGCGAGAGGCTCAAGCTGATTTTTCTGTTCTTGCAGAGCACCCTCAGGCCACTACTTTTCAATGAGTGCAGAGTGGCCAAGCCGATCTCCATGTTTTGCAAACTTTTTATGATTTCAACAAACTTCTACCAAACATTTATAATTTTCAAAACATTTTGGAAACTTATCGAAAAGTTGGGAACTCTGTGAAAACGGTACCTTAGAGAATTAGAACTTGGCAAATGTTTTAAAACTTTTTCTAAGATGAAGACTTGGTAGATTTATCTGTCTTATTAGGTTTCCTCCACTACAAAACACAGGTTCTGGATCCCACCGTTAGGCACAACTGTGAGGAAAGTGGTGTGTGGGGTGGTTGTGCAACCTCACTGCGCAATACATTCACAATACCGTCTTGGGTCCATTCAGCCTTGTTTGTAAAACTTTAGTTAATCCCTTGGTAGCGGTGGCTTCAATCAGTCAGGCTTAGACAAAGAAACAAGTGGAACACATTTAGCAGTACCAACACAATTGAATAAGAAAGTCACCTGACACAAAAGAAACACCAATTTATAAAAACAGATCCTTTTTTAATGAATTTTTAGCCACCAAAATGAAGAAAATCCACCTCAAGGTTCTGGAAATATAAATTGTTAAGTAAAACATAAATCACTGCCTTTCAATCACAATGTGAACAGGCACTGGCAACTACCATGTTAGCAAACACTTTAGAAATGCTGTCAAATGTTTATAAAGTTGTGTTTGGGTACTGTGGCCAGCAGTGAGCGTCCAACTCGGACAGGGGGCAGGTCAAGAGGACCAGTTAGGATTTGCAGAACAGCTACTCTGGCACTAAAGCAGTCTTCAGTACAGTTGCAGACAAAATGGGTGAACATGGGTGACATCAATGGAGTGGTCCTAGTGCAAGGGATCCAGGATGCTGAAGGTGCTATAGGATGCTCAGGGTACTGTGCAGTCGACAGAGAGCGGTGGTTGGCTGGGTTCGGGGCCTCCTCCTAAGTCTTGGTGGGTCAACTTTGGCCTAATGGGTCCTAATGGGTCTAGTAAACGTCCAGCTGTCACTGGACATCTGGTCACAATGAAATCAGCACTTCCCTTTGGTGAAGGCTAGTGCCCTCCTTGGGCAACCAAACTACCATCCGATGACTCTCCCGGGTCCAATGAACTTGGGTGCAACTTTGAGCATCAGGACTCAGTCTCCTAGGCAGAACATCAGCAGTCAGTGGCCATCAAGAGATTGTGGCTACTGACTAGTCAAGGTGGGCCTCTTCAGCTTTTGTGGCCCTGTAACTGTAACAGGAAGTCAGTCAACTGACTCTTGGAATTCACGTCTTCTGTCTGGGATTTGGGGGCAACTTTTCATCGAGCAGGGCACTACAGGCACAGTCCTCTTTCTGATAGCCTAGAAGCAGCAGGGTAGTCCTTCAATCCACTCTCCACTGCAGATGTGATCTAAGGTCTGAGTGCCAGGTGTGTCATATTTATACCCAGAAAGTGTCCTCAGAGATGCAGCGGTTAGTAGCTAATGGGCTACTATATCCTTTCCAGCCTCTTGATGACTTCCTGCGATGTGTGGCAAGTATCTATCCCAGAATGCAATATTCTGCCCACGCCCAATATGGAAGAACCCCTCTCTCAGTGAGCAGGGCTTAGTAGCCAACCTAGAGGTATGGCTACCGGGGCTACACACCGCCAGGAAAACCAGTTTGGCAACTGTTTTCCCCCTCTTTGTCCCTGGCATCAACCTGTCTACGAGAACAAAAGAGCAGCTCCTCTCATGTGTCTGCCATTTGCCCTTCAAAGGCGGCTTCTCTTTTAAAGCTCACCTTTTGGGCTCACATTCAGTGTGGGTTCCTCTCAGGGAGAGGTGACACCTCTTTCAATGTCAGCTCTAATGTTTCCTTTCCTGGGAGTTGTTGACACTCCTCCTCAGGAGGGCAGAAGGCTGTGTTGTGGCCAGTACCTGTAAATGGCCACAGGAAAGCCTGGGCATCAGAGTGGCAACTTTCTACTGAAAAGTTACATTAAACTGGACTTGGATATCAACTTTGGGGGTTGTTATGCAAAACTGAATGTTTAACTGGCTACACCTTACATGCAGTCAGTCACATATCTGGATAGAGGCCCCATGTCAAATGTGTAGATTATTTGGACTCATTAGCAAAATCCACTTCACATACAGTCTAGGCAGTGACTACCTGCAAAGACAGAGGGAAGCCTGGCCCTAGATCCGTCGCCAGTGCACACTACAGCCCAGTTCTGTGCAACACAGTGCAGGCACAAATGTAAATCCCCATAAAGTTCATCTCTGATAAACCGGCAGATTTGGAGCAGATTCTATCACGTCAGCAACAACAGGTTGGCAAAAATGAGACATAGCCAGTCACATCCCAGGATCTACTGTAAAAGGTCAATACCAGTATTAAAAATGTGCTTCTGAAAGGCTAGAGTCAGTCAGATGTCAGACGGGTGACTGAATTAGTAGTAGTTCTGGGCAAAATTAGTCACAGTTCAGGATCACATCCCGATTGGCTCCAGGAAGTTCAGTCATAAGTGTTATACTTCTGAGCGGGCAGAAAAGAAAAATCCATGTTCCAAACACAGCCATGCTTTTGTTTATTCTGCCCCTGCACTACAGCATCACACAATGAAAATTAAGTAAACATAACTAAAACGGAGTAGGGGTTCTGCAGCGTGCACATTCACCCTGAGGCATTTCTAGGTGCTACTGACAGATAACTCAAAGGTACTCATTCTATAAACCTGAGGAAGGATGAACTGGTGAATGGACCTGCTGAGCTATGAACCTGTGACCAAAAGGTCAAACACAGATCCCTGTTTTGGAATAATTACTCTTGTAAGTTACCAACCTCTGCTGATTGTAACTGAGTTAAAAGTAAGATGATTTCAATGTTATCATGTTGAGAAGGAGCAGATTGTATTGCTTCTTGTTTCTTACATATTAACAACATGATTAAAGCATTACAAATCACATCATAAACAGTGTTATAATGGGCCACGATTAAGAACTCAAGAGTTGAGGTTGAAGAAAGTGCAAGTTTCTCACACTACCTGGCAGTGTGTAAAAAATAAAATAAAAACAGCACCTAAAATATCTAAAAGTACTTACCTACCCCTCTCCAGTCCCACAGTCCATCACAAAAAGGCAACAAGGGATCTCTAAGCCAACTCCCCTAACCAATCCAGACACTGCTCTCATTTTGTTAACCAGCATGAGAGAAGTGCCAGGACTGGTTGGGGCAGGCTGGCTCAGCGCTCCTAGAGACACTGGAGGCTTGTGCCTGCTCTCCATCCAGTTGTGTAAGACATCTTGGGTTGGAGAGGTTTAAAGTGAACATGTCAGGCTCGCCGTCGGAAGATCTGATGCAACAACCCCCTCATTAACGCTTGACCACTGTGAACATTCCTTCAAAATGCTGAAAGGTGTTAGGCTGTATTGGATCCAAGTTGTAATGTTTTTTGAAGTCTTGTAATCTCAAAAGGAAGCATGTTTTGTTAGTTTATAAAAGGTTCAGAAAAACACTTCAAGAAAATCAAATCATTACCAACTCGAGTTGAAGTGAGCAATTACTGATGTTTCTGCTAAATGATGAAAGTTATTCAGGAAAGGAGGACAGCTGGCAGCCCAGGTCTGGATCATAAGGCCTCCAGGAATTGAACTGTTTTCTAATTTGCACTAATTAAGGTCTGGCTTCACACAGCTTTAACTGACTGGCATAATTTATACTATCAATTCTTCAAAATAAGTACAAAAATAAGAATTACAAAGAAAGAGTGTGCTCTAGGTCAAACTCCTTCTGCCATTGCCCTTCATGTGTTTTTCATGTTCTTCTGATGCATGGAAGGGGTATTAAGGCCATGGTTGTTTGAGTATGGTTATAGTGTGCTTTTGTGTTCCAGTTAGGCTTTGGTAATGGGGATTTTAGTTAGCCTACAAATGCACTAATTGAGACCCACTGAGTGTGCTTTATTTTATTTAGTTTGCTGACGATTGCTTTTTAAATAGTGATTCATATTTTTTTAGCAAGGGATAGACTGTGTGGAAGTAATAGCCTATCATAAAGTCACAGTGTTCTTCAATAACAGTCATAAATTCATTTGTTTAACTTACTGTGGTGATAACGTTAGGCTATGGCTTATTTCTGCACAAAGAAAAGACATACATGCATAGCTGTCTTCTAAGAGATGCAGCAGAAATATGTCCAACATATCTGTTATTCTATATTTTGATGTATATGCCTTTCAAGTTCACCCCTTACAAGGTAAAGTTCATCTTCACACTACTTTTCATAACACTTTTCTTTGATGATACAGCTTAACTCTGCTAATGCTATTCCGTAAAGGGATCTACTCGCAGCTTCCATATTGTTGTAGCCCAAGACATTGTTTCAATGTGTAATTTGTTTTCTAGGGCAGCTACGGTCAACACAAACCATGTAGTTAAACTGTCTCCTAATACTTTCCTTAACACAAACCCACACCTATTAGCTTTACCAATACTTGGTCTTCTGCTGATGGGCTGAAAGGAAAAGTTGAGCTGGTGTAAGGTGTAACAAGAGAACAATATGTCTCATTTGCCATGCCATGCTTCTAACAGTCACTGTGGCCTTGTTCAGTAATGAGGCCACTTTATTCTTGAGAAAACAACCCTGTTATCACTTAATATCTGTGAACAGGGAGAGGCAGCTGTGCTCAGATGGAGATTGAGTAATAAGCATTGCTGAGTTGATACCAGAATCCTTATAAGCTGTTTCCACCGTATCAATGGTTTTATGGCACAACTTTAAAGTGTCACTGCATTTCATATTTACACATGAAGCGTGTAGCTATTCATTTCAAAAGTACGCAGGTCGGCAATCCAGTTTGAGCCGGTAATAGTAACTAAGAGCAAACAGGAGTTTATACCTGAACTAGGATTACAACGTGTGCGTTTTATCCCTGCACAAATTGCGTCAGGCAACTTCTGAAAGAAATTCAAGATGGCCCTTCGTACATACAACATGCACACACAGCCAGATATCTGTGAATGTCTTTTACAAAAGTAGAAAAATGTTGCATGCGTAGGCAACATCTTTCTATTTTTTTTGGAAAAGTTTATTTAAAACCTTTTCAAGATACCTGTCCAATTGTAATAAAGTTTTATAAAAAACATTAATTAATAAAAACAAGCAATGGCAAAGCCAATATATCGTCAATCAAAACCAGACCTATTAGCTTTACAAATCCTTGTACTTTGGTCAGTACACCACAGTTTTGTCAAGAACACACCTATATTTTTAGTCTCTAAATGCACTACTGAAAACTTTTTATAATTTATTAATTTCCCACTCACACCACCTTGGCACAGTGAATCAGAAGAAACAAAAGCTGTTGTGATGCATGTACATGACTGTGGTGACACATAACATTGTCATTCTAGGGTCAAGAGCAAAAATGGCTATTGCGTCATGACCTATAAATGTCTATGACTGGAGTCCACAGGTGTATGCATACGACATCGCACTAGGTCGGCTTTTGCCTTTCCCTGCCGCCCGATACTGTTCAGTATCAGCAACAAGCCTTTTTAGGGTCGAGCCTGCGTTGCATGCGGTTGGGCATGCGTTTCGTTTGCGAGACGCTTTAGGAGTTAGAAAAGGGCTCGGAGCCCCGTCCGTGTCTCGTCAGTGGTCTTTCACTGGTTCGTGGGCTTGCCTGTTAAAATCTGCTTGCTTTCATTAGTGGAAGGCATGCATACGTCATGCCTTTTCCGGTGGTTAGCCCCCCTGAGCGCAGCGACCAGGTACTGAAAACATACGAGGCTTGCTGTTTTCTGTCCGGTTTGTGGACTACTTTTTATCTTTGTTGGCAGCGCGATCTCGCTTGCCAGAAGTCGAGCGCTTTCAATGACATTGAGCCTGTTACATAGTTAATTGTACTTTTGCCGGTTCCGTAGATAATTGCACTTTTACCGATAGGTTTCACTACGAGTGAACTGTAGCAGCGTGATCGCTCATTTTTTTTTCATTCAATTTAATGTGGCAATAAAAGTCCGGTTGGACGTTTACAACTGCTAATAGCTGTAACTCGGAGAAATGCGAGACCCGTTGCATTGTAAATGCCTATTTTTTTTCTTTTTGCCAATGCTTCTCAGCACTGGTAACGAGCATTGCCGAACCAAACATGTCAGCTAGTGCTAGTATCTTTGGCAATTGGTATTTATCAAGATCTCTTACACCTCTACCCTCTGTATTAGTACCCTTCTGTTATGTCACCTTCTCTCTACTTCTTGCTCCTTCCCCTCTGCTCCGTCCACATTTGACTATGTGTGCCTGACAGGTTTGGAACTAGCAGTGTCATTAAAAAAGGCTGGGGAAGCGCTTTGCATGATCTTGCACAACAGTACCTCATTGTTGTACAACAACACTGCAACACTTCTTCTATAGGTCAGTGTTGGACTGGCCTATAGGCTGGTCTGACAGGTTAGTGGGTGGGCCGGTTTTTTAACCGTGGTGGGTAGGTGTTATGGGAAGGTAAAAAAGTTTTCACAGTTGATTTCACTGATACTTTTTAAGCTATCTGCTTCCCTATTGGGGGCCGTTTTGTGAATATGATTTATTACTTAGTATACATATCCGTATTCATCACATTAATTATTTGCATGACTTTAAGTAAATTCAGTGCTTTAAATGGGCTGGTACTCACAGGTACTGAGTACCAGCACTTCTTATTTTTCTCACTCTGATTACCGGCACTTCTCTGCTGCCAAGGAGAGTACCAGTACTCGTGAAAGGTAGGATCATTAGCTGCTAGTGCTGGTGAGCACTAGGCTGTCAGAGTTGAACCTGCCTCTGACAGCTAAGGTGCTTCTGTAGCCCTAAACTGGCCCCTGCTGAGCTATTCAGAAGGGATTATGGCCCTCATTACAACATTGGCGGTAAATGCCGCTTACCACTGTGCAGAAGACCGCCAATATACCGCAGCGGAATTCCGCCACAGCTATTACGACCCACAGCTCCGAATCCGCCAAAAGACACCCACACAAGTCCGCCACACCAAAGTTCAATGATAAACTGGTGATAACAAAACCTCCACCGTCACGCCAACAGGAATACGCCCAAACTATCACGACCCACGAATCCACGCTGCAGTCTTTCAACCGCGGTATTCTATTGGCGGTACACACCGCTGCGCACAAAATACACACACATTTACAAAACACAACCACATTGGACAATTCGAAATACACACACACACCACACCCACACACCAAATACAATATATAAAACACACACCCACACTACCCACAAACCCTTACCAGCAAATATTTTGAAGAAGGCTAGAGACACCGCAAAGCAAAGACAACACCAGCATACAGAGGCACACAACACCATCACACATACACATCCACGCACAAAACACCACACACCCCTAAACATCACCCCACACATCACGACACACACCAGCTCACACATCACCCACACCACCCCATGGCACCGCAAAGACACCCCAGGTTTTCGGAGGAGGAGCTCAGGGTCATGGTGGAGGAAATCATCCGGGTAGAGCCACAGCTATTCGGATCACAGGTGCAGCACACCACCATAGCTAGGAAGATGGAGCTATGGCGCAGAATCGTGGACAGGGTCAACGCAGTGGGACAGCACCCAAGAACATGGGATGACATCAGGAAGAGGTGGAACGACCTACGGGGGAAGGTGCGTTCCGTGGTCTCAAGACACCACATTGCGGTTCAGAGGACTGGCGACAGACCCCCCACCTCCTCCCCCACAACTAACAACATGGGAGGAGCAGGTCTTGGCTATACTGCATCCTGGGGGCCTCGCAGGAGTAGCTGGAGGAATGGACTCTGGTAAGTCCAAGCTTTAACTACTTCATCCCCCACCCTACCTGCATGCTATCACATACCCCCACCCTCGCCCTCACCCCCATCACTCCAACTCCTCACATATGTCCCACTATCACAAACCACACTTCCCAACACCAAGCCCTGCATGCAACAACAAAGCATGGACACCCGTCACCAATGCATGACCACTACACATACCCACACAGACCCCTAAACAATTATCACACAAGGTCCTACACAGGAATGGAAGCACTGGGGTACAGGGTCACCCACCCATTGAACACCATGGCACACACAGATGCAATAATCATGCCTTTACAACCATGCAGGACCCCTACCCAACGTCACCGGACAGGAGGTCCCAGACATGTCCACTCCACCCACAGAAGAGGCCCACAGTGATGACAGTAGCTCTGTCCAACTGGATCTAGATGACCAGCCCGGCCCATCTGGGACCTCGGGACAGTCGGTTCCCCTGACACAGTCACAGGCCACCACAGAGCCTCCCCCCTCAGGAAACACCACCACAGCACCCACACAGCGGGCCCGTACCTCTGTCCCCAGGACACGTCAAGCAGCAGTGTGTTCACCACTACAGGGAACCCAGGCTAACCCACCACCCCAAGAACAGCAGGGACCTGGGGGCAGTAGTAGTGGGCACACGGTTCAAGGGACAGAGGCCCAGGAAAACCGGGGAACTGAGAGGGCTGCTGTGCGACAGGGGGAGGACAGGCCCAGGGAACCCACTCTCCACGAGGCCCTCTCCAACATCATGGGAGCCTACCATCATTCCCAGGAGACGATGGCAACGGTACTGGCCAATTTTCAGGAGACCCAGCGGCTGCAGGAGCAACAGTATTTGGGGTTAAGGGAGGAACTCAAATCCATCAATACCACCCTGGGCACCATTGTAGGGGTGCTGAAGGACCTCGTGAACACCAGGAGGGACACTGTGGCACAAAAAGGGGCCCCTGACACAAACCTGGACGATGAACTGCCCACCACCTCCGCCGGCGCTAGTGGACAGGAGGCACCGCCACAGGACCACGACACCAGCACCCCACCCGCTGCAGATGGAGAACCACCCCGCAACCGGTCCCTGAGATCCAGGATAAAGACAGAGAACAATGCCAAGACCCCCGCCAAGAAATGAGACCACCCTGAATGTCATCCTTCTGTCCCACTTTGTCACCCTGTCCATCCTTAAACTGCCCTAGCTCCACTTCCTATGCCCCTTTCGACAATGCACCTGTAAGACTAATAGACTGGACTCTGCCATGGACATTCCTCTACCATCACCCCTGACCATTTTACAAACCCCTCCACCATTTAGCACTTAAATAAACACCCTTAAATCACAAAACAATCTGGAGTCAGTCTGTGCTTTCACAATTGTGTATTTGCAATAACTGAGGGAAATAGCAATGTCCATTGTATTGCCAACATACCTATGTCACACAGCTCTAGTCCATGAGGTACCATAGCAGAGGTACCACAGTGGGACCCACATCTGTGAAATCGAAAGGGAAAGTGACAAATCAGGGTCGATACACTGGGTGAAAGTGACAGACAGATGAGAGGTCGAACAATTTTATCAGATGTAGGAGGCAGTGATGTCTTCTTACCTGTGTCTCACTGGAAGTATTGATGGATCACGGTGTTTCTGTTGTCTATGTCCTATTCTTCTGCCTCCTCTTCTTCACTGTCCACAGGCTCCACAGCTGCCACAACACCTCCTTCAGGACCATCCTCCTGCAGAAAAGGCACCTGTAGTCGCAAAGCCAAGTTGTGCAGCATCCAGCAGGCCACGATGATCTGGCACACCTTCTTTGGTGAGTAGTATAGGGAACCACCTGTCATATGGAGTCACCTGAACCTGGCCTTCAGGAGGCCGAAGGTCCTCTCTGTAACCCTCCTAGTTCTCCCATGTGCCTCAGTGTAGCGTTACTCTGCTCTTGTCCTGGGATTCCTCACTGGGTTCAGTAGCCATGACAGGTTGGGGTACCCAGAGTCACCTGCAAATGTCGAGGGACAACTGCTAGATACACACTAACCCTTAGGGACAACCCCAGACCCAGACAACTATTTACACTGTATAGGGTCCATGTCCTCACCTGATAGCCACACATGGTGCCTCTGGAGTTGCCCCATCACATAAGGGATGCTGCTATTCCTCAAAATGTAAGCATCATGCACTGAGCCAGGAAACTTGGCGTTCACATGGGAGATGTACTGGTTGGCCAAACACACCCTCTGCACATTCACTGAATGGTAACTCTTCCGGTTTCTGTACACCTATTCACTCCTGCGGGGGGACCAAGGCCACATGTGTCCCATCAATGGCACCTATGATGTTGGGGATATGTCCCAGGGCATAGAAGTCACCTTTCACTGTAGGCAAATCCTCCACCTGAGGGAAAACGATGTAGCTGCGCATGCTTCAGCAGGGCAGACAACTCTCTGGACAACACGTTAGAGAACATTGGCTGGGACATGCCAGATGCAATGGCCACTGTTGTTTAAAAGGACCCACATGCCAGGAAATGGAGTACTGACAGGACCTGCACTAGCGGGGGATTCCTGTGGGATGGCGGATAGCTTACATCAGGTCTTGCTCCAACTGGGCACACAGTTCATGGATTGTGGCACAATCAAGTCTGTAGGTGAATATTACATGTCGCCCTTCCATTGTCGACAGGTCCACCAGCGGTCTGTACACCGGAGGATGCCACCATCTCCTCACCTGCCCCAGCGGACATGCTCTTTGGAGGAGAACAGCGAGCAGAGGGTCAGCCAACACTGAGGTACGAAATAAACAACTTTATTGCACACATTTGTCAATCCACTATGTGCCTGTCTTAGTGTGTATGAAAGCCCTAGATATGTGTGACGCATTTAAAATTAATGTCATGTGGCCCCCTGAAATGGCGGCTGCCTGACCTGTAATGTGGGACAAGGGGATATGAGGTAACATCGCTGGCGTTGTACACCGTCGCGGTAGGCGGTCGAAGACCACGGCGCAATCCTGCATTGGTTAACATTGAACCCTATGGGTCTCAGGAGCCAATGACGATGTACGCCGGCGGTGACGGTACGTACCGCCGCGGACGTGACCGCCATTTTCTGTCTGTTCACCCACTTGATACCTGATCTTCGACAGGAGAGGACCTACACTGCAAGTGCTGCTGTGACCTCAGTCTGGAAGCGACAATGGCTCAAGTGTCTGGGGAAAGGGCCCCTGCCTTCACATCGAAGGAGTTGGAGAAACTAGTGGATGGGGTCCTCCCCCAGTAGACGCTACTCTACAGTCCTCCAGACAAACCGTTGAGTACACTGTGAGCATGCTGTATGGGCAATGCCTGTTCGGAGTGGTGTGGATGGGAGATGGGGGGGAATGAGGCGTGCATGAAACGACGGTGAGTGGATGTGCGTCAGGGCAAAGGTGGGAACGTGGGCCAATGACTGTGACGGTCCGGACGTTTATTGTTTTTCCTTTTCCCCTGTAATATTCCTGTAGGTCAGCGCCCACCAGAAGAAGGATATTTGGCGTGCCATCGCCAAGGACGTCCGGGCCCTGGGGGTCCACCACAGACGGAGCACCAACTGCTGGAAAAAATGGGAGGACATTAGCAGCTGGAGCAAGAAGACGGTGGAGGCCCAGCTGGGGATGGCTTCCCAACGTGGGAGGGGTGCCCGTCGCACCATGACCCCCCTGATGTTCCAGATCCTGGCGGTGGCGTATCCGGAGTTGGATGGGCGCTTGAGGGCATCACAGCAGCCACAAGGGGGTGAGTACACTCACACCCATCTGATTCAGCGCGCATTGGAGGTGTCTGGGTGGGGGAGGTGGGCTGTGGGTTCCCCTAGGCTAGGGCGAGGCTTGTAGGCAAGGACCCTTTGTGAGGCAGGCTCAGTGGCACCCCATCCCCACCAGTGGTAAGAGCCATCGACACCTAGTCAGGCTCCTGTGACTTGCATGTGTGCAGCAATCGGGCATAGGCCTTGTACCCCATGTCCCTGTGATCAATTAGGGAACTCAAAGTGCATGGTGTAGTGCAAAGGGCTGCTGTGTCTGCAGTGTCCGCCAACGGTAGCGGTATTGCATGCACTGAACATGTCTTTCTACTTTCTTCCCCCCCTCTTTTTGGTCTCCCTGTCCTTGTGTGCATTAGCATCATCAGGTGGAGGAGCTGTGCCACCAGAGCAGGAGGGAACTGCATCCCACATGGCCCTGGAGGGCGAGACTACAGACTCAGAATTCACCAGTGGGACGGAGGGCGAAGGGAGCTCCACGGCGGGGACAGGAGCTGAGACCAGCGACACCAACTCCTCCTCTGATGGGAGCTCCCTTGCGGTGGTGGGCCCCTCTGTGCCCACCACATCTACAGGTACAGCCGCCACCCACCCTACCAGCACCGCCCTCCCAGCAGCCCCTCAGCGTGTGCCCTATGGCCGCTCACACAGGTGGGTGGGCATCTCCTTCGCCCCAGGCACCTCAGGCCCTGCCCCAGTCAGCCCTGCTGCCCTCAGTGAGGAGGCCATTGACCTCCTCAGATCCCTCACTGTTGGGCAGTCTACCATTCTGAATGCCATCCAGGGTGTAGAGAGGCAGTTGCAACAGACAAATGCATACCTGGAGGATATTCATTCTGGCCAGGCAGCACAACAGCGAGCATTTCAGACTCTGGCCTCAGCACTGATGGCAGCCATTGTCCCTGTGTCCAACCTCCCCCCTCAAGCTTCCTCCACCCAGACCCAATCCCCAGTACCTCAGCCTATCCCAAGCACACCATCAGACCAGCATGCACACACCTCAACACACGAGGGTAGCTCTGGCAAACATAAGCACTACACATCCCACAGGCACTCACACAAGCATCATACCCATGCACATACCAACATCCACTGCCTCCACTGTGTCCCCCTCCTCCACGTCTCCCTCCTCCCTCCCTGTCACGTCTCCACTCACACCTGCATGCACTACATCTTCAGCCACTACCTCCATCACCAGCACGCCCATCACTACACACCGCTCACATGCACTCACCACCCCTACAGCAAATAACACATCCCCTGTGCCCTCTCCCAGTGTGTCTGAGCGCTCCTCCCAAACTACTCAAACGCAGTCACACACCAACCCAACAGCCATCCACCTCACGACAGCCTCCAGCCCATGCATCTTCACCCAAAGTCAGCAAACGAACACCTCCTACAACCACTACCTCTTCCTCCACTCCCAAACCCCCTCCATCTACCCGTCCCAGTGTGTCTAAAAAACTTTTCCTGTCAAAACTTGACCTCTTCCCTTCACCTCCCCCAACCCTTCTGTCCACTAGGGCCCGCCTTTCCACGTCCCAACCCAGCACCTCAGCCACCACATCACCGGGAACAGTAGTGTCAGCAGTAACCAGCTTCTGGGGTGCGCCAAGCAGCAGGGCAGCCAGTGACCCAAGGAGTGAGGCCAAAGACATTCCCCCCACCACCAAAACAAAAAAAGTTGCCCGGAGGGAGAAGGCCTAAACACCTGCCACCAAGGGCTCAGCCAGGACAACAGTTGGGAGTGGCAAGACAGCTGCGCCACCATACAAGGTGGGGAAGGGCCACAGAAAGAAAGGGAAGTCACCACCAACCTGCACGGCGGACAAGACCGGCACCGTCACATGCACCGCTGCCACGGGCACCGCCGCCAGCACCCAGGATACTGTGCCCTTCACCTGCACCGCAGACACTGTGCCCTTCAGCAGCAGCAAGCTCAGTGAGGCTGCCACCAGCACTGCCGCTCAGGACAGCGCCGCCAGCAGCAAGCTCAGTGAGCCCCCACCAGCACCGCCGCTCAGGACACCGCCACCAGTAGCATGCTCAGTGAGCCCCCTACCAGCACCGCCGCTCAGGACACTGCCGCCAGCAGCAAGCTCAGTAAGCCCCCCACCAGCAATGCCGCTCAGGACACCGCCGCCAGCAGCACGCTCAGTGAGCCCCCCACCAGCACCGCTGCCCAATGAGCGCCGCAAGCACCGCCGCTACTGAGCCCGCCGCCAGCACCGCCAGCGGCCACGCCACATCCTGTGCCAGTGGCACCGTCGCAGACATGGCTGCCATCCCCAGTGGTCATTCGTACGAGGCTGGTGATCAGTTCCAGGGGCCTGGACAGCTTCCATGTTGCCCCACCGTCAGTGGAGTGTCATATGTCACTACAAAGACCCCTCCAGAACCAGTGGAGTATCACATCCACTACCTCTGTCCTTGGCAGGATGAAGCACTCTGGGCACAAAGCCCCCTCCAGAATCAGTGGAGTATCACATCCACTACCTCTGTCCTTGGCAGGATGAAGCACTCTGGCCATAAAGCCCGCTCCAGAACCAGTGGAGAAAGGCATCCACTACCTCAGTCCTTGGCAGGATGAAGCACTCTGGGCAAAAAGCCCGCACCAGAACCAGTGGAGAAAGGCATCCACTACCACTGTCCTTGGCAGGATGAAGCACTCTGGGTACAAAGCCCCCTCCAGAACCAGTGGAGAAAGGCATCCACTACCTCAGTCCTTGGCAGGATGAAGCACTCTGGGTACAAAGCCCCCTCCAGAACCAGTGGAGAAAGGCATCCACTACCTCTGTCCTTCGCAGGATGAAGCACTCTGGGCACAAAGCCCCCTCCGGAACCAGTGGAGACTGTTATCCACTTGAGAGGCTGTGGCTTTGCACTCCCCAGGATGAAGCAGAGGGCAAAGCACCGACTGGAGAGACTTGAAAGACTGTGGCTTTGCACTCCCCAGGATAAAGCAATGGGCAAAGCACCGACTGGAGAGACTTGAGAGACTGTGGCTTTGCACTCCCCAGGATAAAGCAGTGGGCAACACACTGTAGAAAGTTGGCTCTGTATATACCATTTCAAAGTAAGAAATAGTTTGCACAGAGTCCAAGGGTTCCCCTTAGAGGTAAGATAGTGGCAACAAGAGATAATTCTAATGCTCTATTTTGTGGTAGTGTGGTCGAGCAGTAGGCTTATCAGAGGGTAGTGTTAAGCATTTGTTGTACACACACAGGCAATAAATGAGGAACACACACTCAAGGACTTATTCCAGGCAATAGGTTTTTATTTAGAAAAATATATTTTCTTAGTTTATTTTAAGAACCACGGGTTCAAGATTTACAAGTAATACTTCAAATGAAAGGTATTTCACTCACGTATTCTAGGAACTTTGAATAAACACAATAGCATGTACAGTTTCGACAAAAGTGGCAATAAGTTATTTTAAAAGTGGACACAGTGCAAAAATCAACAGTTCCTGGGGGAGGTAAGTAGAGGTTAAGTTCATAGGTAAGTAAAACACTTACAGGGTTCAAAGTTGGGTCCAAGGTAGCCCACCGTTGGGGGTTCAAGGCAACCCCAAAGTTACCACACCAGCAGCTCGGGGCCGGTCAGGTGCAGAGGTCAAAGAGGTGCCCAAAACATATAGGCTTCAATGGAGAACAGGGGTGCCCCGGTTCCAGTCTGGCGGCAGGTAAGTACCCGCATCCTCAGAGGGCAGACCAGAGAGGTTTTGCAGGGCACCGGGGAGGACACGAGCAGGCACAGAAAGTACACCCTCAGCGGCACAGGGGCAGCCGGGTGCAGAGTGCAAACAGGTGTCGGGTTTTGTATTGAAAGCAATGGGGAGACCTGGGGGTCTCTTCAACGATGCAGGCAGGCACAGGGGGGGCTCCTCAGGGTAGCCACCACCTGGGCTAGGCAGAGGATCGCCTGGGGGTCGCTCCTGCACTGGAGTTCGGTTCCTTCCGGTCCTGGGGGCTGCGGGTGCAGTGTTCGTTCCAGACGTCGGTCCCTTGTTACAGGCAGTCACGGTCAGGGGGAGCCTCTGGATTTCCTCTGCAGGTGTCGCTGTGGAGGCTCAGGGGGGTCAACTCTGGCTACTCACGGGCTCGCAGTCGCCGGGGAGTCCTCCCTGTAGTGTTGGTTTTCCGTAGGTGGAGCCGTGGGCGTCGGGTGCAGAGTAGAAAGTCTCACGCTTCCGGCGGGAAACGTGAAGTCCTTGAAGTTGTTTCTTTGTTGCAAGAAAGTTGCAGAAGGTTGAACAGAGCCGCTGTTCACGGGAGTTTCTTGGTCCTCTGAGGCTTCAGAGGTCGCTGGTCCCTGTTGGATGCGTCGCTGTTGCAGTTTTCTTCGAAGTTGGGAGACAGACGGTAGGGCTGGGGCCAAAGCAGTTGTTGTCTCCGTCTTCACTGCAGGGCTTCAGGTCAGCAGTCCTTCTTGTTCTTTAGGTTGCAGGAATCTAGTTTCCTAGGTTCTGGGGTCCCCTAAATACTGAATTCAGGGGTGTGTTTAGGTCTGGGAGGGCAGTAGCCAATGGCTACTGTCCTTGAGGGTGGCTACACCCTCTTTGTGCCTCCTCCCTGTGGGGACGAGGGCACATCCCTAATCCTATTGGTGGAATCCTCCATCCACAAGATGGAAGATTTCTAAAAGTAAGAGTCACCTCAGCTCAGGACACCTTAGGGGCTGTCCTGACTGGGGAGGGGTGACTCCTCCTTGTTTTTCTCATTGTCTCCTCCAGCCTTGCCGCCAAAAGTGGGGGCAGTGGCCGGAGGGGCAGGCATCTCCACTAGCTGGGATGCCCTGTGGTGCTGTAACAAAGGGGGTGAGCCTTTGAGGCTCACCACCAGGTGTTACAGTTCCTGCAGGGGGAGGTGAGAAGCACCTCCACCCAGTACATGCTTTGTTCCTGGCCACAGAGAGACAAAGGCACTCTCCCCATGTGGCCAGCAACATGTCTGGTGTTTGGCAGGCTGGCAAAAACTAGTCAGCCTACACTGGAAGTCAGGTATGTTTTCAGGGGGCATCCCTACGATGCCTTCTGGGTGTATTTTACAATAAATTGTACACTGGCATCAGTGTGCATTTATTGTGCAGAGAAGTTTGATACCAAACTTTCCAGTTTTCAGTGTAGCCATTATGGAACTGTGGAGTTCGTGTTTGACAAACTCTCAGACCATATACTCTTATGGCTACCCTGCACTTACAATGTCTAAGGTTTTGCTTAGACACTGTAGGGGCATAGTGCTCATGCACCTATGCCCTCACCTGTGGTATGGTGCACCCTGCCTTAGGGCTGTAAGGCCTGCTAGAGGTGTGACTTACCTATGCCACAGGCAGTGTGAGGTTGGCATGGCACTCTGAGGGGAGTGCCATGTCGACGTAGTCATTTTCTCCCCACCAGCACACACAAGCTGTGAAGCAGTGTGCATTTGTTGAGTGAGGGGTCCCCAGGGTGGCATAAGACATGCTGCAGCCCTTAGAGACCTTCCTTGGCATCAGGGCCCTTGGTACCAGGGGTACCAGTTACAAGGGAATTATCTGAGTGCCAGGGTTGTGCCAGTTGTGGAGACAAAGGTACAGTTTAGGGAAAGAACACTGGTGCTGGGGCCTGGTTAGCAGGGTCCCAGCACACTTTCAAATCATAACTTAGCATCAGCAAAGGCAAAAAGTCAGGGGGTAACCATGCCAAGGAGGCATTTCCTTACACTCACCCACTGGAGAGACTTGAGAGACTGTGGCTTTGCACTCCCCAGGATAAAGCAGTAGGCAAACCACCCACTGGAGAGACTTGTGAGACTGTGGCTTTGCACTCCCCAGGATAAAGAAGTGGGCAAACCACCCACTGGACAGACTTGAGAGACTGTGGCTTTGCACTCCCCAGGATAAAACAGTGCGCAAACCACCCACTGGAGAGACTTGAGAGACTGTGGCTTTCCACTCCCCAGGATAAAGCAGTGGGCAAACCACCCACTGGAGAGGCTTGTGAGACTGTGGCTTTGCACTCCCCAGGATAAAGCAGTGGGCAAAGCACCCACTGGAGAGACTTGTGAGACTGTGGCTTTGCACTCCCCAGGATAAAGCAGTGGGCAACCCACCCACTGGAGAGACTTGAGAGACTGTGGCTTTGCACTCCCCAGGATACATCAATGGGCATGGAGCCCCCTCGTGGAGCTGGCGTCGTGCACTCATCCGGCTGAGGTGCCCTCTTTCCCTTCCCCCTGAGGTGCCTGTTTTATTTGGATCTGATGCCCCTGCAGTGTTCTCTCCGTTTGGATCGGGTATCTTGTGTGGGCCTCGCCCATGCATTTTGGGCCCAGTGGTCCACGGACTATGTAGGTGCAGTACATGGACTTGAATTCTTGGTGTACATATTTGTTAATAGTGTATATATATTTCTGAGTAATGGATTTCCTTTTGTCCTTGCGTTCTTCCAGGAGGGGTGGGGGGGAAATGTAAAATTTCAGCATGTATTGGTGTGTGTGTTGTTGTGGGTGGGGGTGTTGCGTGTGTGTGTCACTCTCTTTTCCCTCCCCCTCCCCTGTGTCGTAGGTGCAGTACTCACCGTGGTTGTTGCCGCCGGCGGTCGTGCTCCTGGTAGAGGAGCAGGAAGACTATCGCAGGGAGAATTTGGTGTTCCGGCTCCATGGCGTCCTGGTTCCTCGTGGGGTGTGTAGAGGTGAGAGTTTTCCCTTCGAAGTCCTGTTTCCGGCGTGTTTTTGTTTGCGTTCAATCCGCCCCGGAAAAGGTGGCGGATTGGCCTCTCATAACGGTGTGGGCGGTACATTGTCTTCCGCCTGTCTGTTAGCGGTGACCACCATGCTGTTTGTTTGTACTGCCATGGCGGTCGGAGTGTTAGAGTGGCTGTCTATGTTGGCGGTTTCCGCAGCGGTCATAATTCGATTTTTTTTTACAGCCGGCCTGTTGGCGGTCTTTCCGCCGCTTTAACACCGACCGCCAGGGTTGTAATGGGGGCCTATGTGCCTAATGTCTGGGTATTCAACATCACACTATGTTTGACAGAACAAGGTCCATTCAGGCCATGTGCTGTCAATCACATTTACACTATTGTGTGCAAACACAGGAATAAAGGCATCCCCGCTGACAGTGACAACTGAGAAAGCCATGGGAGGAAAGAAGTTTAAAATGGCTTTAATCCCACCTGAGTCTTTTGAACGAGGGACTGCTTATGTATGTGTTTGCCTGCTTGTATGTGTGTTTTTGTGTGAGAGAAAAGCGAATGAAAGAGGGAGAGAATCAGAACTCTTTAAGGAGGACTGTGTGGAATGCTTTGTGTGTGTGTGTGTCTGCTTGTTTCTGTGTGTGCACGTTCAAGAATATATAGTATTGTGCAAAACGACAGCAAATGACAGTACGCCATTAAGATAAATATCATTGTGTTTCGCTCTGATTTTGTGTAACGAGTTAACTTGTCTTGTTTATTTAAACATATTTCTCATGGGCCTAGGTATGTGCTGCAACTGGTATAGAACTCATAAAGTATCCTCATGTCTCACTCTTAGCCCCGCCCCTAGCCCCACCCACCACACTACTAGTTCTTGTTAATGAGTACCTGCACTTATTTTTTCCCGTTTAAAGCACTGCATAAATTAATATATTAATATGTAAGTACCCTGTCATTATTCCTTGGTATCTTCCCCTCTCCTTATTCCCCCTCCTTTCCCTGGCAGCTAGCACATTACACTGTCTGTGACGGTTCGTTATTGTTTCTGTCAGAAGCTGTGGAGCTGAGGTTATGACATCTGTCTTAATAAACGACTGGTTCTTCAACTAGGACGGAACGTTTTTCTTCTTTTTACTACACTGGCGATGAAGATGGGATAAGATCTATCTGTGCAGGGGACCGCCATACAACCTCACCTCTTTATATATATGGTAAGCCACAGCTGTGCAGCACTGTGGGATTTTTTGTCTGCATGACAAGGTTGCAGTCTATGAGTGACCTAACTGTCAAGTGTTCCTGCTCTTGCTCCTGTGATTGATGGCACGGTGAAAAGCATTCCGGAAGCTGCTGATGAGCAGCCGAGCACACTGAAATGACTCTTACTCCTGTCGGGCAAGAGGATCAGCTGTATCCCATCGAGCAGTCTTTCACTTTGACGGTGATCGGGCTGAAGCAGAAGCTCTCCGGTGAAGGCAGCAGGGCTACAGGGGCCCATTTGGGCACATACAGCAGTCTCTCTTGAGGTGAGGTATTTCAGTGTCCTCAGCCGGCCCCAGCTCCCAAGGCATCTAAGGGTAGGTCCGCTGCTGGTTCAGTGCGACAGTCAGACTTCCCTGCTGCGCCTTTGGGCGACTCGTTTGCAAGGCATCTATGACACAAGGGCTGTGCTGTGCGGTGCGTCGCGTCAGTCAGACTTTCTTGTTACCGTCCAAGCTTCGGCAGTCTGCACATAAGGAGTATTGCGCCACATTGTCACGCTTATTTCCCGTACAAGCCCCTTCTTGACGATGACTTGTGTTACTTTACTGGCTGCCAACCGGCGACAACACTGCTGTCTGGGTGTTGGCCCAGCTCGGACACATCTCTTTTGCTGCCATTTTTCCTCCTATACAATTCCAGTCAGAGCCTAGGCAGGGGTTCCGTTCCTCTTCGGGAGCCCTCACAAAATGGAGACGCGTGCCCACTTTTAGCCTGAGTGCTAGCAATTCAATAAGCCACGCTTCTAGGTGGGGTTACCTACTCGAGACAGGGCTTTCAAAAGAAATTCCTGTGCTGATTCAGAAGATAGTATTCAGTCTGCCACAGGAAAGACCATTTTGATTAACATAATAAGGACAATAGGCAGGAAAGCGAATTGTTATACTGGATGGTAGTACTATTTCAAGTTAAACCAACGTTTGCTCATTTTATACTGTTATTTATCTTTGCAGTATTGCTGTTTATTACCTATTTCTGCAATAGCTGTACACTGCACCTATCTAATATCTCATTGTCTTTGTGTGCTAGGGATTTATACACATGTTGTACTAAGGCAGCAGCCACTATAACACAGCCACCACCCTTTCTTGACGAGGTGGGAGACCCTTCTTTGCCTTGAAAGGAGTGGGAAAAACGATTTCAATCTAATCTGATTGCAATTGGGAGGGAAACAATTTCCTTATTGAGAAAACATCACATATTGCGAATCCATGGAAGGAGTGTGTACGAAAATCTTGTAACTCCTGCACAGGAAGAAAGAGAGGAAGATGAAGACCATGAAGATTTGTACACCGTGTCATTTCGGAAACTGGAAGAAGATTTTGTCAAAAATTATAGTACTCGAAAGACATAAATTATTTTGCAGCGTTCAAGGTAAAGATAAAAAGGTCACTAACTACAGAGCTTGTTTGTGAGGCACAGCCAGCTTAAGCGAATTTAGCCCATTCTGTGACTTCCTCAATAGAAACCAATTGGTGAGATGAACCAAAAATAGCAGTGTGCAGGAAAAATTATTAGCCACCAATATAGATTTGAAGGATGCTATTGACTTGGCTAACAGTATAGAGCACAAGGCGCAGTGTATAAGAGAAATGGAACTGAGTAATATATCAGAAACCTGTTGTGAAAAGTCACTCCAACAGCGAAGATCAAAATAAAGAGATGAATAATACAGAGAGAGTTCATATAGCACAACACAAAAAAAATGACGGTGGTAAAGAAAAGAAGAGAAACAAATGTTATCACTGTGGTAATAATATTCATTTAATAAACAGTTCCTATTGTCCAGCATGTTTAAGTATCTGTAGAAAATGTAACAGAAGAGGTCACTATCCCGTACATGCAGAGATGGTGAAGTAGAAAACAAACACGTATATGTTGTAGAAAAGACTGAAGACTGTGCAAACAAATTTGTTTTCCAAGTCATGACCAAAGAATTATAAGCTGGAAATGATTATCCCACATGGGAGATTTTAGTAGCTGGGTTGACGGTAATGGTATATGCGGATTCTTGCTCACCCTATATACTTATTCATTGCAAAATATTCCAAGAGAAGCTTGAAAATAAAGGCTACGGTCTTAAATGTGCAGACATAAAACCAGGAGTATAACCAAGATCATGTACCTTTAGTAGGAATGTTAAATATGTGCGTACCATTTACATATCATATTACCTAGGGAAAGATTTATATTGCTGAAAAGTGGTCAAGCCTGCTGGGTTGGAACCATCAAGAAGAATTAGATATAAATTTAGATCCTACCAGCAAGGAACCAGTCATGGCAATAAATCAATCATGTGTTTATGGTAAGATATAGGAAGAATTTCCAGAAGTGTACATCGAAGAATTAGGTCACATAAGGAATTACCACCATAAGATTCAGTTAAAGGACAATGCAGTACTATTGTACACAAAGCAAGGCCCATTACCCACTTAATGCTTGAAACTTTGAAAGAATAATTGGATAAGTTAGTAAACCCAGTTGTTATCGAATGCATTAAAAGTTCACCCTGGCTTGCCCCAATTGTAGTTGCCCAAAAATATGGAGGAAGAGGTCTGTGCTTATATGTAGATATGAGAGATCTAAACAATAACATTTGGGATGACAGATTTTCCCTACCAATGATAAACAAAATGACTAGATGATCGGAGATGCAGGCTATTTTAGTGTTTCTTCAGTATACCCTCAAAATGAGTCACACCCAGATTCAAATTCTCCTACCTCATTCATCACTCCTTTCAGTGCTTTCAGATTCTACAGAATGTCCTTAGCTCTGGTGTATGCAGCTGCTGTATTCCAAAGGGTTATAGATTAAATATTAAAAGAAATAAAAGACATACTTTATTTCCAAGATGATATCCTAATATATGGTAATTCTGTTGATAGACAATGTTACAATAAAAAGAGTCCTCACTGCCCTTAAAGATGCTGGTTTACCTTTCATGCTTGAAAAATGCCAATTTTGCATAGATTCTGTCAATTACCTACAACACCAATTCCAAGGAAGGGGTAAAACCTAAACTAGATCTAGATAATAGCGGTAAGAGAGGCACATCCACCAACAACAAATGAAGAATTGAAATCCTTTCTTGGTCTAGTTGATTATATGATGAAGTTTGTAAATAATTTTGCAGATCACACTGCACCAACGACAAATCTATTGAAGAAAGATACTGATTTTGCAGGGGATTATACATGAAAAAAATAAAAAATCCTTTAAACTAGTCAAACAAGCTATTATAGAGGCCCCTCACTGAGAAAGTTTGACAATAAACACAAGACCAATCTAACCACAGATGTCAGCGGGAAGGGAGCTGGAGCTTCTTTGGCGCAGATTGTAGTTGGTAAGGAAAAAATCATAACTTTTTCTTCAAGGATTCTGAAAAATGCAGAGGTCAACTATTCGGCCATAGACAGAGAAGAACTGCTTGCTATTGGGCCATATCCAATTTCAATTTTTTTTGTGGGGATTACCTTTTACATTGAGAACAGATAATAAACCTCTTACGTATATCTTTGCTACCAAAGGGAGAGAATGATTCAATCCTCGTAGAGCCAAGCAGATCATGTGTCTGGAGGGGTATACTTCAAAACTGCATTTATCCCAGGTAACAAAAACATTGTTGCAGAATGACTTTCCTGATCTCCTTGGATAGGGGGAGATGAGGAAGAAGTGTTGAAAGAAAAAGACCCTATTCTACAAATTACTCTCCAAGGCATTACAAAGGAGGACTCAGTCAGTCAAAATACTTAATTCTGTTAGTAAAACCAAAAAAGTAAACCATACAAAGACAATAAATAAATTAAAATGGCAAATTACCATAAAATTGTTACATTAATATTAAAAATACAAAGCAACAGAAAGAAACTTCAACAATTCAAGCATATTTTCCTGCCTCTAAGGGCACCTGACGAAAGCTAGCCACACTGAAACAAACTAAAGGGCTCACAACATTTGGACGTAAATCAAGGCTGCTCTTACTTCACAGAATCCCATCACCCTTAGCAAGGGTACAATGTAACAGAGTCGCAGATCACTATAATGATTGCAAAACCTAATAAAGTGCAAATTGTCTATGTGGGAGAAATTATCGCATGAGCAAGGCCCTAAGCTGTCCACAAGGTGTTTACCCTCAAGCTCCCCTAAGAGCTATTGCAAGAGATTCAGTCTAAAGCGTGTTAATAAAAGCGATGATGGGGTCTTGTAACCACCATCAGGTAAGGCTGCACGGAAAAAAACAGTTTTCACAAGAGTATGAACCCTGACAGAAGGTTTAAAAAGTTCTATAGTTTCTCTGTCAGCTTTGGCTCTTACAAAATATTGATTTTTGACCCAGAACAGGTCTTTGGTAATCTTTTCTGGAGACCTAAATAATACAGAGCAACTCAGTTTTTATTTATTTAATTTATTTATTTTGAAAATTTTCTATAGCGCTGGCAAGACCCTGAGGGTATCAGAGCGCTTTACAACAGTATAGATAATAAACACATGAAAAACATAAGAATCACATTACAGACCGGTTATACAGTAGGGTTCTCAAGGACAAGAAGATAGCGATCCGGCAGTGGTGGGGTGGGGGGTGAGAGATTCTTTTTGGTGTGGAGGTTGGTTTAGGAGGTATTCTTTAAGTAACTTCTTGAAGATCTGATGGGAAGGGTTAGATCTGATGTGGATAGGTAAGGAGTTCCATATTCTCGGCGCGCTGTTTGAGAAGGAGCATGACCAAGTTTTTTGCTTCTTGGATTTTGGCAGGAGGAAGGTTTCTGAACTTCTTAGAGATCTTGTTTGACCTGCTTTCAAGAGTTTTTTGGCAAGGTATTTTGGTTTCCCAGTGTGAAGGGCTTTGTGTGTTAGGCACGCAGTGCGGAGCGAGCAACGGGCCTCAATCGGGAGCCATTTAAGACTCTTCAGGGCCAGGGAGATGTGGTCATATTTTTTAACTCCCGTCACCAGTCTGGCAGCTGCGTGAAGAGTGGATCTCATAGGGGCAAGTTGGGATTTGGCCGTGCCGGTAAGGATGGAGATCCCATAGTCTAGTCTTGAGAGTACCAGTGCTTGTGTGGCCTGTTTGAGATCATCATGGGGAATGAAGGATCTGATTTTGTGCAGAAGTTTAAGGCCGTGGCAAGCGTTGTTAGCGTTCTTCATGATGTGGTCCTGCATAGTCAAGTTGGAGTCCAGAGTGCTTCCCAGAGATTTGACTGTGCTCGACGGGGTGAGAATACATTTGAGAGCGTCAATGGATTTTAGTCATTCTTGCAACTGAGGGAGCTGGTTCGATTTTGAAAGGAGGAGTATTTCCGTCTTATCTTGGTTTAGTTTGAGATGGTTATGGGAAAGCCAACAGTGGGCTTCTTTAAGGGTGTTGTTCAGACGGTGGATATCTTCTAAAGAGGATATTTCAATATAAAGTTGCATGTCATCAGCATAGAGATGGAAGGGGATATTGGCTCGAGCGAGAATGGTGGTAAGAGGGTCCATGTAAATGTTAAAGAGTGTGGGAGAGAGGACAGATTCTTGGGGGACTCCTCTGGTAATTAATGAGGTGGGCGAGGTCGAGTTGAGTAGTTTTACTTGTTGCGTTCAGTTTTGTAGGAAGGAGGAAAACCAGTGGCGGACTGTACCTTCAATGCAGAGTCTCTTCTGGAGAGAGTCCAGAAAGAGCTTGTGGTCGACAGTGTCGAAGGCCGCTGTTAGGTCTAGGAGAATCAGAAGGCAGGGTCGGTCGGAGTCAAGGGAGTTGCGGAGGTCATCTACTATGTTGAGGATGGCTGATTCTGTGCTACAACCTTTACGGAAGCCTGATTGTAGAGGGTTGAGGAGGTTGTTGTTATCAATGTGATGGGTTAGTTGTTGGAGAACACACTTCTCTAGAGTTTTGGCAAGGAAGGGAAGGTTAGAGACTGGTCTGTAGTTATTGAGGATGTTGGGGTCAGCTCCTGGTTTCTTTAGAATCGGCGTGATTTGGCCTAGTTTAAGGCGGTCAGGAATCACGCCGGTTTGAAGGGAGCTGTTGATGATCTTAGTCTATGTCGGGGAGAGGGACTGGATGAGTTTTTTTGCCAGGGAGGAAGGGAGAGGGTTGGCTAGGTGGGAGGATGTTTTGGAGGTGGACATAAGTTTGGAGCTGTCCGATATCAGGAGGGCTTAGAAGGATCCCCAGTCGGCGGGGGTCGACAGCTGCATCTGGTTGGGGAGATGGATTTCAGTTTTGAGGGGCGGGTTGTCAGAGAGGGACGGGACAGGGATTAAAAGTGTTAGTGGAGGGTGGGGGGGGGCTTTTTGATAGAAGGGGTATCCAGTACTAGGGCAAGCTAAATCTCGGTGATATTATTGTTGAAGAAATTAGAGAAATTGACACAAGTGTCTATGGTTGCAGGTAAGGGGTTGAGAGGAGATTTAGTAGTGTGTTGTTTGATGGTGTTGACGAGCTCCTTAGGGCGGTTTTTGGCTCTGTCTACAGCATTGCAGAAGAAGGAGTTGTTTTCGTTGTATATGTGTTTTTTGTAGCTTCTCCATACTCTTCGGAGTTGCTCCAAGTGGGTGGAGGAAGGGTCGGATCTCCAGAGTCTTTCGGCTGCTCTCAGTTCTCTTCTTTCTAAATTGAGATCATTGTTGAACCAGGCTCTGGGTGGTGTGTTTCTCAACATTTTCAGTTTCAGTGGGGCTAATTGATCAAGTATGGTAGTTATAGTCGGGTTGTAGTGGGTGGTTAACTCCGTAGTTGAGAGGTTGGACGAAGGGGGCGGTAGTAGGGAGGTGATTTTTTCTTCCAGAGTAGATAAAGGGATTTGGCTATTGTTCCTTTTCCATTTAAGTGTCTTTTGGGAGTGGGTAGTGTGTTGGGGGGTATAGTTGAGATGGAAAAGGATGATCTGACCAGTCGACAGGAAGGATATCATCAATCGTGAGTGAGTCTTTATGCGCTATTATCGCATCTAGAGTAGCTCCTTTCATGTGGGTTTGGCCCTTGCAATGTTGGTAAAGGTCGTTGCTGTGAAGAAGGTCATTTAGGGCTTGGATGAACGCATTGTTCTCGTCATTCCAGCGGAGGATGAAGTCGCCCAAGATGAGGGAGCAGTGCGTTATGAGGTCAGCTAGGTGGTCAGCAAAAGGTAGAGTGTTACCCGGGGGGTGGTAGAGAAGTGGAAGGTCACCTTGGAATTGTCACTATTCTTTATGGAGGCATTACGGTGTTCACAGGAGTTGTAGTTGAATGAGTCTTTTAACTCTATTTCTGTGTAATTTTTGTGGATGATGGCAATGCCTCCCCCAGGGCGGTCTTTTCTATCTTTGCTGGAAACTGAGTAGCCGGGAGGGACGAGGATGTCTATGATCGGTTGAGAGAGTTCAGTCAGCCAGGTTTCTGTGACAAAGGCAATGTCAATGTTATGATTGAGGATGGCATCAGCAAGATCTGTAGCGTGTTTGACTGCTGATCTGCAGTTAATGAGCATGCAGTTTGTATGCTGATCGATTTTGGAGTCTGGCATGGGAGGGATAGAGGGGATATTAACAAGGTGAGCTGGGGGTCTGGGTGAGGAAGGCTGTATGTAATGTCTCCCTAGGCCAGTGATGACCTGGATGTTGGAAGGGGGATTCGGGATGGGTAAGAGCGAGTTGTAAGAATGAGCGAGTTTAATAGCTTCATTGTGAGACAAAGGAGAGATGGTTCTTCTTGGTCTTGAGGTGTTTAGGTGGAAGGGCCTGGAGGGCCAGAAGAGACTCTGTTGGGTGGTCATGTCCGGCAAAGGCGTGTGTGTCTGGGTCGGGGAGGGGTGCATCAGCGGGTTGAGGCTTCTCGCTATCATGTTGATGCCCTGTATGACGAGTTAGAGTTGGGATTCAAGATTGGAGAGCTGTTCATTGATTTTTGAGGAGGAGGTGGGTTTGGAGGGGGGTGGGAGAGGAGGTTCCTCTTTGCTGGGGTCTGAAGCGATTATTTCTGATTGATTTTAAGATCCCTGGGTAGTAGGTGATAGGAGGCAGTAGTGGAGTGTTTGGGATTGGTATCAGGGAGTGGGTTAGAGGTGGTAGGGGAGGTGGGCTGAATATGAGTCACTCTACGATTCATCAAGTCTAGCCTGTTAGTGGGAGGTGGGAGAAGGGGGTTGGGAGGGGAGACAGTGTTGGGGGAGTCTTGGAGAGGTTTGGAGAGTGAAAAGGTATTGTGTGAGAGGATAGTGAAGGTGTGGGATGGGGAGCCTGAACAGATGTTGTGATTGAGGGTTGTAGTCTTAGGGGAGTATGGGGCTTGGTCAGGGGGAGGGGGGTTGATGGAGATGGGTGAGTCAAACAGGATGTGGCTGGAGACTTTGGGAGCGGAGGGGGAGCTGGGGATGGTGTTGGGGGGGTTGTGGGGGTAGAGTGGAATACCGAGTGGCTAGTGGGGGGTTGAGGGTGTGGGAGGGCTGACTTTAAAGAAGGGAATATGGATTCAAAAGCACGGAAGTTAGTGTCATTAGCTTGAATCATGATGGTTCCATTTCTGAAAATGGAGATGATGACGTTTCCCTGGAACTTGGGAGAGCTGGAGATTGAAAGTTTGCAGCCGTATGGGATGTTGGTAGTTTTAGAGGGGAGGAGGTGGCTAGTGAGGAAGGTGTTCCATCTAGCTGGGCGTTTGGTGAAGAAGATAAGATCTGTTATTTTCGGGCCTTTAGAGGCATTGTAATAGGTGTCAGCAATAAGTAGCTCTGGGTGTTGCCTGATAAGTTTGCGCTTAAAGTTTTCCAGCGCAGTGGAGGAGAGGTGGTTAGGGGGAGATATGGAGGAAGTGTTGGGCTCGTGGGGTTTAAGGAAGGAGGAGATGGGTGAGATTGTTGGTCCTGTGGGGATCAACATCATGTGCTAGTGAAAAGCCAGTGCTCGGTAACGGGTTAAAAGGTCGCTAGTGGAGGTGGAAGGTAGAGGGTGGGGCAAGGTTGGGGGACCGGGGTTGGGGCTCTAAACGGGGGAGGGGGATCTTCATATAATGTTCATCCTACCTTGGTAATGATGCTCGAAAAGGGTTAAGTGGGCCTACAGATTGTGTTGGGTGTAGGTACTTGAGAGATTCATATTAAAATACCATTGCTAAGTGTGAGGCAGACACAGACGATCTCGTGTGGGAGGGTGGGAGGAGTGTGGGAAGGTAACCACTAGCTAAGGATGAACGGTGGAAGGCTTGCATCTTGCAAGAGCTACACTGGCCCCACTGACGTGTGTCTAGGGGAGAAAGATGGCCCCAAGGAAGGGGGGGGAAATGGGCGAGGCCGAGGAGAGCGCGCCATCCAGAGGGGAGCCAATCTTCCCTACTCACTAATAGCTCTGAAACACCTCTGCTGGAGGAAACCCCAGGGTCATAACCTGAGCAGCCAGTCCTTTTCCGAGTGGAGAGGGCAACAGCAAAACGTGCAGTGACTGAGGGGGGTCTCAAAGGGTAGAGGCAAGTAGGTTTAGAGAAGGGGCCTAGGCCAGACCATGATCACTCAGCAACAGGGTTACAATGCATTTGCCATGAGTATCGGGATAAGAAATTCAACAAGTCTCAGACAAAGAAAAGGGCAGAAGTTACTCCAGTAAAAGTTTACCTGGATGTGGATCACTGTGAACTGCTTTCCCCGAAAAACAGTGATGGTCAAAAGAAGGTCCAAACAGGGAAACAGGGCAGAGTCAGCATGATTATCCCGGCAGAAACAAGGATAAACTCACCGGGGGCTCCATATCCGGGAGTTCGGTCCTTGGCTAAGCATCAAGGAGGGCGAGGATTCCGGCGTTCTGCAGGCGAGGACTCCGATAGGGAAAATGAGCCCTCCAGCTCGGAGGGAACGAGGCTCTCGGCTCGTGGAGCCGGCACTGTGAGTCCGAATATATGGCTGGCCGCTGTGTGGGGGTCAGACAGCAGGAGATAGGCGAGACCAGGGCAAATCCCCCAGGCAGGAGCCAGCCGAAACGAGGCCGGCTCCAGATCCGGGAGAAAGAAGAGGGGCCCTGTAGAGGACCGGTGCGGTGCACCAGAGCCTGAGGCGCAGGTCAGGCAAGGGACCCGACTCCGGGGGGTCCGCCTGAACGGCACCGTGAGTCGGAGAAGCAGCACTGAGGTGGACTGGTGCAGTGGCTGGAGCCTGAGACGAGGCAATGGGCGAAATCCTGTCATCTGTAATCTGCCCGGCTCCAGCTCCGTGAGTCGGAGGAGCAGGCAGTCTCAGTGGCGGGCAGGCGTCCTGAGCCGGAGGCATGGCTCTGGCAAAGTGGAGACCTGAGCTTGTAGTGGTCTCAAGCAGGCAAAGAATGGCAGCCTGCTGGCGAGACCAGAGACGCGGCTGATCCCCGAAAATGGAGGCCTGATCCAGTAGCGGTCTCGAGCAGGCAAAGATGGCAGCCTGCCGGCGAGACCAGAGAAGCGGCTGATCCCCGGCGGTCAGTGTACATTTAATATAATAAGAGCCATAGAATAGTGCAGCCTTTCTCTAAGGAACAACAGTCTCTGATGATTGCCTTAAGTCCTCCAAACTTGACCAGATTTTAAACCACCCTGCTAGGGGCCAAAATGACGACCTATCAGATATATTTCAACCCCAGTTCTTCATAAGCTATGAAAGTGGCTACCAGCCAAGCAGCCTTTCTGTAAGGTTGTTCTCCACTCTCTGGATCTCTCTACAATCTTTATAACCCCCATAAATCACTCCCATAACTAATGATGGATATGCACTTGGCTTGATAAACTTTAATCATCGCCTGTATGGGTCTGGCCCCCATTCCTTCTGCAAAATCAAAAAATGAGGCTACTGATGTGACCAAGGAATTTCGTTTAATCTTTCTCTGTGGTGCCCAAGAAGCCCTCTCATCAAAAATCACTCCCAAGTACGGAAAGGTAGACATTCTAGACACTTCTTGCCCTTCTCCAACAATTATTTTCCCAGACTTATCTCTATGTCCAATGGCCATTGTGTGGGATTTGAGAGTAATTAGTGTTCATGTCTAAGAAAGACATGAATTCAATAAAGGAGTTTAGAAGGCGCTGAAGACCCACAATTGGTATAGTTATCAAAACTGTGTCATCCAGGTATATTAGTGCAGGGATAAGCTGCGACCCCACCCAGGGAATGTCTTTAAAAGCCCCACACAAAGATCGACCAAGGTTGTTAATATAGAATGTCGATAAAAGTTAGGTTAAAATGCAGCCTTGCCTAACCCCATTATGCACCATTAGTAGGGACTTTAAGGACCTAGTCTGATTATATCCAACTGTGGCTGTGAGGTCCGGATGGAGTATATGGAGAAAGTTAGCCATATCGCAATCAAAAACCTAGGGCAATCAATAAGGGCCATAGTTTGGCTTGATTGACACGGTCAAAGGCTGAGGATAAGTCCTTGAAAGCTAGATGGATCCTCCCTCTCTTGGCCACTGCATATTTGCTGATTATCAAGTGAAGTGTAAGGCACTGGTCCAGAGTATTGTTACCTTGTCTAAACCGATACTGGAGGCAAGAAATTACATTATTTTGTTCCAACCAATCAGACAGTCTAACTCAAATCACCCTGCGCAAGACCATGACTGTCAAGTCCGTAAGAGAAATCGGCCTATAACAACGGGGATCGGATCGGTTCCTCCTTTTGAACACTGGGACAATGAAAGCTCTCAGCCATAAAGCAAGGAGACATTTTCTCTGTGGGAGGGGGTTAAACACATGGGTTCGAATTTTTGTCCAAACCAGGGAATCCTGTTTAAATAGTTCAGTAGGGAACCCATCCAGGCCTTAGGCCTTGTTCTTGGCCATTGTTGCAATAGCGGCTGTTACCTCTTCCTCCGTAAAGCAGAAAGATGGATCGGTTTTCCAGGCTCCTGTTTGTGGATTTAAAGTAACATCTGGTGAACAAACATACATCCCAGAAAAAATGCTCTTTACACACATCTGGGGAAATGGTACTAGCTGCTGCTGTACTATTTGATATTCCAGCAAAAAAGGCTGATTTATAATTTCCAAAAACCTAGCACTATTACTGAAGATGTGAGGGTGCAGAAGGTCTTCCCAAGCTTTCTCTTTGGTTTTTCTTTTCCAGGTTAACAAGGTATATTTGAAGATCTTTCTTCTCCTAGTTATTTTAACCCTGTCTCTATGGGTACTCTTCAGCACGATGAATAAACTTTGATGAGCCTTAGCGCAACGGGAGCCATACCATCTGTCACCTATGATAACCTCAGGGACACTAGTAGTAAAAGGGTTATTTGCAATTTGTAGGCTAATCCTACTAAAGGCTCTCTAAGGAATGCTTCATACACAACTGAATATCAAGTCCTTAGGTAGAGTAGAGGGTACTGAAAAAGAGTCAAGCTGGACCTTGCTCCATTTTAGTCTATGTCCCTGATTATGGGGTACAATCTCACTGTTACAGTGGCCAGTATCTTTACATAAATCATATGGCCACCCCTATTCCAATCAATCAATCAACCAATCAGAATTAGTCAAGTGAGGCCCTGTCTCCCATGGGGGTATCTGGGTGCTGGGGTGTGAGGACTCTGTCGAAGTGCCAGGTCTTGAGTCTCTTCCTGAAGTCTGTGAGTTTTGGTGCTGTGCGGAGGGGGAGGGGCAGGTCATTTCAGGCTTTGTCGGTGATGCAAGGGACAGAGAGGAGGAGTGCAGGTGTCTACTGCGCTGGAGGAAGCTCTGTCGGTGGTTGATGTATCCAGGGCCTAGGTTGTGGAAGGCTTTGTAGGCATGTGTGAGGAGCTTGAAATGGCATCTCTTCTGGATGAGGAGTCAGTGGAGGTTTCTGAGTTCGGGGTGATATGGGTTCATTTCCAGAAGCCAGGACGAGTCTGGCTGACAAGTTATGTATTGTCTGAAGTCTTTTGAGGAGCTGGGAGGAGATGCTGGCGTAGAGTGTGTTGCCAAAGTCGAGTCAGTTGGTGAGGAGGGCATGATCCATCAGAAAATTCTCCAAAGACAAGATAAGAGGGTTGGGGTCACTAAAATGGGACAATTGGATCCTGAAGCGGTGCTCAAAAATTGGATAAATAAGCTGAAACAAACATATAATCAATTATTCTATTTGTCCCTCTATCAGTAAAAGTGGGGACAGATTCTTCTTCTAATACGTCTCTAGTGGAAACCAGGTTAAAATCAGAAGTCACATTACCAAGCATGGTACCCTTCAGAGAGTATTCAAAGTGATCGACCAGGTTAAATTCCAGTGAGTTAAAATCCTCTGAACTATAACAGTCCAAAGGACATAAGTGCAAATTAAAATCACCCAATAAAATAACCAAATAAGGCAAATTATATTTCTCATCAAACTCCTCTAGGAAGGACCTTAAAGCCCACAAATGCTCTGTGGGAGTTTGTATTATGAATTAATAACAACATTAAATATTTAATAACAAAATGCTTGGTAGACCCTCAAAATCTAACCAGACAACTAGCAAATTACAGGAACCGGATTCCAACTGAGTGGGGGTATATTGTTAATGCAGAGATACCAAGGTAAACACACTACCCTTTGCCCAGTCAGCAGAAGATGATGTTGCAGGTGAAAAAAAGGAAGTATAGCTGTCCAAATAAAAAAATGTTCTGGGTCCCTGGTCTCCTGTAAGCCCACAATCTGGTAGTGTGAAATTGTTTTTATCCAGGCCTCATTATTCCTTTTATCCCCATCCTGGCAAGGCTCCAGCTGCAGACTTTTTTAACGGTAGGACTCTTGTCTATGTCTGACTCTTGTCTAAGTCCTCAATCGTGGGAGCGGCACTAACATAGGCTAAACCCTCAGTAGTCTGCAGGGGGCTTTTAGGAACAGCAATAAGCCACTCATTACTATCTATGTCTTCCAGCACCTGCAATTCGTTTTGCAGCTGGATTGGCAATATAATACCATTGCTCGGGGGATCTTTTCTACCATTATGCTGGGTGCACACATATCTGGGATCCCCTCTCCCAAGGTTAGCTGCCGGGGAGTAGAAAAAGCCCAGGGGAAGCACCTATATTCCCGGACCCTGCACATCCCTAGCAGCACAGCTCCGTAGCATAGGCCTGGCAGTATCAGGGTGGCTAAAGTTTAATATTATATAGTCCCCCGCAATTGATTTAAAGCCAGAGCCCTAAGCATCCCACTCACCTGGCCATAATGATGTCACCACAATCATATTGGTTCAAACTTCCATTGAGGGTACACCAATGTTTGACACTACGGATAAGTTCATGAGTGGATTCCGAAACACTCGACCTTAGGGGGAGGTGGGGCACCCGTAAGAACAATCACCAAGTAGAGGATTTGAGGGGAGATGTAAGTTCTGGCCTGGGACACGTGGCTGTCTTCGGGCCAAGAGAGGAAAGGCCTCAGTGCTTCTGACAAAAGGGATCTGACAAAAGTTGTTGTTGTTAAGGCCTCATAATAGGTTCATCAGCTCTGGAGGAATCACCCATTCCTGGGTTTGCGCCTAAATGACTCATATCACACTGTCGAGTAGACGAGGGGTGGAGTACTATATCTATGTGGCTTCTTGACATTGCAGATAGGTTTTCATCAGGCTCTCATGTGATCTTTCTCCAGGTGCACATTTGGCTAGATTTGCAGTGCAATTGGAGTCGATGTTTGTTAAATTGTGAGATTTATGCAAAGGCAATAGATGAGATTTTATTTATTCCAGAGATGTATGATAGATCTAATTATTTGGGCTTGTATGATTGCTGAGAATCTACTGTATATTTCCTCAAGGTTGACAGATCCCAAGGATGACATTGCTACCTCCCTTCCAAAACCAGGACGACCAGTATGGGGGTTTCACCCGGACAACACAGGCACTTGACTTTTTGCTTTTGGTGGATGTTTCAGATGGAGAAGAAGGGCTAACAGGTCTCAAAGATGCCAAAGACAAACAAGCAGTAACGGTAGCAAAAGTGTCATTTTGCATAAGAGAGGAAACAATAGCGGTTACTATTTCCTCAATGACTTTTCCATGGATAACCTGCTTTAGGCTACAATTAAGGGCTGCTTCAATACGGTCGTACCCTCCCCCCTTGACTATTCGCCTGCCCAAGCTATAGCCTACGCTCAGTAAAGGCTATTTCATTAGAAACAACCCCAATGGCTCACTCCAGCATAGTGTCAATACTTGTAGGTTTACATGCTGGGGCAGAACAGCCCACTGTTTTCCTCGTGCCCATTATGGCTATATAACGAAGAACTCATCAGGATATTCCAACTGTCATTACTGTTCTGTAAGAAGCTGTGGCTCTGAGGTTGTGACATCTGTCTTAATAAATGACTGGTTCTTCTACTACGACGGAGTGCTTTTCTTCATATTACCACAGGCCGCTTTTATTTTGGTTCCCCGGACTATTTTGTGTCCCAATCTGACCCTGAATGTTCTCTGTTACACGTGTCATTTCCCAGCAATAACTTTCAAACAGTGGAAGCAGGAAGCCATCATAGAAACAGGATTTCCTTTTCTGTGTTCATGAACACTCATAAAGGCTGCACAGAAGACGTTTTTGGACATTACCACCCTGGAAAGAGGCACTGTTCATTTTATGTGAACTATTTTCTATCCAAACAGAGCCTGCTAACAATGAATACAGGAAAGGGTCTCTGTTTAATGATTGCACCTGACACCCCCCCTTTTCTTAAGAGCTGCACATCGCCTGTGAAGACGATTTTCACGAGACCTGGGCATCACTGGTTTCTGCACAGTATCCGTGATGGATACTGTCATTTAGCACTGATGTCCAAGGCCACAAGTACTTCTGTACTCGGACTCAAAAAAACAGATTACTTGATTTGTGCAGTTGACTTTCCAAAGGGTAACACAGGCAAACAGTCTAGGTTTGCTCCAGGAAGTGGTACATGTTTTGAACTCGGACACTCGGACTCAATGTCCAGCCGCAGTTATATATATATGATATGGATGGGTCTCATTTTTACACATGGAAAAGCAAGGCAGGTAACATAACAAATAAGCATTGGCAAAGCCAATAGGTCTCGCCTCTACAAGAGCTATTGGCTTTGGAAATGTGGTTTGCCATGTTGTGCACCAGTGTGGCTGCTGTCCAGCAAGGCCAAAAGTTAGTGGCGTAGAGTGTCAGAGTGGAGTGGGGGAATGGAGTGTCGTAGAGTGGATTTGTTGAAGTGTTGTAGAGTGGGGTAGTAGAGTGTCGTGGAGTTGACTAGAGGGGAGAGGAGTTCAGTGATTCAATGGCAGAGAGTGTCATACAGTGGAGTGGGGTGGAATATGGTGGAGTGGGTTGGAGTGGAATGAGGTAGCAGAGGAGATTGGAGTAGAGTGCAGTGGATTGAAATGGGGTGAGGTGGATTGGGGTGGATTCGAGTGGGGTGGATTAGATTGATTGGGGTGGGTGGTTTGGATTGGAGTGATAGGGCTGGGGTGTGGTGGACTGGACTGGACTGGGGTGGAGTGGGGTGGATTGGGGTGGGGTGGATTGGGGTGGAGTGGATTGGTGTGGGGGTGGGGTGGGGTGGATTGGATTGGAGTGGACTGGAGTGCGGTGAACTGGATTGGAGTGGGGTGGATTGGATTGGAGTGGGGTGGGCTCGATGGATTGGATTGGAGTGGCATATATGGGGGGAGTGGATTGGATTGGGATAGAGAGGGGTGGACTGGAGTAGAGTGGGGTGGATTGGAGAAGAGTGTGGTGGATTAGAGTGAGTAGGGTGGATTGGAATAGGGTGGAGTTGAGTGGAGTGGATTGAATTGGGGTGGATAGAAATGGGGTGGGGTGGATTGAATTAGTGTGGATTCGACTGGGGTGTGGTGGGCTGCAGTGGGATGGATTGGATTGGGGTGGGGTGGACTGGATTGGGGTGGATGGGATCCTAGCGGGGTGAATTGGAGTTGGGTGGAATGCATTGAGATGGGGTGGTTTGGAGTGGGGTGGGGTGGATGGATTGGAGTAAAGTGGATTGGACAGGGATGGGTTAGGGTGAATTGGGGTGTGGTGGATTAAAGTGGATTGAATTAGAGTGGTATGTATGGGGTGGTGTGGGTGGTTTGGACTAGAGTGAGGTGGACTGGGTAGGAGTGGACTTGATTGAAGTGGGGTGGACTGGACTGGAGTAGGTTGGGTTGTATTGGAGTAGAGTGGTTTGAATTGGAGTGGGGTGAGAAGGATTGGAGTGGCGTGGGTGGGACTGGAGTGGGTTGTATTGGAATGGAGTGGATCTAACTGGAGTGGGGTGGATTGGAGTGGAGTGGATTGGGGTGGTGTGGATTGTATTGGAGTGGGGTAGACTGGATTGGTCTGGATTGGGGTTGACTGGATTGGTATGGAATGGATTGTGGTGGATTGATGTGCTGTGAATTGGGATGGGGTAGGGTGGATTGGATTTTCAAGAGGCGAATTGGAGAGGAGCGGATTGTTTTGGACTGTAGTGAGTTGTTTGAGATTGGAGTGGGGCAGGTTGCAGTGGGGAAGATTGTTTTGGATTAAAGTAGGGCAGACTGGAGGGGGTAGATTAGAATAGGGCAGACTGAAATTAATTGAAGCGGGCAGATTGGAGTGAGCAGTTTGGAGTGGCACACATTGTTTGGATTGGAGTGGGGCAGACTGGAGTGGGCAGATTGTATTAGGGTGGATAGGAGTGGGGTGATTGGGTTGGTGTGGGGTGGATTGGATGGGAGTAAGGTGGACTGGAGCAAAGGGTGGTGAACTGAATTTTGGGGAGGTGGATTGGAATGGAGTGGGGTGTATTGTTTTGTATTGGGAGTGGGGCAGATTGGGGTGGGACAGATTGTAGTCGACTGGAATGGCACAGATTGGAGTGGGGCGGATTCAAGTGGGACAGATTGTTTCTGATTAGAGTGAGGCTGATTGGAGTGGGGTGGACTGGAATGGGGCGATTTTTTTTTATTAAAGTGGGCAGCCTAGAGTGAGATTGGTTGGAGTGGGGAAACTATTTTGAATTGGAGTGGGGCAAATAGTTTTTGGATTGCAGTGGTCAGATTGTTTTGGATTGGTATAGATTGCTTTGGATTGGAGTGGGGTGAACTGAAGTGGAGCAGTTTAGATTGGTGTAGGTTAGAAGGATTGGAGTGTACTGGATTGGTGTGGATTGGTGTGAGGTGAGGTGAGGTAGGGTGGATTGGAGTGGGGTGGATTACAGTGTACTGCATGATTATATGTTAAAGCAACATTTCAGAAATTACACATAATAAAGAAACAATGTCACTTGGCAATATTTAGAACAAGATAATCAACATTGTTTTAGAACACCACCTACAAGCAAAAACAAAAGAAAACACAAGTGCAAAGTGAGAAAAGACGACTTGGCAAAATAAAAGAAAGTTAGCTATAAAAAAAAAACTTTGCAATTTTGTTTGTTCTGCTGGTCACATTTTTGACAGCCACACACCTGTTTGCAGGGCATTAAAAGTTAAAAAGAACAAAATAGTACCTCAACTACATCAGGAGCAGTGGATGGCCTCTGATTAAGTTGAATCAATCAGTGCTTGGGCCCTGCTCCACACACAGGAATGAAAATGATGCCAGGCCTGCAGTGACGAATCACAAGGCTGTAAAGCAGAGTGTCACGCAAGCCAAAAAATAGTAAGTGACAGGCATGCTCCAAGCCCTTTATTGTAAACAAAGAGCTGCACGAGATATACACATGCGCTAGAGCATGTATTTGCAGACTCAACCCTAAAAACAAGGAGATTCTGGTAACCTAATCAGTGTGGGTAACAACCACAAAACAATTATAACACTCTGTAAAGTGCTACTAAACAAATATTTGTGGGCTCTATTGCTACTGTTATTCTATGGAGACAGGTTTGGGGACCATCACTGGATTGAGTAGAGTGTTACAGAGAAGAACAGCAGAAAGTGTTGTGTATTGGAATGGATTAGTGTGGAGTCGCTTAGAGTGACATACACTGGAGTGGCATAAAGTAGAGTGGACTGGGGTAGAGTACATTGGAGTAGAGTCTTGCAGAGTATAGTGGAATACAGTGCAGTGACATCGAGTGCAGTGGCATTGAATTCAGCTGTGTATAATTCAATGTCATAGAAAGCAGTAGCATAGATTAGAGTGGTGCACAGTAGAATGCAATGGCGCAGAGTGGAGACGCGCAGAGTGAATCGGTGCAAAGTGGGGTGTGGTAGAGTAGAGTGGCATAGAGTAGTGGAGAAAGGAGTGGTGTAGAGTTGAGTGAGGTAGAGAGCAGTGGCATAGAGTGGTGTGGAGCAGAGTAGCACAGAGTGGACCAAAACAGAGTATAGTGCCATACAGTGCGGTAGTGTACAGTATAGTGGAGTAGTGCAGAGTACAGCTTCGTATACTTCAGTGGTGGAGAGTGCAGTGTTGCAGAGTAAAGTGTCAGAGAGCAGTGGTGCAGTGTGGAGTTGCACAGAGTACAGTGATGTAGAGTAGAGTGCACTGGCATAGAGTGCAGAGGCATGGAGTGGAGTGGAGTGGAGTGGCGCAGAGTTGAGTAAAGTGGTGTGGAGTACAGTGACATAGAGTAGATTGTTTCAGAGAAGAGTGAAGAAGAGTGGAGTGGTGCGCAGTAGAGTGCAGTGCCATAGGGTGTAATGGCATAGAGTAAAGTGGTGTAGAGTGCAGTGACAGAGTGCAGTGTAGTATTGTTATCCTTTTCTATGCTTTTAGTCTAAAGTGTACATTTGTTATTTGTTTCTTTTCCCTTCTATAACCTGTTATTTTTACTTGTGTTATTATGGTATGCTCCTCCTCCCCCCGCTTGGGCTCTCTTTCCTGTTGCCTGGAACACTGGTTGGTGCTCTATCTGGCAGTTAGTGGAGAGCAGCCTGCTTCTGGTGTGAATGGAGTTTCTGTTTCCTATAACCTTATCTAGGAACCATATCCAGGAATAAACTTCATGAAAGAAGACACAACCTTGTGCTGGTCTGGATTCACTTAATGTTTGCTTTCTGGGTTAATACCTACTTCATGCAGTAGTGCAGAATAGAGTGGCGTACAGTGGATTGGCAGAGTGCAGGGGCATAGATTTGAGCATTACAGAGTAAAGTGCACTGGCATAGAGTGTATTGGCATACAGTGCAGTGTTGCTGAGTAGCGTAAATTACAGTGGCGTACAATGAAGTTGTGCTGAGTAGATTGGTGTGGCCTAGACTGGAGTGGTGTACAGTGGAAAAGAGTGCCATGGTGTAGAGTAGAATGGCAAAGAGTGGATTAGTAAAGAGTTGAGTAGTATGGGGTAGAGTAGAAAGGCGTAGCATGAAGGGCCGTAGAGTGGAGTGGTGCAGAGTGCAGTGATGTGGAGTGGTGTAAAGTGGAGTGGTGCAGAGTAGAGTGCTGTAGTGTAGAGTGGCGCAGAGTAGAGTGGAGTGGCGTAGAGTGGAGTATTCATGGTGTGATAGCATACTGCCATTACAGACAACACATTTTCAACTGAACTCACCATTATATTTGCACAGACATACTGTTTTACCAAAGAAACTATACAGCACACAGACAAAAATGAGTGGAAATTGCATCACCTAGTGCAATGATTTGTTTTCATCATAGTAAAGTATTTGTTTCCCACACATTCAGAAATAACATAAAATGTGCTTCATTTATGTTCCTAATTCTAACATTTTCTGAAATACTTAGACGGTTAATTTAAATGTTTTTGTGTCGACCACGGTCTTTAAATGGACAGCAAATATGACGAGATAAGAAAAAGAGTTTAGATAAAGGAAGTCCTTGGAAGGATAACGTAAATGAGGTTTGGGCAAGAGAAGGTATGAATTCAAGCCAGACAGCCTAAAACAAATAAAGACAGCAAATGGAAAGTTAAAAATGTTGAGTTACAAAGCCAATGGCAAGCACCGGGCAGAATGTATTCCTAGGTCAAAATCCTGAATGGCCCCAAGATGACTTTAGCAAAACAGACAGCTGTACTGTCAGGTAGGCTGCGACCTAAAAACCATTAAGCCAGAAAGCTGCAATCTATCTAAAAGTAGTCAAGCTAGAATCATTTGTCTTCTATCCCCTCTCTGACCTCTGTGCTAATAGGAGCTAGTCCCATTGACCCACCTGAGCAGAATAATATTAATAATCATGATAATATATTTGCTGTTAGATTGTCCCTCATAGTGCACGTCTTCCATTCATAAGTACTGTAAACAACTGGTATCCAAGTAATTGTACTCAATTTACTGACTTTGCAAGGACGATGGGCTAAATGGTTTTGTCAGAAGTCAAACTTGTTTCTGCAGATCACAAAAAGTGTTAGGGGTGAGTGTTAACTCTCTGAGCCATCTTGTCGGCAACGCAGGACAGTGGAACTCTATGGTAAGATCACAACAGACATCTTCGTAGCAGTACTGGACTGCCGTTTTGCAAAGGGAACCTAACTGTATGCATGTATGTATGTAAGCGCGCACGTATGTGTATGGTATGTCTACAGAATGAAATGAGGCAGCGGAGTGTAGTAGACATGGATTTCCGGAAGAGAAGACAAATTGATGAGGACTAGTAATCTCGAGGTGTCCAAAGAGGATTAAATTGGGAAAAACTGTAAGTATACAGAGACAAACCTCAGATTCCAGTGTTAATGACTGTGTGACCCGTCTTCAAACTAACCAGTGGATATGTTTCATTGTGGAATTAGAGTCGAACTTCTACCTCAAATGTTAATTTCAAAGCACTCCTAATTAAAAGCGCATGACATCCCACAACAGAAAGGACTCTGTTAAATGTGCATGAAAACTGAGCATCACAGGGATTTATGACCTGATGTATGAAACACGTTTGTAGTCACAAACCCTGTGTTTGCAGAGTTAAGAGGTTAGTGACCACAGAAATGTGTTTTGAAATGCACTAAACCAATCGGGGGTGTCTGTGCCTTATTCTAATTGGCAATTATGAGGCGGTGTGAAAGGGGCATCCCCTCTTAACTGAAATTTGTAATTACATGTATCAATGGTTTGTGAGCAAAGCTGCGGTCGCGAAGCATGGATAAACTACCGACAACCAAGATCGGATGATAATTGATTCACAAAAGGGAAGGTGTACCTTGGGGACAGATTCCATTTTGGAAATCTTGTTGGGCAGTGTCACCAGGGCAAGTGGGATAGTACGATGGTAGAGGGAATCGCTGGATGCTTCCCCTGATGACTTTCCAACCAGGAACATATTTTTAAAGAAGCACCTGTCCCTTTAGTGGAAACGGGCAGCTTTAAAAAAGACTGTTGGTAAAAGCAGATGCAGGGACAGACTTCTGATGCCACTCGCAGGCCACCATCAATGCTTTCGCTGAAAATCACAGGGGGTTGCAAATTATAAACAATACTCAACAATATTTAATATAATATACTATGTTCTAATTAAATATTATATTACAATATAATAATAACATAGCATAGATATTGAGTATGTAATATATATTTAATAACAAATACTCAAGCACATCATTTTGCGACTTGGACAATTTACTATTAAATGTCTCTATACACAAGTTGCATTTCAAATTGTATTCTAGTTCCTAGTCCAGTCAGTGTGCAATTTGCAAATCCTGTTTTGTGACCAAGGATTAGTACATGTCCGAAAGAAAAGAAGAAGCACCAGGCATATCCCAATTTCCAAACAATTAAGGCTTTCACAGTCCCAACCTACAATCGTCACTTAAACCAGCATATTCAAAAACAACTCAACACTGAATAACTATTCTAAAGAGTTTTAGATTCTGTGGGGCCAGTTGACCTTGTACACAAATATTCAGTTTCCATCCTGTACAGCAGTAGAATTTTGTATGTGAGCTTCAAACAAATTTATCAGCACAAGAAAGAGAGGCAGAAAGAGAATGGCCCTTCTCATCTCACCTGGGCACTGATGTGGTAACCTGGCCTGGAAATTGGGTTATATGAGCAGAGGCCTGGACACTATGACGGGTAATCTAGGCATCTAGCATAAAGGGGCAACATGGGAAAGTTTACCTGGGGATGGAAGGGGCACCATGGTCACAGAGATCCTTAAACGGATGTAGAAAAGCGACCTTTGCATTGTGGATGATCATCAGATTAAAAAGAGGTAAATTAGTCTATGATGGGCACTGTTATGGACAAGGTACTCGGGCCATGATAAGTCACCTGGGAATAGAGGCCCTTGAAATACATACGAAAGAAGGAGAACACGCTTTGGAGGCAGTGATCCAGGAATGGAGGCTAGTGAACAGAATACACACAGAGAAATCTTAGCATAAACACCAGTGACTTGGGAATGGTGTGATTCCATGAGCACAGTGTGAGTACCCAGAATGTGAATACTAGTGCCTGGTGATGGAGCCAGTGAATGAGCAAAACACATGATTTGCGATAGAATCATTAAAGATGGTAGGGCGAGATGAGTTAGGGAGAATTCAGGGGAGGTAGACATCTTGGAGACTGTTTGAAGAGTGGGGTCCTGGAACATGACTACTGAGACATGCTATCCATAGACTGACAAACCGTCCCTTAGACGCACTGCACCACTGGCTAAATGCAGCTATTAATTCATAATGAAAATCACCAAATATGAATCATTATTTTATTAAAATCCATAGGGTTGTTTTTCATGATTCAATAAACTTATCATAGGTGAGTGATAATCCTCGGGGGGTGTTCAATGGATATAGTTATTGATCCTGCATGATAACTTTATTAAATCACGAAAATGCAAGGCATGAAATTCTGTGAAATCAACATTACAGATTAAAATAAGAGGATGATTCAAATATAAACATTTTTGGACTGCATTTGGTGATTTTCATTACGCTATTAATAGCTGAATTTAGCAAACAGTGCAGGCAGTGCGTCTAAAGAACTATTTGTCAGTTGATGGAGAGCTTGTCTCAAAGGTAATGTTTTGGGACGTAGGGTGCACCTTGACAACACACTAACATTTCCCAAAAATAGGTAAGAGTGAAGTAAAAATTCAGAGTGTAAGATAGGAACTATTTGTTTGTCTTTGCACATTCCACAAGATGTAGAAGAGATATCTAGAAATTGAGAAAGAAATGGGAAAGAGTGGGCAGGCACTGTAACCCAAATTGAATGGGGTTTTGGCACTTGAAGAATTAGTGTGGTGGGTGTTCTAGTGAAAATTACAGCCACAACTGAAGCAGGAGAGATCCTTCATTGTACACTTACTCTGATGGCTTCTCCTTGCTCTGCTTCAAGCTCTCTGACAATGATTCTTCAAAGACCTCCAAAGCATCCTCAGAAACACACAGCAGCCGTGTGATGTGAGTGATCAACACCCGGGCACGGGCATCATAGTATCCTGCAACAGGAAGGTGGAAAAGGTGCCACATGAGAAGAGCAAATATTATACTGCAAAGCAGAGTCAGCTTTAGGGCAGTGTGATGGGTGCAGCCACAACTGGCACTGAGCTCAGGGGCGGTGTGCCTAGCAATAAGTAAGGGTTTAAAACACCTTCTGCAGAGTTCCTTGTGTCCAGTAGTTTTCATGCAACAAAAAAGTCAAGATAAATTTGTGGATTAATGTTTTGGCTGGAAAGTGATCAAAGTTTTGTCGAGTGGCACTTATGACTCATCATATCAATCAAGCACTGAATTTATTGCACTGTTGACCCATTTATCAAGTATTCAAAGCAGAAAGGCATTGCTATCAATAACTTCTTCTAAAAGAATATAAAAAAATATTATTCAGCGCATTGACTGCTCAGATGTCCAAACCATCTGTTCAACAGTAGCCACCTCAGAAAAGACTGAGGGGGCTCACTTTGTTCTGCAATCCATAGAGGGCAGCTTAAGCCTTCTCAACTCATTAAAATCAGATGAAGGAAAAATCAACCCACCATTAATAGTGAAGGTCATCTCAGGCTGCACCTTTAAATCACTCCTTAACATCATCAACATGTCGTCAACCCAACAGCTTCTTACTTCACCAGGATCTTTCATGATCAGATAAAAACCCTCCTTTTCAATTAGCTTAATATGTACTCCAACAGCTAGCCAACTATCAACCAAAGACACATCTACTATTCATCGATAAGATTATCAAGAAAGCACTCATCACATTACTCAAAAAGAAACTAAAACACACTTTTCCAAGACTACTAGCCTGGAATCATACCCCCCAAAACAGCACTAGGCAACCCTAATCTAAGTGGTCTATGACAAACTCCAAATCACTGCACTCTTTGTCTCCTCATCCTGCTGGAACACTCTACAATCTAAGACGCTATTGACCACAGAATTCTACTCAACAGCTTTTCTTCAAGAATGGGCTGTAAAAATAGCCCACTGAGTACTGGCGGCCTCAATGAGACTGAGGTTGATACAGCTCATATATCTACACAGGGTATACTATAGCCCCACAAGAATAAGCAGAATGAAGCAAGGTTCGAACCCACAATGCTTGAGATGTAGGTTAGAACTGGGAACTTTTTTTCACATGATATGGGAATGCTTATTCCAACATCAAATGACCACTGTGCAGATATTTCGAACAAAATATGTGATATTTTATCCCTGGTCTTCAGTAAACAGATTGTGCCAGGGTCTAAACAGATATTACTGGCCTTGATGGATGAATGGGGAGCCAAAGACACCAGACTATTGGCAGCCATGGGCTTTATCATTGCCAAGAGAGATTTGCTTGACCCTGGAGATCAGTACTAGCCCCATCTGTGGCAGAGTGGTCTCGGGGGACAGATTACTCCTCCGAGGCAAAGCAGTTTGTGGACAAATCATAGGGAACTCCGGGGAAACAGTCTGGGGCAATTGAATTAGTTACTGTATAAATGCTACTGAACGACATATATGCAATTACTGTAAACCACATAGATATGCCAAATCTAATTTAGAGGCGTTGTTCATTGTTGTACATCTAAACTTCCTATTTTTGACACTGGTATTTGGGAGTAACACACTAAGAAAATCAATAGTGTTATAAAAAACGGGCATCAGCTGTCCTTTTTCTAAGTGGTACACAACCTACCAGAACAAGAGACCCTGCTCTTTCTGATGAGCACTTCGAGCTCAGTCTGGACCTATGTGGCCTACAGGGTCTAAAAGAATCCATCCAATCTTTACCCGTAACGTAAACCACTGAGAGTCGGTCCTAGCTGACAAAAATGTTAAGATCCCACAATATTTGGATACTTCTCGCATCTACTAAAAAAAAATCAAATGTGGAAGTGACATCAACTTGCTCAAGAACTGGAGGCCACCATCCAGGCTAAGATGTCTCATGTGCTTAAAGCTCAACCCCCTGTTAACAGAAGTTGTGCTAATCATCACGACCAGTACAAAGTGCAACTGGTCAACTGTGCCAGAATACAAAGAATTTACATCAACACCACGTCCATCTCACAAAAGGAAATATAATAAAATGACACAACCTGACAGGCACCAACAAACAATGCTCTGTAATCTGTAAAGCGAAAGCTTCTCTCCCTGAAGCAGACTTCAGAACTGCATTTGAACCTGTGACTGTCAACAGAGAGTTACCCATCTCACTAGCGTTGCAGAATTGTATCAGACCGCCTGAAGAATGTCCTTCATGCCACTGACAGGCTTATAAAGAATCTAAGGAAGTTTGTCAGAATTCCACCCACCTACGAAAAGTCTACTGGCACACTCCACAAATCGCCTTCCAAGTCTGTTGTATCACCTTCAAAGCAGTACACATGTACCCCCACCATAACTGGCCTGCAAGAATAAGATCTTCCGTGGACTATGTAACATTTGTAGAAGCAGTCATATCATACTTGACACAAAAAATGCAAGTAGGAGAGTATAAATATGTCTGTTTTTGTGCAGCAATCTGCGGATCTGTAACACCACCTACACTCAGATCAGTTAAGTTCCCTCACTCCTTCTCTTCAGGAAAGAAGTGAAGAGCCTCCATTTCAAGCAACAGCTCACTGACTTGTTACACTCAGATGCGGGATCTCAGGTGTTAATCTTCCTTGCCATTCTGCTTGAGTCTCCAACTGTTACCTCTTTCTTTTGTGTTCCTATCGTCTAGTCAATCATAATACAACAATCCATTACATTGTAGCGAGGTTGAGCTAAATACATCCTCCTCACATACATTTCACATGCACACTTGCCACCAACAAGAAGGGCTTGAATCTCAGCACCACGGCTGCTACTGTTGGTATCAGAAGAAGGTGCCTATGCATCGTCAGACCACGAGAAGGAACTGTTAGACTTATTGGTATGTAAAGGTACGTTAAGAGATTTGAACACTGTAGATTATGACAAATGTGCTATATGGTGATGTATAAAGCAAAAGAGATATAGCAAATTCTATTGACGAAATGAAAATCTGACTCACCATCTCGCAGCGAAAAGGTGACAAGATCCTGAAAGAGAAAAGAAAAAGCAATAAATGTGGGCAGAAGACAGATCCATGAATTACAGACTTAGAATGAAAAGACCCATAGATACAAGGGAGCCTGAAGTGTGTAATATGAGATTTTACTACTACAAAAGCGAGAGACCATCGAAATGGTGCAGCAGAGAAGCAGGAATGGAATAAGGAATGGTAAGGAAGCAGTATCCATTATGGTCAATGAAGGTCTAAGGGCCTGATTTAGACATTAGCAGAGGGGTTACTCTGTCACAACAGTGATGGATATCCCGTCCGCCAAAATCTAAATCCCATTTTATCCAATGGGATTTAGATTTCGGCGGACAGAGTATCCGTCAACATTGTAACGGAGTAACCCCTCCACCAATATCTAACATGTGACTCCTGGAGGGATTAAAACCAAGTGTCTCAGCTCTACTCTGCCACAGGCATGCAGGGCCTGGTACTATGAGAGATTTAGCCACAGGCTGGAGACTAAGAACCCAATGACGGGGCATGGTCCACATCTCACCTCTAATTAACCAAACACAAAAGACATGAACAGAGGGCTAGTTCATTCATGTTGATTAGCTTTGTGGTGCAAAAATAAGGAATCAAACTTAAGGAGAGGTTACCGTGTTGTCCTGTGCTTCAGTGACAGCCATATAGCCATTAAAACATAGTCAATCCATTGATCACTCAGCTAAGAACACGCTGCTTTTAAAATGCATCCAGCTTGTGCATACCTGCCTGACCACACTGCAGGGTGTAAAGAACAATCCAGCATTAGGATGAGAAACTGTTAGCCTGCAACTTCTGGCCACAATCACCCATCTAACATTAGCATCAGGCAATGCTGGGCAATCCCTTCTAGTCTGGTCAGCTGCATATATCACAACCAACATGAAACAGACAGGTCAGGCTTTATAAAGGCATAAACAATGGGTAGTGAGCTAACTTTGGGAGTCAGCACACCTGGACTAAACTTCTGATATAGCTCTTTTGCAGGTATATCTTCGTGATATTTGGAGTGGAATTCCTCTGTCTTGCTATGGCAGCAACAGTCTCTATCCTGCCTATGGTTTGGTGTTCCAGTCTGCCCAAACCATAGGTAGGATAGAGACACTACCTACACATTAACTAACGGCATTTGAGAACACTACTGTAGGAATACAGTTACTGACACCAGTCGTGTGCACTGGATTAAACAGTTTGGTATGTTGCTCCTTTTGCGTCAACTCACTGTCCAAAACATCAGAGTTGATCAATAAATGTCTTATATACATGAAATGAAGCAAGTTTTGTGCACCACAGCTGACATGGAATCATCTTTGATCGTAAGGAAGTGGTCATAGAAAGAAGTACCTGTGTGATGAGGGCTGGGTTCACTTTCATTGCTGACTCTTCAAGTAGCATCTTGGTGAAAGTGTCAGTGCCCTCTCCTCCCAATCCACTAGCAAATGCCTCCATGGCAGGAAGTACAGAATCCGATAACGCCAACCACATCACTAAGTCTTCAAGAAATTCAGTACAGAAGGACCTGAAATACAAACCAGAGTGGAACTGTTATGTTGCGTGAAGCCTTTGTAATCTGCCAAATTCAATTAACTACTGCATTGAAAAGGAATTAACAGTCCAGTATATAACTGCAGGTGTGGTATTAAACCTATTTCCCATCGGATTAAGCCCTGGTCCAACGTAGCTCTCAAGGTATTGTTGAAATGCAGGGGGCAATAAAGTCTTTTTGAAGATAATGTAGAATTTACTTGGGAAATTATCAGTCCTGGTGGCCTTGGCTAAGGGAGCATAGAGTATGACTTCTAAAACATAATCATGGCTGTTCATTTTTTGTTTTGCCCTGAAGATATTGAATGTAAGATAAGAGTCTAAAGCTTTTTATGTTTTGTTTTGCTCAGATGATATTGAAGGTAAGATAAGAGGCTAAATAATGTTCTATCAGACAAAAGTAATCCAGCTTTATCGCCTAAGGTGCATAGGTGCTGATAGCAGTGGTGGGGGGTAAGATGTGCATTTATTTCTGGATCTATCCAAGTGTCTAGAATGTGTTGGTGGGTGCTATTTTTAGGAGCCAGCTTTGCCAATGCTGAGCCAATATTATTGCTTTGTCCAAACTTTTGAAATGTAGATGATGGAAACTGTTGTAAAGTGCATTTTATTAGAATGATAGTGATCTGAGTTTATACAAAGTTTGCAAGTGGATCTAAAATGCCATGTCTCTGCTATGTTTCACTATGAAGTGTGCATAGTTCCTAGTCATCTTTCTTGTGCCACTTCAGATATTAGATGATAGACTTTAAAGTATGACTGAGGGCAAGTGCTCTTAGAATACCCCATATAATGATTCAAGAAGATGAGAGAAGATTATTTTCAAGAACTCTTTGAATTATATTCTCCATATTCTCCATGTACTCACTATGTTGAAGGATTTTATATAGTGATGGTTGAAAAGGTCCAGGAGCGGTATGTGTTCTGGGACCTGGGATGTTTTCAGTGTAGAGTAAGGGGAGTATGGCCTGAAATCAAATTAGGATTAAAACAGATGTGCCTCTGGCATCCTCACTAGTTGTTTTCTCACTAGAAATTAATCTATTCTGGAGAAGTGAAGACATACAGGGATAAATAGTTTAAGCTCTTTCATTTGGCTATCTGCATCTCTCTGGGTCAAAAAGACCCAGCCCCTCCGTCAGGGCAACAGTGGCTTGATGAACTTGGACCATATAACTATGCATCCTTTTCAGGGCAAAGAAAGCAACTGAAATTCCCAGATAGGATTCAATTAGTTTGTACAATAACTGTTGAAAGATATCTGTAGAACTGTGGACAGTGCAAGTAGATTGCAGTCTGCACATCAGATTCTAGTCTTTTGCATACATGTAAAGTTGCGCTTACGGTGCATTAACTCACACGGGATACATTTTTTCTCGAGGCAGGCATTAAGGGCTTTTACAGTGCTGAACGGAAAGCATGTGGCAAACTCCACGTTCTTTTGTCTGATAAAGCTAGCTTGTTATTCAAAACCATTGCCCCTATAGCCATAAACCCACTATTGATTATGGTTAAAGTTCCAATCATGTTAGAAAGCCAAACACTCTATCAAAGTAGACAGCTTTCTCATCTCCATATCATATAAAACTATACCTAAAGAGGGTATCATAGAGCCAAATACCGTAAAGAACTAAGCTTAGCCCTTTCATGAGTCATTATTCTCTTATTATCAATGCAATTGATATCATACACCTTCGGAAATACCAATGCTAAGTAGCAACTACCTACTCAGTTCATTGGAAGCTAAAGCAAGGCATTTTTCCTTTCCCACAAAAATAGGATCATCCATAACATTGAAACTTTGAACGCAATCATGTGACTTCACTATCTGTGGTCTGTGCACCTGCTATTTCTGTCTCACCACAATTTTCCCTTCTGCCATAAATCTAGACTATATTTTGGATGTATTCCTGACTCATTATTTTCTACTCCTTCTCCCAACCAACCATTTTCCTTTCTTTGCCCTCCTCTTCGTCTCTGTCTTTCTTTCATTAAATTTTCTAAAAAGTCCTTCTTGATCCAATTCAATTTACATTAGACAGTCAGTTAGTCAGTCAAAATTCTTTATTCGGCAAATTACCATAAAAGCACAAATTCATTATACATAAGAAACATTTTAAGACACAATACATAAAATGTAAAACAGCGGTAATAAAAGGCCTCACCTATGTAGGTTACAAACTAACTTCAAATTAGTAAATTCCGCATTCTCATAAAATGCCTAAAAGCAATGACAATGTCATGATCATATTCAAATATTATACACTTCCACCCTAGATTAGTATACAACTGCTTCAAGCAATGCGTATCGTTTTCTGATAGCAATAGCTACTCTTAAATTTTTTTAAATAGTATGACAAATTTCAGTAGGTTTCAGTTGTTGTACATACATCAAAGCATCCTCATAGGATGTAATTTGTAATTTCCGTAAAAATGGCAATAAAAATGTACGTCTGGGAGCAGAATAGAGTGGACAAAATAGAAAGAAGTGACGTGCACTGTTTGGAAAAGGTATCACAAGGACAATTCGGAAGCACTTTTTGCCAAGTACTTTGCTTTGGAAAACCCACTCTAAAATGTATCAAGTTTAGTCTGAATAAAACAAGAAGGGAATATTCTAAAAAACGTGTAAACCAAGTTAAGTAAGGTTCCATCCGGGTCGTAGTTGAGATCTGGACATAGGGATCAAACGTTTTCAGTTGCAAAGCCCCCTGTAATCTCTTGTTCAAAATATACTCAGAGTATTGAGTTTTAACCAGATCGTTCAGAGGCAGCGGCTCTGGGTGAGTGAACATATTCTCCAGGCCTAAATTCCGGAAAGAGGTTTGTAGGTATGAGAGCCACGGAATCCTGTTAAAATTGGCCAGTTGGTTACAGTCGGATAAACAATCCTGAACCAAACTAGCCGCAGGATTCAACCATGATTTCAACCATAATAGAAGTGGGGCAACACCAGTCAAATTCCCAATCTAACTTAGTCCCAATTCCTCATGGCAGATCAAATTTGCTACCTTCTTAGGCACCATCAATTATCTGTGCGCAAATTTATTCTCAACACGTTGGAGAGAATCAACTTTATTCAGGCCCCACAAACCTGCCCCGTAAATAGCTGCGGATTCACATTTTGATTTATAAAGCCCAATAATCTGATGAACTGATGAATTTACTGATGAATTTATCTGCCTAATTTACAAGCAAAACGAAAAATTACTTCCAGATTTCTCACCATTTGTTGAGTCTTAAAGGTAAGATGGGAATTGCAAAGAAGAATGTTTAGATCTTGTATTTCTAGGGCCACAAGTCATTGCATACGTCTTCGTGAAATTTACTTCCAAATCTAAATCTTACATGAAAATTAAGAAATAATCCATCAGGCTTTGAAGGGCGTTGGCTGTACGGGCGATTAAAACCGCATCATCTGCATACAATAAAACAGGGAGCTGTCTCACACCCATTCTGGGGAAACCATTTTTTATTAAAAAAACCATAAAGGCCATTAATATATAACAAAAATAAAAACGGTGCTAAAATACAGCCCTGTCTGACTCGTCTCAGGGAGGAGAAAGGGGAAGACCTCTCACCGTGCAAACCATACTGCACTGAAATTGCCAAATCAGTATATAAACGTTTGATTAGCTCCAAGAAGTTCCAATCAACCCCCATGAATTCCATGATTTGCCAGAGCTTCTCTCTATTCACTGGGTCGAAAGCACTAGATAAATCAATAAAAGCCAGGTGAATAGATTCCTTCCTAGTGGTCACATATTTACTCAGAATAAGGTGCAAATTTAGCGATTGTTCAATAGTGCCTAGACCAGGTCTAAAACCATATTGGATTGGAGAGAGAATCTTTGCCTCCGCTGCCCAGTCCTCCAGTCGGGTCAAGATCACATTCCCCAATATCTTAGCAGTAGAATCTATGAGGGAGATTGGCCTATTGCAAGTTGGGTCTTGCCTACTGCCCTTTTTAAAGATAGGGATGATGATGGCCAATTTCCATGAAGGGGGGATTTTACTCATTACTACACTTCTTAATACGTTAGTAACTAAAGGTCCCCAAAGTTCCAGCATAGACTTGAAAAGGTCAACAGGGACCCTATTTGGCCAAGCAGCTTTACCTGATCACGAGCGATTGAGTGCTATGATAACCTCATGTAACTCAAAAGACAAATCAATAGCAGTCGTATTGGAATCCACAGAGCTCTTATTATCTCTTTCATCCCCTTTAAGTAATAATCTGGATGAAAACCTCTAGTAAAATGGGTCACCCACACTGTTTCTGGTATCAAACAATCCTCCTCCTTATTATTCTGGTCCATAAAATAAGGGTGATTAACGACCCTCCAAAATTGTGTAGTGTCCTTCAATTCGGTAGCTGCCATAAACTCATCCCAGGCTCTAGTCCTAATTTTGTTTTTCCTCACTGCCAAAGCTGCCTTATATTGAACCCTGGTTGTTCGAACTAAGTCACGGGAAAATTGAGTCGATCTAAGAGCCCTTTTCAGATCTTTATGGGCCTTTGGACAAACAGAATTGAACCATTGACAAACCACTGGGCCTCGGGTGGGCCTGTCACTCACCAGGGCCTCTGAAATAGCATAACATAGTTGCGCATATTCTGATACTAAATTATCAGGGGTAATTTGTTGCGACAGGAATAAGTTAATGGAGTCCAATTTGTGTTCAATAATTTTCTGATTGAATGTTTTGGGGTCTACCCTTTCCCATTGCATACGTAAACCAACATTTTTATTAAAAACGGTTACCCTATTCAATTATCTATTAGTTATGGCTGTTTTACTATTACATACAATTTTAATGGATAATGGATTGTGATCACTAGCACAGTGCGTTATTATCTTGAAATCAAGGATTAAATGAAAATCAGGGGTGCTAATGAGGACAAAATTAATAATGCTCCCATTAAAATTCCCCGTAAAAGTTGGTATTTTATTAATGAATGCAATTGCCTTATCTCTAGCATAAACAAAATCGAGTTTGTAGATGAAAGTATTCAAAATTTCCCCTTGATTTGTATGAGTAAAATAAGTTGACGTCTCTCTATCCTCCATGGGGGTAAAACAGGCATATGGAGCTTCCAGGTTACATAGTGGCGTATTGAAATCCCCAGCCCATATAATAATAAACTTGTTATCCTGGAGCTTGTCAGAAGAATCCAGGAAGTCTGTGACCTCCTTGAAGCTTCCCTCCAAAAGGTCATTTGGAATATTATCATAAAAAAAGTATTATCAAAAAACCTTTACTCCTTCAAATCAGCAGTAGGACAACCATAAAGTAAGGTGAAGACCAAATTAAAGAAACCTCCGTTTTGGGGAGATGCAATGAAACAAGAACCATAAGTCCCCCACTTGCCCTTCCCGCTGAGGAGGGGGTTGCCGGTTGGTATACAGAATAGTAACCGTCCAAGAAAAAGGGATCCGTTGACCAGGTCTCCTGCAAGCAAATCACATCATAAGAGGATATAAATCCTAGCCACTCTGGGTTTTTTGCCTTTGACCGGAGCCCTGCAATATTCCAACAAAGTAGCGTTAATGACTTGGGCCCTGACCCTGCCACGGTATTCTCATCACTAACACCATCTGACAACACGCAGGGAGGGGTATCTATCTCATCAGGCCCATCCTGTAATAAACACATATCAGACCCAAGATCCTCTACAGAGCCCTCCCAAACACCTTTCAATGCCCTAGCCTTGGTTACATGTCAATCATTCTCGTCAAGGGGGGATAAGACTTGTAGATGGCCAGAAAAATTAAGTGGTCGTACTTGTGTTGTGAGCAGCCCTGTATTATAATCGCGTTGTGCTGCTTTCGGGGAAACATGTGCCGGGGGATCATAAAAATGGCTGAGTGGGAAGACTAAAATTCCCTCTTCCTTCCCAGCACAGTAAGACAAATCTGCCAGCAAGCATTTTACTAAGTGAGAATTATCAAAATTAATTACGACACAGCCACCCTCAAATACCTTTTTTGTTAGACCAACCCAATTTCCTCTGCATGCCATAAGGATCTTATCATTCAGGTCTCCCTTGTATCTAGATTTATATCTTAACCAATGGGCACATTTCCTCATTAATGCCTTAGTGTCTTCATTCTGACAAGGGTCTAAGGACAGTACCTTTGCAAGAACCAAGACATACAGCATGCATGCTGGTGAAAGTTGCAATGTCTGTTCACTGTTAGAAATAAAATTAACATGAGGAGTGGGTGGGTGGGCAGCCTGGATAGGTTCCATTTGTAGCCTCCTCAGAAGGGTTTAGCTTCATGGATGATGGTCCATGCCCATCTAATGGCGTGCCGATGATAAAACTTGAGTGGTCGGTGGTATATTGTACGATGCTTCTCCTTTTTCAGATCTGGCCTCCTCCATATAGAGATTGCCAGAGTTAGTAGAACCTGATGCTAATTGGGGGATTAATCTGGTCAAATTATTATAAAATTGGTCCAGTTTTTTATCTATCAAACTAAGTAGTTTCTCCTCCAAAACTGCACAAAATGATTTGAGTATAGAATCAACTGTATATATAAGTTTGTCCCAGGGAACTCCCTTCTCTCTATTATAAAATATAGAATTATCCATTTTCATGTCGGGGACTAAAAGATTTGGCAAGCAGAATGTTCCAAATGTAGGGAAGATTTTCTCTTAGCTCCTAGATCATGTTTAGTGGTTTTAGAGCGGCCTCCCGCTTTCCTCTTTTTCAGTGGTGGAGAGACCGCGGGGGAGAAATCAGTGACAGGCTCTTTAGGGATACTTGGGGCTTGCATATGAGGAACTTCTGTTCCAGACTGGGTAGATTGAGTAGACTTAATTGAGATAATAGGCTTGAGGGGTAAATTCTGAGTGGATTTTTGAACAGCCCCAATTTTCTCTTCAACCTGCATCAGTTCAGTTTCTATGACCCCAATAAAGGATGACAGGTAGCTAAAAATTGATGATTGGGATTTGTGTACGTATCTTCCTCTTGTCCATTGCAATCAATAATTTGCACGCCTAAAATATCCAATTTGAAACCACTGTAAACTGTACAATTTCTCCTATCCCTATGAAAGGGGGAATACAGGGCAAGTGGAAGTCACCCAGAGCCTGAACAAGATAAAAGACACCGTCGCAGCACAGTCTTGGGACAACTTATTTTACCTTAAGCAGTGGAGACTTTCTCCAATTGTGTTCCTTGTGGCTCACCTCCTCAAATAACACTTTTCAGGGGGGTGGCCCATCCTGGCCTCATCCGGTCATTGGCGGGGGAAGGACAGGCCTGCCTTTGGCCCGCGATGCAGGGTATCCAGTAGCGCTATAAGTGCTGGAAGATTCAGGCCCCGCCCCCTAGGCGTGTGGAGAGTTCTGGGACTCTGAGTCCCCTTCTGAGCAGCTGTGCGTCCAGCGACGTGGGGTATCCGGTAGCGCTATAAGCGCTCGAAGATTCAGGACCTGCCCCCTGGGCATGTGGAGAGTTGTGGGACTCCAAGTCCCCTTCTGAGCAGCTGTGCATCCCGCGACACAGGGTATCCGGTAGCGCTATAAGCGCTCGAAGATCCAGGCCATGCCCCTGGGTGTGTGGAGAGTTCTGGGACTCCGAGTCCTTTTCTGAGCAGCTGTACGTCCCGCGACGCGGGGTATCCGGTAGGGTTATAAGCGCTCGAAGATTCAGGCCCCACCCCCTGGGAGTGTGGAGAGTTCTGGGACTCCGAGTCCCCTTCTGAATAGCCATACGTCCCATGAGGCGGGGTATACGGTAGCGTTATAAGCGCTTGAAGATTCAGGCCCCGCCCCCTGGGCTTGTGGAGAGTTCTGGGACTCCGAGACCCCTTCTGAGCAGCTGTGCAACGTTAAGCTTTGAATTAAGTAAGTTAGTTACATTGATTGATATGACAAGCTATAAACAATGAGCCACTTTCTAATCGGACTTTGTTCCAGCAATCTGATTTAAAATTTTAAACATACGCACATCATGTAAAAGCGGGCCAAAATAAAAAAAATAAGATTCAGTGCGATCTTGACGATAGAACGGACTCATAATTAGACTACCAGTTAAAGAGCAGATAAGGGGTATTAGCGATTATGCCCTTATTTGGTTTCTTCTTATTGATTTATAAGGGGACGCATTAGAGGTTCGATGGACCTTTTGACTGCACTTAGACTTGTTCCCACCATAAGACTCAGTACCAGTAACAATCAATAATAATACCAATCAATAACATCAATAATCTTGGGAGTCTGTTACGACTCAGTCGTCCCATTTCCAGGGGGCGCTGTAAGGGGACTGTCAGAAGCCTGGGAATCACCTTGAACACCTATCTAGAGTCCCTTGCTGACTCCTGTTTGTTTCTCTTTTCTCCATGGTACACTTGTGTAGGACTACAATTGCTTCTTGGGACTGCAAATCCCATAATGCACAGCTTGGTAGTCAGGAAAACCCGGATTCTGTTTCCCATTGTTTTCAATGGGAGAAGTCCAGTTGCTCCTTTTCACTGGATCCTCTCCTCCAGGACTTGCAAGTGTCCGAAACCACACACACCTGAAACCTCTCCTGTGCAGCCCAGCTTGGAACTGCTTATAAGCAGCCATTTCCTCAAGCTCCCCGTCGTGCATTGGACTTCAATTCCTTTGTGTTACAGACCCTTTGTCGGATGGTGTTCCAGTTTTGTTCCTGTTCTGTTCCAGCTTGATCCTGTTTCCCGTTTCTCTGCCCTGCTCCTGATTGTTCCTGCCAGAGTCTGCTCTCTATCTCTTAGCCTTGTATCTGTTTGTTTCTTCCAAAGCCTGCTCCCTGTTTCTCTGCCCTGCTCCTGCCTTGTTTCAGCCTGAACCTTCTCTCTGTTTCCCAGTCCTGTTTACTGCTCATTTCCTACTCCCTGTATTCCAGTCCTGTCCTTGCCTGTTCCAGCCAGAGCCTGTTCTCAGTTTCCCAGTCCTGTCTCTGTTTGTCCCAGCCAGAAGTTTGCGCCCTGTTTTCAAGTCCTAGTCCCGCCTTTGCTTCAGCCTGAGCCTGTTCCTAGTTCTTGTCTCTGCCTCTTTGGTTGTTCCCTTCTGTTTCTGTTTCTTCTTGGTTCTTTGTGTCTGGTAAGTGTTCTATCAGTCTTCACCAGTGTATACGTGTCCTCTTGTGTACTGGGGTTGGCTCCTGGTTTCCAGGAGGCAATTCCAGCCTCCATCCTTGTCCAGTGTTATACGTTGTATTTCGTGCCTAACAGTGACAGTGTGTTATTGCTGTTTTCTCAGGAATCGCCACTGTTTTTCCAGCTGGACCCACAAGAGCGTGTCCTGTGTATGTAAGTACTATCCTTGTTTGTGCTCTATGGTCCAGAGACAGAATCACTTCTGCTGCCTCCTTTCTATGGGGCTGGCAGGGTGACTATCTGTAAGAGCAAACTGCACAGAGGCATTGAGATTCCCTGTCACTGTGGGAGGTTCTGCGCCTTACTCTGTGTACAACCCCAGCGTGTTTGTCCACTAGTAATCCGTTTCCTATTTGTTCACACAAGGGTTGCTCTGCTTTTACTTTCCTGTTTCCTGTGTCTGTCCATAGCCGTCCTTTCCGTGTATGCCTTTAGCTGCTCTTCTGCCCCAGTACACTACCTCTTTAGGATATTCGGTGACCTCAAGGGGTGTCCCAACCAGAGTCCTGATCAGACCCGCCCAAAACCGTGACAGAATGCACGAACCAAACATTTCAAGCTCCCCTGGCAGTAAAGGCACAAACAAACCTAAAGGCTTTCCTATCATGTTAATACACCCCTTTCTAAGCCTATACATTCTCTGAAATCCTCTAAAAAAGACCTTAGTTTAAAGGATAGACTTGTTAAAGAAAACCATAACTTGCAAGTTCAGTACTATACTGAGTGGCTTGCTAATCTTTCAATGATAGACTATTATGTTATTTGTGGCTATGACCCCCAGTCCCTGTCTGTAGAAGAATTACAAGGACGTAATGAGTTTTTGCAATATCTATTAGCTGAAGCCAGTAAGAATGTTTGTAACCGTGGAAGTGCTTTTGCTACCTCTGCACAAGACACACACACTCAAGAAAAACTGGTTAATTCCTTGCCTCATGCTAGCGCATCCCAAGTTCACTTCCAGCACTCTGCCAAAACAAAGAACCCTGACACTGTTCAAGAAGCCACACTAGGGATTCCCTTGTTTTCTGTTGAGTACTTCAGCCCATCTAGGCCAGTTTCTCAGAATTCAAAGTGCAGTGCTAACTCTTATAAAGACCTATCAGTCCCTCAGAGCTTTCAACTCAGCAGGCTAGACCCTGTATCTAAGGGATCAGTAAAGACTGTGGGATTCCCTAGTTCAACTCAAATGGCTTGTGCTCCTCCCAAATTGGATGACAGTACATCAGTCTCAATTCCCAAGTGTTGTGCTGACTCGTGTAAGGATCTACCAGTCCCTCAGTGCTTTCAAGTCAGCAGGATAGAACCTGTATCAAATGGATCAGTAAAGACTGTGGGATTCCTTAGTTCCACTCATAAGGCTTGTGCTCTTCCCAAACTAGATGATAATACACCAGTCTCAATCCCTAAAAGCTCTGCTAAACCCTTTTCTATTCTGAGTGGGTTTGAAAACAATATGGACCTACACACACTAAAAGAGCAGTTTTGGCAGATTAAAAGGCAGATATTGGACTTCAATGATGAATATGTTATAACATACACTAGAAATCTTGCCCGTGGGCTCTTTTCATCAATGCATATTTCACTGTTGGCAGAACCAGACATTCTGTTTATCTGTAAGGTAGAAGAAGTAACAGAGCAGCTTATGGAAACTACTGCAAGGCAATTTGAAAACCTGAAAAAAGAAAATGATCACCAGCTTTGGCTTAAAGAACAGTATGCTACTTTGTGTGCCTCTCCAAAGACTTCTATAGAGCAGATTGTCCCTTCTATTAATAACGGTCAAAAGACAGCTCCAGTTATAAATATATCAGCCTCTTCTTCAGACTCTCTCTCTCAGCCTGTAGTTCTCCAGTGAAAATTCCTGTACAGTTGACTGAATCTCTGACATCTCTGAGAGATTTGACACCTTTTGATTCAGAGGATGGATCAGAGTCTTCAGAAGGAAGTGTCTCAGCCCCTCTGTCAGAACAAATAAAGCCAAAGGAAGAAGAGAGTTCTGATGCAGACTCCAATAGCTGCACCTTAAGAAACCAAGATATGATTTTTCTGGAGATTAATGGCAAGTTGTGCAACAGTGTTGAAAATCTTAATCTAGTGATGACAGTGGTTCCTGCCTTGCCGTGAACAAACCTGCAGATAGTGCTGTTCAAATGGCGCACACACCAGAATTTTCAGATTGTGGGGATACTCTTGCCCTTTCAAACAATATCATAGAATTTTCAGATAATGAAGAGACAGTTCCTGTTTCAAGTGAACTAATGGAATTTTCTGACCGTGAAGAAATACCCGCAATTACTAAGAATGTAATGGACTTCTCAGAAAGTTTAAGAATCTCTTCTGTGTCAAAGCAAACCGTGGAGATTTCAGACAAGGAAGAAAGCCAGCAATCTGAAATTAAACAGCCTGTCATAAGAAATGAGATTCTTCACCTAAAACTGGACACAGATGCAGCCTCAACCACTGACCCTGACCTGCTGATCCCTTCCAATGTGTATCCTGTTTCCAGCTCCACGATTAGTGAAGAACAGATCTCTGAGCTACCGGTATCTGATTTTGATGTAAAATCAGCCACACCAATGCCACCTGCTGTGCCTCTGAAATTAAAGACTCCTGAAAACCAGCAATCTGAAACCGAAGCTCAAGTACTGAAAGATATAATATGTCCCACTAAAACTAAAGACTTGAATTTGAATCTTGTATTCGAAGATCTGATGATAAGTACTGTTCTTAGTGTTTTATTGCAAGAAACCATCATCAATTCAAAGGCTAGAGCTGAAAACTTAGGTAACAGTGTAAAGGTGATTTCTGAAGAGACTCCAGTTCTATTTCTTTCCAAAGAACAACCTTTCAGTGTTAACAGAGTTGAAGATCAACTACCTGTAGTAAAAACACTTTGCAAAGAAACCATTTCTGATACTATGAATACACCACAGAGCACTTGCAATGATGAAATCTCAGTCTTGTCTGAAGATCACCCTAAAGAATTAGCTTGTGGAACTTCTACATTTTCAGATGTTAATCCAGTTTCTAAAGACTTGAAAACTCTTGTTGCTCCTGAATTTGATACTCCGAAGTCATCCAAGACGAAAGAAAATTCTGACTTGTTCATGTTTACTTTGAGAACACCAGTTACACATGTTTCCCAAGTCTCTATGCTTTGCAAGCCTCAGACCACAATCAATGTAAATACTGCTGCAGAAACAGACAAATCCTGCTTGTCAGAAGATGTTACAGACCTTACAGTTACTAATACGCCAGTTATCTCCTCCAAAGACGGCAGTACTGAACAGGAAACTAATGTCCTAAAGAATACCGTCCATAATGCCATTCCAGATCTCCTTGCTCCTGAATCCACTTCACCAGAAACCAACTCCATGCACTCCTCCCGTATCACTCGAACAATAAAGAGGAAAGACATCGGAGCCCATATGGGTATTAATACATGCTTTGCTCATTGGAAGTTTCACCTATGGCAGGACTGTAAACTTATCAACCAAGGTTGGTGTTGGATTTTCTTGCTTTGGCTTTTCCTCTTCAACTTTTTTCAGCCAAAGGATCGCCTTCTCTTCTTGAGCGGACTGGTGGGAGGGGGTATACTGTTACGACTCAGTCGTCCCATTTCCATGGGGCGCTGTAAGGGGACTGTCAGAAGCCTGGGAATCACCTTGAACGCCTATCTAGAGTCCCTTGCTGACTCCTGTTTGTTTCTCTTTTCTCCATGGTACACTTGTGTAGGACTACAATTGCTTCTTGGGACTGCAAATCCCATAATGCACAGCTTGGTAGTCAGGAAAACCCGGATTCTGTTTCCCATTGTTTTCAATGGGAGAAGTCCAGTTGCTCCTTTTCACTGGATTCTCTCCTCCAGGACTTGCAAGTGTCCGAAACCACACACACCTCAAACCTCTCCTGTGCAGCCCAGCTTGGAACTGCTTATAAGCAGCCATTTCCTCAAGCTCCCCGTCGTGCATTGGACTTCAATTCCTTTGTGTTACAGGCCCTTTGTCGGATGGTGTTCCAGTTTTGTTCCTGTTCTGTTCCAGCTTGATCCTGTTTCCTGTTTCTCTGCCCTGCTCCTGATTGTTCCTGCCAGAGTCTGCTCTCTATCTCTTAGCCTTGTATCTGTTTGTTTCTTCCAAAGCCTGCTCCCTGTTTCTCTGCCCTGCTCCTGCCTTGTTTCAGCCTGAACCTTCTCTCTGTTTCCCAGTCCTGTTTACTGCTCATTTCCTGCTCCCTGTATTCCAGTCCTATCCTTGCCTGTTCCAGCCAGCGCCTGTTCTCAGTTTCCCAGTCCTGTCTCTGTTAGTCCCAGCCAGAAGTTTGAGCCCTGTTTTCAAGTCCTAGTCCCGCCTTTGCTTCAGCCTGAGCCTGTTCCTAGTTCTTGCCTCTGCCTCTTTGTTTGTTCCCTTCTGTTTCTGTTTCTTTTTGGTTCTTTGTGTCTGGTAAGTGTTCTATCAGTCTTCACCAGTGTATACGTGTCCTCCTGTGTACTGGGGTTGGCTCCTGGTTTCCAGGAGGCAATTCCAGCCCCCATCCTTGTCCAGTGTTATACGTTGTATTTCGTGCCTAACAGTGACAGTGTGCTATTGCTGTTTTCTCAGGAATCGCCACTGTGTTTCCAGCTGGACCCACAAGAGCGTGTCCTGTGTATGTAAGTACTATCCTTGTTTGTGCTCTATGGTCCAGAGACAGAATCACTTCTGCTGCCTCCTTTCTATGGGGCTGGCAGGGTGACTATCTGTAAGAGCAAACTGCACAGAGGCATTGAGATTCCCTGTCACTGTGGGAGGTTCTGCGCCTTACTCTGTGTACAACCCCAGCGTGTTTGTCCACTAGTAAACCGTTTCCTATTTGTTCACACAAGGGTTGCTCTGCTTTTACTTTCCTGTTTCCTGTGTCTGTCCATAGCCGTCCTTTCCGTGTATGCCTTTAGCTGCTCTTCTGCCCCAGTACACTACCTCTTTAGGATATTCGGTGACCTCAAGGGGTGTCCCAACCAGAGTCCTGATCAGACCCGCCCAAAACCGTGACAGAGTCAGTAATTTCCACGCACCTTGACCCCTTCGGCCAAGAATAACCACACCTTTATGTAAAATTTGAATATTTATTTTATATAGTCTCAAAATCAAATGATAAACATACAAAAACAATACTGGTTGACCGACTTGTCTAAAGAATCTCAATTTAATCAAAGTGTGGCTCACTACACATTCCAGGATTACAGTGCAAATCAATAGCAAGAGAAATAGCATACATTTGGATTCAGCAAAGAAAAGACATCAACTGTTTTTAATAATTAGCAAGCTTCATCAGTGAGTCTCCTAACTAACCTTCCGATTAGAATAGCATGTTTGGGCTTCAAGCAAAACAATTTAGTCAACACAAATTTGGAAAAACATCTAACTATGGCTCTATCAAAATTAGCGGTTGGTACCTAAAGACAAAAGCAAACAGACATGGCAATCAGTAACAACGTCTTATACCTTGCCTCAGTATGGTTCAGCAAGCTGCGGCAGTCTTCATCAATTAGACATCTGTTTGTTCAGCAAGACATCAGGACTCAGCAATAAAGCTCAAGATAGAACTGTCTCAGGAATGGACAATAGAAAAGGTACTTCTTGCATAAGATTAAGAAAAGTGAGCTCTCTTTCTCTGCAGTTTGGAAAGAATACAGCTGTACCCTCTTGGTGCAGTCTGGCTAAGTTAGATTCCCTAAAACTTCTTCCCATGTTGCCATTGATCCAAGTATCATATGTTTACATTTAGTCCAATGAAAGTAGAACCAAACATCTAAGATATAACTAAACTGTCTTTCACATGTCGATGACTGGCTCCTCTTCTCCTGTTCCCGTTGTTGAGCTTGTCGGGTAACAAATTTGTATCGGCTTGTACTCCAGTCAGTGCATCCATTATTAGTTCCTGGGAACATCGCCTTTACACACACTAAATTCTACAAAGTATCAATATATAGTACAACATATTCTAGCAAGCAGTTCTCATGGGAATTTTTTTTAGTTACTGGCATTCGGTCAATGCAATGTAAAATTACAAATCTAATTCTCTAAGCAGCCATTTTATGATACACATAGGCAATGCAACTTGACATGATGCCGTGCAATTCATTCCCAAGACCTCGCTAATTTAAGGCCTATGATTAATAACGCAAATACATAATAATACATGATCATTAATATGACATACTACTACATTAATACAAACATGAGCTCGACATTTTACATTAATAAGCAGTTAATAAAGACACTTTGTGACTGGTGGTCACTCAAGTAGGCACATGTTCAGAGTTGTGTATTATTTCTCTATATTAATTTATTTTCAATGCAGATTTAAGATTCAGAATACATGAATATTCATTAGTAAACTTTCAGCATTAACAAGGGCAAGTGGAGGTAAGATACACAAGCGGCAGTAGAAATAGGTAAGATATAGCAGTTCTTTGTATTCATAAGTTTAGAATACTCATGCAACAATCGAAAATAAACATTGGCCGAAAAAGTATCTTCAGGGCCATCATTATGTATTATTTTCATGTTAAACTTATGTTGTTCATCTACACAAGTTTGAGCAATTTTAGTTTCAGTTGCAGTATCTTGACAGAAGAGTTAAGACTCACTAGTAAGCCATTCATTAATATGACTATGGCAAATACAACAACTACTATTACAATTCTACAACGTTTGGCTGTGCTTCACCTCATGGTTTCTCTCAAGCCAGATGAGAATAAAAAATAAAATCAGAAATCTTCCTGTTGACTCTGCAAAACATTCAGTTCATTTCACTGTAATCTTCTAGTGTGGTTAACTTTTAGGATTAGGAACCTGCTATCTTCAAAGGATATCTAAAGCGAAAATTCTACCCTTCTACTTGAACTTATGGACACCTTATATCTTCAACCGCATCCCTAGGTAAAAACAGGAAATTTCAACATGTGTCTTCGTCAAGTAAAAGTGTCTTTCAATCTTTCATTGTGGTAGAACTGTTCATGGGGGTTTTCCAAAAACATTTTGATGATTCTAAGTCTCATGAGTTCTCAGATCAGGCTCAGTTTCAGAAAAGTAGATTCACTCAAGAGCCAAATACCCTCAATTTCTCACTCTTTGTCTTTTTTCTTCTGATGTCTGGTTGTTCACTGTTTCTAGCACTTTGTTCAATTTGGTCTATTTTGTCAGCAATCGTTTCTGGAGTGCATTATTCTGACACAACTGCTCTGAGTCTCTTCCCCTTTACAGCCAGCATTCTTTCTTCAGCACTCTACCAGCTGAAATGCATGCACTTGCTTCCAGCTCATGGGTATTTTTCAACCTAATGACAGAATAAACAGACTTCCACCAGCATACTGCAGATTTTTATTGTCAATGGTCATCTCTACGAAGTACAGATGCAAGCAGCTAAAGGGACCATCGTACATCCCAAGATGTCACAACTGTCCTCCTGCCAGCATTTAACTACTGGCAAGTAACACACGTGTGACACTAACTCTCAGCAACGACACTGAAATGAGGACTATACCAGTGATGCTTGAAGGTGTGAATTGTGGCATCTCTTCCTTTAAGATTATAAGCATGGAAATTCCTGGCAATAGACAAATGCAAAAAGCACAGATGATGGACGGAATGCTGAACAATGTGAAACATTCACCCCCAGTCACAGTTCTGGGCCTAACTCCATTGTGTTTTTTTGGTCACCATGCCATTCCAGTTTGGTCCCAGACATATGCAAATCAGTCTTGACCCTGCTCCCCCTAGGAACAGTCCCACCCAAGCTGTCAATATACTTGTATAACACCCCTGCATAACAATTCATGCATCTGAGCTGAAGATAAACTGGGGGAAATCCACAATAGCACTGATAAAAGGAGACCTGCAGATGAGATCTGTTAGAAATAGATTTCGAGTCGTTGAAGGATATTTCAGTTCTCGGAATGACAATAAAACAATCCCAACAAAGAAATTGGAAATTAAACATAGCACTGCTTCTTACCAAAGTCAAAAAATGACCTTATATCGTGGTCTGCTTTTCAAAATGATCTCCCTTTCCCGTTTCCTATAAGCCTTACAGGACTACACCTTAATATTGCCACATATGCTCTTCACAGAATTTTAGGCCCAAATAACACATCACAGGAGGGTTATACTCCATCTGTATCGTTTGAGAAATGTCGGCAATCAACTTATTATCCTGGGTTACTTTGGACCGACATCAAAATGGCCTATTGGGCCTCCCGGATGCTTCCAATTAACGACTGGCTATACTGAGACAGAGGAGACCATTCCAATAGGCTTAAATTGGACCTGGTTAATGTTTTTGGGGTACTGATCTCGCTGTATGGCAAGGCTCCACGCTGCACCATACTTTCCATCTATAGACCTCCAATCCTTTGCTAGCAGGCGAGCTCATACACGTTAAATGGTACAACACAATAATTGCAGGGCACATGGCTAGCACTAATGGTAGGGCTCCCTGGGTTTTCTCAGTGGGACCTGGTTGGTATATCGACCCTCCGGGATGTCTAGAAAGGTGGTCAAATTAATTTATCTGAAGAACTAACAGTGGAATTCCATTTACTTAAATCACAGTTTTATGTTATCTGCAGTTGAGACATACCATAGGCACTTTCAGAGACAGACTCGCTGAGGTCCCAGAATATAAGCCCCTAGAAGCAGTGGTGGCTGGTGATATTTGAAAGTGGTGGGGCGTAAAAGTTGGGTATGACTTTTATGTAGCGAGGGAAGCGAGCAAGTTTAATGGACAAACGTGGGGCCTAAGGTGGGCCCTCCTCCGAGGAAAAAATTTGAAAAAAGATTGACAAATGGTGCATTTGAAAGAAAATGAATTTAGTGAGAAAGCAAGGTTTATAAAGCAGTGAGAACAAACACATTGAAAACTGCCCCATATCTTACTGCATTAATATGTTCAGTTACTTTAATGTAAAAATGGCGCAGAGCGACAACTTCAGGCCCTTTAATGTGTGTGCTTGCCCAGCGCCTTGCACTGCATGCAGCATCAACTTTGGAAGAAAATGCTCTAACCAGGCATCAGGAAGCACTCACGGCTGCTTGCTGCAATCAGTATTGCAGAAATATGTGCAGACAGGTCTTTAAGTGAATTTAAAAAGTGGGGGGTCGCTAAAAGGGAACAGGCAAAATTAATTTCTGTGATTCCCGTAGTGTGCCACCTGGCCTGTATTTGGGTTTCTCTCTGAGGTGTTATTGCATCCAGAAATATAACACAACTGACGTACATGTAAAACCTGTTAGTACTGTTGGCTTTGTCAATGGTTGTTAGCTGTTTAAGATGAATGAGTAACAGCATTGCTTAGTTATAAATGACTAACATTGGAAATCTTTCAATTCTGCAATTGTGAATTAAATATTATTGAGGCCTTTGGAAAGACTAGGGCCTTCAGTTATTTGTGCTTTAAGTTGGATATGTAAGCCCTTCTTCTCTGCACATCTCATCCATGTGCATACTTTCCATGTCTTTTCTATCCTCCTTAACACACTCTTTTCACTCTCCCCTGAATGCACCTCCTCTCATCTCCCTCATTCTACCACCCCAAACATACACTGCACTCATTCAAATTTAAGCACTTTATTTCCTTTTTTCGTTCTAAATATTTTGACCTCCTTGCACCCCCTTCGCAAACTTTTACACTGAATTTCCATTGCAACTGGAATACACGACCCTTGTCCTGTGTGATTTGTGGAGAGGCCAACTCACTGTCAGGCACTGTGCTTTGCCTTCAGTCTCAGCACCAGAGCTATCAGTCAAAGCCCTCATAAACACCTTGCACAACTCAAAGTATGCATAATACAAGAGTAATAAGATGCACAAATAAAATATAGAAACACAGCACAATGAAAAAGCTAACACTCTTGGGCAATGCAAGATTAAGTAAAACGTAAAATAAGACAGGAACTAAATTGCTGAATTCACATTACCAAGTCCATTGGAACGGTCACAAACCATGACCTGAACCATATCCTCGTTTTAAGTCACTGCCCAGGCTGAATCAGGGCTCTTATATGCCACAATCCTTGTTCAACAAGCAGGTGCGTTACAACAAGCACTGGTAAAGACAGAGATCTTGGCCCGTTTCTGTATGGAAACACATGTGAGCCAAAATAGAAGAAATCCTGAGATCACTGAGACAGCTATGCTTAGTTATTTATATACGTCCACCCACAAAATGAAAAAAAAAACTGATTTATGTGCTGCAGAGTGCCAACCCTCTCAAACTACACTAAAATCTATCCCTTCTCGTTCATTTTACTGCATTCATGGGCTGACCTAGTCGTGACCTCCGACCTCAGGAATACGAGAAGCAGCGGATAATACAATAAGCAGCCAGACCTGGTCTCCGGGCCCTGCCTGTCTGATTACGAGCTGCTGTCTGCCTCTGTCAGTGGGGTTGATGTCAGAGAGGGCAGTATGTGGCTTCACATGTTAACTGGATGGCGAGAGAGGCCCGCTGCGGGCAATGAGAAAAGAGGTAGTCTAATCACTGGCCTGCTTCAAGCACCCAGGGTATTTCTAATGTTATTTAATCCGTTTTTAGGCATGACTGAAATTAAAGCAGTCAGTAAAATACTTCCTGGAGTCTCTTTTAAAGGGTCCAAGTTAATAAGAGGGTTTAAAGAAAACTTGGAAAATAGATGCCGCTTATTCAACTCACAAGATCAAAGTCGGAAATGTTTGTGGTGGCTAGTGGCGTAAAGGTACACCGCATCTTGTCTTCGTTTACTGCCAGCTGTCTCCACTCAATGTTCGCAAAAAGACTTGTCTTTTATTCCCTTCTGATCGCGCATTCACATAGTCAGCGCCTTCTTCAGTGCCCCATGACACGTGCTCCCTTAGTCGGAGAGACGGCGGTGCGCCTGCTCTTGGAGACAGAAAGGTGTTTTTGTGCTACAGCTGCCCCCCCAAGCCACGCCCACAATGCGTTAAAGTAATGTGGTATGGTGGGGAATGCCCAGACATCTTTCTTTCATGGAGAACAGTTAAGTTACATTTTAAACTTGTATTTTACTTTATCTTAAATACCTGTGAAATACCTGTTTTCGACTCGCTGCATAACCAAATCAGACATTCAGGAAGGTCCGACTGACTCCCAAAAGCAGCGCAGGAAGCAGACACCTCGAGTCTGTGCAGTTAGTAACAACTAACCTCGCATACTCAATTTTCAGCATGCTGCCTGCAGCCTCTACCCCGCCCACCATTTCCCAACTTGTCACAGGGCTGGCCCCACCCTCCGTGACGAATTGGGAAAGGGTGGGGTGACCATCCTCTCCACTTCCTAACCAACGTGAAGCCCCTAGCGCTACAGGGCTTCAGCCTGAAGCGCCCGGGGCTAACTTTATCCACACATCATTAGGGGGTGGGGACTGGTCCTCGAAGCTATGTCTTTGCCAAGCTGATGACCTCACAGGCCTCAGGCTGTGAGCTTGTCAGCCCGGCAAATATCATTGACTCAGTCAGGGCCTGCCCTGCCCAGAGGAAAATGGAATGCATCGTCATCCTGCCAGTGTCATGTGACAGTAGCCCCGGGCCAGGCCCCAGCCCCAGCCCCAAGCAAGAGGTGTGTGCCTTTTTGTTTTACGGAGTTAGGGGAGTTTGTTTTCACTTTTTTGTTACAAGGGCGGAGCTCTGACCCCTCATGCGGAAACCGCCACTGCCTAGAAGTCAAATTTATAACAAAAGGACTCAGTAAAGAGGGGAATTTTGAGAGCGTGATAAACATGCCTGACTCGTTCTGGCATTTTAGGATGGCATGGGAGGCAGATTAGGCGCCCTTGAGGACAACAAGTAGACTAATGCCAGAAAGTACCTGCGTTTTTAACTTATCCTATTTAAGTATCTTCAGAAGTTTATTATTGTCCTTCAAGACTATCTCACGTAGGTGGCGCTAAAAGCCTGAATGTCTAAGATGTAAATCAGCACCTGGTACTTTCCATCATGGGGTTGTTCAGTTGCTTGTAGATATTGGCTTACTCTAAATGGAGCACTGGGAACTGTTGTAAGCAGACCCTTGGAACTGGACCGTAAAAAATCATCAATCTGGGGTTTATGAACACTGTGGGTGGTCTATGGAGTGTTGGCACTATGTTGGCCATGGGCTACGTTGTCACAAAGCGAGATATGGTACACTATTTGTAGGCTGTAGAAGCCCCTTCCAGTGCAAAATGGACCAGAGGCATGGATCAATGTTTAAACTTGACGAACTACTATATAATACCCTTGAGGTGCATAAACAATACATGGAAATGAGGAGTCCTCGGTCAATTCCAACACAGTTCAGGGATGACACTACAGAATATGTAACACGTTTGTTAACTTGTAACGCAAAGTTGAGGCATAACACTGCACAATATTCACTGTGGGCAGAATGTTGTGTGTAGGACCTGATTTCCACTATCATATCTTTGTTCGTGTTCTTTGATCGATAACATAAAATCAATAAAGAGAGTTATTTTTTTATTTTTTTAAGAGAAAACACTTCCTTGCGAACACCCTTTTTTGTACTACATACAACTTCCATCCATTGTGCCTGAGAATCTACTGGGCAGGGAGGATCAATTAAAAGAAACAGATCCCACAATCTCAGACCATAGGGAGAGCTTACATGCTCATATGGCATTGCTATTACTCAGGTTATATAGACTTTACATCTTCAGACAACAGTCTAATTACTTCAGTATTCATTAGCGTTCAGCCTCGGAAAAGAGAAGTGGTAATGTTGTGAAATGCTTTTCAATGTAGATAACACATCTTCCTACCAGCAAATAATATAACCAAAGCAGAAAGTGCCATCTGACACCAACAACTGTAATACTTCTCATGAATTTAGCATGAACTGACTCTTAAATATTCGGTTTAATCATATTTTTAGTGCTGTTACTTGCACTTATCAATTTCTTAAAATACACACTTTCTACTATCAAATATGTTTGATGATTTTATATAAATGCAAATACCCCCAAAATGAAAATATAATGTTAACGTAAAAAAACACTGTCCGAAAATAGCAGCTTTTAATTTGAGCAATTACGTATTTGGTCCCCAAACATCACCTTGAGACTTCCCTCAAGTACTTCAAGATTTTACCCAGCATGCCTATAAGATATCATCACTAGGCAGGTGATCCTCCCAACATGCTAATATTCCTGTGATTTTGTCATTATTGTAGGAAGGGAACACATTATGTCATGAATGCTCAAAGTATGCCAACTGTGTGTACCATTATGTCAGTGGTGGTATCTATCTTAGAAATGGACACTATGGCTAACAGTATGCTAAGGATTTCCACCAATCAAGGTTGCTTGTTTTTTTCTTATCTCTATCCTCACACCATGGTTATTTCTTATTAGGACTCAGGCTCAGGATGAAAGGAAATTGCATACCGCACTATAACAGTTCCAGTATGAAATAGGTCTGATACTCCTCTTATACAATCCACCCAGTAACGCATTACATCCCAATTTCCACTAGGATTAACACAGCAGAAGCCTGTAGACAGCGGAGAAGGTGCCAGTGGCAGCCACCCCATCACAAACCGTAGGCCAGTACACCTTTGCCTGGAAATGCTTCAACAACAAATCAGCTGGCACCCATTTCTTCTTCAAAGACAACGCCGCCAAATTCTCAGCAAAATATGCATCTATTAGTACATTGAGAGGCTGGAGTCAAACTGTAACCTTGTTCTCAGGCCCAAGATTCACTCCAGTGTTAGATCTTTCCTGACATTACATTATATAGCGCAACCTCTGAATTTTCCAAATGATAGGGCTAAAGAGGGGTTCCCTTTTATCTTATCTAACGATAACTTCCTATTTTAAATCAAAACCAATTATGACCAGTTCATCGCTCAATTTAAGGCCATCTTGGCAAGTGGGCAACTAACCAGACAGGACATAGAGGACTTCTTGTACTACCACAAGGCAATGGGAAACTAGCTACTTTTAGCAACTGAAGACAGAGGATGCCTGGAAGGGTGAGACCGCAGCTGCTGCATTCAACAATGGATTAACAGATGAGGAACACTTTATCTCTGGTTGTAAATCGAGATTCTAAGAGTACAGCTTGAATAGATTAAGCTCTGCACATTGATGCTCAATAAAGACTGGAAAACTGAGAAAAGAGGGTATCCACAATTTATGTGGAACCCTACACAAGCTGAGAATTCTGAAAAAAATCTGCTGAAGAAGAAACCGGGCTGCTAAGAGGGATACTTAACAGTTGTGTGCAGGAAGAGAAAGAGGAAAGAATGAAAACATGACTGCTTATATTTTGGAAAAGCAGGACCTTTTATACATTAGTATACTCACGCTATGGGAAGCATACTAGATCAATCATAAATAACCAACTAGTAAGGGTATTCAAGTGACCCATCTGTCTGTCACATGGAGGCTCATTTCCACATTCAAGTCTTGCTCAATACTTCAGATGAGCTGTTTCTGGTGTTTGCCTTAGTCGATTCTGGAGCCCCTGGCTGTTTTATTGATCTAGTCTTTCAACAGAAAATGAATCTTAAAACAAAGTTAACATCCTGCACCAAAACCAATTAAAGGCAATAATGAAGCACCCCATCACCTAGGGAGACCAAAGTGGTAGACTCCTCCTATAATCATGACCACACCAAATGAAAGAGTAGAAACTATTCAGTTTGTCTGTGACACACTTAGCTTTTCTATTGTACATTGAACCATCTTGTTATGGAGACATAGGGCCTTGTTTAACTGCCTGAAATCTTCTACTATGTTCTGTTTCCTTCTTTGTAAAACCCTATATGAGCCCCACAAAGCTAAGATCGTCTGATGCGCTGCATTAAGAGCAAGGGCCATCTGCCGGCCTCTCAATGAGCGAAGGGGGTAGGCGCAGGGGTCGGGTAAACCCAGTTTAACATATTCCGGAAAGCCTAGGAATCTCTGTATGAAATACTCTGTCTATATCGTCAAGGATGCCCGGTGGGATCAGACATACCCTGAATCGTGAGTTGCGCAACATCAAGGAGACACTACGGGACACGGAACGTGGGGAGGCGACAGATAAAATTGACCAATCGGAGGTGGTGAAACTCAAAAAGCAGTGGTGCGAGGCCGACGAGCGCTTGCAAAAGTTCGACTACCGCCACTACATAGCGTGACTCAATGCAGAGGGCGATCGATCTAGTAGGCTACTGGCCTGGCTGGTGAAGGGAGAACAACAACATACTCCCATAAATGCTATTCGCCTAGAATCAGGAACAATAGTTAACACGCAACTAGAGATCAACGAAGCCTTCAAACAGTATTATGACACGTTATATACAGCTGGGCCTCCCCCACCCCGGACAGATAAATGAATTACTCCGGCTCTCCCCACTGACTCGCCTAATGGAAACACAACTCCTAGACTTGGATAGGCCCATAGAAATGGACGAGCTGCAACAAGCGCTCCGACAACTAGCCCACAATAAAGCCCCCGGGGGGGACGGCCTTCCAATCGAATACTATCAGACCTTCCAGACGCAGACGCTCGCGCCTTATTTGACAATGCTACAAGAGGCGTTTGAACTAGGGCGCTTATCGAAATGGCAACGCAAAGCAATAATCGTCGTTCTACACAAAAGGGGACGTCTGCTTTTACCGCCCCTTATCGCTACTGAACTCAGATTGCAAATTGTTAGAAAAGGTGCTAGTGAATCGTCTTCTCCCATTGATGCCCACCCTGATCCACTCAGATCAATCCGGATTCATACCCGGACATAGCACTTTCATCAACATCAGACACCTACTACGACTAATGGCCGAGACCCCAATGACAGATCACACACGAGTTGCGGTCTCCTTAGATATCGAAAAAGCTTTCGATACTTTGGGCTGGCCGTTCCTGATGGCCACATTAAAACACATGGGGTTCGGAGCCAGGTTCACGCGATGGATATCAGTGCTATATACCGATCCGAAAGCATGCGTCAAAACTGGCGCAGTGATATCTAAAGAATTTGTGATAGGAAGAGGCACCCGCCATGGTTGCCCACTATCGCCATTATTGTTTGTACTAGCAATAGAGCCTCTCGCAGACAGACTACGCAGGGAGGCGACGCGCTGGGGCGTCCCTGACGGGGGCGCCCACTGCGTCAGTTCTTTGCATGCAGATGACGCACTGATATACCTCCGTGACTGGCCTGAATCCCTACCGCAGGTACTACAACTCCTTAACTTCTTCAGCAAACTCTCTGGTCTGCGTGTAAACTGGTCAAAATCATGTCTCTTTCCAATGAGACAGATAACAGGCCCACAAAGCAACACGCCTACCACCCACGACTTACAATGGAACCACACAACTTTCAAATACCTAGGTGTAAACATATACCACGATGAATCAGACCTCAGAGAAGGAATCTTAGAGCGGGCGATTAGGTCAGTGAGAGGTTCATCACCTTTCTGGCAGTCCCTGACGCTCTCACCCATGGGTAGGGTAGCACTAGCCAAAATGATTATTCTCCCCCGGCTGTTATATTTCTTTTCCGCGCTACCCCTAGTACTCACTAAAAGCATCTTCACGCCGCTGTCCAGCTTATTGACAGACCTGATATGGGGTGGTGGATGACGCCGAGTAGCCTTGGCCAAGATGTATCTCCCACTGGAGAAGGGCGGGATGGGTGTGTGTAAGGAAATGCCTCCTTGGCATGGTTGCCCCCTGACTTTTTGCCTTTGCTGATGCTATGTTTACAATTGAAAGTGTGCTGAGGCCTGCTAACCAGGCCCCAGCACCAGTGTTCTTTCCCTAACCTGTACTTTTGTATCCACAATTGGCAGACCCTGGCATCCAGATAAGTCCCTTGTAACTGGTACTTCTAGTACCAAGGGCCCTGATGCCAAGGAAGGTCTCTAAGGGCTGCAGCATGTCTTATGCCACCCTGGAGACCTCTCACTCAGCACAGACACACTGCTTGCCAGCTTGTGTGTGCTAGTGAGGACAAAACGAGTAAGTCGACATGGCACTCCCCTCAGGGTGCCATGCCAGCCTCTCACTGCCTATGCAGTATAGGTAAGACACCCCTCTAGCAGGCCTTACAGCCCTACGGCAGGGTGCACTATACCATAGGTGAGGATACCAGTGCATGAGCATGGTACCCCTACAGTGTCTAAATAAAACCTTAGACATTGTAAGTGCAGGGTAGCCATAAGAGTATATGGTCTGGGAGTTTGTCAAACACGAACTCCACAGCACCATAATGGCTACACTGAAAACTGGGAAGTTTGGTATCAAACTTCTCAGCACAATAAATGCACACTGATGCCAGTGTACATTTTATTGTAAAATACACCCCAGAGGGCACCTTAGAGGTGCCCCCTGAAACTTAACCGACTGTCTGTGTAGGCTGACTAGTTCCAGCAGCCTGCCACACCAGAGACATGTTGCTGGCCCCATGGGGAGAGTGCCTTTGTCACTCTGAGGCCAGTAACAAAGCCTGCACTGGGTGGAGATGCTAACGCCTCCCCCAGGCAGGAGCTGTGACACCTGGCGGTGAGCCTCAAAGGCTCACCCCTTTGTCACAGCCCAGCAGGGCACTCCAGCTTAGTGGAGTTGCCCGCCCCCTCCGGCCACGGCCCCCACTTTTTGCGGCAAGGCTGGAGGGAACAAAGAAAGCAACAAGGAGGAGTCACTGGCCAGTCAGGACAGCCCCTAAGGTGTCCTGAGCTGAAGTGACTCTAACTTTTAGAAATCCTCCATCTTGCAGATGGAGGATTCCCCCAATAGGGTTAGGATTGTGTCCCCCTCCCCTTGGGAGGAGGCACAAAGAGGGTGTACCCACCCTCAGGGCTAGTAGCCATTGGCTACTAACCCCCCAGACCTAAACACGCCCTTAAATTTAGTATTTAAGGGCTACCCTGAACCCTAGAAAATTTGATTCCTGCAACTACAAGAAGAAGGACTGCCTAGCTGAAAACCCCTGCAGAGGAAGACCAGAAGACGACAACTGCCTTGGCTCCAGAAACTCACCGGCCTGTCTCCTGCCTTCCAAAGATCCTGCTCCAGCGACGCCTTCCAAAGGGACCAGCGACCTCGACATCCTCTGAGGACTGCCCCTGCTTCGAAAAGACAAGAAACTCCCGAGGACAGCGGACCTGCTCCAAGAAAGGCTGCAACTTTGTTTCCAGCAGCCTTGAAAGAACCCTGCAAGCTCCCCACAAGAAGCGTGAGACTTGCAACACTGCACCCGGCGACCCCGACTCGGCTGGTGGAGATCCAACACGTCAGGAGGGACCCCAGGACTACTCTAAGACTGTGAGTACAAAAACCTGTCCCCCCTGAGCTCCCACAGCGCCGCCTGCAGAGGGAATCCCGAGGCTTCCCCTGACCGCGACTCTTTGAATCCTAAGTCCCGACGCCTGGGAGAGACCCTGCACCCGCAGCCCCCAGGACCTGAAGGACCGGACTTTCACTGGAGAAGTGACCCCCAGGAGTCCCTCTCCCTTGCCCAAGTGGAGGTTTCCCCGAGGAGCCCCCCCCCTTGCCTGCCTGCAGCGCTGAAGAGATCCCGAGATCTCTCATAGACTAACATTGCGAACCCGACGCTTGTTTCTACACTGCACCCGGCCGCCCCCGCGCCGCTGAGGGTGAAATTTCTGTGTGGACTTGTGTCCCCCCCGGTGCCCTACAAAACCCCCCTGGTCTGCCCTCCGAAGACGCGGGTACTTACCTGCAAGCAGACCGGAACCGGGGCACCCCCTTCTCTCCATTCTAGCCTATGTGTTTTGGGCACCACTTTGAACTCTGCACCTGACCGGCCCTGAGCTGCTGGTGTGGTGACTTTGGGGTTGCTCTGAACCCCCAACGGTGGGCTACCTTGGACCAAGAACTGAACCCTGTAAGTGTCTTACTTACCTGGTAAAACTAACAAAAACTTACCTCCCCCAGGAACTGTGAAAATTGCACTGTGTCCACTTTTAAAGTAGCTATTTGTCAATAACTTGAAAAGTATACATGCAATTGAAATGATTCAAAGTTCCTAATGTACTTACCTGCAATACCTTTCAAACAAGATATTACATGTAGAATTTGAACCTGTGGTTCTTAAAATAAACTAAGAAAATATATTTTTCTATACAAAAACCTATTGGCTGGATTCGTCTCTGAGTGTGTGTACCTCATTTATTGTCTATGTGTATGTACAACAAATGCTTAACACTACTCCTTGGATAAGCCTACTGCTCGACCACACTACCACAAAATAGAGCATTAGTATTATCTCTTTTACCACTAATTTACCTCTAAGGGGAACACTTGGACTCTGTGCATGCTATTCCTTACTTTGAAATAGCACATACAGAGCCAACTTCCTACATTGGTGGATCAGCGGTGGGATACAAGACTTTGCATTTGCTGGACTACTCAGCCAATACCTGATCACACGACAAATTCCAAAATTGTCATTAGAAATTGATTTTTGCAATTTGAAAAGTTTTCTAAATTCTTAAAAGACCTGCTAGGGCCTTGTGTTAGATCCTGTTTAGCATTTCTTTTAGAGTTTAAAAAGTTTGTAAAAGTTTGAATTAGATTCTAGAACCAGTTGTAGATTCTTAAAAAGTATTCCAACTTTTAGAAGCAAAATGTCTAGCACAGATGTGACTGTGGTGGAACTCGACACCACACCTTACCTCCATCTTAAGATGAGGGAGCTAAGGTCACTCTGTAAAATAAAGAAAATAACAATGGGCCCCAAACCTACCAAAATACAGCTCCAGGAGCTTTTGGCAGAGTTTGAAAAGGCCAACCCCTCTGAGGGTGGCAACTCAGAGGAAGAGGATAGTGACTTGGAGGAAAATTCCCCCCTACCAGTCCTATCTAGGGAGAACAGGGTCCCTCAAACCCTGACTCCAAAAATAATAGTCAGAGATGCTGGTTCCCTCACAGGAGAGACCAACACCTCTGAAATCACTGAGGATAACTCCAGTGAAGAGGACATCCAGTTAGCCAGGATGGCCAAAAGATTGGCTTTGGAAAGGCAGATCCTAGCCATAGAGAGGGAAAGACAAGAGATGGGCCTAGGACCCATCAATGGTGGCAGCAACATAAATAGGGTCAGAGATTCTCCTGACATGTTGAAAATCCCTAAAGGGATTGTAACTAAATATGAAGATGGTGATGACATCACCAAATGGTTCACAGCTTTTGAGAGGGCTTGTGTAACCAGAAAAGTGAACAGATCTCACTGGGGTGCTCTCCTTTGGGAAATGTTCACAGGAAAGTGTAGGGATAGACTCCTCACACTCTCTGGACAAGATGCAGAATCTTATGACCTCATGAAGGGTACCCTGATTGAGGGCTTTGGATTCTCCACTGAGGAGTATAGGATTAGATTCAGGGGGGCTCAAAAATCCTCGAGCCAGACCTGGGTTGACTTTGTAGACTACTCAGTGAAAACACTAGATGGTTGGATTCAAGGCAGTGGTGTAAGTAATTATGATGGGCTGTACAATTTATTTGTGAAAGAACACCTATTGAGTAATTGTTTCAATGATAAACTGCATCAGCATCTGGTGGACCTAGGACCAATTTCTCCCCAAGAATTGGGAAAGAAGGCGGACCATTGGGTCAAGACAAGGGTGTCCAAGACTTCAACAGGGGGTGACCAAAAGAAAGGGGTCACAAAGACTCCCCAGGGGAAGGGTGATGAGACAACCAAAACTAAAAATAGTAAAGAGTCTTCTACAGGCCCCCAAAAACCTGCACAGGAGGGTGGGCCCAGAGCCTCTTCACAAAACAATGGGTACAAGGGTAAAAACTTTGATCCCAAAAAGGCCTGGTGTCATAGCTGTAAACAGCATGGACACCAAACTGGAGACAAGGCCTGTCCCAAGAAAGGTTCCACTCCAAACTCCCATCCAGGTAACACTGGTATGGCTAGTCTCCAAGTGGGATCAACAGTGTGCCCAGAGCAAATCAGGGTCCACACTGAAGCTACTCTAGTTTCTGAGGGTGGGGTGGATTTAGCCACACTAGCTGTCTGGCCGCCTAACATGCAAAAATACAGACAGCAACTCTTAATTAATGGGACTAGAATAGAGGGCCTGAGGGATACAGGTGCCAGTGTCACCATGGTGACAGAGAAACTGGTTTCCCCTGGCCAATACCTGACTGGAAAAACTTACACAGTCACCAAAGCTGACAATCAGAGAAAAGTACATCCCATGGCAATGGTTACTTTAGAATGGGGAGGGGTCAATGGCCTGAAACAGGTGGTGGTCTCCTCAAATATCCCAGTGGACTGTCTGCTTGGAAATGACCTGGAGTCCTCCGCATGGGCTGGGGTAGAACTAAAAACCCATGCAGCAATGCTGGGTATCCCTGAACTGGTGTGTGTGAAAACAAGAGCACAATGCAAGGCACAGGGTGAACAAGTAGAGCTGGAGTCTGGAAGAATGGCCCAGCCTACCAAGAGGAAAGGAAAGTCAGTTGGGAAACCAACTGCAACACAGCCAAAGAAAGGGAACCTCTCTTCTCAGGAAGAAGTTCTGCCCTCTGAGGGAACTGAGCCTTTGGAGCTTGAACCTTATCAGGTTGAGCTCTTAGGCCCAGGGGGACCCTCAAGGGAGGAGCTGTGTAAGGGACAAGAAACCTGTCCCTCTCTTGAAGGCCTTAGGCAGCAAGCTGCTGAAGAGTCCAAGGGCAAGAAAAATGGAACACATAGGGTCTATTGGGAAGGTGGACTCCTGTACACTGAGGCCAGAGACCCCAAACCTGGGGCCACTAGGAGAGTGGTAGTGCTTCAGCTGTTCAGAGAGTTCATCCTAACATTGGCCCATGACATTCCCCTTGCTGGACATTTGGGACAAACCAAGACGTGGGAGAGGCTAGTCAACCACTTCTACTGGCCCAATATGTCCAACATGGTTAAGGAGTTTTGCCTCTCCTGCCCCACCTGTCAAGCCAGTGGTAAGACAGGTGGGCATCCAAAGGCCCCCCTCATTCCACTTCCAGTGGTGGGGGTTCCCTTTGAAAGAGTGGGTGTGGACATAGTTGGTCCACTAGAACCTCCCACAGCCTCAGGAAATATGTATATCCTGGTAGTAGTGGATCATGCTACCAGGTATCCTGAAGCTATTCCCCTTAGGTCGACTACTGCCCCTGCAGTAGCCAAGGCCCTCATTGGTATTTTTACCAGAGTGGGTTTCCCTAAGGAGGTGGTGTCTGACAGAGGTACCAACTTCATGTCAGCATACCTGAAACATATGTGGAATGAGTGTGGAGTGACTTATAAATTCACTACACCTTACCATCCACAAACTAATGGCTTAGTTGAGAGATTCAACAAGACATTAAAGGGCATGATCATGGGGCTCCCAGAAAAACTCAAAAGGAGATGGGATGTCCTCCTGCCATGTCTGCTTTTCGCTTACAGGGAGGTACCACAGAAGGGAGTAGGGTTCTCACCCTTTGAACTTCTGTTTGGTCATCCTGTAAGGGGACCACTTGCCCTTGTTAAAGAAGGCTGGGAGAGACCTCTCCATGAGCCTAAACAGGACATAGTGGACTATGTACTTGGCCTTCGCTCTAGAATGGCAGAGTACATGGAAAAGGCAACCAAAAACCTTGAGGCCAGCCAACAGCTCCAGAAGTTTTGGTATGACCAAAAGGCTGCACTGGTTGAGTTCCAACCAGGGCAGAAAGTCTGGGTTCTGGAGCCTGTGGCTCCCAGGGCACTCCAGGACAGATGGAGTGGCCCTTACCCAGTGCTAGAAAGGAAGAGTCAGGTCACCTACCTGGTGGACCTGGGCACAAGCAGGAGCCCCAAGAGGGTGATCCATGTGAACCGCCTTAAGCTCTTCCATGACAGGGCTGATGTGAATCTGTTGATGGTAACAGATGAGGATCAGGAGGCAGAGAGTGAACCTCTCCCTGATCTTCTGTCATCAGATCCAAAAGATGGCACAGTAGATGGAGTGATCTACTCAGACACCCTCTCTGGCCAACAGCAAGCTGATTGTAGGAGAGTCCTACAACAGTTTCCTGAACTCTTCTCCTTAACCCCTGGTCAGACACACCTGTGTACCCATGATGTGGACACAGGAGACAGCATGCCTGTCAAAAACAAAATCTTTAGACAGTCTGACCATGTTAAGGAAAGCATCAAGGTGGAAGTCCACAAGATGCTGGAATTGGGAGTAATTGAGCGCTCTGACAGCCCCTGGGCTAGCCCAGTGGTCTTAGTCCCCAAACCTCACACCAAAGATGGAAAGAAAGAGATGAGGTTTTGTGTGGACTACAGAGGGCTCAATTCTGTCACCAAGACAGATGCTCATCCAATTCCTAGAGCTGATGAGCTCATAGATAAATTAGGTGCTGCCAAATTCCTAAGTACCTTTGACTTGACAGCAGGGTACTGGCAAATAAAAATGGCACCTGGAGCAAAAGAGAAAACAGCATTCTCCACACCTGATGGGCATTATCAGTTTACTGTTATGCCCTTTGGTTTAAAGAATGCCCCTGCCACCTTCCAAAGGTTGGTGAATCAAGTTCTTGCTGGCTTGGAGTCCTTTAGCACAGCTTATCTTGATGATATTGCTGTCTTTAGCTCCACCTGGCAGGATCACCTGGTCCACCTGAAGAAGGTTTTGAAGGCTCTGCAATCTGCAGGCCTCTCTATCAAGGCATCCAAATGCCAGATAGGGCAGGGAACTGTGGTTTACTTGGGCCACCTTGTAGGTGGAGGCCAAGTTCAGCCACTCCAACCCAAGATCCAGACTATTCTGGACTGGGTAGCTCCAAAAACCCAGACTCAAGTCAGGGCATTCCTTGGCTTGACTGGGTATTACAGGAGGTTTGTGAAGGGATATGGATCCATTGTGACAGCCCTCACTGAACTCACCTCCAAGAAAATGCCCAAGAAAGTGAACTGGACTGTGGAATGCCAACAGGCCTTTGACACCCTGAAACAAGCAATGTGATCAGCACCAGTTCTAAAAGCTCCAGATTATTCTAAGCAGTTCATTTTGCAGACTGATGCCTCTGAACATGGGATAGGGGCAGTTTTGTCCCAAACAAATGATGATGGCCTTGACCAGCCTGTTGCTTTCATTAGCAGGAGGTTACTCCCCAGGGAGCAGCGTTGGAGTGCCATTGAGAGGGAGGCCTTTGCTGTGGTTTGGTCCCTGAAGAAGCTGAGACCATACCTCTTTGGGACTCACTTCCTAGTTCAAACTGACCACAGACCTCTCAAATGGCTGATGCAAATGAAAGGTGAAAATCCTAAACTGTTGAGGTGGTCCATCTCCCTACAGGGAATGGACTTTATAGTGGAACACAGACCTGGGACTGCCCATGCCAATGCAGATGGCCTTTCCAGGTTCTTCCACTTAGAAAATGAAGACTCTCTTGGGAAAGGTTAGTCTCATCCTCTTTCGTTTGGGGGGGGGTTGTGTAAGGAAATGCCTCCTTGGCATGGTTGCCCCCTGACTTTTTGCCTTTGCTGATGCTATGTTTACAATTGAAAGTGTGCTGAGGCCTGCTAACCAGGCCCCAGCACCAGTGTTCTTTCCCTAACCTGTACTTTTGTATCCACAATTGGCAGACCCTGGCATCCAGATAAGTCCCTTGTAACTGGTACTTCTAGTACCAAGGGCCCTGATGCCAAGGAAGGTCTCTAAGGGCTGCAGCATGTCTTATGCCACCCTGGAGACCTCTCACTCAGCACAGACACACTGCTTGCCAGCTTGTGTGTGCTAGTGAGGACAAAACGAGTAAGTCGACATGGCACTCCCCTCAGGGTGCCATGCCAGCCTCTCACTGCCTATGCAGTATAGGTAAGACACCCCTCTAGCAGGCCTTACAGCCCTACGGCAGGGTGCACTATACCATAGGTGAGGATACCAGTGCATGAGCATGGTACCCCTACAGTGTCTAAATAAAACCTTAGACATTGTAAGTGCAGGGTAGCCATAAGAGTATATGGTCTGGGAGTTTGTCAAACACGAACTCCACAGCACCATAATGGCTACACTGAAAACTGGGAAGTTTGGTATCAAACTTCTCAGCACAATAAATGCACACTGATGCCAGTGTACATTTTATTGTAAAATACACCCCAGAGGGCACCTTAGAGGTGCCCCCTGAAACTTAACCGACTGTCTGTGTAGGCTGACTAGTTCCAGCAGCCTGCCACACCAGAGACATGTTGCTGGCCCCATGGGGAGAGTGCCTTTGTCACTCTGAGGCCAGTAACAAAGCCTGCACTGGGTGGAGATGCTAACGCCTCCCCCAGGCAGGAGCTGTGACACCTGGCGGTGAGCCTCAAAGGCTCACCCCTTTGTCACAGCCCAGCAGGGCACTCCAGCTTAGTGGAGTTGCCCGCCCCCTCCGGCCACGGCCCCCACTTTTTGCGGCAAGGCTGGAGGGAACAAAGAAAGCAACAAGGAGGAGTCACTGGCCAGTCAGGACAGCCCCTAAGGTGTCCTGAGCTGAAGTGACTCTAACTTTTAGAAATCCTCCATCTTGCAGATGGAGGATTCCCCCAATAGGGTTAGGATTGTGTCCCCCTCCCCTTGGGAGGAGGCACAAAGAGGGTGTACCCACCCTCAGGGCTAGTAGCCATTGGCTACTAACCCCCCAGACCTAAACACGCCCTTAAATTTAGTATTTAAGGGCTACCCTGAACCCTAGAAAATTAGATTCCTGCAACTACAAGAAGAAGGACTGCCTAGCTGAAAACCCCTGCAGAGGAAGACCAGAAGACGACAACTGCCTTGGCTCCAGAAACTCACCGGCCTGTCTCCTGCCTTCCAAAGATCCTGCTCCAGCGACGCCTTCCAAAGGGACCAGCGACCTCGACATCCTCTGAGGACTGCCCCTGCTTCGAAAAGACAAGAAACTCCCGAGGACAGCGGACCTGCTCCAAGAAAGGCTGCAACTTTGTTTCCAGCAGCCTTGAAAGAACCCTGCAAGCTCCCCACAAGAAGCGTGAGACTTGCAACACTGCACCCGGCGACCCCGACTCGGCTGGTGGAGATCCAACACCTCAGGAGGGACCCCAGGACTACTCTAAGACTGTGAGTACAAAAACCTGTCCCCCCTGAGCTCCCACAGCGCCGCCTGCAGAGGGAATCCCGAGGCTTCCCCTGACCGCGACTCTTTGAATCCTAAGTCCCGACGCCTGGGAGAGACCCTGCACCCGCAGCCCCCAGGACCTGAAGGACCGGACTTTCACTGGAGAAGTGACCCCCAGGAGTCCCTCTCCCTTGCCCAAGTGGAGGTTTCCCCGAGGAGCCCCCCCCTTGCCTGCCTGCAGCGCTGAAGAGATCCCGAGATCTCTCATAGACTAACATTGCGAACCCGACGCTTGTTTCTACACTGCACCCGGCCGCCCCCGCGCCGCTGAGGGTGAAATTTCTGTGTGGACTTGTGTCCCCCCCGGTGCCCTACAAAACCCCCCTGGTCTGCCCTCCGAAGACGCGGGTACTTACCTGCAAGCAGACCGGAACCGGGGCACCCCCTTCTCTCCATTCTAGCCTATGTGTTTTGGGCACCACTTTGAACTCTGCACCTGACCGGCCCTGAGCTGCTGGTGTGGTGACTTTGGGGTTGCTCTGAACCCCCAACGGTGGGCTACCTTGGACCAAGAACTGAACCCTGTAAGTGTCTTACTTACCTGGTAAAACTAACAAAAACTTACCTCCCCCAGGAACTGTGAAAATTGCACTGTGTCCACTTTTAAAGTAGCTATTTGTCAATAACTTGAAAAGTATACATGCAATTGAAATGATTCAAAGTTCCTAATGTACTTACCTGCAATACCTTTCAAACAAGATATTACATGTAGAATTTGAACCTGTGGTTCTTAAAATAAACTAAGAAAAGATATTTTTCTATACAAAAACCTATTGGCTGGATTTGTCTCTGAGTGTGTGTACCTCATTTATTGTCTATGTGTATGTACAACAAATGCTTAACACTACTCCTTGGATAAGCCTACTGCTCGACCACACTACCACAAAATAGAGCATTAGTATTATCTCTTTTACCACTATTTTACCTCTAAGGGGAACCCTTGGACTCTGTGCATGCTATTCCTTACTTTGAAATAGCACATACAGAGCCAACTTCCTACAGGGTGCCACAATTAGTGCTGTACTATCCAGCAGCACAAATACACTGGATCATGAACTGTATCGAAGATCCCCTCGGTTCGGAGAGCCGTATGATAAATGCAGCCCTAGAACATTCCGAAATACACAGGCGGCTGCTGGGTCGCGAGCCCCTCCCGCAACACAGTAATATACTATTAAAAACGGCAGACCGTATTTGGCGTCGGTATGTGACAGTGGGCCAACGACTACCCCCGTACTCACCCAAGATCCCACTGACAGCTATACCAGGAACAGACAAAATAAATGGACGACTGGTTCTGGCAAACTGGGTGGGGAAAGGCATTCAAACTGTGGGTGATCTCTTTGAGGAGGGACGATTATTAACATGCGAGGAACTAGCAAACACGCACACTCTGGGACAAGGTGAATTAATCACATATGGCGCGCTACAACACCTGGTGTGGACCGCCTGGGGTGTAGGAGGTAGAGAGCCGGAGTCGTCACCTGTGCTTCACGAACTTCTGTCGGGCTCTGGTGCACGATCCAGAATTTCTTGGATATACAAAATATTACTAGCCTGCCCAACGAACCTCAACCACAAGGCAGGCCCAGATGGGAAGCAGCCCTACCTTCACCCCTAAATGCCCATACATGGACCATGGCACTCACAACTACACGGGAGGTAGCACGGAATGCCCATTTCCGATTCACTCAATTCAACTACCTCCATCAGACATATCTAACCCCAGTCAGGTTAAACTGAATGTTCCCACAAACCGCCCGACTGCCCCAGATGTGGGAGCTCGGAAGCAGACTTTTATCACATGACGTGGAATTGCCCACCATTGCTTCGTGCATGGCACAACATCACAGCAAAAACAGCCACCTGGTCGGAACTACATTTGCCCCCAGCTCCCGAATCCTGCTTATTAGGGATACGACGCCGCCACGGCAAAGATAAATAGAAACACAGATGCGCGGACCTGGCATTCGTCATATATAAGTGACTCATAGCAACACAGTGGAAATCACCTAGCACACCAGACACACATCGCTGGTCATCAGATCTACTGCATTGGGCCAGAGCGGAAGTACAAACACTACACACGCTGTGCGACAGAGGGGTAGTGATTAAGGGACTGGACACATGGGACACTTTCATAGACCAATTACAAGGGAAAGACGACACCCACCCCCCTTGAATAGCGGACACTAACTCAACATAGATCAACATGAGTGGGGGCCAACACGGGCGCAACTCGCACTTTGTTCATGCGCTCACAAACCTACATAATGTATAACATACCCATACGAGCAGGAGACAATAACTCCCCCTAGTCGCATATACCGTGGTAACACACACCTACAGCAGCGTCCCCTTTTCCCCTCGACCAGCAACTCCCAAACATGTCTCCTCGCCCCCCTCACAACTTCTCCTCTCCATGTTACTCGGCATGCTCCCTTTGCTCCCCAGAAACACAGTGTCCTCCTCCCACCCCACCCCCACACCCTGTCGCTTGGCGCTCAACCACTCCCCTCCCTTCCCTATATCTCATGGTTACTGTTAAACTTGACTGTCATTTACAAGATCTGTTAACATGTCATGCAAAGTGAAGCAAAGTTGCTCCCACCTGGTGACGCAACCTGGTGCAATAGCATGATAAAAGCAATGCTATCACTGTAAAAATTAGATAATTGCAATAAACAGATTTAAAAAAAAAAAAACTTTCACGTTTTGGGAGTCCCCTCAAAAACTGATTCGGATTTACCTATTCACAATATGGTGCACAGGTGTTTAGATTCTGAGATCCTCTACCCGAGGTCACTACCAAGAGTGATGGTATGAAAAGCATTCAGAATAGAAGGAACATGTGGTAGTAGAGTTGGGCAGCCTGCAGATGCAAGAGTACAGTCACAACGCTGCATCCGAAAAGATGTCAGCAACAATCAAGGGGGAAATACTCCTGATCTTGTCAGACTTCACTCGGCTACCCAGAGATGGAGGTAAACATTGCTTAATTAAGAGGGAGCTTAGTTTACCCTGGGTCTGGATGCACCTGTCAGATTCCAGCAAAACAGAGGGTAACACTTGAGGGGATATCTTTGTGCTTACAAAGACAGAGGCAGCTTTGGAATTCTCGGAGGCGAAGAAAGAGACATTTAGCTGAAAGTTGTGAGGCACGGTGTGGTTCAGAGAGCTTATCCTTGAAACAAGTCTAAGTATGGTGATCTAAACCCCAACATTTGGTCGGAGATCGGCTAGAGGGGGCTGAGTGAGAGAATTAGTGTAAGTTGACATTAGTTATCCCAGCCCTCTCCATTACCTCTGGGTCAATATGGGTGTAGTTAGTGTTATTTGTATCTGTTGAATTCAGTGATGGACAACACTTCTGCAATCAATGGTGTCACTTCAGATGCTGCAGTGATGTCATAAATGGTGTCATAGAACATGTCATGAGTGAAATATGTGAGATAATTAGCAATATGTCATGAGCACAAGTTATATTTACTTTAGGGCACGAGTTAGTTTCCAGGGATAACTAAGTGAATATCAGTGCTTTATTTTAGTTTGAAATGTTACATTGTCACTGCAGTTTTTACCTTTAACATTACTTTAAAAAAAAAAAAATTGTGAATTTCTAATATATTTTTAATGTGAAGAAAATAATTTGTTACTTACCTGTAACTCCTGTTCTCCAGTATTGGTACCTTTCATAGATTCACATGCTTGAATCATTCCCCATCGTCGAAGTGCGAGTCCCATGGTATCATAGTAAGAGCTATATGTCAGTAAAATAGGCTCTAAAGAGAATGAAAGATTCAGGTAAATAGCCTATCAATGACATTTTTTTTAAAGGATCAAATTTAAACAATGACCAATCAGGCGATAGCACCCTTAGAACACTCCCAACAGAGGCATCTTCCCTCAGATTTTCCAAGTGCTAGTGGGATAGACCTCACTGGCCAAGAAGGAGAGCCTCTAAGGGGAGGAGTGGGGATCGCATGTAAGTCTATGAAAGATACCAGTACTGGAGTTACAAGTAAGTAACATATTCTTTCTCCCGTGGCGAACAGTGCAATACTTTAGCAATAAAATACACATGATTATGACAGTAGATGGTAAGTACATTATACATTATATGGTAACGGGCTCACCTTATTGGACAAGATGCCTAAGTCCTGCTTGACCCATGGCTGCATCAGTGCACTGTGCTGAATCCAGACAGTAGTGCTGCATGAAAGTGTGCCTGGTCCTCCAGGTTGCAGCACAGCATATACTTTCGATGGGCACTCCAGCAAAAGATGCTGTTGTAGAAACTGCTCTCGGAGAGTTTGCTTTGGTCTTGTGACATAAAGGCCTGCCTGCTTTAGAATGACAGAACTGAACGGCTGATGAAATCCATCTTGCTACGGTGGGCTTAGAGACTGGTCCACTCTTGATACTGTTGCCATAGGCCACAAAAAGTTGATCAGTAGTACGAATATGCTTTGTGCAATGTAAGTAAAACTTTAAACATCTTTTGACATCAAGAGTTTGAAGACTTGTTTCAGCTGCTGTTTGAGGATTGGGACAAAAAGAGCTAAGCATAATCGGTTGATTTAGATGAAAATCAGTGGGAACCTTTGGTATGAATTTGGGATTAGTGTGCAGAATTACCATGAAATCTTTGTACTGTGAGAAAGGTTCCTTAATAGTGAACGCTTAAAGTTTGCTTACTCTTCTAGCGGAGGTAAGAGCTAGTAGAACGTTCGATGTAAGGAACTTCAGTTCAGCCCTGTGGATAGGCTCAAATTAACTTTTAATCAGTTGGGATAGCACGGTATTAAGCTGCCATGCATGTGGTGGTGACTTTATTGGAGGATATGCTCTGAAGAGTCCTTTAAGGAATTGGACAATTAATCTGTGCAGTCACAAGTAAGGAGATCCCAAAGTTCGCCTGTACCTGTAAATAGTATCCAGACAGAGGAATGCACTAGAGTGGTTTTGGCTAGAGACAGCGCATATGGCAACACTTGTACTGTAGGCTATGTGATAGGATGGACTTTAGATTTTTCACATCAAAAAGTGTTTCCATTTGAAGCATCAGAAGCATCTGTTGTAATTATGTATTCCGAAATGGGGGGAAGGAATGTCAGTCCTGCAGAGAGGTTGCTGGAGCTTGTCCACAAGGGAAGTGCTACTTTCATGACTGGTGTGATCTGGATGATGTAGTCGAATTGTCCTCCCACCTGGAGCCACTGCACGTACAGTTCTTCTTGGAAGGGTTACATTTTGATATGAGCATGAGGCACTAGAAGACTGGCAGAAGACATCATGCCGAGTAGAGGTTGGATCAGGCGAACTGAAGCACACTTTCGTTTTGAAAGGGAGTGGGCCAGAATGGAGAGTTTCTGTTGCCCATCTACAGACAAGAATCCCTTGTCAAGCAATGTGTCTAGAGTTGCTCCCAGAAAGGTTATTCTTGTTGAAGGCGAAAGGAGAGACTTCTGGAAGTTCACAGTGAGCTACAGGGTTTGAAAGAGGTGAAGACACCTGGAAGTATCCCTTGATGCCTGCTGGAAAGATAGAGCATTTATCAGCCAGTCGTCGAGGTACGGGAAAACCTGAAGGCCTTGTTGCCACACGTGGGCTGCCACTGAGGCAAGACATTCCGTAAATATTCAAGGGGCAGATCGGAGACCCAAGAGAGGGACTTTGAACTGGTAATCTGAGGAATTTGCAATGGCTGAGATGGATAGGAATGTGAAAATAGGCATCTTGGAGATCGAAGCTGGTAAGAAAATGTGCATGGTTGGGAAGGTAGAGAATTTTCTGGAGGGAAATAATATGGAAAGATTGCTTCTTCAGGTACTTGTTGAGTTTCCTGAGGCCGAGACTGGGGTGACACTCCCCTGATTTCTTCCTCATGAGGAAAAAGCTGTAGTAAAATGTTTGAGAATGTGAAACCTGCTCTACGGCCCCTTTTGACAACATGGCTAAAACGTCCTTGCGAAGAAGATGAAGGTGGGATGAGAAGATTTTTGTTGGTGGAGTCTGAGGAGGAATCTGAATGAACTCCAGAGTATGGCCATGCACAATGAGGCCTAGGACCCATTTGTCCCTAGTTATTTTGCTCCACTGACGAGGAGGGGGACTTTTCCGACCACTGCGTCGTCGACGCCATCATCGACAATAGTGGTACTGACGCTGATGCGGTTGTCAAAAGCATTGGTACAGTCTTCATCGACGTAGCTCTCGTCATTGATGAAGTGGTGGTCATCGTCAAGTTAGTCTTTGTCGATGCAGAAACTATCACTGACAACGGAATAGATGTCGACGGTGAAAGCATTGATGGGCTGCCAGTCATTGAAAGCTTACTTTCAAGTGCCGTTGACAATGGTTTTGACGTCGTTTATGCTGTTTACAATATTTTTACAGTGAACTTGGTCTTTTTTTTTTAAAACAGTTTAGAAGAGGATCTAGGTTTCAATGGAAGGGCTGTAGATGGAGTAGAGGGCTCAGGTTTGGAGTCTGAGGAAGCCTTTTTCATTTTTCCTCATGAGAAGAGCCTTGCGCAGATCCATGATGGCTCTTTTTAAGGCTTTCTTGCTTTGATGAGGGGACTCATAGTGAGATCTTTCTCTCTTTCTGGAAGTCTGTGAGGAGGTGGAACACTCACTACTTTCCTCTTCAGAAACAATGGCAGTCTTGGTCTTAAGTTTCTGCAACCTTAATAAAAGTCTTCCCTCACGGTCTTTGAGGGTTTTAGTAGAAAAGGTTCTGCATATCTCGCAATCTCTCACCTTCTGGGATGGATGAAGGCAATAAATACAGTCCTTATGAGGTTCTTCGGAATGGAGTATTTTCTTACCACAGGTGGCACAAGGTCTGAAGAGCCCTTTCTTTATCAGTTCTGACACACTGGAACAGAAGGGAACAATTTGGCAAACAATAAATCTGAAGGACTGAGCAGAGCTCAGGGAGACTCCCTCACACACGACGTGCAGTAAAAAACTGAAGGAAGATGGCTCTGTTGGGAGTGTTCTAAGAATGCTGTTGCCTGATTGGTCAGTGTTCAACTTTGGTCTTTTTAAAAAAGGACATAGACAGGCTATCAAGCTGAACCTTGCATTCCATTAACAGCCTATTCTACCAATAAAAACTGCTTACTATGATACCCTGGGACTCCCACTTCGACAATGGGGAATGATTCAAGCATGTGAATCTTTGAAAGATACCCCAGTACTGGAGAACATATACTTACAATTCCTAATTAAAACATCACTTTAACCTTTGCTTTTTTTCAGTTAATTTCTAGGGTATTTTTTTTTAACATAAAGTAATATTTTATTACCATATGTATAGCCAACTCCCCTCCACAGCACATGGCCTCTACCCGTGCGTGGCCGGGTGGTTAGCCCCAGGGCCTGGCCGACTCAAGGCACCCACAACTTCATTTATATTTGGAGGCTGAAGGGGGAGCCCCAAGGCCACCGCTGGGTCCCCAGCAAGACCACACTGGGAGCTGGCATTTTCCTTTGCACTCGCCTGAGGGAACAGCATTTGTTTACTGCTTCCGTTGGGTGGGAGAAAAGTGGAGTGCCCTCAGGAAGGAGCATGCAGGGTATGCTTACCCTCTCCAGGCAAGGAACCACAGTGCCCTGGGGTTAGGCTCCTCTTGCCACTGTGTAGTAACGTACCTCAGGGGAGGGGGTCCCCTGAGGGGATACTTGAAAGAGGTGGGGGATGCGTGGCCTCCTTCCCCCTTTTTTTTTAGGGAGGTGCGTGCCTTCTCACCTTTTTACAAATTGGCCCCGGAGAAAGGGGTTTCTCTGGGTCCCATCGGTGGCTCGGGAGAGGGAGATTAGCATGACCCCTCCCGTCTTTTTATTATTTAGCTTCTTGAAGATGGGGTCCTCTGGGCCCATTAGTGGCTCAGAAAGGGGGGGTGCATGCCCCTCATCCCCTGTCTTTAATACCTAATATTGGGTCCCCTCCCATATTTTAATTTTTGCAAATGTGCCCCCCTTTTTTTTTTTTATGAAAAATGGCCTCAGGCTGTGGGTTCCTTGGGGCCAAGCAGCAGCTCAGGAGAGGGGTGGCATGGCCCCTGCCTTGTTTTTAATATTCGCCCCCCTGAGGATCAGTAATTTTAACAACCGATTAAGCTGGTGGTTCCCAAACTTTTTTGACCTGCAGCTCCCTTGACCAATTGGCTGTTGGCCACGGCTCCCCATTACATTCTTGTTTTTGGTGGTGGAGGTATAAGCCTGACCTCATTAGTACTTTTAATCCCAAACATAACTGCGATGAAGGTATGGAGAATCGTGCGTGAAATACAAGGATATGTCTACCCTCTCTTTTCACAATATTTGTGTGCCTTTGGGCCATGCAGTGACTGCATCTGTTTGCTGTTAGTGATGCTCAGCCTGAAACTGGACACATCCAGCCCAAACCAGCCAGGGGCACCGGGGTGACGCAGCGTACAGTTTGGGAATCACTGCTGTCCACGCTCCACCACCATTTCCGGGGAAGTGTTAATAATCTGAAATCATTGTTTTACAAGTAGAGAACATGGCGGTAATATTTATAGTTATTGAGGAGTGTGAGCTCATTCTGGTAATGCTTCACAAACTTGAGAAAGGTGGCTCAACAGAAGAATTAAAGTGACTGCTCCACAGCAGGTGGAATGTACTGTAATCTAGAACTGGACCTTAAACCTAAGGACTCTGGGTAGAACAAAGGTTGATTCCACAGAAATCATTCATTAAAACCCTTTTCCTTTTGTGTTCTAAAAAAAAAGTGCGAAGGAAAAAAATATATATAATTTATTGCTTGACATCAGAATCACTCTGAAACATTCTTAATGTAAACGTTATCCAAACATAGAACCCATTTGTAAAAAATGTGTATTTGTATTTATCTTCAAACAGACAAAAACTCCATAATAAAACAATCAATAAACGGTGCAGACGCCACAATGCTCTGTGGATACTGACCAGACACTGGAACACAGTATGCAATGTCATCTTATTTTGTATACATCTTGTGAACCACTGAAGTAAGGAGGACACTTGGTAAATAAGTAGCCTATCAAAATATAACTTCCTATGCAGCTTCATAAATACAGGTTCAACCAATGTAGAATTAAAATCATGTCTCATCACGGCAAAAATGCGATCCGTACCAGTAATACAGGAGGAACGTAGACTAGGAAACAACTGATTGCTTCATGTATCAGAAGAAATCTGGCATATAGGGTAACTTAAGCTATTCATCTCTGTTCTTTTTTTATTTGTAATAAAAGATCTAGAATTAAAAAATGTATGCACATGTACTTATCGTGTGTGAAAACAGTGAGCTGCAAATGGGTGTGTCACTTGTTCACAAGGGCAAAGTTACATTTCAGGCTCATGTTCAGGGGTGGGTTCCTCTCGCCAGGAGGAATGTCGGGCTTTTTCCACTTTTAAAAACAAGAGAAGCCAGCTTTGAGCTACCGGGCCAGGTAGATCTCCTGGCTGACCATGGAACTCACTGGATGACCCCTGCTGAAAGGAGAAACTCCACGCTGTAGTATGCGCCCACTTACTTCTCTTAGAGGCCAACTCAGCAAGAAGATGCTGTGGGGTAGCCTGCTATCTGGACCATGTGCGGCTGGCGATTTCTGCCAATGTATTGGGTGTTACTATTCTGGTGCCTGTCAGAGCAGTTGGTCCGGGTCTGTTCAGAGCGATGATTTATTTTTTCTAACCACTTGCATGGTTCACTTTAGCGGAATGGAAGATTGCAAGCTTAAATGTACCCTGCTCTTCGGTGTGTGGCTAAGAGGCAGCAAGTGCACCACCTCGAAGGCACCAGACTTGGCGCACCGGGCTAGCCCTCCAGAGGCCGGTGTAATTCACGATGGACCCTGCTCAGCAACTGCGACCACAGCGCCCCTGGATGGGTTTGGTGGCGCACCAGGGTGCCATGGCGCACAGTTTGGGAACGACTTTAAGCGCATATTCACAAACTGATTTTTTTAATACATTAAGTAGTTCTGGGGTATTACTACTCACACACTACAAAATGGCGTTCACTAACCTACGGTAGGAGACCTCCGCCTTCCCTTTCTTTTCTGTGTGGAGACCTCCGCCATGGTGGAAGAGATGTTTACATTCATTAGGCTATCTTCTAGTAGTAAATGTGGGATGGACATGACGGAGTGGCTGAAAACTGAGAATACATACTACGAAAACGGGAGGGGTTTATGGATAAGAGAGGTTTAGAAACGGCCAAGCTACTACCGACACCAAAAAGAGTACGCCAATACTTGTTCCCTAACTACACTGCTAACCTTACTGCCGGCCTAAAGGTAACAGAACTGGAGTAAGCGTACCCCAGCTCACCACTGGAGTGAGTCAAGCACCGTATTAAAGTGATGTTACGGTTAGGCGAAAATGTCTGTTCAAGGTCCGCTAAAACGTAACATTTTATCCACTAAGAACACTAAAATTCACTAGTAATAGTTAACTCAAGTAACTGTAATTCCTGCCCTCGCCATGCACAGTGTTGTCATTAATGAAATGGTGTCATTTCAGTTGTATGAATGTGATGTTATCAACAATGTCATAGAAAATGTCATAAGTGATGGTTATAGCGGATGTTATGAGTGATGTAATATGTGAGGTCGTAAGCAGTACATGGTAAGTGCACAAGTTCTAGTTACCTGCGTAATGTCAAATAGGAAAAAGGTATAGATGTACACCTAGGTACAATACAAGATTGACACATGAGTACATTTAAACATGTAAATTCACCTTCATGAATGGGGGGAGGGGAGGCTTAATGTCAAAAACTTGGTGGCAAAGACACCGAGGTGCAAATATAATTATTTCCACGACTCGGCAGCATTTTTGCCTCAGATTCGGATACTGGTGTGTTTAAACGAGTAGTAACATGTGCAAACACTTTTTGTGCCTGAGTTGTACACATTATAAACCTATTTTTCCATGATTTGCTCGCAATTTCTATCAGCTTGGGGTTAATGACAAGGCAAAGCAGAGTGAAGGTAATTTGCACACAGTTCTGAGGGGTGCACATGCTAAAGCTGCCACAAATATGGTTGAACTCATTTTATCGCTAGCGCTCCGTTCTAATTGATCCTGCAAATGTTCACAAAACTACCCCAAAAATAGGTTTATTATAAACCATCTTGGGTCAAACCAACTCTGTAGTGCAGCCAGACGCCACCGGGAACTAGGGCAAATGGCAAGTATACGATAACCAACTCGATACATCATAACATTCGGTAAATTACTTGTGCCCTGGTGATCACGAGATTTCTGTAGTAAAATACTTGTGTACCAAGGGTTCCAAAAATAGACAAGCACAATGGAAGCTTTCAATAAAAGGTAATGTTGGAAATATGGCTCCCTGTTGTTTTGAAGTTAAGGGCCTCACTCATAAACGCTAGAATTGCGCTTGGACTGGAGCCTTCTGTTTTTAGTGCAGTTCCTCATTTTAATTGCTGTACTTTCCCGTATGTAAATAAATGACATAGCTCCTTGGAAGGAAGTAGTTCTGATTCAACATTAGTTTATGGAGAGTAGGCGCTTGTGACACAGAGTATACGTGTTCCCCACCCTTGGTCACCTCCTGGAGTAAGTCTTCACTGCTCGTCCTTGCTACCATTGGGCTGTCAAGTGTACAAAGGGAGTAACTTGGTTGCCCAACTACAGTGCTGTAGTATTTACAGCAGGGATACCGCCCAGTAACAGAGGTTGCCACCCGACCCAGAAAACGCATGAGAGAGTCTTAAACCCACCAAACAGCAAATATGGAAAGGTATAATGGGCAAAGCTTTGGGTCAGCTGCCCCCATTTTTAGGAGATTGTAGACAGAATAACAGACAGCTGCTGTCACTCCACATAGAGCTAATAGAAGAAATCTCATCTGCGGTGTTGCACTGAGTGCAATGCTCTAACCTTTTGTGCTTAGTGTCTACATCTTGCCTCTTGCAAACCTACTGGTGGAACATAGAGCCTTATTTTTATGTAAATAACATGACAACAGGCAACACATCTTTCGACTGGCCAATGCTACATCCTGTCTTCGCAAGGGCTAATTCACTATATCCAACTCCTTATCAATCATTATCAATTATTCGTCCACCAACAGTATGAAATGAAACCTGGTCAAAATAGAGCAGCTCCTTGTACCTTCCCAGGTCTTATGTGTGCAACGTTTAACCGAGAAGGAAGCCATGGGTCATATTCATTCATTTACTGTCACAATTCAGGCATCCTGCAGGATGGAAAGCTATCACTAGACACCCAGGTTCTCCAAGTTTCGAAAGTGTGTTTTTGGCATTTGGAGTTTTACACTCTTTTATTTGCATTTATTGACCCAGCCTGTCATACCACAATTGTAATACCTTAATTCAATCGAGGCTTGCCTTCAGCAACGACATGTACGTTTCTACTCCTGCAGGCCTGGTTCACTAACACCAGAGAGTTCAAAATGCAGCAGAGAGTTCAAAATGCAGCGGCAAGTCTAGGTAATCATGCAGCAAGAAGAGAACATATCACAATTATTCTAGCTCGATAGCACTGGCGCTCAGTGAAAAATAGGATTGTTTATAATGCTGTGGCAAGTATGCCTGGAGCAGTCTATCAATATTGCCCTGAATGTCTAGCAGACAAATTCTTTAATCGCCCTACAAAAAAATACGTGCAGCCTCTGCCTGTCATTTTGACATCCCTAGAACAGTCGGTAAACCGGCTGTAAGCCGTCTGTAAATTTGGTGATTGAGCTTTTTCAGTTCCGGCAGCAAAGGTCTCGAATCCCGTCTCCTTTGCTTTTCCCTCTGACCTAATTTTATCTGCTTCAAGAAATATCTGAAAACATGTCCATTTTAATGCCCTTGTTTCAGCAGATTTAATAGTTAATGAGTTTTTCTACTGCAAAGATGCGTGGGAAAATTGAAGCTTTAAAAAGTAAACAAAATAGATTAGCACATAAAACACCACAGGGCAGTCGCCTGAGAGTGCAAGTTCAGCCTTAAACAATCACAGCTAAACAATTATAGACCAGTGTCAGCCTAAACCACCACTGAACTCAGCACTGAAAGAACAACCCCAGTTTTAAATCTTCAGAGACCGCGCTGTGGTGGCCATGGCAGCCCGGCACAATCGCAGAGCAGCCATTAAAGAGATAAAACTCACTGTTGAACAGTCTTCCAATTCACCTGCATTTGGTGGGTGTCCTCCTCTTTTTGATGCTATTCACTCACCAGGCAAACAAAATTACTTCATGGAGTCAATAAAGTCAATAGACTTTAACGGGGTCGTCTGCTTTCCTAATCTTTATCACTCTCCAAAAAAGTGCTCATTCATTCCATTCACCATAATATTGGATCATCGTGTTAAAGTTCAGATTTCATCTGCATTATTGATTCAAGAGGTTGACCAGCATGCCTGAAGCCACAATACATCAGAGAACAATAATGTCACAGTTCCGCCTCAATTGTAAAACATTTGTGGCACTACCAAGAACAATCTCAGTCCTACACCATTACAAGGTAGACACTATGGGGTCCAATCTTAGTAATAAGTCACCAAAGATCAAAGTTTAAAAGATACTCTCCAGTCCTAACCATCACCAAGAATGCTTAGCAGAGAACAATGTCAGTACTAAAAAGGCATTACAAAAAAGCCTCATAACAAACCAACCAATACCGTGCACTAAAATGAAACACTTCAGACCAAAAGCACTGCAGAACTCCGTATCAGTCATACATTAATGGGGGACCAGCCACTCCAGATCAACCACTGCTATACCTATCACAAAAGAAGCACTGAATATGTACATTTTAATCACTAAAATTCACACATAGCAGGAGGGATAAAGGTCTGCCTCATTTAGTGCAAGCTACGAGAGCAGACACTCCAGACAAATCTCCTCTCTACATCCCTACAGATCTGCCAAGAGAGACCAATCTTAGTCCTGAAATATTAAAGAGCAGCCACTAATGAGCCTGACAGACTGAAAAGAAGAGGAACGTCAGAAGCCAACCTTAGATCATAGAGAAGCAGGCACCAAGGAGCCCAATCTCAGCCTACACCAAACCATCGGAAAGTAGGCATTACAGAGAGCAATTCAGAAGTAAACCATCGCAATACTTGTACTATATACACCATGTCTAAGGCTGAACCAGCACAAAGCAATAGCTGTTCCTTTGACGGTCACAAACTTTATTTTAAGAGCGAGCAGCCAAAGCTGCCAAATGCTGGGGCTGCTGAATACCAAGTCTGCCAAGTCTTGATTCTACTCAGTACTTCTTTCTTTCACCACCCTACACTTCCTGTCTTTTTATTTCAATCTTGCAGGTAATTTTTCATCCCTCCTCTATCCTTTTGTCATTGTTTTTGCTATCTTCCTCTTCCTGTCTCTCTCTTACTCGAGGTCAAAGTCAGAAGAGAAAACACAAGTCTTGGTCCACCAAAAAAAGAACAGTGGTGCTCCTCACCTGCTAACACTGACACAGATTAAGCATTGCTGAGTAGGCACTATAGAGAACAAGGTTACTTCTAAACCAGTACAGAGAAAGTCTTATGTAGAATACCCTCGTATCTCAAACATAGAGCAGGTGCTGAAGAAGTATGGGTGAGGAGGGTGAATAGGTAGTCGCCTCGCCTCCATCATTTTTTAAATATTTTCTGTGTTACCTTTGCTCTTTTTCTGGGAAGAGTTGGGCCATGGTGACTCCACAGAGACCGGCATAGGCAAAGCGGGCAGGCTCGCTGAGCTGCCTGCCCAACACGACACACTCGTCCATGTCGTCCTTCATGGCAGGGCTGCCACCGCTCTGCAAAATCCACCTGGGAGAGGAAAAGGAAAATCACTGCACGGCCCACGCAGAGTGCAACAAAGGGCTTCTGGTAATCTCTTTCATTTGCTGGCATACACTAAGCCGACACTGCAGCTCAGCCTGGCACAGCGGTCACTCAAACCCACAGAAAACTAAGAGCTTGAACTTTAGCAGAGTTTAGAGGGAGCAGGAGGAACAGGGGGAGAGAGAGGGCAGCAGGCAACGAAGGGTGGCATGCTAGTGGGGCAGAAAGGAAGCAGAGAAAGTGTCCAGGAGGGGTAGGAGCAGACAAAAGGGGCAAGTGAGAGGGAAATAGAGTGTAGTTCAAACAGCAGAAGCAGAGCGGGGAAGCAGGAGAGTAAGGGGGGGGGGGGCAAGAGGTGCAGAAGGGAAGCAGAGGCGGGCCTGGAATGTGTGTTGCATAGAGGGGAGTAACAGGGATAGATGACACAGGATGCCCCCACCACCTACTGGTAACTTGATGAGTATCTCAAACAGTACTAACAGCACTGTCTCCCATCACACACAAAACAAGCACGGGAAAGGCAGCAGCAGTGCAATTGTCCTTTAGATGCAGGAAAAAACGCACACGAGAAAAATAATTAAGAACTCCCGCACCAGCAGTTGCTGAGGGGGTTACCACTGGGCCTGCTGGTACAACTGTTGTAGTTTTCTGTCACATTAAAACTTTGACTGGATGCAGAGGCCTCAAAGCAGATCATCATAAATAATACTGGATAACCATAGAGTTACCGGCGACAAGGACGGCATCTACACAGGATGCTAAAAAAACCAAATGTACAGAAACAAAAATGAAGAACGTAGGAAAGTACACGAAGCGAAAAAGACACATGGAGTTAGACTTAACAATGAAAAGATTTGAAGAAAGAAAGCATTAAACGATTATCGATTTGAAGAATGAGAGAAAGAAAAGAAGTATAAAAGGAAAAAAAGGATTCAAAGAATGAAAGAAACAATGCAAAGAAGGAAAAGGAGAAGAGAAAAAAAAACGAAAGGACACGAAGGATGAACGATAGGAAGCAAGAAAGAATTGGCAAAAAGCTAATTCATGTCATGAAGATGACATAAGAAAACAAAGTGGAACCAAAAAAAGATACATGCAAGAAAAGAGCTGAAAAGTGAAAGAGTGAAGATAGAATAAAAACTGGAAAATGATACATAGGAAGAAAATGAAAAATAAATTGGGATGGAAGGGAAAAGATGCAAATAAAAAATATGCCATGTGACCACTCAAGGAAAGAAAAATTATGAAAGCAAGCTAGAAAGAGGAAAATGGAAAAAAGTGCACAGAAAAATAAAGACACCTCAAAACAAAGTAAAGAAAAAGAAAACCCTCGGAATAAAGGAAAAGTATAGCTTGGAAAAATGAAATGATGGCAAGAAATATGCAAATAGAATGACTGAATAGGAGAGAAGGATGTAAACCGAATAGTAAAAAAACAGAAAAATAATGGAGGAAAAAGCAAAAGAAGGAGGAAAGAAAGAATGAGGGAAAGATAGGCCAATAGTTAACATATCTGGAAGAAAGAGATCGAAAGAAGGACAGGGGGAGGAAGGCAGAACCAGAAAAATAAATCAGGGTATACATAAAGGTAGACAGATGTGTGTGAGATGGGACGAGAGAGGAAAGAAACAGGTGGAAGGAGACCGCCGAGTAAAAATAGGAAGAGAACTGAAATGGGGAAACGCTGGAGTGCAATAAAAAGGGAACAAAGAAGGAGTGTGCGGGGTGATGGAATAGCACTTCGTGGCAATAACAGAGAGACATACATAGTCGTAAGAGAGAACATTAAAGATTTAAGTGAGAGACAAGTTTTTAAGGACGGAGAAATGGAGATACTCTGAATGAAAGAGGTCGAAACTGAGGTGCTAAGGATACTTATACTGATTAGGTGGGTATTTCGGGTATTCGGGTATTGTGATACCCTGTCATTCTGTGCACATTTTAGATACTAGGATGGCCCTGACAAAGTATCATTACGGCGTCCTTGGCACAACTTAGGACTTCTTGGCATAATGTATGCAATAAGGGCACATGATGGTACTGACACAATACACATGCTAACTTGCCTTTACAATAGACTTTCTGGGCATCATGGTGGCTGTCTTAAAAGACCTTTTATGAGCATCCTACTCGGCTTAGAAATTGTTATGGAAATGGAAGTCAAAATGTTCTTTTTTGTTACTATGTTTCCTTGGGGAGGGGGTGGGCAGGCAATATCCTAAAAAGCCACTGAGGAGGATGAGACATGTCTGACACACCATAAAAGTGCTTGAATATTTAATAGGAGCCCACTTCAGAGCTGCCGGTAAAACCTGTGACAATTTATTTCAAAAAGATGTTGTAAAATACACAATGTAGTAACATTTTTTCAAACATTTCTTGGGAAAGAAGAACTCCCACAACCTCTGCCGGAATAACAGCTGCAGTATGGACAGCCCTTTATGATTTACATTACTTGCTGAATATTCAAACAAAACCTACAGCATAATCTTTCAAGCTGTGAAATGAAGCATTGTTGTAAATATTTTGTCAAGGAGACAATCTCCCAAACCTGACTCACTCGTCTCACTCTCTTGGCGCTACTAAGTGTATGGTTAAAGGTGCAAGTATTTATGACTGCCTTGTACATTCTACAGCTCGGGATCCTCCCTTCACACAAAGAACAGGCAAAAGGCAGTAAACATCAGTACGAGTTCAGAACAGGTACTGAATCAGCAGAGGGTGTGAAAGCTTCCCTACAAAATAATTACAGTGCTTAAGTGAATCCAACTGCATAGATGGGCACTAACTGCACCTGTGCACATGCTCAATGGGTCACACGTGTTTTTAAGTCTCCTTGCAGGTAGGTGGCCATGCAGCAGGATACGGCAGGGAGTGAGCCCATAATTAGCGGACCCCTAAAACAGTGGGCCCATTTGCAATAGTTTTCTTTGTCCATACCTTAATAAGGCCCTATTCTTATACTTAATACTGAGCATCTGAGGAGAATCTGTGTGTGTGTAGACCTTTTCGAACCGAGTGACAGCAGGATCTTCTATCTTGCATATTGCAACTACACCAAGGTATCCCTTGAGTTATTAAGGAGCACATACTTTGTAGATCCATTACTACTGCTCGAGAACAAGTGACAATTATGGAGACATTATTTGGCCTGTGAAGAAGACGATGAGTGTGATGTTATTTACATACATGCCTAAATGTTGTGTATATACTATAAAAATGCATCGACTTAAAAATGTGATGCTATAATTTCATAAATCAATTGTTAAAAAAAGCTTAAGCATTATTTTACACATACACGCATTTTAATTAAGTTTCCACGTTTTCACCCTATGTTGTACACTGCACATTTTAGCTGAATCATTCCAGTAAGCATAGCCACATTGTGATGCTGGCGCAATGAAGCGAGGATTTCAGAAAATAGTAGAGTCAGCTCTTGTTGGCGATACACGTATCTTTTCATTAAGGTCCACTCACATTCTTCCTATTTGGAGACCCTTGTACCTGCTCACTAGTGCCTACCTGTAGGTTTCCATTTTCACACGTTCTCACCTCCATTTACTTGTCTTAAGAAAAAGTGTAAGAATGTAGCACCTTAATATGTTGATTTTAGTATTATATGCCCCAGTTGATCGGAGAGTCGGTTGATCAGGCAACTGCCTTGCTTTTTTTGAATGTTTGTTGGCTATTTCTGCATTAACCACATGTTAGACTTCCAAGTACTATCTTCAGTGTCTGTGTTTTCCACGCTTAATCTCAGTACACCAAATTTAAAAAGCATTTGGTTTGATTTTTATTATTCTCTACAAATCTGATGTATGCCCGTTTTGGCTGATATCGACGAGGATGGAGTGGTGAACGGTGATGAAGGCAGCTGAGAATTTCAGCAATAGCAGGAGGAAGAGGTCATCTTTATCTGTGGTCAGCAGGATGTCATCTACAAAGCCTAAAGTATCAGTCTCTGTACTGCAGCGTGATGTGAAACCAGATTGATAGTTGTGCAGGAGATGGTTAGCACAGATGTGATCTTGGAATTAAGCATGCACTGCTTTTTCTATAACCTTGCCAATGAAGACAGGTGAGTGATGGGCCGAAAAGGAAAAGTCATGCGTAGAAGAAAGTACAGTTGCTACAGGTCACCTTCACTGTAAGCACTCTAATAATAAATGCAACCAGAAGTGCTTCATGAGCACAAGGCCAAACAAGAGAAACTGTGCATTGGTGTCTGTATGCAAGCTCTGACCTGGCTCACATGTTGTATGCTGAATGTTGCACAAACAAAAGGAAGCATGTATGCAGGTATGTATGTGCTTGGTATATGTATATCACAAACCTAGGCAAAAGGCAGTGAAGAGCTCTAAATGGTAAAAGTCAAGCAAACAGTGAACCATGATAGGGGAGGTAGCTGGGTTCTGAAAGAGCTGTTTTGTACAGTTAATGCATTATGATGTAGTGTTCTTAAAATGAGGTACCTTTTAAACTTTTTCCTTAACTGGAGTAGGGTTGGGGCAGTCCTAGTGGATACAGGAATGCTGTTCCAGGTCCAGGGTACATAGAAAGAAAGTCTTTCTTGCTGTTGGTTTTACTTTGTACACCTCTTAATCTCCAGACTGATGGTTTCTTGGTTGAAGGTGTGCCGAGAGGCACCGGAGATGGTGAGCTTGTCTGCAGGATAAACAAGGGTGCTGGTCGTGATGGCTTTGTAGATGATGTTGCTGATTTTGAAGATGGTGCGGGATGGCAAGGATGCCAATGGAGATCAATCATAATGAGGATGATGTCATGATATTTATTCAGGCCCTGGATAAGAAGTACTGCAGCTTATAGAATGTTCTAATGAGGACTAACGTGAAGTCTCAGAGGGCATGGAGCAGGGCATTACCACCATCTGATGCAAGATTACAAGGGTTTCAGCAGCAGGTCTGAAGTCGCTTTCTTAAAGAAACGGTTTCACTTTCTTTAGATGAGAGAGAGCTGGCACCAGGCCATTTCTTTTGCCAATCTATTCCTTGAGTGAAAGGTAGGTGTCCAGGGTGACTTCAATGGACTTGGCATTGGGTGAAGGTGGGGTTTGAAGCTGTCAAGGTTCACTGAGGCAGGTTTGTGCTATTTTTTGCATGCTGTTCTTAGCAAATTGAGGAATTCTGTCTTGGTTTTTGGGAAGCTGAGCTTCAGGTAGGTTCAATGCATTCATATCAAGATGATGTGCAGACAGAGTTTGAGGTGTTAGATGTATGGAGCAGAGGAGCCTTTCAAGTAGAGATGTATATTCTGTCTCCCTGATGCTACGATGCTGGATATAACTGCTTGAATATGTTGCTCTCCTTTACCCACTCACTGCCTATTTACTTTTCCCTTTAAATATGCTGGTATATTTTTTTATGATATCAGAGCACATACACGCCATGGCCTCGATGTTGTGACTGCAAGACACAGATACATTTCTCATTGTTAATGACAATTCTATTACAGCGTTAACCTGGAGACGCAGTTAACTTATTTTTGTCACATTGTTTATCATTATAAGCTATGGGTTAGCATGTTATGTATGCCAGTAATTCAGAAACTCTCACTCACGACCTTTTAATTTAATGTATGTATATTGTTGTATGTTTGCTTTTATATGATGAATAAATAAATAATAATTTAAAAAAAGTAGAGATGTATATTGTCAGCATATTGGTGAATTATGATGCTGTTATCTGTGAGTAGAGCCCCAAACGGCTACATGTATAGTTTGAAGATGACAGGGGACAGTATGGAACCCTGGTGACTCAACAGTGGATAGGGATCATTTACCTGGAGTTACCTGGAGATGCTCAGGTGAGCAAAACTGATGTTAGTTGAAAAGGAAGGAGGAGATCCAGTGAAGGGCAATGTCAGTGAATCGCACTCGAGACTCCAGGGTGTGGATGAGCAGTCCTGTCAAACACCAGGCATCAGGTGTTAGATTAATACATTTGAATGCTGGTATCCTCATACCACACTAAAATGCATTAGTCATGCATCAGAGTTACTATGGGATCACCCCACAATGAGGTGCGCCAATTCCAGCAACAACCTCAGCCTTATTAAATACCATACACAGCACCCTGACAGTGTGTTGAAATTGGCTTGCTCTGAATCCTGCCTCTTACAAATTAATCATCTCATTGTGTCATAGATGATCATATTGGCTGCGGGCAGTGTGTGTTTATAGTCTCAATGGCCCACCCACCCTGGGCTTCAGATCAAGCCAGAGGCGGGCCTCTGAATGTATTGGATGGACCTAGCCCACGTGGTCACTCAGCAGAGTGAAACATAAATAAATAACACATTCGATTACCTGATAGATTGTAGTCCATGTGCATCTGGGGGGAACCTTTCCTTTTTGTTTTCCAATGCAGCAGACACCATCCCTAGTGACTGCATGTAGGAGTTGCATGGCCCAACTGGAAAGCTGCACCTTTGTCTTTTCACTTGTGTACCTGCAGCCAATCAATGAGAAGCCACTGAGTATCGAACTGGTGCACGACCCCCTCAATGGTGCTCACACTGTGGAGGAAAGTCATACTGGATTCAGGATGTTGTTTTTTCAGGCTTGACAGTCAATCTTCTGCCTGCTTCTCAAGTCCTCCATGCCTCCCGACTCCTCAGCACCCAAAGGACTCGCCAGAGACACTGCTGCAGGTGGCTCTCTAGGAGGCCCCTCTGAGGAGAAATTATCATCTTCTTACCCAATTTTCCAGATTCTGCGAACAGCATTGTGCCATGTATGTCCCACCAGCAAGGACGAACGATAATCTACCTAAGGAAAGTCAGGCAACGTCAGCCACTTCTATTTACTGTGAATAACACCAAATATAACAGACCGTTTCACCAGAAAAGTGCTAAAAGGTGTGCTTTTCTGAACTAAGACATTTTCAATCAGAAGATACTAAATGCCGGGCACAGATTACCGTAATCGCACTCATGTGTTCTTTGCACTCTTTAAAAAGTATTCAGTGTTTTAAAAAAATTCACCACGATGAACAAGTTTACAATTACATAACTTCCTCCAAAAGACCAAGGAATTGCATAAAGCACCTGTAATTTGGCCATATTTTAGCCCATCGCATGTGTGGTCACAGAATCAGCACAGCAAGAAAGTCATGGATATGTATAAATGTGGCGGCCTTCTTGGAATAGCATGCCCAAGCAAAAGTACAAATTGTCTTCAGTTTTCAATGCCCAAAGGGAAAAGAAGTGCATTTATTTGCTTGGTAAATATTCCAAGTGTGAATGTTTATCTACTGAAAAAGCTAATGGATGGGGTTTCATTTTACGTGAGCTTCAGTTAAATGTTTCCGTAGTAGCTTATGTTGGTGATATTTGCAATGCAATAATTGTAACATGGGGCCAGATGAACGAAGCCAGTTTGCATTTCTTAACGGTCCGAATTGGTATTTCGGGCCGTTAAGAAATACAAAGGGCCAGATGTACCAAACGTTTTGCGACTCGCAAACGGCAAAATCTGCCGTTTGCGAGTCGCAAAACGCGTATCCCAATGCAGAAATGCATTTTGCGAGTCGTTACCGACTCGCAAAATGCATTTCAGACTCGCAAATAGGAAGGGGTGTTCCCTTCCTATTTGCGAGTCGCAATGGGATGCAATACCATTTGCGACCGCATATGCGGTCGCAAATGGCATCGCAGTTACCATCCACTTCAAGTGGATGGTAACCCAATCGCAAATTGGAAGGGGTCCCCATGGGACCCCTTCCAGTTTGTGATTGCACCCCAAAATATTTTTTCAGGGCTGGGAGTGGTCCAAGGGACCACTCCCTGCCGTGAAAAATCCGAAACTAAAGGTTTCGTTTTTTTTTGTAGTGCAGCTCGTTTTCCCTTAGGGAAAACGGGCTACACTTAAAAAAAAAAAAAACCTGCTTTATTGACAAGCAGGTCGCTAACATGGAGGCCTGCTGACGTCAGCAGGCCTCCATGTTAGCGAGTGCCCATACTCACAATGGGGCCGCAATTTGCGACCCACCTCATGAATATTCATGAGGTGGGTCATTGCGACCCCATTGCGAGTTGCAGTCGGTGTCTGAGACACCGTACTGCATAGCAATTTGCGACTTGCAAATTGCGAGTCGCAGGGACTCGCAATTTGCAAGTCGCAAATTGCTTTTTTGGTACATCTGGCCCAAAATGACATGTTCAGCGCACTTCAAGGAATCGCAAATTGCGATTTCTACCCTGTAGAAATCGCATTTTGCAATCCCCAGTATAGGAAATCTCAAATGGGGACTGTGATTCCTATTCTGATGTACCGTACATTTCCTAAATGAGACTTGGGGATTTAGGAGATGCAATTACCATCAACTTGAAGTCGATAGTAACCAGGGGCAATTTAAAAAAAGAACCCTAAAGTGTTTTTTGTAATTGCAGTAGAACACATACATGCCCCTTAGGCACAAGTGTGCTCTACAGGTGCAGCCCTGTTTTCGGGGTGCGCTAAGGGCAACATTTTGCCCCTTGCCATCCTTGGTTTTGCATTTCCTAATCAGCGATTTCCTAATAAGAAATTTCTATTTAGGAAATGCAATACCAGCCCATTGACTCAAATGCAATGGGATTTCTTAATAGTGATTTCCTAATAGCCATTTCTACTTTGTAGAAATGGCTATTAGGAAATCGGTATCTTAGTACATTGCATTTTGCATTTCTTAAATTGCGATTTCTAGGAAGTCGCTGTTTAAGAAATGCAAAATTGCATTTTCATATATCTGGGCCATGGTCTCTTTCTTTGGTGCATGGGAACTGTGACGGAGGTCAATGGGGCAGGCCATTGAGTATGGGTGCGTGACCAAAGACATAGCGAGAAGGGGCAACATTTACTGTAACCTATTGGTTGTACTGTATTACAACACTTATGTAGCACTTACTACCCCTATGTGGGGGGCACTGAAGCTCTTGCCTTCATGGATATTATGCTATCAAGAGTGTGTGGTATGAAAAATATTTCCTTTGGTTTGACCTTATGTCTGAAGTGAGAACCATTGATGTTGGGTTATAGCATGATGGATGAAGAAGGGTGTGAGAGTCATGCAGTTAATGGTTTTTAGTAAGCAAAATTACCTAGCACAGAAGATGTCAGCTATAACTACAATTACAGCACTATACGAAGCCAGTCCTGGCAAGCCACATCCCTCCTTTCCACCACAGCTTATAATAATTACCACCTTGCTTAGCCTGGCAGACACTCACTGGGAAGTACTTAACTCTTAACAGATCAACACTGCGGAAGTTAGAAATGAACTGATGACTCAAAGGTCTGATCTCCTCAGGGGCATGAGCTAGAGTGGTTAGTCAATACTGCAGGTGGTCAAGGATGGCGTGGCATCAAGTCGCAAGCTCAAGTGTTTGGTTTTACTCATGCAAGTGTCACTCAAAGGTTCACGCATTTACCAAGAGAACGTCACTCATACGTTCATTGAAACCAACAAAATGTCACACAGAACTGTGAAAATCTACAAAGCCTAAAGTATCAGTCTCTGTACTGCAGTGTGATGTGAAGCCAGATTGATAGTTGTGCAGGAGTTGGTTAGCACAGATGTAATCTTCGACTTAATCATGCACTGCTTTTTCTATAACCTTGCCAAGGAAGACAGGTGAGTGATGGGCCGGGAGATAGCAAGGTTATCAGAGCTTAGGGAAGGTTTCTCTATGGAAAGACCTGGCCTGCCTTGTCAGCGTCTGAAAGATACTCTTCAGTGAAGGAGGCATTAACAATTAGTATGAGTTTGAGAGCTTTCCCAGAGACAGCTTGGATGAAGGATGAGGGCACAACATCACCTTCAGAGGAAGTGGCTTTAAGAGAGTTGAGTGTGTTGGCAAAATCTGTCAGGGATAGGGCTTTGAAGGAGGACTACTGAGGAATTCAACAGGGAAAGGTGGGTGTAAAAGGAGAACCAGGATTGGTCTTGTCGATGTCCTGTCAAATCTTCTATATTTTTACAGAAGAAGACAGGTTGTTTGTATGTGTGGTGCGGACAGGAAAATCAAGCAGGGGGCTGATGCAGAGTTTGATTGTTTGCTTTGTTGGTGGCTTCACTGATGGTGTACTTAGCTTGATGTGGTGAGCTGTGGGAGTGTTGCACAAAGGGCCTCAGTATCAGGGGGTCATTAGGAGTTCCTGTTTCTTTCATGTCACTCAATGGAACATATATTGTCAACGAGGTCTGTAGAGTACCATGTTGCCAAAGTTTTTGGCTTGCACTTGTGTTTTTAGTTGGAGTGTGGATGTTGATGTTCCAAATAAAAAGTGTTAAATTATTTAGAAGGGGTGCTGGCTTTGGATGTGGAGAAGACAGGGCACAAGATCAGTTCAAGCATTAGATTATCAAATTGAGAAGTCTTTGAAGGATCTGAAGGTTTGGTTTTCTGTTGTGCATTGACCCTAGTTTGTTGGCAGGATGGCAAGGTGTTTGGTCCAGTGCAGGAGTATTTCCTGGACATGCATGCCGAGCGCCAGAAGAACAGTGTAAACAAGGCATGGCAAGGGCTGTTACAAGAAGAAAAGAATGTAGGTGGTCTTGTGCTGGAAAAAGAAGGCAAAACTAACTTTGGGTGCTAATGAGAGCACAGAGCCTAGGTTTTTGTATTAAGGTTAATCCTCCTCATTCTGTAGCAGGTTGCCTATTATACCATCCTCCAGGGTCTGGAGGCTCATTTGTATCTACTTTAGGGGAGGCCCTTGCCCCCTCCTTGCTCCAGTTTGATAATTTTACCATCTTGGGAAACTTCAGTTTTCATTTTGATGATCTGCTGAATCCAGAAGTTATTAACTTGGCAGATACCCTCAACATAATAGGGCTTTCTCAAAAGGTAATCATCCCTACCCATATGTTAGGGCACATTCTTGATGGAATCTGCTCAAATCATTCTGGGTTAACCAAAGAAGACCCTGTCCCTCAATCCTGGCTAGATCATAGTCTAATCATATTTAAAACAGCCAGCACCACTCAGAATTTGTTTTATCAGCATAAAAACACAAACACTAAGAACAGCAAATGGGGAGCGATTTAAAACAATTCTAACTTAATCACAGGCCTTTCCAGTACTGCCCCCATTCTGGCTGGCAAACTTTAAGAGGACCTTGATTAATTTCTAATGCTGTCTTAGAACTAACTCCAGATATTCACCCTAAGAACCACCCTACAAGAGGCTTGGCTCCCTGGTTATCTCCAGCAGTAGCTGAGTCAAAACATCACTATAAATAACTTGAATGTAAATTGAGATCAGCCTATAAACAAGATGATCTTGAGCATTTGAGGGCAGCTCTTAGATCATATCAAATTGATTAAGCAATCAAAAACATCTTAATATACCCCCAAAAATTGAAGAGGCAGGATATGATTCAAAAGTAATCTTCAACATTGCAAATGCGATTCTTCAATCTAAAGCTCTTTTCAGGGATATTTCTCCCTCGCAGGCTTTCTGTGATTCAAGCTCGACTTTTTTCAAGGAAAGGTATCCACCATTCACCAAGGTTTCAGTCCAATTCCGAGCATTAACTTTTTAACGATCCAATGAACTGATTAAGTCAACGTTACCTTAAAGGCTTTTCAGGAAGTTTTCTTAGCCCATTCTCGTCGAGCCATACTGACATGCAAGTCTGGGTCGCCGCTTGATCCTTATCCACCTTCCATACTTCATGCAGCCATCAATGTAGTAAACCCTATCGTCAACCAGATTTTGAAAAAATCACTTGTGGAAGCTGAAGTTCCCTCAAATTGGAAACAAGCAATTGTTAAGGCTACAAAAAAGAAACCCCTTATTGATCCAACCATTTTGTCTAATTTAAGGCCCATCTCTCTTCTTCCAATGCTAAGCAAAATTCTGTAAAAAATTGTCAATCAGCAACTTATGACGTTCCTTGGCAATTCTAATTCTCTCCATATTCGATAATCCGTCTTCAGGCCTAAACATTCTAGTGAGTTAGAACTTCTTGAAGTCGCAGAGACAATCAATATGGCCTTGGACTCAGGCTATAATGCTGTGATTATTTTGTTAGATCTTTCTGCTGCATTTGACACCATCTCACATGCTATTTCATTGCCGCACATTCAAAATATTGCCATTTCCCAGAAATCTTTAGCTTGGATAAAAGTCTATTTAACAAATAGAAAGCAAAAAAGCAAAAAGTAGCTCTGGAACAATTCTTGTCAACAGAAAGAGCAGTCATGATGGGTGAGTCTCAAGGTACTTCTTTGAGCCTATCTCTTTTTAACATCTATATAGCCCCCCTTATTTCTTTGATCGCTTCATATGGGATTGCCACCACCTCGTATGCTGATGACACTCAATTAATATTATCCCTAGACAAGAACTCATTTATCTCAGAAGTTAATGGCCAGAACTGCTTTTTAGATATCATCGTGTGGATGCAAAATAACCAACTTAAATGCAGTTCTGAGAAGACAGAAATACTCCTCTTTGGTAAATCCAATCTTTTGTCTCCCATGAAATGGTGGTCAGATTCTGTCCTTCCTCCCCCAGTCAGAGTAAAGGTTGCTAAAACTCTTGAGATGAAATTTGATACTAATCTAGTTTTCCTTCTGCAAGCCTTGGCAGTTGCAGGTATGTGCTTCAATCTTATAAAATCATTGACATTTTTTCTTTATTAGATACCCTTGGTTGCTAGGAAAAAAGTGGCTAATGCTCTCATTTCCAATAGATTAGACTATTGTAATGGTCTTTACGCTGGCTGCACTAAATGCCTCATCCATAAACTCCATATTGAAGAAAATGCTGCAGCCAGATTGGTCTTACAACTTCCCAAGCGGAGCTCTGCTTCAGCTGCACTTAATAAATTGCATTGGCTGCCAATTCCCAAAATTATCTTTTTTTGAATGCTCCTGCTGGTTTACAGAGCCTTTGGCCCTCATTACGACTTTGGCGGATGGAAACGCCCGTCCGCCGAACTCGGGTGGTCAGAAAAACACCAGTGCTGTGTCCTGATCACGAGGGCTATTGAGAGTTTCCCACTGGGCCTAGCGCAAAACAGCCCACAACATTGACACCGGCTCATAACAGAGGCGGTGGCAATGTTGCGGTGCATCGGGTGCAGCAGCATCTCGTCGTGCTTTTCACTGTCTGCCGGGCAGACAGTGAAAAGCGCGACTGGGCTGGCCATTGGGGCCCCTGCACTCCCCATGGCAAGTGCATGGCCGTTGGCCGGCGAAAAAGTGGCAGTGCCATCGGTCTGACCGTGGCGCTTTCCCCACCTTCGTACTGTGGAGGCCAGACGGCGAGTCTCATAATGAGGGGCTTTATGTCTTCCAGCCCTAAATACCTTGAGGACCGTTTTCACCACCTTCTACCGCAACAAACTTTAAGATCTTCTTCTGCCAGCCTCCTGAAACCACCCCCCTTTTGATTAAAATCTCAAGCTGGTAAGTCTTTCGCAGTTTTAGGTTCCAAGGCTTGAAACCTGCTTCCTAGTACCTTGCTCTCTACTGAATTGGAAGCTATTTAAAAAAGAACCTGAAAGTTGGCTTTTCCAAGCTTCTGACTCAATTTGTAGTTCCTTAATTTGATCTATATTTCATACTTCCGCAGGAATTGTAATTACTTCTAGCATAGCGTCAGGATGCTCTTTTTAGAGTGGCAGTTCGTGCTTTACAAATATCCATTCATTCATTCATGGAAACGTGCTATCAGACATTACCTCATAGTAGTGGGTACATTTGTGATATCTGAATATCACCATTTGTAAGTTTTTAGGAGAAACAATCTGTAATGAACCAATGATTGAGTAAATAGGACTCCTGAAGGGACATTAATTACACCTGGTGGGGGACAATGTGGACAGTCTGAAGAAGATATATGATTCTCTATGGTTAAAATGCTTTCGACAAGGAGGGGACTCGGAAGTGCATTACCAATTTTATTTTTATTGTGTAGGGTCCGTTAGACTGTGCTAGGAACATCCTTGTGGACCTATTTGTCATTGATATTAACGACACCTCCACACGTGGGACCTCTCCTCAGATGAGGAGGGCTTGTTGTGTGGTGGACACTTGTGTGGTATTTCAGTAAACATTTAGCAGTTTACAGATCAGCCACCCCTGTTTCTTCAACTTCCAGAGGAAACTCCTGATTAACTAGTAGAATAATAGGAAATTTGATACTTATCTCTAAAGGACTGATGGGCATAAGCAGGAGTATTGATCTATAGTGAAGGAAATGCAGTGGCACCAGGAGTAGGAGGCTTGAGGGGTCCTCTTGCACCCAGCTGTGCTTGTATTTGTTCACCTAAACAAGGACTTTGGGACCTGTTTTCCATATCTGTATTTGTGACCACTGCACCCTTGCTAACTTATTGGGCGCATAAAATCACTCGAGATAGACAGGAAATTGATCAGTATATAATTACTTGTTATAGATCGGGTACCATATAATTCAACTGCATAGGGTCTGATAAACGAAGGGTGAACAGGGCTTTGCATCCCCAACCACCTTGCACTAGAAATGGAAAGAAAGGCATACTAAGATTTGTTAACAAGACCCTACAGAGGTTGGTTGGACATATTGAAAATAATTTATTGAGTTATGCAGGAATACACATTTTATTCCACCATTAAAGTAGGGCCCAAAACAGAATACACACACATTATCCCCTTGTGGCCGACACCGGGGAGGGGGTTTGAAAATCCTCGGGTGCAACTTCCATGTCTCCCCCCGCCCCCCACCCACCCCTTTGTGACATCAGCACGCTGCGAGGCGCGCAAACGTCACAGTGTTGTTTTCCCCATACGGCCCCTTCCTGCTCTGCTGGAGATAACGGCCCCAAACAGCCTTCCCCACGTTCGGGAAGGCCCCGTATGAAAGGGGAGACTCTCCCCTTTCATATGAGGCCTTCCTGAACCCGCTTCCTGGCCCTCGATACGAGGGCCATGAAATGCCACTAGACGCCAGGGATTTCACTTGGGGGGGGGGGTTGGCCCCCCTAGGAAAACGGGCCAGCCCCCCTCCCCCCCCCCGGGGGCCATATTTTTAAAATTCAATGTTGGGACCCCCTGGGGGGGGGGGGGGGGTGCGATCGCGCCACCCCCAGGGGCTAATTAAAAAAAATAAATAAATAATGAAATTGACAAGGGGTCGCCCATAGGCAGGGCAGCCCCTGTGGGGGCAATTTTTTTTTTAGTAGTTGTAGGGTTTCCCTGGGGGCCATTTTGGCCCCCAAGGAAACCCTACAACTACCACAAAAAAAAATACATATATATATACAGGGAGTGCAGAATTATTAGGCAAGTTGTATTTTTGAGGATTAATTTTATTATTGAACAACAACCATGTTCTCAATGAACCCAAAAAACTCATTAATATCAAAGCTGAATATTTTTGGAAGTAGTTTTTAGTTTGTTTTTAGTTTTAGCTATGTTAGGGGGATATCTGTGTGTGCAGGTGACTATTACTGTGCATAATTATTAGGCAACTTAACAAAAAAAAATATATACCCATTTCAATTATTTATTATTACCAGTGAAACCAATATAACATCTCAACATTCACAAATATACATTTCTGACATTCAAAAACAAAACAAAAACAAATCAGTGACCAATATAGCCACCTTTCTTTGCAAGGACACTCAAAAGCCTGCCATCCATGGATTCTGTCAGTGTTTTGATCTGTTCACCATCAACATTGCGTGCAGCAGCAACCACAGCCTCCCAGACACTGTTCAGAGAGGTGTACTGTTTTCCCTCCTTGTAAATCTCACATTTGATGATGGACCACAGGTTCTCAATGGGGTTCAGATCAGGTGAACAAGGAGGCCATGTCATTAGATTTCCTTCTTTTATACCCTTTTTTGCCAGCCACGCTGTGGAGTACTTGGACGCGTGTGATGGAGCATTGTCCTGCATGAAAATCATGTTTTTCTTGAAGGATGCAGACTTCTTCCTGTACCACTGCTTGAAGAAGGTGTCTTCCAGGAACTGGCAGTAGGACTGGGAGTTGAGCTTGACTCCATCCTCAACCCGAAAAGGCCCCACAAGCTCATCTTTGATGATACCAGCCCAAACCAGTACTCCACCTCCACCTTGCTGGCGTCTGAGTCGGACTGGAGCTCTCTGCCCTTTACCAATCCAGCCACGGGCCCATCCATCTGGCCCATCAAGACTCACTCTCATTTCATCAGTCCATAAAACCTTAGAAAAATCAGTCTTGAGATATTTCTTGGCCCAGTCTTGACGTTTCAGCTTGTGTGTCTTGTTCAGTGGTGGTCGTCTTTCAGCCTTTCTTACCTTGGCCATGTCTCTGAGTATTGCACACCTTGTGCTTTTGGGCACTCCAGTGATGTTGCAGCTCTGAAATATGGCCAAACTGGTGGCAAGTGGCATCGTGGCAGCTGCACGCTTGACTTTTCTCAGTTCATGGGCAGTTATTTTGCGCCTTGGTTTTTCCACACGCTTCTTGCGACCCTGTTGACTATTTTGAATGAAACGCTTGATTGTTCGATGACCACGCTTCAGAAGCTTTGCAATTTTAAGAGTGCTGCATCCCTCTGCAAGATATCTCACTATTTTTGACTTTTCTGAGCCTGTCAAGTCCTTCTTTTGACCCATTTTGCCAAAGGAAAGGAAGTTGCCTAATAATTATGCACACCTGATATAGGGTGTTGATGTCATTAGACCACACCCCTTCTCATTACAGAGATGCACATCACCTAATATGCTTAATTGGTAGTAGGCTTTCGAGCCTATACAGCTTGGAGTAAGACAACATGCATAAAGAGGATGATGTGGTCAAAATACTCATTTGCCTAATAATTCTGCACTCCCTGTATATATATATATCTACATATATATATATATCAATCCATGTAGATATATATATATATATATATATATTTGCCACCAGTTGTCTTGCAGTTGCAGCCTGCGTCTTCAAAGCAGTGCACATACTTCAACTGACGCATTTCAACTGTAACTTTTAGGCAGCAATGAAGAAGTCAAGTAAGTCTTGTGATTATGTTTCTGCTACAAAAGGATCATACTTTTGTCTAGTGGCAGTTTTAGTGCCATAAAGAAGCGCAGAAGGTTTATACGACTACTCCAAAGAGCAAATCTGTATTTTATGTAAATAGCTGAGTACATTAGTAAAGTCAGCCAAAACCTCTGCTATAATACAAATGAAATGTATGTGCGGGGTGGGGGGTGGCTATGGAGAGATGAAGAGCACGTTTGCTGGGTGGTAATGAGGGAATCCGAGGAGGAGGACATGGGAGTGGGAGCACCAATAATGATTGTTGGACTGGGCGCCGGAGGTGTTAAAGACTGTGACGAATGGTATGTGACAAGGTGTTTGAGTGTCTTGAAAGAATGTGCTGATTGAGGGAAGAAGCCCAGGTAAGGTGGCCTCTAATGTTGCATGTATCTCACACACACACACACCAGCAATTTTGTGTCTATGTAGGCTAGTGTTTTAGAGCAACAGTTTAGCCAAGAGCAGAGATGGCATCTTGATGGATGACTGCTGCTGACGTCACTCTGGTTATAGAGGACAGCTCTGACATAGGATCAGAGACTGAGACAGCAGATACTGAGAGCATCTGAGGGATAGGACAATGGCGCAGACTCTGGGAGTGATTTTTCAGTTGGAGGAGTCCCATTGGATAACTCTTTCCAGTAAATTGTGAGGGAGGTGATGAGGGCAGTCCTGTTGTCCCTTCGCAAGCACAGTCTGTGCAACAGGGCAATAGTGGGTTAGCCCAACCCAGAGAGCAGGTGAATGCGAGGGCAAGCACAGAGAGGGTGCTCTCTTGGGAGCTCCCCAATTTAATTCAGCCCCGAATTCCACTGCCCAAATAATATTGTGGAGACATCAAAATTACCTATCACAAAACAAACTGGTTTTGTAAGGCAGGCACCTGTGTTTTTGGTCCTGGGTTCGGCGGCTATATAGGGAAACATACTAAACCCAATCATTTCTGGAAACTAGACATCCGGGGGAGTCCACAGAGGTGTGACTTGTGTGGATTCCCCAAAGTTTTCTTACCCAGAATACCCTGCAAAGCTGAAATGTTGAATAAAAACTCTATTTTTCTTGCATTTCTGTCACACATACTACAGAAATATGCTGCGATCCACAAAATTCCTACCACCTAGTGATTCCTCACCTGTCCTGATAAAAACATTACCCCACTTGAGTGCCTATACCTAGTGCCTGCGTAAGGAATGGATCACCCCAGGGTCAACAGTTGCCTCATGTAAGTACCAACATTGACCGTTGTGTGATCTATTCCTGTCGCGGGCACAAGGCCTACCCACACAAGTGAGGTACCTTTTTTATCGGGAGACTTGGGGGAACACTGGGTGGAAGGAAATTTGTGGCTCCTCTCAGATTCCAGAACTTTCAGTCACCGAAATGTGAGGAAAAAGAGTTTTTTGGCCACATTTTGAGGTTTGCAAAGGATTCTGGGTAACAGAACCTGATCAGAGCCCCACAAGTCAGCCTATCCTGGATTCCCCTAGGTGTCTAGTTTTAAAAAATGTGCAGGTTTGGTAGGTTTCCCTAGGTGCCGGCTGAGCTAGAGGCCAAAATCCACAGTTAGGCACTTTGCAAAAAACACATCAGATTTCAATGTAAAAATGTGATGTGTCCATTGCCTTTCCTGTCGCGAGCATTAGGCCTATCCACGCAAGTGAGGTACCATTTTAATCGGGAGACTTGGGGGAACAAAGAATAGCACAACAAGTGTTATTGCCCCTTGTCTTTCTCTACATTTTTTCCTTCCAAATGTAAGACAGTGTGTAAAAAAGACGTCTATTTGAGAAATGGCCTGTAATTCACATGCTAGTATGGGCACCCCGGAATTCAGAGATGGGCAAATAACCACTGCTGCTGAATACCTTGTCTTATGCCCATTTTGGAAATACAAAGGTTTTCTTGATACCTATTTTTCACTCATTATATTTCAGCAAATGAATTGCTGTATACCCGGTATAGAATGAAAACCCATTGCAAGGTGCAGCTCATTTATTGGCTCTGGGTACCTAGGGATCTTGATGAACCTACAAGCCCTATATATTCCTGCAACCAGAGGAGTCCAGCACACGCAACGGTATATTGCTTTAAAAAAATCTGACATTGCAGAAAAAAGTTACAGAGTAAAACGCTGAGAAAAATTGTTGTTTTTTTCAGCTCAATTTCAATATTTTTTTTTCCAGCTGTTATTTTCTGTAGAAAAACCTTATAGGATCTACACAAATGACCCCTTGCTGAATTCAGAATGTTGTCTACTTTTCAGAAACACTTAGCTTTCCGGGATCAAGGGTTGGTTTCACACCCATTCCTGTCACTAACTGGAAGGAGGATGAAAGAACCAAAAATAGTAAAAATGAAGTATGTCCCAGTAAAATGCCAAAATTGTGTTGAAAAATGTGGTTTTCTGATTCAACTCTGCCTGTTCCTGAAAGCTGGGAAGATGGTGATTTTAGCACCGCAAACCCTTTGTTGATGCCATTTTCAGGGTAAAAACCACAAGCCTTCTTCGGCTGCTCTTTTTTCCCATTTTAAAACAAAAATCCCTAGGATGTTGGAAAAAAAGGACGCAAATTTGGCGTGGATAGCTTATGTGCACAAAAAGTTATGTAGGCCTAAGCGCAAACTACCTCAAATAGCCAAAAAAGTGCTCAGCACTGGGGGTGAAAAGGCCCAGCAGCTAAGAGGTTAAGGGGCTGATTTAGAGTTTGGCAGAGAGGGTTGCTCAAAGAAACATGACAGATATCCTGTCTGCTGCATTACGATCCCATTTTAGCCTATGGAGATCATAATATGGCGGACAGAATATCTAACCCAACGGCCAAACACTAAATCAGGCCCTATGTCTTTCTGCTTCATTTCGAAAAACTGTGATTTTGGTCCCTTTCTCGATCATCTAATGATGTACCAACTCATAGCACACACCAGCTTCCACAAAGTCTGGTGAGATTCAGCTATTGCTAAATCCACTTAACAGTCCATGTAATGGGATAAAGCAAATGCTTAGGAAAACCTTCCTGTTAAATGTAAACTCTAAGCAGGTCAAAAGTAAGGTGGGGCAAGTGAGCAAAAAAATAGGGTGAGTAGAGCCAAAACCGAGCCAGGGATCTGGTCAGACTAAGACCCATAAGAATCCATCAATGCATTTGACAAGTAAATCATGCAACAAACATCACATAAACAATATGATAAATACTTCAAAATTAAAAAAGTGTTTATCTTTAACAATCAGAAGCATATCACTTTAATTCATTAAATGTTATCACTGCATTGAGTAGCATTTATTACAAGTCATAGTTTCTAAATATGAACTTAGGAAAATCCATGTCCTTCACCCATATCCCAGACAACAATTCCATCAGTGAAGAGGCAAATTGCTCCTCATTTGTACCCTATATGTGGCTTATGTTGTTACTGTACTGTATTGTAGCATTTGTACAGTGCTTACCACAACTGTGTCGGGCAGTGAAGCGCTTTTCACCAGGTGAAGCACACTACACATGTGTATATGTGGTTGGAAGGGTGTTGTCTTTGCTTAGAAACAATATGGAAAACGCTTCCATCTTGTACGTGATGATCACCAAGGTTATTATGGGACACAGCAATTGGCAGTGAGATGAATAAGGAAGTGTGTAAAATAGATACTCGTGTTTATTGGTTCTGGATTGGCAGCAGCACTGCACGTCCCTTTATGTTGTCATTTTTTTGTTTTATGCTCTCAATCCAAATGACAGGAGATTGTCCAGTTTATGGATCAGGTGAGGTAACATGTGAGGAGAAAGAATGGGGAGAATCAGAGATCTATCCAAAAAGAATGCTAACGGTCCTACTTCATATGATTGTCATTATGGAGATATCAAATAAAGATATTTTCCAAGATACACTGCATAATATTGATCCTTTTTACGGACGAGCGCAAAGCGCCCCGTTCCGTGTTGTTATCTCTCTTTGGGCTTCAAACCACACTCTTTCATTGGTTCGTGGGCTTGCCTTTTAAAATCTGCTTGCTTTCATTAGTGGAAGGCATGCATACATCATGCCTTTTCCGGTGGTTAGCCCTCCTCGAGCGCAGCGACCAAGTACTGAAAACATACGAGGCTTGCTGTTTTCCGTCCGGTTTGTGGACTACTTTTTCTTTTTTTTCGCAGCGCGATCTTGCTTGGCAGAAATTGAGCGCTTTGCATGACATCGATCCTGTTACATAGTTAATTGCACTTTTGCCGGTTACGTAGATAATTGCACTTTCGCCGATAGGTTTCACTACCAGTGAACTATTATTTCCGTATGTGTATCTGCTTTGCACTGATGCCGGCCGTCAGCTTCCTTATATGAAACTTTTACTTTTCAGTTTATATGGAAATAAAAGTCCAGTTAGTTACGTGAAACTGTTTTATTTTCATTTTCAATTTATGTGGCAAGAAATGTCCGGTTAGGAGTTTACAATGCTAATTGCTCGAGCTCAAGCAAACGCGAGACTGTTTGCATTGCAAATGCTTGTTTATTGTTGCAATTATAGGATGTCCAAATTTGAAGTATGTCAATATTCGGGACCTGCTAGGTGGGCTATGTTAGAGTCCTTCAGTGACCATCAATGTGTAGCACGTCTCTTTGGTCATCACAGGTTTGTCTGTCTAGTACTGACAGGCAAGGGAGCGGGTTGGTATAGCCTATATCTCTGCGCTCCAGTTGACTGCAAAGGACCACACCTGCTTTCATATATTGTATGTTTGACCCGTTTATGAGGATTAGGATGAGGATTAGGTAGTGAATGTGGTATACGTCATCAAATGGTGACACAGATTATATCCAATTTGGATTACATCACTTTGGGCCCAAGAGGACTGCCAGAAAGATTAGAGTTACTATCTCCTCCATCTTTAGTTTGAAGGTGGGAGGTAAAGCAGAAATTGTTTACTACATATGAGATGTTGGGGGGTATGCTTTGAGACCTCCATCTCACCAGTAAGGAAGCAGGTAGTGGCAATGGTTGCTTCTAATATTGAGTGGAGAGGAATATCTTATGGTTGGGATTGTAAGGCTATTATATCCCAGCTGTATGGGGAGGTTACTGTAATGCTATTTTGGGCAGAAATCCTCAAAATGGGTACAGTGACTGTGTCTGTCTTCTTGGCATGGTCTGGTAGTCAGGACTGTTCCGTAGCTCTGGATCATCCTTTTGCAGATTGGGGAGAATTATCATTCAGGTTCTATTCCAGAGTCAGCAACTGATGTAATTGTGTTAGGGCCAACCAGGTTTTTACCTCTCTTCTGTACTCTAAAAATTACTGAGTGTTTTGAATCTTGGTTACAAGGAATTTGAGAGGTAGGAGGCATGTACAGAGAAAGCAGGTTCTCCTCTAGATTTCTTACTGAGACCTGGAACGATGATCTATGGTGTTAGCCTGGACAACAGTGTCCAATTCTGTTTGTATTCCTTAAATTCAATTTGTAGGTATACTGGCCCTTTTCCATTGGAGGCTCTGCAGATGATGAAAAGTGGCTTGATCATTGATAGCTGAGCATTGGGTAGTAAGTGTGGTGCTTGCAGGACTGGCGTAATGTGTTCTATGAGGTGATGGTGGAGGTGAAGTCTTTCCACTGAATTTTGGTACTGAAACAGCAGGTGCCAAGATGTAGGCTATTGGTATGGTTCAAACTTGGAGATCACATGTGCAGGCAGCTTGTAGATTCTACTGGTTTGCAAAGTAGGGTGAGGTGAGCCTCAGTGTTTTCATTGTGTTGAAGGTGTTTCTTGCAACCTCGTTGGCATGTGGTATCTGGAATAGAACTGAGACCATTGTTAACACAAGGTTTCTTACCCATCTTGATCGCTGATGGAGCATCATGTTTCTTTGGTCATTTCTGTCTTTGTGGTGTTTAGCTTTAGGTGGTTACTCAATACCCATGCAATCATCTAGCCTTTAACTGTAAAGATCGTCTAGGCCATTGATTTGTTTATTATCTGCACAGTTGTAACACTAGGTTGAACAATCTGGTCAGGTAAGGGGGATAGCTACCTGTTAAACAGGAGAGAATAGGTGATGGATCCCTGAGGGACAACACAATATGGGGTGTAACGACCAATATGGAAGTAGGTATGGATACCAGACTTTGGCTGTGGTTGAGGAAGGAAGCAATCTATTTTGGAGATTTTTCACATATTCTAAGATGACAAAGTCTCTGTAGTGGCGTCTGGCCGCAGACAGTGTGAAATGCTGCCGCAGGTCCAGAAGCAAAAAGGTGGACACTCTGTTTTTGTCCACTGCCAGTTTTAGGTTGGTCCGTCTGGATACAAGGGTTGACTCAGTGTCTGCACCTGGTCTCAATGCAATGGTTAAACAGAAATCAAGTTATTTTCCTCAGCAAAATTAGAAACTTGGGTAAATACTGCTCTTTTGAATAGTTTACCTATGAATGGATTATTAGATATTTGTATGTAGATTACTGGGTTGAACTGGTTGAGGTTCTTCTTACTGTGGAGTGGTCTAATGAAAAAGAGTTTCAACTCCGGAGGAATAATCCAATTTCCAAGGACTATTTTGTATTATGCTTCTAGCTTCTTACCCTGCACAGACTGATTGTGAGCTCTCTTTGAAGTATTTTTAGGGACTAGGTATAAAGGTGATCCTAATGGTCTGCTGCATTTGATGATGCAGAATATTTTTCAGTGAAAGCGATGAAGGTCATGAGTGATTTTACATTAGTGGTGTCCATATCTGCAGCAATTTCAGTTATGTACAGCAGGAGATTTAGCTGTTTTGCCTGTACCATAGTTTTTTAGATTTTCAGTTTTTTAGATCAGTTCCATCGAGATTTTGTTGCAGAAGGCTTGCAATCGTGGGATTTCTGTGTTTTAGCACTTTGGGCTATGAAATTCTGCAGGTATTTTGTGGCGCTCCTTGGATGGGCAATCAGAATCAATTATGCTTGTAGAGTGGTGGTGTCTTTTTGTGGTTTTGGTGGCTGCTTTTTAGGGTCTGAAATAATGGAGGTCTGATTCATCCTTTGACTTCCTCCACTTGCTCTTTGGGACGCTGAGTTGAGTTTTTCACTTTCTAATAATAACTTTAGCCCATGTGGTCTCAGGGATGTGGGATTTCTATAGGTTAATGCCCAGGGCACATTGTTTAGAGTCAAGGACACAAGTTTTCATGCTTATTTTTTCCTTAGGACAAGCAGACCCAACCCCCTGCAGCATAGACTCTTTGGCAGCCAGTTTACAGTAATACATTATAGATCTGGGAAGGGCATTCTCTACAGGTAAGGTAATATTTGTATCCATATATTAACACTGTTTGAACTTGGATTTATGGCTCATTAATGTAAAGTCTTTATTATTAGGATGAGTGCTCTACCGAAATTTTGTATGCTCGGACTGCACTTCTGACACATGTTTGCAAAATTTCAATATAAGGCTATGTATAATGCTCCTAGAATACTCCCTGATTCGATGAAAACATCTGCAGAAGCTTGAAAGCAAGAGTGATGATTCCCTACTTTCAAAATAAAATGTTCACAAAAAATGCAACTAAGAAAAAAACTTTTGGTAAACTATTGTGAAATTTTAGGTACCATTTTTTGAAGCATCATTTAGTAAACTGTTGCTCATAAGTACAAAAATATTTCTAAAGGAAAAATCAATGTACCCAGTTTTAACAAAATTACAGGGAACGTGAAAATAAACAAGCATTGGCAAAGACCAATAGGAATGACATTGGTGGTCAATGAGTGTCTTGTTTTGACATGGTTTTCGTAAAACGTATTAATGTTTTGGGAGCTGCCAGGACCTCACTATTATAACAAACACTGGCAAAAATCAAAAATATGTTTTAATCTCAAAAAGTACAGTAATCCACAGTAGTCCCTAGCACTGAACAAAACTAGGTTGTGGACTGATATGCTACTTGTGTAAGAGTTAAATGCTGTCACTTACCGTGAAGCCAGTCAATACGCAGAGAGATCGCATTTTTGTAAAAACAAAAAGGTCTTGGTTAATGCAGATCTAATAGGCACCGGATTCTTAGAGAAAGTCACAAAGAATTTACAGAAGTAGGCTAACTGGTACTCCTAGAAAATATTTCTGATCTGCATTTTAGCATGACCAAATATGCAGGTGTAGATTTGCTTTTTATCCCAACCTTGGAAGAAGTTTACTTCTCTCCTTGTCAGCAGTAAATTTCCAACCTTTCTCAGTATGGGGAAAGATTAGAGGAGAGGTGTTGCAAACCCTGAAAAAACATGCAAGTAGATTTGCACAGATTTAAAGAGCAATCCAACCCTGAAACGTTACAAACAGCATTAAGGATGTGGCAATTCTGGATCATTTAGTCAACGTGGGTTGGAAAACGAGGGTTTGAACATAGAGAAAACCGAATTATTAAGTGGACGGTTTTGAAGAAGTGCAAGATGAATGGAGAAATGAGAAGAGGTGGCATGTGGTGCCACAACTGGTGTTGACAGTTAAAATGTAGACGTAGTTGCTCAAGCTTTCAGTTGCCAAAAGAGTGGCAGGGAAAAGTAAGTTGATTTTTTGGGTGGAAAACTATTTCGTCTACACCTTGATTCCAAAATCTATTTATAACAGACTCATCGGCTTTTGTAAACTACATTCCACAATTATTACACTGAAAGCTTATTAGTGGGCTGTGCCACTTTATTTATTATCTATTTTGAGACAGATCTTGAGTTTATAGATGTTTTTTTTTAAGGTAAAGAAGGATGATTCAGCCTCAATACAGGAAACATCAGTTTTTTGTGGCCCACGGTTATGGGAATATTGTAAGAGGGATAGATGTATGGAAAAGAGACGAGAAAAGTGGAATGTGAGCAAAACAGAAATATTTGAGACAAGAGCAGACAAGAACTTTTCAGAGGAGTTGGGGTTTGCAGGAAGACTTGCATATTGGATACAACAGTACCATCATAGTATTCTGATGAAGAGACTCGGCTGAATGTGGTTTGAAGGATAATGATGCACATATGCCAACAGAACGATTCATACTGAAGGCTCACAATTTTTATATTAAAAAAAAAGCTTTAACTTCCTCCTAACTAAAACTGTTCCTGCTTCAAGGGGGAAAATAAATCCCACAATCAACTTTTTTATAATGAAACCTCTTTCCTGATGATAACATGTATGCTGATCTAACGTTTCTACAATTGTAATATGTTTTAAGGACACTGGATGTAGAATGATGTAGAATATGTTTGTATTACCTCCATAATCATGAAAGGCACCTGTGCTAGGATTGTAACTCTTTTATCAAGTTATAAATTGATGTTAGGAGTGCCCCTTTATATTCAGGAGAGGCATCTATAATCAGGTCAGTTAGCTATGCTAAAACTGCTATAGAAATTAGAGAACTGAGACTTCCCTTCTGTGTTGAGGATGATTATTGTTAGAGACAGGGCTTTAAGTGGGGTGGGTCCCTCTGGGTCTCAGACCCAGCAGTAATTAAAATCTGGCCTTGAAATGAGGCCCTATGGGGCCTATGTTCCTGTTCCCGTCTTTACAGGTAAAAACACTGATTGATTTTCTGAACCATGACTGTAGAACCCTTAAGGTAATCCGTGTCAATGAAGTAGTTCCTGTGATCACTGCACGCATTTTATTTAATCTTGTATTCCTTAAGTGTTTGCTTTTTACAAGATGTTGTGTTTCTATAATTATTCCATGCCACACAATACTCTTGAATAGTGCATACTTTAAGCTGAAAAGCCTCTAGGTGTCTGTGTGAGTTCAGGTTGTGGGAGGGTGTTTATAATGACCCATGAATGAGGGCTACACCCTGAACTTAAGTAAAACAAAATAGATCTCCTAATGATGGAAAGCATTAGAGCCTTGGGAAAGAATGCTAAGCTATGAAGGCACACAGAAAGCAGTTTAATGGGATGCTCCTGATGGTTAGCAGCGTTGGTGAGTTTATACTAAACAATTTAGACAATGTCCCCAATGGTATGTCCCACGAGTTGTTTTTTTTTTTACCATGGACTGGTGAACCTGAATTCTCCTGGTAGGAATGGGTAGATGTCTTTCAAGTGAATACCTTAGCTTCTGCAGTACAAAATTAAATAATGAGTGGAAACAGGCTACATTCTTACATTGTTTGGGTAAAGAAAGGGCTAAGAATTGATTACACTTTGCCATCATTGACACATGATAAAGGCGGAGATACATTATGATTGGTAATCAGAGTTATATTTTGCAAGGAGAACTAATATCATTGTAGAACACTATAAATTATTTTCAACAGTACGGGGGTAAAATGAATCAACTGACAGTTGTGTTCCCTGTCTAAGATCATTACTCATTAAGTGTGCATTCACTGATATACAGGTTGAGTACACGGACGTTACGGCTTGCGAAAAATCCCACTTTAATGGAAGCATTAGAACTAGCAGGGGGGTGAGTAGATTAGCAAGCATGTTAAGATCATGAATGAAAAAAATATATGCAGATGTGAAATGCATGGGTACTGATGAGCTTGGTGTAGAAACCGTTTCTAAAGTAAAGTCTAAGAGTAAATGTAGGAATCTGGCTCTCTGTATGGTGCACTAAAAACAAGTACACCTTGCAGAGAGTCCAGTGGTTCCCCAATTGGTTTACAGAAGTAAAGTAGATAATACTTTCTCTTTTGTGGTAGTGAGTGTAAAGCAGTTAGACTTACCAGAGGGCAGTGCTAATTATTTGTTGCACTCACAGAGGCAATAAATGAGATACACACTCAAAGAATAAATCTGAAACCAAATTAGAAAATAACTTCTTTTTATATATGTTTTGAGGACAAGAACTTCGTTCAAAAGTAAGTACTATTTTTGTTATGAATTTTCAAAGGTAAGTAAAATGTTCAAACCTGTGCACCTTGATGTACAATTCAATCATATGGAAAGGAAAGTCAGAGACGCATAAAGATAGATACAGTCTGTTTTAGGGGTTCACCTTCAGGGATTAGAGATGTAGTGGACCAAGTTCCAAAGTACTAACAGCAGTTCTTCAGGAGGCGTCCGGGTTTCACCGGGAGCAGGGTCCTGGTGAGGTTGTAGCTAGGCGTGCTACGGTGAAGGTGGGCCACTTGAAAACAGGCTGCACTGGAGGACTTGGGGACAAGTCAGAGAGCTCCCAAATGAGGGCTTGGGTTGTAATGGGTCTTGGAGTAGGGGGGCACAGGCGGTTTTTCAGGAGCCGAACCGGGCAGCTTGGGTGCACAGTGGTTAGGGTGACTGGGCTGGTGCGCAAAGATGCTCCTCGTGGTTTGGGGCCAACAGCTGGCAGGAGCAAATCAGGACTGCTGGGTCACTCACAAAGTGGATCTCAGTGGTGCTGATGTCCCTTGATAGCTGCTCGGTCCTGGATCAGTGGGAATCCACAGTGGACTCTCACTGTTGGTGCTTGGTGCAGTGCGTCCGGTACCCATGGGGTTGGCGCTACACTGTTCCGGTTGGTACACCCTTGGTGGGAAGACATATCTGGTCCTCTAGAGCACGAGTACCTTCTCCTGGCCATCTGCAGTGTTAGTCGGGCCGGGGAGCTGCAAGGTGGTGAACCGGACTCTGCTTGTTGGTGCCTGCACCCTGCAGGAAAGTACATCCTCTACTCCAAGGGACACTGGTGGTAATGTTCGAGGTGCTGGCAGGTTACACAAGGCTTTGGTAGTTCTCCAGCTTTCAGGACATGTCACTGTAGCGATTGTTGACAGGGTTGCGAGCAGGTAGGGTTTTGCACCAAAAGTTCACAGGTCTTCTGCTGTTCTCACCAGGCAGTGATTCTTCTTCATCCTTCTTCTCATGATCCCTTGAACCTGAGTTCTTGCGTTCAGGGGTGCCACCTAAAAACACAATTTAGGGGCGCTAAGGGGAGTGCCGTGTTGCAGCCAATGGGTTGCCTACCTTTAGGGTGACTACACCCTCTAAATGACCACTTCTGGTGGGAAGTGGGCATTACCCTGACCCTAGAATGCTAATTCCCTCCATAAAAAGATGGTGTCCACATCAGCTGGTCCACCTTAGCTATGGGAATGGCATGATGTGGGCACAGCTCCTAATCTTTTACATTTTCCTGTCTGTCTTGCCTCCAAGACATAGGATCAGGACAGGGGGGTGATCATCGCTGCCATCTGGGTCCCATAAAAAAGGTGACTTGGCCTTAGAAGCTTCGCGCCCTGGAATGCGCATCCTGCATGGAGGAGTTGTAAACACCTCTGCCCAGAACACACTTTGTTACTGGTCTCCGACAGCACAGGCTGTCTCCTCAGGAGGTCAGAAACGCTTCTATTGTGCCTGAACTGGTTGAAATCAGTCAGTCAACACACTAGCACCTCTAGGGTGCCCTCTAGGTGCATGTATTAACAAACCCATCACTGAAATCAGTGAGGGTTTATTAATACAAGATGTTTGATACCAAACATCCCTTGATTCAGTGAAGCCATCATGTAGCTGGGGAACTCGTATCGACCAGTGTCCAGCACAGGATTTTAAAATTGGCACTTACTATGTCTAAGAATCAACAAAGACATAGCAGGGCATATCTGCTCATGCAGCTAGGTCCTTGCATGCGATATAATGCACCCTGCCTTAGGGCTGTAAGGTCTTCTGTAGGGGTGACTTACAAATATCATATGCAGTGTAGGGGACATGGTACGCAGGGATGTGGGACAGGTTGTCTTCACTTTTGTCAGCACCAAGACATGCAGCGTGCGATGGCAGCACTGTGTGTGTTTGGTGAGGTTTTTTTTAGGGTGCCACAATTTGTGCTGCAGCCCTTAAGGACCTTCTTTACTACCCCAGGCCCTAGTTACCAGGGGTACCATTTACTAGGGACTTACAGAGGGTGATAGAGGTTGTGCCAATTGGGGTAAACAACTGTACAGGTTTGAGAAAGAGAACTGGCACTGGGGACCTGGTTAGCAAGAACCCAGTGCACTTTCAGTCGAAATCACATCATGTACCAGGCAAACATTAGGGGTAACCATGCCAGAAAGGGGCGTTTTTCTACAGTAAGTTTTCAAAAACTTTATCTTTTAGCGATAAACTCAGGGGCACCAACCCAGCTAAGAATTATAATGTGAGTACATGTGTAAGATGTGGTGGCTTTGAGCATTAGGCAGATGATCCACAATGTCCTGCCAAGAAAGTTACTTGCATGAAGTATAAGAAAATTGAACAATATGCTTGTGTATGTAAGAGTACATGCAGAAGCATACTGGGCAACAAAAGTGTAAACTATTTGGATGATGCCGAACAGGACAATGATGATAGTGAAATTTACGGTGTAACCACAGAGGTGGAGAACAACACTAATCATACAAAGATGCAAACCAAGGAAGTGAAAGTTTAGATCAGGATGCATACAGGGAACAAAATATAAGCCATCCAAAGTGTGTCATACGCATAGATGATTTAGAATTTGATGCAATGGTGGACTCAGGAGCCTGGTACACTATCTTACCACAGAAGTATTGTTAATAAATGTTAAATTTAGAACCAACAGATGTACTTGAAACCAGAACAGATCTAAGAGGTTTTGGTGAATAAATGATTGAGATGGTAGGGTACTTCTTGTCGGATACACTCTTTACATAAATAAAGATACAAGGGAAAATCTATACAGCCAAGAAAGCGCTCTCATTCTAGGATGGATACATCAAGCCACCCTGAGTATGCAACTAAGAACAGGGGCAAGGGAACGAACCATGCTGGTAGAAAGGTGCAAAGAATCTGAAGGTTGGGCCAAATGATAGCCCAAAGTATTGAATACAAATTTAGAAAACAAATGACAGGCTTCATGCACAAGATTGTATTGTAAAAGAAAGCACAACACAAAGCCCATAAGTTCAGGAATCTCCTGCTGGCCAGTCGGGAACAAGTCAAATGTGAAATTCAAAAGCTGTGTGATAATGTTATTGAAGAAACTGAATATTCTGATTGGGTTATGCCCATTGTGACTGCACATAAACCACACCTCTCGGTGAGGATGTGTATCAACCTTTGTGGTCTTAACAATGCCATATGGGTCGACTGACATCCACTACCAAACGTGAATGAGATGATGCCTACAAGTGGTCAAACTAGTGGGTTTTCCACCATCGATCTGTCCTCACTGTACCACTAGACTGAATTGCATCCATCATTCTACCATCTAATATCCTTCATTACACTTTTTGTGGTATTTCAATTCAAACATCTTAGGTCTTGCTTTAGCTAGCTCTGTCTTCCAAAGAACAGTAGAAAAACTCCTTTGTGGTTTATCCAGAGTGTGTTACTTGTAAGATGACATTTTAGCATTTGCAAAATCTGTGGTGGAATGTGATGAACATTTGAATGATGTTTTGGAACAAAATGGGTTAACAGTCAAAATAGAGAAGTACAAACTAAAAGTAAACTGTGTTACTTATTTGGGGCATGTCATTAATACCAGAGGCGTTAGACCCTGTGACAAATGAATTTGTAGCATTCAGAATGCTGCATTACCAGATAATAGGGATGATTTGAGACATTTCCTGTGAGTGGCTGAATTGTATTCCTAATTTGTAAGGATGTTTGCTGTTAAACCTAAACATATGTGTGAACTGATAAAGTGCAAAAAACACACACACAACGACTACAACCAGTGGGCTTTCCTATGAGACTTTGGGAAAAGGTTGCCATCAAATGATTAACCCAAAGGACAAGCTTGGAACGCTGAAAATATATCATAATGATGGTGGAATACTTTTTGTAAATGATGTGAGATCTAATTTGTAGCCAAAATCACATCCAGGAAGGTGATAAAATTCCTGGAAAGAGATGTTTTAGTACTGAGAGTTATCCTGAAGAGTTAATCTCAGACAATTATACTCGACTGAGGTCCAGTGAGATGGAGAAATATTCAGCAGACCACAAAACTGTACATAAGAAAACTGTGGTCTACCACCCAAAGGTCAATGGCTTAATAGAAACTGTTAATCATGTCATTAAGGAGAGTATACAGTTGGCAATTGAAAATGGCAGGTCAGTGATTGAACACGTGAACCGGACTGTGTGGTCACATAGGACAACTTTTCATGATACCACGAAATATATGCCATTTGAGTTAGGAAGAGGTAAAAAAACAAGACTATGTTGATGGTAGGTGGTGTGGACTTAATAGCAGACAAGATAACAAGGAATTGAAGAGAATATCAAGAAGGAAGTGAGGAAAATACAAGCCACGGTATGACAGTGCAAAATATTTGGTGTTTTCTCACGGGTGCTGGTCAAAACGTTCGAGTGGATGGTACGGAATGGTGAAATTAAATTCTCAGAACCCATCGACATAAGCGTAGAAAATAACTTTTTTCAAGTAAAAGATGGAAAAATATAGAACAAATACAGAATTGTGATATGTGAAAATAAAATAATGAATGAAAGGAAAATAAGGGACAATGAAACTGTAAAAAAAATGAAGTCGGAGATAATAACATTGAGATAAATAATATTAAACAGAAAAGAAGGACGTTGGATTAAGAAAACCTGAATGTGTAACTCTAAGATTTAAGGATTATGAGTTGGGAAAATGAAGCCACACATCCAATATGGAAATCTTCACTTACTACTTATGTTGGCACAGAAAAGTCTTCTGCACGGTAAAGACTTGTACCCCTGCCCCAAGTGCCCAAATGTACAGTTATCTGGTTCCCTAATGATGATTTTTTGTGTCCTAGGCAAACACGGCTCAAGCGTGTGCACCATGACATATGAATGTTGCATGAATTTCAGTCTTGTTGCACTGTGAGGGGCGTCCGAAGCACTACCCTCATAATAGTGGAAGGCTACCACCTTCACCAGGATTTAAGCAGCACAAGTGTGGTGGTGGCAACATACTATGTAGTGATCAGTAGTAGTGAACAGGACCTTTTTACCCCTAGTCCCTGAAGTGAGGCCTACAGGCTCACTCACCTTTTTAAAAGTTCTACTGCTGTATGCTTAACTCATCATTGGCTACATCAGGTAAAATGTGCAGCACAGGAACAGTGACACTGTGTTGGTTGTATGTGTGCCTTGGAAGGGTACAGTAAATGGACAGAGCAGTAGTGTGTAGTGCATGTGCGGTTAGTACATGCACTGGGTGTATGTATGTAATGCTATCTGTATTTAACCACCGGCTCCATCTTGACCACTGACTCCGTTTTGTGCTTAGCTTAGCTTTAAACATTGGTGGCACAGATATTTTTCCGTGCACAGCTTGTTAAACTGTTTTCACTCTTCTCACCAGGGAAAGGAGCAAAACATGGGCGAGTGCTGAAGATAAGCAGGTACCAGGCTGAGAATGTTATGATAAAGCAGGGAACAGCTAGGTCTTGGAAAAACACCATGAGAGTTGGCCAGTCTCTAGCGTGTTCTTTTCAATACTGACCTGGTACAGTCATTGTTTGAACAACAACTTACCAGATGGGAGGGGGAGTTTCTAGAATACTCCTCTCCAGTTTGTTAAAGGATATAAGGGGAGGAAGCTTGACTGCTGGGACTAGAAGGAACTCATTCTAAGGAGGGACGCCTTACTCAGAATCCCATGCGGTTGGTATACTCCTCCCTGTCTCGGTTGTGAGGGTTCTAGGACTTGAAGCTGGCAGATGAAGGGATGATGTTGATATCAAGCCCCATGGTGATGCATTTTTAATTCTTATTTTTAGCTTTGGGTTGTGCATGCGTGAATACGTAGTGTATATATATATATATATATATATATATATATATATATATATATATATATATATATATATATATATATATATATATATATATATATATATATTTATTGAATAAGTCTGGCATTCCCACTTACTTCCACTGACGGGAACAGTGCGAATTGTGGATGCCAGAGTCCACCATCAACTTTCACAAGCGGAGCAGTTCCTATTTATACGGTCACCAAAACACTAGCCCTCCAGGGCTAGTACGTTTGCAGGAAAATGCATTCAATGGTGATGCGTTTTGATCTCTGAGAGATCTTTTCCTCAGCCAGTACCCAGAGCAGTGTGCTCCACCACCTTTAAAAACACACTGCATACCATAACATAGAAATGAAAAAAAAAGACTGTGATTGCGGATCCACCTTTCAAGAGGGAACACCAATTACACATAATATGATTTGAAGAAGGTAATTTCACAAAATAAAAAAGAAATATAAAACTAAGATAATATTAAAACGAAATCATAGATTGTAAATTTCATTTTCCACATTTCTTCATAGAAAACAGCATCCCATTTTCCAAGACTAGGAGAAGTGGCCTGTACCTAAATAGCTCCAAATATTCGTCATCATAAAATTAACGCAAAACTAAACAACCTACCTTATATACACTTTCATAATATTTCACATAGAAAAGACACTAATTAACAATCTTAATAAAATGCTATATAATTTCACATGATTTCCAAAATTCCTAATAATAAATAGTACGGTCAGGGCCAAGTGGCCATTTATGCTGCAAGCCCATCCCCTCCCTAAAAGGATCCGCTATATAATCAGCTAAAAAAATCCCATTCAAAGTGTAGTGTGTCACTTAACATAAACCCAAAAAGGAAAACACAAATACTCAAAAATCATATACCCTAAGAAAATCATCCACTATAATATTATAATATCTTGGATTTTTACATACTTCTAACACCAAACACTGACTGTTATTCATCCTATATGTACAAATAATTCCTCATCCAAGTTAAGACCCATCGGTGCCTTTTTAATGAGACGCACAATATATTTTAACTCCATGACCCTTAGCTTCTTCTCTCTGTCACCTCCCCTCATTAACGGCTCCACCCTATCAATACCAAAGAAAGAGAGGTTATCAGAAGTTTGAGAGTGTGTTTGTTTCCAATGTCTAGCTACCGGGTAACTGTGATCATCATTCCTGATTGCCCTCACATGCTTCAAAATCCGTTTTTTCACTGGAAAGATGGTACTTCCCACATAACGAAGTCCACATGGGCATATTAGGAAATACACACAAAAATCACTGCTGCACGTAATGAATTTGTTAATTAGGCCATTAGGAAGCAGAACGGTTTTAATGTTGCTACTGTTCTTATATGCTTTACACTTACCACATTTATAAAAACCCTTCTGTTCTGAAAGCCAACTCTCATGTATTGACTCCCTTTTAATACTGCTTTGTACTAACATGTCTTTTAAGGACCTCGATTTTCGGTAAGTGATCAAATAATACTGCAAGACTTTGTGTCCAATTATTGAATCAGATTTTATCAAATGCCAAAGTTTAGAAATCATCTTTCTAAATTTATCCGATTCTGCATTATAAGTAGTAATAAGTCTCACCTTACCCTGATCATCTACTACTCTAGGTTTCTTAACAAAGAGGTCCTTCCCTGACACTGTATTCACTTTCTCCTTGGCCTCCCTTAGCATCTTACGGGGATAGCCTCTGTTTTGAAATCTATGCAGCATCCTGGCTTCTTCTTCCCTATAAGCTACGGTGCCACTGCAATTACGCCAAGCCCCGAGTAGTTTCCCATAAGGTATACGATACTTCATTTTAACAGGGTGATGGCTACGTGCATGTAGCAGACTACTGCCTGACGTTTCTTTATGATGGATGGAGGTCTGTACCCTACCTTCATTAATTTCTACATGTACGTCTAAAAAATCAATCTCCTTATCATGTATCAAATGTGTAAATGATAAATTTAGTTCATTACGTGAAATATGTAACAAGAAATCCTCTAAGAGACTTCTGGGGCCATCCCATGTGATAAAAATATAATCTATATATCTTGTCCAAAGAGCTGTATGTTGTGTCCAGAATTCATTATCCTCTGACCAAATATATTGCTGTTCCCACCAACCCATGAAGATGCCTGCAAAACTTGGAGCAAAACAACTTCCCATCGCTGTTCCGGTGATTTGTCTATACCATTTCTTATTAAAAAGGAAGACATTGTTTCCCAAACAGAATTCTAACATATCCAACAGCATCATGGTATGATCATACAGCTAAATAGCTTTATCACAGAAAAAAAGTCTGCAGGCTCAATGCCCAAACCATGATGTATGCAAGTGTACAATGACACTACATCAATAGTTACCAAAAGGTATGTCGACTGCCAAGGTATCTCCTCTATTTTAGATATAAAGTCTGCACTACCTCCGCAATATGCAGGCAGATTCAGAACATACAGTAGCAGGAAACAATCTAAATACATGGAGGTAGACTCCAAAAGACTGTCGTTAGCAGAGATTATCGGTCTACCAGGGGGTTGGTTTTATCCTTATGTATTTTGGGAAGCATATAGAAACATGGTATCAATAGTTTCTGTACATAGAGAAATTGAAATTCATCAGTACTAAGGAGACCTCGTTCCCTCCAATTTGTCAATTTACAATGATAACGAGACACAGATTGTTTATATGTCTCCATCCTGGAGAGCTCGTAATCCCTAGCTTTCGTCAGTTGTGTATCAGCCTCCTGTAAATACTGCCGCACTTCCCATAATACCACAATACCCCTCTTATCTGAAGGTTTGATGACAGTATTTAGGGTCTGGAGATAATGTCTGTAACGCCAACCTCTGCAATGTAGTTAGATTCTCCACAAAATTATTTTTACTCTCTTGCCAAATCCTTAAAATATCTCTTGTTGCCACCTCCTGGAATGTATCTATATTATCATGAGGGGTATTAGGATTATATCTAGATTTAGGTTTAAACAGGTTAACGGAGTCCTGTCCAATTCCAAATTCATGGAGATCAAAAAATCCCTTTCCTCATCAAAGATAAAATCTTTATGCTCCAACTCATGTAATCTCATCAGACCCTCAATATCACTTAGACATAAATTATCGTATGATCCTTGTCCAAGACGATGAAATAAGACTTAGGACCTCTTTAATAATTTCAATTTATGGCAGAATAAAAATAAATCAATTTGAGTCCTACAGTAGTCCATATTTGCCACAGGGCAAAAAATCAAACCCAATTACAAAAGAGACCGTTAATTTTCACTCAGTTCATGTGTCGACAAATTAGTAACAGTCAATTAATTCTTGCCCCTCATTATTTCTTCGTCCGACGTGTGGATCTCCCATGTGGAGCTGTAGTCTTGGATTCCCTTCCCTCCTCTCCGGGATTTGCACCTTTGCGTTGTCTTCACCTCTTCTTCCGGGCCAGGGTTTTCTTTGTGGCTCCGACTTTGTCGTATAAAATTATACTCATCAAAAGTCTACAAAAGTGGTACATCCCTGCTGCTGGTACTCGGGTGTTTCTCCAAGTCAGAGTAAGTTTCGGAACCCGACTCCGATGTAACTAATTCCTGTTGTCTTAAAGCTCCTGTTTGTTCAAATTGTCTTAAAGCACTATCAAACCTTCTGCCAAATGTGAGAATACGACCACAAGCATAATCCTGTTTGTCCCTTAGAAACTTCCTCCTATTTTTTTTCCTGTATTTCCTGTTCATACTTGCCAAGCTATTGTTCCATAACAGAAATAAACTTTTTGATTTCATCTTGCTCCACATGATGGTCGAAAATCTCCTTTACCTTAATCATTTCCTCAAAAATTTGTTCCAACTCTAATTTGGCATATTTAGATAGTAGCCCCAACATTCCCTTGCAAGTGGAGGCTAACAAAGCAGACCATTCCTCTAATAATTGGGGATTAGGATTCTGGTATGTAGGGGTAATTAATATCCGTACCCCTCTTGGGACCCTGCCAACTTCAATATAAATATCCAGGGACGTAACTTCCCACCAACGATTAATCTCCTTCCTTAGTAACTTCTCATAGTGGGTCAAATGCTGTTTCAAAGTCTTTATCCCTACATTGCCATTATTGCCAGTGCTACTCCCTCAGGGACTGTATTCAATGGCGACGCATTTCGATCTCAGAGAGATCTTTTTTTGATGCTCTTTCTTTCTTTGGTATTGATAGCGTGGAGCCGTTAATGAGGGGAGGTGAGAGAGAGAAGAAGCTACGGGTCATGGAGTCGGAATATATTGTGCGTCTCAATTGTAAGACCCTGATGGGTCTTAACTTGGGTGAGGAATTATCTGTACATATAGGATAAACAACAGTCAGTGTTTGGTGTTAAAGGTATGTAAGAATCCAAGATATTATAATATTATAGTGGATGATTTTCTTAGGGTTTATGTTAAGTGGCACACTGCACTCTGAATGGGATTTTTTGAGGTGATTATATAGCGGATCCTTTTAGGGAGGGGATGGGCTTGCAGCATAAATGGCCACTTGGCCCTGACCGTACTATTTATTATTAAGAATTTTGGAAATCATGTGAAATTATATAGTATTTTATTAAGATTGATTAATAAGTCTTTTTTCTATGTTAAATATTATGAAAGTGTATATAATGTAGGTTGTTTAGTTTTGCATTAATTATATGATGACGAATATTTGGAGCTATTTAGGTACGGGCCACTTGGCCTAGTCTTGGAAAATGGGATGCTGTGTTTCATGAAGAAATGTGGAAAATCAAATTTAGAATTTATGTTTTCATTTCTATTATTTTCCCAGTTTTATATTTATTTTTTATTTTGTGAAATGACCTTCTTAAAATCATATTATGTTTAATTGGTGTTCCCTCTTGAAAGGTGGATCCGCAATCACAGTCTTTTCATAATTTCTATATTATGGTATGCACTTTGCTTTTAAAGGTGGTGGAGTACACTGCTATGGGTACTGGCTGAGAAAAAGATCTCTCTGAGATCGAAACGCGTCGCCACTGAATACATTTTTCCTGCAAACGTACTAGCCGTGGAGTGCGAGTGTTTTGGTGTCCGTATAAATAGGGACGGCTCCGCTTGTGAATATATATATATATGTATATTTATTATAATACCCATTTTATTACTGCCTTTTAAATAAAAGCCCACGTTAATTTTCTCTGTGCATGAAACTTGGGAAGTGCCTTAATAAATTCATTACTCAGACTAACAGTGCTAAATTCTTGGCATTCATTTCCTTTCCTTTCGTCTTGTCTCCTCTCTGTCTGAAGTAGAGCAGAACAATGTATACCTGAGAAGGATACATTCCACGACAGATGTAGTGCTTTGCAGTGCATGTGTGGATAAAGCTTACGATGGGTGTATGTGTGCTTGAGTGTAATGCAATACATGAAGAGTGAATATTGTGGAGCATGCACATAGTGTGTGTGTGTGCTGGTAGTGAGTGTGTTTGGAAATAAAACACCCTGGTTAAAGATAAAAAAAGCTTCAATGGTGAACTGTGCTCAAATGCTGAGTGTGTACTGAATGCATTTGTACATCTGACAGTACAATGCAGAGAAGTAACAGTGCTGGACGAAGAGTGTGCTGTGAACGTATACTGAGTGTGCCTGCAATGTACATTGTATGGAGGACCCTAGGTTCTCTTTTGTGAAGTCCAGGCCTGCCTGGTAAAACCATGAGGAGGACAGGAATCCACCCATACAGATTTGTGTATTGCTACGTTACTGGGAGTTGGATGGGGATTCACTGGAGGGAAAAGGAAGAGACTCCCTTTACAGTTAAAAAATCTGCTCTTAGATTCAGTGATAGATCACAAGGAAGGTGCCTGAACACATCTCAGGAAGGGACAAGAAGCTGATAAGAGAATCATAAAGAGTAGGGCTGGGGGGTTGGGATTAATCTTTTGGTGCACACATCATTGTGGCCGACATACAGGTGTGAACTCTGGCCATTCTCATGACGTGTGTTGTGGACAATCCGCTTCAAAGTCGTGCCTACTGTGACAGACATATTTCATCTTTCAAGAAGGAAGATGAAAAGAAGATGTCCACACTTCAAAAGAAGCAGAACCCCAAAATAAAACGTAAAAGACCCAGACCCTAAATAAGATTTGGTCTGGATAAGGACTATAGGATTAGGAAGTTGGGTCCTCAAAAATTGGTCATCTGACAAGCAGCCAGACAGGCAGTGTGAGAAGGGGAAGGTCTGAAAGACTTCTGCCTGTGGGCAGGACTGGGGGCCATGGCCTGCCAGTCTCCCTGCTAGCTGAGGGGACGTCACCCAGGGAAACCAAGACCACCTGCCCTGAAGCCTGGATCATAATCACCTGCCAGCTTGCCAAGACCAGTGTCACCTGAAAGGAAAAGGAGATCATTGGAGGGAGCGAGGTCCAGTGGGAAGCCCTTCATGAGGACTCCCAGTGCGTGGTGTGAGGATTTTGCTCTGCACAGACTGGGCCATAGCTCATGTGCAAGACTGTTTTCAGCAAGCCCTATATGCCAGGGGAGGGCCGCCATAGACTTGTCAAGTATTGAGCGCTCTGTAGAAGACACCAAGCCCAAACAGACTTGTTGGGTGGCCCCTTATTCCAGAGGGCGGGCACTACTGAAGGGTGAAAAAGTTGTGTGACCAGAGTGACAGGATCCTTGAACACCTGAGCTGCAACTCTGTATGCCAGGAGGGGCCGCTGCAGTGTGGGCAATTGCACCTGAGGAGCCTATGTTGCATCCTGAAGGTACTACGGCAACCCTGTGTGCCAGGATGGGCTGTCAGGACAAAATCATCAGACTTAGGGCCTTCACACAGGATAGGAGTGAGTCTAGCAACACCAAGAGATCTGCCCTAACTGATCGATATGGACCAGGGGGACACAGAAGAGGAGGACGTGCCTTTGTGGACTCCAGTTGGGAGCCGAGAGATTTAATTTGTCCCACCAGGAAGAACTTGACTTACCGCATAGCAGTGAGCTGGAAGCTCCTCCGATTGCTGGGAAGATTGGCCAAGTCACTTCGGAGAGTGAGCCTGCATCCACCTGATGCAGCCGCATGTAATGCGAGAATCCAGACTTCTCAGAGCAGAATCTGATCCGGGACATCAGGAGAAAAAGGCCCCAACCACCATGGTTGGACCCAGTAATCCCTGCTTGCCCAGTGGGGCTTTGAAAGGAGTTCGAGCAACGTAGTTTAGTAGCATATTCACAATTTTGTATTTAGATGTATGTAAGATATATAGTTTTTGTTTTACATTTGGTTATGCTGTATTTCCAAGACAGGGGAATATGTTACATCATGAGTTTGAATGAAACGTTAGAAAGCCTAATGATGTCAGGCATGAGAACCTTGGGAAAGAATGTTGTGCTATGAAGGAATAAAGAAAGAAGGCAGTTGGATGGGATGCTGCTGATGGTTGGCAGCGCTGGAGAGTTTATGCTGAATAAATCTTACTTTCATCATTTCAATGTTTTGACTTCATCATTCTGAAAGGCGATTATAACAACGGGTTTCTCACACTGCCTGTCATTTGGTCATTAAGATGTTCAGAAGACTGATCCTGCCTTGGCCTCTCTCTGTAGAGCGCACAAAGCAATAGCCATGTTGGCCTATTGTAATTGTGATTTTTGGGTGAAAGTGTTTGAAAGAGGTACAGCTGTCAAACTATTAGCAGGGCAAAAGTAAAAGACAATGATTACAGGTGAGTGCGTTGTGTGTAGGGGTAAGATGGAGTGAAGGAGATGCAAGAAAGTATATGCAGAAGATAGCGAAAACAGGATGCTGAAGAAGAACAGGATGAGCTGTGATACATGCAGACATAGGATTTCAGAAAAATGAAAAGGAAGTAAGTATCTAACAGAGAGACTGGCAAGGAAATGGTGTGAGAGGAAGAACAGGAGTAACAGACACTCTGAAGACCACCACCCCTTTTACAGACCTTAGTAATGTTTAATTCACATTCTCATATTTTCAGAAATTAAATATTTTCAATTCTAATTATTCAGAACACAATCGTTGTTGCTCATTAATCTGACACTGCTGTTGTATGCTATGATATGTCTGAATGCCATTAAAGCAAACTCTCAGAGAGGCACAAAAATACTGATCATGTGGCATGCTATGGGAAGTACAGTTTTTTGGAATAGGGTTTAAGTCAAAGCTTTATTTACACATGCCATGCCTTTTGGAAATAACTCATAGTTATGCTACTTAGACCCTGTCTCTTTTAGAACACCCCTCTTTCCCACTTTAGTCATCCTGCTTAAAGACCTGGTTCTAGAACTACCCCTCCTTAGTCGGGGCAATGGGTGTGATGGGGCAAGGCAGTGGCGGCCCGTCCTTTAGGGCGGAGGGGCCACGCCCCCCCACCCCATGAAGAGTGTCTGTCAGGCTGAACAAAGGTCAGCCTGACAGACACTCTTCATGTTCAGGTCAGGCAGCCAGGAGCAGACATGCGCGATTTGCGCAGACTCCTGGCTGCCGGAGCTGAACTTTGCTGGGCTGAGGAGATCACAGCTCCTATGGGCGTGACCTCCTCGGCCCAGCAAATGTGCCTCGAGGCCCTCCCCTTGGTGACGAGGAAAGCATCACCAATTGACACTCTCCCTGGGCGCTTCAGTTTAAGCCCTGAAGCGCCCAGGGTGAGTGTCAATCAGTGACACTTCGTCACAGAGTGGGGTGGGGTCAGCAGTCTCACTGACCCCATCCCACTCTGTGACGAGGCTGGGACTGCTGCATGAGGGAAGGCAGCAGTCCCAACCCTCCTGGGACCTGGAGGCTAAAGGTAAGTGTGTGTGTGTGTGTGTGTGTGTGTGTATGTATGTGTGTTATGTTTTACATTGAATGTTTGGTGCGCGCGTGCATGTTTGAGTGTTATGAGTGTTGTTAATGGATGTGCTCGCGTCTGTGTGTGTGTGTGTGTGAAAGAATGAATGTGTGTGATCTTGTAAAATGAATGTTTGGTGCGTGCGTGCATGTTTGAATGGAATGAGTGTTGTTAATGTATGTGCGTGTGTGAAAGAATGAATGTGTGTGATCTTGTAAAATGAATGTTTGGTGCGTGCGTGCATGTTTGAATGGAATGAGTGTTGTTAATGGATGAGCGTGCGTGTCTGTGTGTGAAAGAATGAGTGTGTGTGTGTTTGTGTGTGTGTGTGTCCCGCCCGCCCCCCTCCCAAAGCTGCCGGCCGCCACTGGGGCAAGGTAACCAATGTTGGAGTTGAGCACCTTGACTAGCGCAGTTAGTCCTGTTTTTGCATCACAGTAGTCACGGGAACAAAACAGCATGTACCAGAATGCAAAGGGAGAAAAAGGCCCGTGCAGTACTTTAAATGGAAATATAGAATTGTAGGTAATCGCCAGAGTTCCTGTTTGCTCCTCAGAAGTATTAGGACTCTCCCATTAAATATTTTACAGGAGCGGTGAGAAGTGCAGATACCTCACAGCACCTGCCAATTTAAATCACCGTGGCAGCGCTAACTACGCACAGCTGGCAACATAAGGGACAAGTTAGAAGATCGTAGGGTTGGTTGTTCATCCACAATCTCTTAACAGATTGCGCCTTTGCTAGAGCGTCCCCGGACAATTTTCTGTCACAGTCAGCAACTACATAGTTCTAGCTCTGCCCGTCAGCAATCCACAATAAACAAGGGGAAGTCTAGACTGAGAAGAACATCATATGTACTGAGGGACTGACATTGGCTACAGACTGAAGAAGCAGTACTAAAGGAAGTTGCTTTCTTGCTCAACCTAGCCCACCGCAGCTCAGCTGGTGGCGTAGCTCCGCCCCCAGGAGTGGCCATCACTGTACCTGCTGCTAGAAGCCCCCACATTCGGCTCCTCGCAGTATGCGGCTCGCTGCTGGGTCACCGTCGTGGACCAGAAGGGGCCTCCACGGTCAGCTGTGCTGCCCCTCTCCCGGCCGGGCACACACTCGGAGTTCGGGACTTACATCACGGGGACAAAAGGCCGTACTTGCGAACAGAGCGTACTTTTAAAGTTGCCAGCCTGTTACTGTGGTTGAACGCTAAGCGCCGAAAGCTTCGGGAATCGGAGCCGCTGAACGCAGGTAGCGTACAGCCCCAAGAGCTCAAACAGCGCTATCGTCAAAGTTCACATCTACGTAAACCGCGCAGTTCATGGGCTCCCTCGCAGAGCTTACGTAGAAAAGAAAGCGTAGAAATCTTGCACGTATGTTTGTTTTCTACGTTTTGAGTCTTGGAAAGGAAAACAACCAGCGCCGCAAACCACTGCTGCCAAATGTACTCGTGCTCTGCGTGACCTTCACCGAATCATCTCGCGCTTCAGTCAACATTGTATGCGTTGTGCAGCTTGTGGCTTTTTGTTTCACATTATAACTTTGCAATCACAAGCAGAGGTCCCACGTTTTACCAATCCTGGGTATGTGTAGGATGTCCGGAACAACTTTTTATTTGCATTCTAGTACTTGTGGGCTCTTTTCATATCCCATTGTAACTTCCGAGTTGCTAGAATGCTAAGGGGAGAAAAGCTGAAGTGGACGACCTCCTTGTAGTGTTGTTTTAACATGTTATTATTTATTCTTATTGTTGTACATGCTGCGTGATGGGTGTGGTGCTTTATTACATGTTCCTGCTCGCGCCACCCACGCAGTATTCTAATTCATTCAGTTGTATTGTTTAGTTTCAAAGGTGACAGTTGCTGCCTCTTACCTTGGGGACCTTTGAAGTAATTAAGGGCCAGATGTACGAAAGGATTTTACCCATTTTGTGTCTATGGGAAAAAGCTTTCGTACATATGGCCCTAAGCTTCTTAGTACTGATCTCTGCTGCCGTTGTTCCTCCTTCACCGCAGGAGCAAAGATAGATGGAAACGTGTTGAACCCAACGGCATCTCCTACCCAGCAGTAATGAAAAACTGACTTTGAAACTGGGCTCTATCGGTCACTATATTGATGCCCTTTACAATGAAAGCACTGATCTATTTCTCAACCGACTGTAAAAAACGTTAAGGTAACCAATGCCAGTGAGGTAACTCGTGTGTACATTTCACGTTTTCCTTAAATTACTTCCCTGTGATGATTGTTTTTTACAGGGTGCTGTTTTCCAATTTATTTGTCATCCAGTGTATTAATCTCATATTGGGCGCTAGCCCTTGATCAGTGCTTAATTTGAGCTGATGGTTTCCAGTGCAGGGCACCTGCACTTACTTTTAAGGGACACTTATTTTTCTGCCTCGAGCATTTACGGCGAGAAAAAAGACATATGGAAAAAGGGAGAAAGCAGAACGCTGCAAGAGAGTGCTGAAGGGACAGGGAGTGGCTGTAAATGCATTAAAGAGGCCCAAGGTGGCTTCAGGATTATGCCCCCTCAGCATTCTGTGCTCACACATTGAATTGCAGCAGCAGAGGAGAGCTTTGGGCTCCGGCACATTTTTATTTACAAATTAAGCACTGCCTTTGCTAAGATAGCTCAATGGAAGGAGAGACATTTGGCGCCCTTGCTGATGCTAGTGTATACAATGACCCAGCAGGGGTCCCTTTTGTGTTCCCCTGTCAGTTTCTGGCTGAGCAATGAATGGTCCCCGAACACATATCATTCCAGAGCTACCCCTGCACACCTGCATCACCCACATAGCTTAGCTGCCTCTCAGTGAACAAGATGTTGGTGTGTGTTTGTTAGCAGTGATGAGAAGATAAAGGAAGGGCAAGGAGTGGGGCTAATGGGTTATGAAAAAACATTGCCTATGGTTTGATAAAGAAGGACTACTTTAAACTGGTCTTGAGTCTTGGCTCAACCTCTTGTGATTCTGGGAAAATCACTTAACCACCCTTTGCCTACCAAAAATGAATGTGTCCTTTTGTAGTGTAACTGGTGCTCATGTAAAGCGCTCCAATACTTTCGGGTCGAGGTTGTACTATTTAAAACTGTGATTATGATTATATGCCTCTCTTATGAAGGCCTAAGAGGAAAGGGCCCCAAAAGGAATGATTGTGATACTCTGAAGACTACTACGACACATCTCAAAAATGTTTAATCCACAGTCTCACATTTTCAGAATTGAAACATTTTCAATTCTAATTTTTCACAACACTGTTGTTACTGCGGCTGGGTGACAATCTTTGTCGATACACCTTGTATCCCAAATACATCATTTCCCATGGATTTCCTCAAACACACCCACCGCCTCTAACACTTAATCCATTTCTTTTATAGAACTGCTCATCCGATTGATGGTGTCAGAGCACTTTACATCACACGTGTTATAGGGAGACAATAAATTAATGTATAAATCAATTCGTATGAGCTGTTAAGACAATGAGGGCCACATTTCATCCATATTGGTAGGCATTAAGGGCCACATTACGATTTTGGCGGTCGCAGAACTACCATGTTGGCGGTTGCACCGCCAACAGGCTGACGGAGAAAACTGCCATATTATGACGATGGCGGTATTCCCCACAGAATATAGCCAAGGCACCGCCAGTGCGATCTAGCTGCCACGGATGATGATACTCACCTGCAGGCCGGCAGAGACCATGTTTCTGCCAGACAGATTACAAGGTTGCACACCGTCCAGGTTTCTGCCGCTGTCGCACCACCACAGAAACCCAAGCGGAAACCATCTGTATAAAAGGAGACACTCACCTTCAGGAAGCCATACTCGCCCGAGCCACCATGGAACCTGAACTACACGTCTTCCCGCTGCTCCTGCTCACCCAACAACTACAGAATTTGCGACGACAATGATGACAGCAACCGTAAGTACACACTCTTGCCTGTTATTGTTGAATATTGACAATTTTCGTAGAAACACACACAGAATACCTTCGGGAAGGGGGTGTGAGGGCTACACGAACACGTAACTGCACAACAACACGCACACTCTCAGACAGCCACTCACACATTCGCAGATACACAGCAAACACGCCACAGCCATCACACACACACACGTCACAAACACACACAGGTATGCATGGAAACACCTCACAGGCCCACACTCACACACTGCCACACTACACCACAACATGTCATAAAAACAACACATCCTCACCAGCTACAATCACTTGGCATAGGGGACACTACCCAGGGACACTTCACACAGACTTTACAGCGTAACACCAACACACAAAACACACATACAAATGTACAATCAAACTACTTACTGATTGACCTACAAAGAACTCCGTGCCCAACATTTAATGCACATAACACTCACACACTCAGTGCACACAAAGCCACTCAACACACCAACAAACACATCAGCACACCAACAACACATAATAACAACACAACAAAAACCCTTCAACACACAAATTTCCATGACACAACACATACCCGACCACTTTCGTCCAAAAAACACTGGACACAACCACACATACTGCACAAACAACACACGTTGCACAAGAAGAACACACACATACACGACAATATGCAAAACTAGAGTCCGCCAGGAACAACTCCATACTAGGGAATGAAATGCATGACAAAGATGTAACCAGGAAACCAACCACTGGTTGGTTCAAGTAATTATTGTAAGTAAACAATATATGTATAATAAAGGCCATAGACCAGTCTACAATGCAGACATGCTGCATGCACACAGTGCACAGATGTGTTCCCCAAACTTGACTCCGTTATCTGGGGGATATGGTGAGGGGGGAGGGAGTGTTTGGTTTTGGAGTGGGTCCTTTGGGATCAGACGTTTGGGGGGGTTGGGTCTAGACTTAGGTTTAGGGAAGGACTGGCTTTTAGGTGGAAGGGTAGACTTAGCAGGGGGAGGGGTTTGGGAACTTGCAGGGGAGGTCTTGGAGGTGTAAATGCCAGACTTGGGGAGGGACACTGAATGTTTAGGGGATTCACGGGGGGAAAGGAGTAGGGAAAAGGGAAAACTCTGAAAGGAATGCTTTTTTAGATGCACAGGGTTTGTGTGAGGAGGGAGAGGGAGTGGCTGTAAGAGGTCTTAATGTGGATGTCGGGTGCATGTTTGTGCGAGGTATGCTGGTGGGTAAGTGTGGGCATTTATGTGTCTTGTGAGGAGGAGGAGGGGTGGAGGTGCTGGGAGATGCCTGGGTGGGTGGGTGAGTGTTAGGGTGGTGACTGCAGGTATGTTGGATGTGTTGTATATAGGCGTGTCTGTGGTTGTGGTGTCTGCGGATGTGGTGACTGGGGTAGATGTCTGAGGGTCTGCTGTCGTGATGCCTGTGGGCAAGATATAGTGGCTGGATCTGTGAATGTTGGTGAGGTGTCAGCAGGTGTTGTGTCTGTGATGCTGGGGGTGGTGGGGGTGTCAGGGTGGGTTGTGACTGTTGATGTATGTGCAGGTCTGTGTTGCTTGTGTGCATGCCGGTGGTGTGTCTTGTGGTTATTGTGTTTGGTCTGAGCTACCCTTGGCTGTTGAGGTGGATGAATGCTTGTTTGTGCTTTGGCTGGGTTGGGGAAGAGGGGTTTGAGATTTGGAAGAGGAAGATGGAGGGGGACGGAAGACAAAGGGTGACTGGCTGCTGTCAGTGTGGAGGCCAGAGCTTGAAAGGATCTCTGTAGGCCAGCCAGTGTACTGTGAATGCCTCCAGGAACACATCACTCTGTTGTATCTGAGTTGCTAGACCCTAGATGGCATTCACAACAGTCGACTGACCCACAGAGATCGACCTCAGGAGGTCAGTAGTCTCCTCACTGTGGGCAGCAGGGCTGACACGGGTATGAGGGGCAGAGGTGCCTGCAGCAAAGGAGACACCTACTCTCTTGGGTAAGCGGGCACAGCCAACTGGGTGGGGAGCTACAGGGAGGGTGGTAGTAAGGGGGGGGGTGGACAGAGATGGTGCAGGGGTGGTCATAGATGGGTCCGCCACCACCAGGGAGTGTCTACTGGAGAAGGATTCCGATGACGAAGACATGGATCCTGTCTCCCCCCCGTGGCACTCCCCTCGCCCTCTGGGCCACTGGGTCCTATGGTGTCATGGTCTCAGCATTCCGGGTCCCGTGGCCAGCATCTTCCCCACTCGGCTGTGCCCAGTCTCCTTCGCCTGCCAATGCTAATGCACAGAGAGAGAGAGAGTCATCACATTCTTCTGACACACATACATTACAACTTGCACAACAGTAACAACACATATATGTCAAATAAAGCCCCAGTTAGAAACCATTCAGAGCCTACATCATGTCACAACAAGATACTTCCAACATTCCCATATGACCACAGTCTCACCCACAGCATGAGCCAGCCATCTGACCACTACATCAGCATCCTATCAATTCAGCTGTAACTCAAAAGCATCATGCACAAGATGGAATGGCTACATCTAAAATCTATCCCCATACAGATGATTGCTGTCCACCATCAAATCATACTAAGCAAATGCAGTTGACTGACAACACAATATCACATGTTCCCCATACTCCACACCTGCCCAGTCCATCACCAATAGTCATGTTTCATGAAAGTAAACTCATCTCACTTCAGATAAGACACAGCATGTTGCTTTCCAATCACATGCCTAACTTATCATTCTGTATACAACTTACACAATGGCAAACACTTCAGATGAAAGCACTACGTATGGCATACCCGTAAAGTGTGCATCACAAAGTGATATAGCATGTCATTGAAACATCAATCTAAATACTAGGAAAAGATTAATTAAGAGTATCTGGACCCACTTATATAACTCATTGTCACACAGACATCAATTCTATGTACTGCAATACGGGCCTACTTAGCACACAGGATACATCCACAGACAATCACAAGAAGCATAGTAACACCATCAATACAATGGACGCCAAACAATGTGCATGAAGGGCTCATAGCATTCCACCATACATGCTGATTAGAAACCTCCATGACAACATCTAAACACCTACATCGCTAACAACTGTTCACACATGGGATTCCTATGACCTTAGTCCAGAACTAACACTTAAACAACTGATTACTAATGTAACCGTGAATGACACATACACCTAGAGTCAAGCAACTAAATGACAACATATCCCACAACACCAACATGTGTATGTGAAATGGAACACCTGCTACACCATTAAGTCAGGCAGAAATTAGCAGAGCCATTACCAAAACTGTCCAAACAGCCTCAGATTAGCAAAGGTAAGTCTGGCAAAGAAGAGGTTTCAACATAAAATTAGGCACGCAGTATCAATCGGCACAAGATGTAGGCACCAACTAGCATTTGTTGCACTCATAGGTGTGGTAATGCTCTGTGTAGCATGGACAATATGCATGGGCTAAGGGATCAGCAGCCTAGCCACTTACCTTCTCAACATCAAATACATTAGGATAATATGGTATTTGTACACACGTCAATGTAATGTCATGAAAAGTCAATGTATGATTGTCATCCTGGATTTCACAATGTAGGATGTCCACCCTGATCCAACTTCACGTTTCCCAATGTATGAATCTGATATGACAATGGGGACACCTCCTCAAACCTCATAGGGAGTGTAGTAAGTTGACCATACCAAAAGCCTGATTGAGATGACAGCCTCACATGAAGTGTCCCAACTATTTCGGGACACAGGATTACTTGGCCCGGTTACTCATCTGTCAGACACAATGTTGCACATAGAGCTCGTTCCAGTGGAATAGGAGTAGTCAGAGACCAAAGAGCTATCCAACTTACCATTTAGGTAAATGGACTTGGGAACACTAGCTGGAAAGGATGACACGGCAGGTTACAAATATGTATGGCTGAGTAGAGACACATATGACACAGTCATGTGCATCTCCACATGCAGTCCTACTATTTGGTTGACACAGGTGATTAACATGTTCTCACGCACAATACAATGGCCACTTCTGTGTTTGTATGATGGCAACTGTAGTACCATGTCTTCCTAGTAGTCACCATATCTGTAGCACTTACCACATCGTCACAGCTGCAATACTTAGACATAATTCACTAAACTTTCACATGCAAGGACATGGGTTCTGTCAGTACTTACCCCCTTGTGGCTGCTGTGCTGCCCTCAAACGCCCATCCTCCTCAGGGCAGGCCACTGCCAAAATGCAAAGTCAACTTCCAACGGGCACCAATCCCTCGGTGGGAGGACATCCCCAGCTGGGCCTCTACAGTCTTCCGGGCTCAGCGTCTCAGGTCCTCCCACTGCTTCCTACAGTGGGTGCTCTGCCGGTTGTGGACCCCCAGGGTCTGCAGTTGCTTGGTGATGGCACGCCAAATCCCCTTCTTCTGATGGGCGTTGACCTGCATGAATGACACAGACAAAGGGAAAAAGTAATGTCCCCATGCACCATCCCAATAGTAGTGGACAATAAACTTCAGTGATGGCAAGAAGGCAAACATTCCCAGCCTCTCAACTCACACTCATTTACAAATTATCATCTACATGCATTAACACCTTTAATACTTTACATTTTAGGTACACCATCATACACCACACCTACCACACATTGGTATTGCATTGGACTCACCGGCTCCTCTTGTGCACCACATAGCTGTTCATACAGGGGTAGGACCTCCTCCACAAGCTTGTCCAGTTCTTCAGGGGTAATGGCTGGGGCCCTATCACCTGCAGGACGTGGCATGGTTGCTTTCAGAGGTAGTACACAGCAGCTCAGGTAGTAGAGGTCTTGCTGGCAGCAGTGTCAGTAGTCAAGTGAGCAATACTGCAGAAGATGGCGGCCACGTACGTGACCGTCAACGCCAGCAGACATCGCCATTGGCCCAAGTCCGTCAAAGGCAGCAACGTCTTCCATTGGTAGTTTCCACAGGCGTGGTAACTGGATATTGCCATGACGACTGCCACCGGCAGACTTGGGTCACTTCCATATGTCCAGTACAGTAGGTCAGGCGGCTGCCATTTTAAGCACATTTCCTTTATAGAAGAGTTTTATAACCTGCGTCATAAACGATATCTCATATTGTGCAGTACATCTGTAACTACTGCTTTCATGTTTAGTTGCCGATTTGTCCATCTGTGCAGTAAATACTGTGTTACTGGAGGAAATGTGGTGGTAGCAATGTATACCTACTCAGAGGTTCCTTTGTGCTTTGAAAACGTAGATAATGTGCAACATTATGTGTGAGACATGTCAAATTGGTTGGACTTACAACCCTGTACAGTAACATGAATCTGTATGCGTAGTTCAATAGTTATTTGGGGAAATGTGCACCAAATAGAGTGTCATTGAGTGCTTAGCCATGTGCAGTACTGTAGATATCAAAGTTTGTAACCAACCTCGACAGCAGATATGTGTAAGTTGTTTATCTGACTTTACAAGATGTCTGCATGCTGCCTGTCGCATACTATGTTGACAGTTTTTTACATAGTTATTCTGCCATGAGGAGAGGACAACAACCACCAGTGTAGCGTCCACTACTAGACCGGCACACCATGGAGGAGAGACATTGTATCCAGGCATCTGCTGAATCCTCATACTATCATGGATCTTTGTGATCAATTGGAGCCAGATCTGATGCCTCACATTTGCAATCCCTATAGCATACCTCCCATCGTTCAAGTCTCATCAGTGCTACACTTTCTGGCTACTGGGTCCTTTCAGAATACAGTGGCCCTAACTGCAGGAATGTCTCAGCCCATGTTCAGTCTGGTATTGAGGGATCCATGTTCAGTCTGGTTTTGAAGGATGTACTATGTGCATTGTTGAACCAACTGGACAGCTACATCAGGTTTCCCTAACATGCAGATTTGGCCTATGTGAAGGCAAAGTTTTAATCTATGGAACACATTCCACGTGTGGGTGGAGCCATATCTGGCACCCATGTAGCCTTGGTTCCCCCCAGTGCTAATGAACAGGTGTATAGGAACAGGAAAAACTACCACTCCATAAACATTAAAGTGGTCCGTCTGGCATGCCAGTACATTTCACAAATCAGTGCTAAATATCCAGGATCAGTCCATGATTCCTTCATCATACGGATCAGCAATGTCCCACTGCTGATGAGTCCACACAGAGACGACCTGGCTGGTTGGTAAGTTACAGCTGAAATGTGTGTTTGCAATGTATGTCTCCTGCCATCACAATGTTGCATGTCCCACATATATGTAGGTGTTGTTCTACCAATTTGTTAACAGGTGACTATGGCTATCCAAACTGTCCTTGGCTGTTGACACCAGTGAGGTACCCAACCACGCCAGGGGAAGTCTGCTACAATGAGGCCCACGGAAGGACAAGGCGTGTTGTTGAGCGGACTTTTGGGCTCCTGAAGGCAAGATTTAAAGGTTGGACAGATCAGGAGGAGCCCTCGTTTACTTACCCAACAAGGTATGTCAAATAACAGTTGCCTGCTGCATGCTCCACAATCTTGCCATAAGACGACAGATAACATTTATATCAGATGAGGGGGAGCCCACAGAACTTGTGGATGGAAATGCAGATTTGCCAAGTGATGAAGAGCTAGAGGAAAATAAAGCAGGAGACTTTAGGGTAGATTTCATCAATAAGTACTTCAACTGACTAAAATGTATGTGAAGTAGCATAATGTTGTGGTTCAGATTTGCAATCTGAAGTAGATGGGTAGCATGTCACCTCCTTCCTTGCATCATCTGTGGGGTTGTAGATGGCTCCAGTGCCTATGAGTGAGTTGTGCATGCAAACTGAAAATATGTATTGTGTACATAACAGAGTGGTCTACAGTATCATGTATTGTTATAGCAGATGCAAAGTTACACTTGTCTCTGATTAGAGGAGTGTATTTTGCTATGTCCCATCTCAAGTTCACATGAAGGGAACAGGGGGTTGTCAAATGCTGTCATTTGTGTCTGTATATGTGAATGGCTCATGTGTAAATGTAGGACCACTGCCTCTCCCATCACAATGTGAACAGTTGTATATAATCTACCTTGAACCTAGCTGTCAGTGTGTTCCTACTTTACAGACCACTGTGCATGTCACTGTGGATTGACTTAGGTGAGTGACAAGCATACAGGTATGTGACCAATGTAAGTGAAAGGTTCCAGGACTGGGTAGATCAGTACTGTTCTCTGTCTGCACCATGGAATCTGTATATTTGGAAGCTATGGTATGGGTGTGTGAAAAGGCTTTACCAGGTGGTACACAGAACCAATGTGTGGTGGTGGGCATCCTGCCTTGTTGGTATATTAGTAGAGTTACAGGACCCTAACTTCTGTATTGTGTGGTTTAGCATTGTGTTACACATTAGCAAACATCCTGAAGCTACTCTCAGTCGTGCTGTTTGTGCTATTAGCATATCTATTACTAATTGTGTGTAGTTGTAGTTTACAACTTTTTTGGAATCTTTCCTCTCCTGCTGATGGAGTACACGTATGAGGTCCATAACAGTCGGTGTACAATACAGAGGGACATGGTCAGACTAGAATTGGCATGCATTACTATTGTACATGGATGATAAATGAGACATACACAGGACCTGTGTTTGTGGGATTTTTTGTTTGTTGTGGAAATAAAAACAACATATGTGGCTATTAACGTAAAACACACACAGAAAGATAGTGATAGGTTCAGTCATCATCATCATCAATTTACTTTATTCGGTACAAAATAGATCATAAAAGACATCCAATAAATACAAACATGCAGATTTCATGATCATCAAATTAATAAAAACATTATTGATACATATTTTGAATTCCAAAAGCAGCATATATAAAATTTATCACAGCCTGTATTATGTCTACATTTCCCAAGTTATGTAAATAAAGGTAAGCAAGCTGGGTAGTTCTAATACTTTTAGATAAAAATAACGGACGTAAAAACCTTTTTCTTGGGATATCATAGAAAGTGCAGAAGAGTATAAAGTGCAAGGTACTTTGGGATGTCTTTCCATCGCAGCAGCATGGTGGAAGATTCTTAAACCAAGTTCCACGGGTAGGAAATGCTACCAAGCAATGTAATGTATTCAGGCGTAGCCTGGTAAGTAAGAACCTATGTCGCTCAAGGCTGATAGTAGTCAAATATAACATTGGGTGCAATTGCTGTGTCTGGTTCCTCGTCTGAATTCTACCTGTAGCCAAAATCGGCTTCAAATCATACATTTTCTGCCAATATATTTCCTTTACCTTTTTGATATCTTGCTTTGTCAGAAGGTCTGGCTTGAAAAATAACTCCCCTAGTCCTAAAGAAAGAAGAGAGGAGTGGACATATCTGAGCCAAGGTAGTCCAATGGTCATGATAATAAAAGGCAATCCTGTATCACCCTTCTACATAAATAAGCTTCAGGTTTTGACCACATTTTTATCCATAGTAATATGGGTTGAAGCTTTATGTAGCTGGATATGCATCCCAGGTCTGCTTCTTCATGGCAGAACGTTACTGAAGTTGATTGCGGGACTGCTAATAGCCTTCTTAAAAGCTTATTTTCTACAATCTGGAGGCTCGAGCATTCAGCATATCCCCAAACCCAGCTCCAAATGTCGCGATAGAGAGACATTTGCTGGAGAAGACAATCATCATCTCTTTTACAGGTTTGTGTTGCAACCTTTTCGCAAATCTAAAAACTGCTTCTGTGGCTTTCTGAAATTGTATTGAACGTATATTTACAAAAAAATTCCAATTAAAATCTACATCAATGGGAACCCCCAGGTACGTGAAATGTGGGGCCTTAAGTATTTCTTCCCCGTCCAAAACATTTTTTTTATTTTTTGCTAGTTGTGGCCCAGTCTTCATGAGAAATGACTTAGATCTATTATTTTTAAGACCAAGATTTCCCATTAATGTATTAAAGGCATTCAATAAAATCTGAAGACCATTTGCTGTCCTTGAAATGAATACAGCGTCATCTGCATACAATAATGCTGGAATTGGGGAGTTATTAATAATTGGCAGATCTTTCCCTAATTCGCAGAGAGATCTCTCTAGCCCATTTATATAAAGAAGAAAAAAAAAGGGGGCCAGCACACAGCCCTGTCTAACCCCCTTTAGGGAAGGGAACGTCTCTGTTAAACCATCCAGAGAGTAGCGAACTCGAGCTGATGTACAAACATGAAGTCTGCTAAGTAGGACAATTATATCTTTGTCCACCCCCATATTTAACATGACCGTCCACAGTTTCTCTCTATTGACTGTATCGAAAGCACAAGACAAGTCCATAAATGCTCAATGTACACACCCCTTTTTGACTTTTGTATATTTTTGGACTATAAGAGTCAGGTTGAATGTTTGTTCTACTGTACCCAACCCAGGTCGGAAGCCAAATTGCACTTCTGAAAGACAGTTAGATTCAGTTGCTCAGTTTTCCAACTTATTTAAAATCACTCGACCTAAAATTTTAACTGAACTGTCCAACAGAGAAATTGGTCGATAGCATAAAGGATCTGCCCTATCCCCCTTCTTGAAAATCGGGACAATAATCGCTTCTCTCCAAGTATCTACTAGTAGGCCTGTCATAACAGATCTCAAAACGTTGGTGAGCAATGGCCCCCAAAAATCTGGAAGCGCTTTGATTAAATCAGCAGGAATTTTGTCTGGGCCAGGGGCTCTGTCAGGAGGGCAGTCTTGAATAGCCTGTTTTATGTCACCTACACTTATAGTATTACTAAAAGCTGCACTGATCGAAGCATTTCCTATTGTCATAAGGGAATTCGTATCATCTTGTTGGACATTGTTCTCCGTTGCAAAAGGTTTTGAAAAATAATCCTCCCAGGTTTGAGCTCGAATGACAGTATACATAGTCATTTCATGCTTATCGTTCAACAATGGAGCGTTAACCCCTTGCCAAAATGCAATTGTATCTTTATTTTTACTTGCTTCGATCAGTTCCTCCCAGGCAGACTCGCTTAGTTCAGCCTTCCTAATAGCAAGTGCTTCCTTATACCTCCTCTTGCAATTTTGATTGCTCGTCGATCTTGAGGAGAGGCATTAGTTATTTTCTTTAGATTTTTTAAGGATAGGGTACGTGCATGATTGAACCATCGAGGGCCTCGTATTGGAGAAGTGTGGCTCAATGGTTAGAGCAGCAGACCCTGATGCAGAAATCTGGCCTGGGACCAGGGTTCAATTCCCGCCTCAGCGGGTCTTGGGCTCAATTTCCTCAGACCTGATAATTCTCGCATCAGTGCCTAATCAAATTCATGGGTCCCACTCTGTAACTCTGGGCAATAGCTTGCTTAATCTCCACAACGGCCCCAACAGCGCTGGGATGCCTGGCTTCACCTTGGAGGTTGCCCAGAAGTGGGCACCTTACAGGGAAAAGCCAGGAGGGGTTCCACAGCGGTATGCATACAGCGCCTTGAGACCCTAACGGGTGAGTAGTGCGCTATACAAGTACGAAGTTTACAGTATTTTAGTAGTGCCAGGGCACTGTAATTTTTCTGCGATATACTTTGTTAAAGAAGAGAAAGCATAGATGATTTCATGGGGGGGCATATCTTCACTCAAAGTTGTCATAACATCTGTCCATTTATTCAGCATTAAATCTTTAAAAAAGCTGTTACTATCTATTTTTCCCCATTTGATTGTAAGACCTTTTCGGGCTGAAAACCTCATATCTGGATGTCGTTTCTCTATTCTCGAGTCACTTTTCAAACCCAAGTTTGTTTCAGTAGTTAGAGGGTAGTGATCACTAATACAGGTTGACGTCACCCTAAACTGCCCGACAAAGGGGGTTAATTTTCTGGAATAAATAATAAAATCAATTATGGTATGAGCTCTTATAAATGTCGGTACCCCCTCTGAGACTGATATAGGAAAAAGCAGAGAGTTAACTGTTATCACACGGTTAAGAGCATTCCCATAAGGAGAATGTTTAAAGTGCTGAATAGGACAGTCGTTTTCATCGAGGAGCCCACAACAGTCTAAATACTCTGGTTCGCACAAATGAGCATTAAAATCACCAACCCATATTATTCTTAGGTCCTTTTTACTAGTATTCATTGCCTTGTGTATTATTGTCTCCAGGTTGCCAACTACAGTAGTGTCCGAGTTGTCAAAGATATTGTTATAGATAATTAATCAGCAATATATCAAATAGCATAGATAATTTCAAAATTAAAGCCAAGAAAAAAGGGGATGTACCCACAACACGCACATCCACCCCCTTTGCCATTACTGATACAAAAGTAACCAGACCTCTCTTAGCCCTACTCACTGAGGTCTTAATTGCAGGGACACTATGGCGGTCATTCTGACCGTGGCGGCCATGCGGTCACTGCCAAATGGACGCTCCGCGGTCAGGAGACCGCGGATGCCATTCTGGCTTTCCCGCTGGGCCGGCGGGCGACCGCCAAAAGGCTGCCCGCCGGCCCAGCGGGAAAGACCCTGCAACAAGGAAGCCGGCTCCGAATGGAGCCGGTGGAGTTGCAGGGGTGCGACTGGTGCAGTGGCACCCGTCGCGATTTTCACTGTCTGCAAAGCAGACAGTGAAAATCATTATGGGGCCCTGTTAGGGGGCCCCTGCACTGCCCATGCCAGTGGCATGGGCAGTGCAGGGGCCCCACGACACCCGTTCCCGCCATCACCGCCAGAAACAGGCTGGCGGGAAGGGGGTCGGAATCCCCATGGCATGGAGGATTCCCTGGGCCAGGGGAAAACTGGCGGGAAACCGCCGGTTCCCCTTTTCTGACCGCGGCTTTACCGCCGCGGTCAGAATGGCCCTGGAAGCACCGCCAGCCTGTTGGCGGTGCTTCTGTGGTCCCCTGCCCTGGCGGTCATGGACCGCCAGGGTCGGAATGACCCCCTATATGTGGTATAACCATTAATATATGGAGGCTCTATAAGCCAGGTCTCTTGGCAACAAATAAAAAGGTTTTCTGTCACTAATTTTAGCCAATCAAGGTTTTCTATTTTAGATTTTAACCCTGCAACATTCCAAGAAATAATCCCAGAAACTGTCATATCATGTATATCAGAGGCTCCCTTAGATTGCAGAAAGGACTGGTGCAATGTATTTATCTCTGGAGTCCCCTGTAAGGGAGACCCAGTTGCTAGTGGTCAGTCTAACTGCTCTAAAGAAGCCACGGGATCAAATCTATTGGACAGCATCAGGGCGGTATAGAGCGGTTTAGAGTCACCAAGATGGCTAAGATTCTGTTTTCCAGAGTGATTTAAATCAGATGGACAGGGCTTGGGTGAAGAGTGAATAAACTTGGATAGTCTTTGTATTCTTATAGACCCTGCGGGTAGCATTATAGTTCAAAAGTGGTGATGCAAGGCATTGGCTATCCAGGGGCTCCTAAAGTTTATAATTATGCAATCCCCTTGTGAAGACTTGGGGGATAAGCCAACCCAGGGGACCCTTCTTACAGTTAAAATGTCCTTGCAAAAATCTACCCTCCTCCCCGAATGCTTTCCTACCCAGTGTGTCACTTTATTTAACAATGAGGCATGAGACTCATAATGCGAGTTTCCTAGTGTAGGGACATTTTCCAGAATTAAAATATAGGGGACACATGCCAGCGGGATCCTTGGGTAAGTTGTTTGAGTTCTTATAGACACCTGGCCCTCAGAATCCTCCCGCTTATCTGTTCCCCACTGGGATTGTACATTTGTAGAAGTTTGTATTGCCAATAGATTCAAGGGCTTAGAAGCTAGATTCTGGATGGGATTCAGGCTGTTTTTGGTATGACAAAATAACCGGGGCTGGTGGGCGCACAGTCAGTATGGTTGATCTGCGATTTTTCCCTCAGTGGTGGTGGGTTCGTTGTCATTGATATAAAGTCAACCTCCTTTCTCCAGAACCAAAGAACATAACTTTTTTATATCCCTGCGTTGATTCTCAATCTGGCTAAGATTGTCATTAGAGAGCTCCGAGGTCTTACTGTCTCTTGTCTGTTTTCCCATAGTTCTTTTTAATGGGCTGGATTGTAGTTTCCCCTTTCTCTTCTCCATTCCTACTAGGTCCTTTTCAGGCGCATAAGATTTTACAGGGGACAAGGCTGGATCTGAAGAGGGGACTATAATATGAGGAGAGATCACTTGCCTGCTTTTTTTTGGGGGTGGACTCTCAGAGGTCATGGAAGTAATTAAGTCAACTTGGGGATCCTTATCCATTATTGCACAAGGATTCCCTGTCCTTGTCTTGGTTAATGGAGATTTTACATAGGGAGTCCTTTCTTCCACCTCACCTTTCCCTATTTTCTCGAGGGATGACTCTAAAGTAGCTTCCACCCTCCCTATCTCCGACTCAGTGACACCCATTACGGAGGTAAGATAGCTAGTTATCAGCCGGGGGGGGGGGCTCCTGGATGGGGCCCCTCCTTCTACAGTCTCCTTTACGTTTCCCCATCAGGGCAAGCTAATCCTTAATTAAAAAGAAGAAAAACTGAATACCTTATATTTTTCCCTTCCTTATAAAGTCCAGCACCCAATGCTAACCTAGGGTAAGGCTGAGTTTTATACAACTCATGTCATGAGGGGAAGGGATAGTCACGGCTTCCTGCCACAAAAAATCCCAAAGGTTGTGGTCCTATAACCCTCACCGTCTCCTGGTACACGTATGAGTTGACAAGACACGTAGTGTCTAAAAAAGCATCTCAAATACCTAAGATAGCAGAAACTCCTCCTTCTCCTTCAATCGGTGCTATTTCACGATTCTATCCCATTCAGCGGGGCACCAGAAAAAGGATTAATGGGGGGGGGGGCCCAGCCCAGCCTCTTCCTGTCGATGACTGACGGGCCCGCACTTGGCCCGCGCGTCCTGCGAGGCGGGAGCGCGATCAGGCCTTTAAAGGGGCTTTAGCTCCGCCCCCAAAAGGAAAACGATGCTGGGACTCACCCCCGGTGGCAGCAACAGTCCAGCGCGTCCCGCGAGGCGGGAGCGCGATCAGATCTTTAAAGAGGCTTTAGCCCCAGCCCCAAAAGGAAAACGTTGCCGGGACTCATCCCTGGTGGCAGCAGCAGTCCACCACGTCCCGCGAGGCGGGAGCGCAATCAGGTCTTTAAAGGGGCTTTAGCTCCGCCCCCAAAAGGAAAACGTTGCCAGGACTCACCCCCGGTGGCAGCAGCAGTCCAGCGCGTCCGCGTCTGCGAACTGATAGGTTCAGTCATGGTGGATGACATCAGGGTAGCTGCTACATCCTTTGAAAACACAACTCTTGTGTCCTTGCACCATGGGAAAATGGAGATTGGTTACAGAACAGTCAACAGGGTGTATCTGTGGCACACAAGGGGAACAATTCAGGAGAGGTTTACGTCCTGGCATCTGCTCGTGCTGGATGTCTGGGTGGACATCCACGTTTGTGTGTGTGTGGGGGGGGTTCTCCAGCTGCAGAGGGTGGGGTGTCTGAGGCATGTCCTTCTTCTGGCAAGGCCTCCATTCCACTAGCAGCCACAGATGTAGAAGGGCCTGATGTATCATTGCTAGTAGAAGGGGCCAGATGTTGGGTACAAAACCTACTCGGGGTTGTATTCATGTCTCTCAGCACCCCTGCAGTGGAACCTAAGTGGGCATTTTGTGTCAGCCACTGCTACATGACTTCCTGGCAGTGTCCCTCTGCAGCTTTTGGATTTAACCCAACATAGTGATAGCGTGGCCCATCATGCCTTGGAAACGTTGGTAGGCTAGGAAGACTTTGGAGATGGTTTCCTGGTCAGTAGTGTCCCTTTGAGACACCATCCTCTGGCCCACAACATCCCTCCCACACCTTGCCCCCACTTGCCTGTGCCCCTGGCACATTGTGCCCACTCCCAGGTCTACTATTGTCAGGGGTGGCAAGGTGAAAGGTACCTGTACTGTGGGGCACATAATGGATGAAACAGTCCCTGGGACACAGGTTGGGGGATGAATGGGTCCCTGTGATGTAGATGTAACAGGGCTGGGAGGGACTTGGTGTGGGCAGGGTGAGGCTGACTATCGTTGACTGACCAGGTGTCCCAGATCGGCCAGATTCTTCGTCAGTGCCCAGACATCCAGGGGTGTTGTCTTCACTAGGGCCTTAATCCAGAGGGGGTAGTGACAGTCTCCCATATCGATCCCTTGGTGGCAATAACAAGGTTACCTCTGGAGGGAGGGAAATACACAGTTCAGGTTAAAATGGGGGTATTGAAGCAGTTGTGTGAGATGCAGACAGTGCGTTAACATGATCCCAGCAATGACAATGACAGCTGCTGCACAATGTAACTTATAACAACATAAAACTCTGTAACATCAATTCCAGACACCGTGTTTTATGCTGGTAAACTATGTTGGTAGTGATTGTACTGCTGATGGCATCTGATACTGTCTGATTATTGACATGGCTGTTCACCTCTGTTACCTAGTGAACTGTCTGGCATGATAGATGGCACAAATAAGAGCTTTACAATGCACATTGGTGTCCTCCTAGGAACACAGTATGTGAGTTAACAATGGACATTGACCTGTATCTGGATGTACTGCATGTGCACCCACTCAGCCACCTGACTTTCCAAACCAGGTGAGTATATTTCTAGCTTGGGATCTTGTATCTGTGGCCATTATATAGGGGCACTCAGCTATAGCTGTGTTTTGCTTGGGATGCTAGTGTGAGTGAGCCATCGCATTGCTGTCATGCCATGTACTGTTCCACACTAGAACAATCAAGATGGGTTAGATAGGATATTGGTTTAACATGCATGACGTAATATTTGGTGCAGTGTACTGGTGTTGAAAGTGTTGGGATATTCCATTCTGGGAGTTGTAGTGCTATAATTATCCAGTACTTCACGTGCCATTTCCAAGGGCTGTGAGCCCAGATGAGTTTAGTGGACATGTGGCATGCCAGGGGTGGGTATTAGGTGATTAGGAGGGAGTTGTAGTGGGTGGTGTTTAAATTGGTGTAGGTATAGGTGTTTGAGGGAGCATGCAGGACAAGGCTATTGTGTGGCATGAATGTTGTTGGTACTGACCAGACTCCACTCCCCCAGGCATTCCTGTCAGGGCCTCAGGATGCAGAATGTTCAAAGACGTTCTCCTCCCAAGATGTGAATGTAGGGGAAGGAGGTGGGGGCCCACCGCAGACTTCAGTACTGCTAGCTGGTGCCTGAATGCCATGGACTGTGCCTCCACCCTGAGGTCGTTCCACCTCTGCTTGATGTCCTCTCTTGTGTGTAGATAACTGCCTACAGAATTGAACCTGTGGACTATCCTTTGCCACAGCTCCATTGTCCTGGCAATAGATGTTTGTTGGACCTGTGCTCCGAACAGGTGTGGCTCTACCCTTACAATATCATCCACCATGACCCTCAACTCCTCATCAGTGAAATGTGGGTGTTTTTGTGGGGACATGGTAGTGGTTGTGAAGACAGTGTGGTTGTGTTCAAAATGAATGGGTGCAGAGTTAGGTAAATAGTGAGGTGTTGTGATGTGAGTGGGTGACAGGTATTTTGGATTGTGTGAGGTACTAATGTGTGTGTTTTGTATGTTGTGCAGGTGTGATGTGCGTGTAGTGAAGTGGGTACCTATTTTTGCTATATTAAACTCTGGAATGTTGTTTGTCTGTGGTTGTGTGTGACATTTTGCAAAGGATTGTGGTTGTGTTGGGTGTGTGGATGTGTATCGGGTGTGGGGTATTCAAACTATCCAGTGTGGTGTGGTGTTCTGACTGAAGTGAGTTGGGACCGCTGCAGTTCACACCGCCAATGGTTTTCTGCCATGAAACTGCCAAACTGTAATGAGGCCCTATATGTTAAGAGTGCTTCATCTGGAGAAACAATGGAGTTTTCCATGCAATACAGTGCAGTAACCAAAGTTGCTGTGCTGTGCTGTGTTAAAAGGACTGAGCACAACACCAAAATGCAAGGATGTGTATGTGATGTCAAGCATAGGTTTTGCTCTGGAAGGGTAAACTTGGTTTTGTATTGGGAGATAGTAGATAGAAATTAGCATCAAAATCCATTGGGGGGCTACATGAGAGCCACCCATGGTACATCCTCTTGACACAAATTAGTGCCAAGTATAGCATAGTGCTACATCTTGTTAATTTAGGGCCACTTTTCAATACAATTCAGAATTTGTGCTGGTAGTAAATTCCAAAAGAACACTTTGTATCAGGTTTGAATCACGTCTGTGATTCAAATCCCCCACACAATGTTTAAATCTGCCACACGAACTCAGGATATATATGACGTAATGCATTGGTTGAGGTTGTCTGTATTATTAAAAGTATATTGCTACCCAAAACAATCCTTTTCAGCAACCTTAGGATGATGAACGACTGAGAATTAAGCAAAAACGTTCCAAACCTATGCTGTTTAGTTTGCATGCAGCAGTATCAGTAAACAATTCACAGATTATGGTGTTCTGTAACTAGGTGGTGGGGTAAAGTTCTGGAATGTAGGGTGGTTGCTAATTTGGATGTAATAGGAATAGGTTCTATGTCTTTGTTGCCTTGGTTCCTCAATGTGGATGGGGTCTCTGCAGATACCAACCTAATAAAGAAGATAATCTCTATTGCATATTCCATTGTGGCCTTCATATTGGATTCTACATTTTGGTGACACGCAACGTGCTTCACTCTCCTACCTGGTTTGTGACATTTATCTGGAATATTTTGGAGGTGGAGTGCAGACCTCAACAATAAACGCTGCATTTGGCACTTTGGTGATTTAGGTTTAGCACACTGTATGGAGAAGGGATTGTACCTGTTCCCCCATGCACATCTGAACCTTTTCAGACATTTTCCTCCCTTTCAGAGCCCTGAAAGCCTGGCCTGTCTTGTGGTTGCTCAAGGAGTACTAAACAGACATTGCGCATGCGGTCACTGGAGCCTTGCACGTCACTAGAAATCCTTATGATCTCAGCAAGTGCGTATAGCCTGGTGCACGATTAATGTAGTAAGTTGCCGAGCAACCAGGGCTTTCATTTATGCATCCCACGTTTGTGATGACCAACAGTGTATTTACATCCTGTGTTCCCTAGCTATTGGCATCCTGGGTCCTCTTTGACATAACTGCGCTTGCATTTCTGTGACAGCCAGTGTCATCTGACAACAGACGAAATAGATGCATCACTGTATTGCAATTTGAGCACCACGCCACGAAGCGGTAGGAAAGGACGTTGTGGGGTGTGGGAAAGGATAGTCCTCTATCATGTTCAGCTTCACAAAGGAGTCACAGGTACTGTTTTTGCGGTGACACGCTCACCCTTTATCTTCAAAGTATGTCACTGGAGGAATCCTGGAATCTAGCGGTGACATGCTGACCTTTTACCTTAAAAGCATATTACTAGTGAGCTCTTGGAATCTAGCGGTGACACGCTCACCTTTTGTCTTCAAAGCTTGTTACCAGTGACAAGCTCACCTTCTTTGTTCTAGCATTAGTTTGTTGGTGTACCATAAACTGAACTTCCACATTGGAAAGTATTGTATAAGAAATGTGGACGCAACAGTCTCTTTGCCAAGTGCTGTGGATCATCAAAAGACTTAATGAGGGTAAGAGAAATTGAGTTCAGTGAGTGGGATGCAGTTGAAGAGATCAACCTTCTTCAAATGAAAGAGCCTTCCTGTGAAGGTCCTATGGAAGTGGTTATGATCAAGGACGAGCCGGTAAAAATTCTTTGGATTCTGGTGCAAAAATAACTCTTGTTCTGATGATCTTTTATGAGCAGCAATTACAAGGAAAAGTGAAACTATTAAAGCCAGATACAAAGCCAAAAGGAGCCTATTGGGTTCCTGGGATACTTCTGGGGCACAATTGAATTTAAACATAGGATTGCCTGAGGAAGATTTTTTTCTGTAAAATGATTTTTTTTTGTTATTCGCTGGATCTGTATATGTTAAAGAGATGCCACCTGTCAAGTCTGTTTCATGTGTGAATGATACATGGATGAAAGAGTTTCCACAGGAGGTTTTTACTAGTAAGTTGGGGGTGTCTGAAAAATTATCATTTGGTAAAGCTCAAACCCAGTGTTTCACCAAAAGTAGTCAAAGTCTGAAGTGTTCCACTCCTTGTAAAAGATTGTATGAGAACTGAATTGGATAAATTGATTAATGATGATAATGAGACTACAGAGTGGTTATCTTCTGTTGTGATGGCATGGAAGGCGATTGGGGAGGCCAGGTTCTATGTGGATCAAGGTGGTTGAAGGTGTCCAGGTGTATCAAAATGATGTTTTGATATATGGGACTAATCTGTAAGAACATGATGATAGACTAAGGAGAGTCTTGTCAAAGATATGTGATGATGGATTGATGTTGAGCGCTGAGAAATGTAGGTTCAGTGTTCAGGAAATTTAATATTTGAGACGTTCAATAATGAAGTCTGGCGTTAAAACAAACACTGCTTTGGTAGAAGCAATTGGTGGTCTACAAGCACGGCAAAGTAAGGATGAATTGGTGAAGTTCCTTTGAATGGCCGAATTTTATAATAAATTTGTGCCAAATTTGCAGAGAAACCTTGCTGTATAAGGTAATTCCTGACAAAGGGAGAGAATTAATTTGGAGTGATGAATGCAAGAAGGAATTTGAATGCATGAACTTGTATTTGGAAAAAAAGCAGAATTTAGGAAGCTTTGATCTGGAAAGTGAATCGTACATCATGACAGATGCAATTTGAAACGGATTAGGAACTGTCCTTCTGCAGAAAGTGAATGGGAAAGATTGGGCTATTCTGTTTATTTCCAAGGGTTTGAAAGGAGTGGAGCTTAATTATTCAGTAGTGGAGAAGGAGGCACTTCCTGTGTTCTGGGCAGTGCGTACATTGAAGAAGTTTCTTTGGGGAAGCGGTTTGAAGTAAAGACAGATCACAAGCCCCTTAATGAAGTGTTTTTGAAGAAAGTAATAACTTTTATTTCACATAGAATCCATAAATGGGTTGTTTTTATTTTGTCATATCATATGTACCTGGGGCCAACAATATTCCTGTGGACTGTTTATCTAGATTGTGCGACACTGAGAGAAGTTCCAAGTGACTGTGATTGGTTTGGTGGTATGGAATATGAAGAAGAAGTCAATGTTTGTTTGAATACTGAGGGTATTGTTTCTAAAGAGGAGTGGAGAAAAGGTTTGTGCGATAACCACTACTGCAGAATGTCATGAGGATGGTTGTCACAGGTTGGTTTGAGAAAAATGAGTGCAGTGAGGGCATGAAAGTGAATTGGCAGATCAAGGATGAACTGATAGTTGTGGTTGGATTACTCATGATGAGAAGCAAGTTGGTTCCCTCAAATAGGTTGAGGAGGAAACTGGCTGATAGTGCTCAAGCTATATGGGAATTGCGATATCCAACGAAGGGGTTAGAGAAGGCTATTGGTGGCCTGCAATGGATTTATTAATTCAAAGAGAGGTAAGAAATTATATGGAATGTATACATAGTGGCAAAGTGCTAAAGCGCTGAATGCAACCCATGTTTTTTTGAGACCAGTCAAGTGGTTCTTGGACAGACATTGCTGTGGATAACCTCGGGCCAGTGAAGATAAAGTTGTATGATAGATATGTGCCGGTGTGTGTGGGTATGTTTTCACGGCCTGAGATTAAGGTAGTGAATTCAGTTGAATCTGGGATGATTATGGATTTTCGCAGAAGAGTTGTTTGAGAAAGAAGGCTTTCCTTTACCTTTGCTCTCTGACAGTGGCAATTTACATATGGTGTGTTTGAGGAGTTTTTAAAAGCAAGAGGGATTAAACACAAGAAGGCAGCTCTATATCACCCCGAAAGTAGTGGAGTGGTAGGTTTTTATAAAAGTGCTGAAAGAAACATTGCAACAGGCTCTGGAGTGTGGGACTGACTGGAAATCAGCAATGAGGAAAAGGTTGCTTGAATATAGGTTTACATCACATTCTTCAACTGGAGTGGAATCTTTACGGTTATTCAAAGGCAGCGTTGCCAATACTAAAGTGCTATCCATGTGGGTATCTGAGAAAAGGATGATGATTGATGCTAAAGTGGGAAAAGCTGATGGGCAGAAGGAAAAAAGAGAAGGAGGAGATGGAGAAGTGGAAGAGGTTGTACGATATAAGAAAGGCTGTCAAAAGTACTGTAGCAAATGTTGGTGACTGGGTAAAAATAATGTCATCAAGAAAGGAAAAGTGAGAGCTCGAAGTTTAGCCAACCATTGAAGGTTCTAAAGTTGTTCACCAATGATGTGAAAAACAGTGACCAAAGTATTTGGAATTTAAACAGAGTGGCTAAATACTATCCAACAGAACATGACTCTCAATGTCTGGATGAGTCACAAGATGAGCAAGTGAGTGTTGAAAGATCCCTGTGGGTGAGGAGGGTGCCTTTTTGCTTACAGGATTGAGAAAGGGCTGTGTATTAGATGTCTGTTGTCATTACAAGATTGAATATATCTTGCAGCGTCTATTGTGTGTTATTACACATATCTTGAAGTGTGCAGTGAATTTTATTATTGCAGTGTTGTGCTTAATATTTTATTTTAGTAATGTAGCAATGCATCAACCGTAGGTAGTATAAGCTTTATTTCAGTTGTTAATGTAATATTGGGCGAGGAAGGTGATTTGTTCTGTAACTAGGTGGTGAGGCAAAGATCTGGAATGTAGGGTGGTTGCTAATGTTCAATGTAATGGGTATAGATTCTATGTCAGTTGCTCCAGTTCCTTGATGTGGATGGGGTGTCTACAGACACTGACCTACTGAAGAAGAAAATCTCTATTGCATATGCTGGTGTGGCCTTCTTATTGGATTCTACACAGATCTCTCCATCAAGTGCCTTAATCTGTCACGGGCTACTCGTCGTTTATGTCTTGGGCCCACTGGAACTGCAGAGTGGTCTTGATTCTTGTAGGTTCTGCCTTGACCAAAGTAAGGGCAGCTGTTTCTGGTAGCCATGGTGCTGCTGACGAAGGAACGCCAAAAGGCAGTCCGTGCCCTCCAGAAGGAGTCCCAGAGGAAAAAACTCCAAAGAGAAAAAACACTATAAGCAAAAAGAGGTAAGTCTTCCAACAAGAAAAACAATACTGGAAGAAGCTGGAACAAGTGAGGAAAAAACTGGAGAAAAAATAGGGGGAGCGAAGATCACCACCAAAGGAAGTGTTGCAGCACAAGGAGAACAAGAATCACACACCTTATATGCCCTAAAACAGGAAATGACCAACAGGAAGAAGAAGAAAGACACCATATTGGATTGGGTTTGGGAAAGAATCATAGGCGAATATGATATATGAATATATAGAGAAGGCGCCATTTTGAGAAAGGGTCCTAAAGCATGCAGGGAAAAAGAAAGGCATGCTGGGAGAAAGAACAACATGGCTGCTAAGTGTGCAAATAAGAACAAGAGGAAAAGGAGAAAGAAAATAAAAAAAGAAGAAAGGAACAGGCTGCACCAGGCAAGGGAGGGTTGGGGGGAAGGTGCCCACATCAATATCGAGGGCGCACCGCACCCCAGACTCACTGAGGCCCCATGCCCACTTTGGGGATTCACACATTTCTACCACTCAGCATTCTCCGCTTCTCATAAGAAATATGGTACCCTAGTTGTGTGGGTGGGTTTATCACCCACAACAGCAAATGCCCTGAAGTGCAGCATGGAGATATCAAGTTTTTTCCTTGAAAATTGACACATTCTGGCAATATGTATAGCTGCATTATAATCGTCTACATTTCATTCGCTGCCCTTCCATGAAGTCAGAGCCTTTGCCAGTCCCTTTGAAGTTTATTCAGGAATCTTATTCAAGAATCTCCCAGAAGTCTGGGCATCATCAAAGTATATTCAGGATTCCTCTAGAAGCTTGAACACTAATTCACTGTAAACCATAAAAGGATCTACAACTATCATCAAACGCAATTAGTCCTGAGAATGGTCTTGTGTATCTAATACATTATGAAACCAAAACGGCGGCATATACTCCACTACTTACCAACCAACACACAAGAATATTCTACATCACAGGGATACACTCTCTGGAATATTCCTTGACTTAAAAGTGGAGCTGATACACATCCGTCTTATATATGGATGTGTTCAATAATGTATGCATAATAACACTGGATGTGTTAGACCTGGCTCTTGTGGCCGGTTCATCCCCTGACTTTTTGCCTCCTTCCTCCTATTTTTTCGGATGGCTCTAGGACTCTGAACACTTTATCACTGCTGATCAGTGCTAAAGTGCAGGTGCTCTCCCTTCTAAAGTTGGTTTGATTGGGTTATACCTCTTTGACATATTCAATTTACGTCTAAGTCCCTTGTACAGTTGTATCTCTATACCCAGGGCCTGTCAATTAAATGCTACTAGTGGGCCTGCAGCGCTGTTTGCGCCACACACTAAAGTAGCCTTTCAAACCTGTCTCAGGCCTGCTAGCGCAGGGCCTGTGTGTGCAATTTTCTGCCACAGGGATCTGGCATCTAAATATATTTGCCAGGCCCAAAACTCCCCTTGTGCTACATGTAAGTCACCCCTAAGGTAGGCCCTAACTAGCCGTATGGGCAGGGTGCTATGTATGTAGAAGGCAGGACATGTGCCGGGTAGTGTGACCTGTCCTGGTAATGACAAACAGCCTATTGGATTCTCACTGCTCTGAGTGCTGCCTTCTCATAGGATTGCCTTGGAAATGCCCTGCCTTATGTGTAGGGGGTATTGTCTGATTTATGAGGGGTAGCGCAGGCATGTTTGGTATGGTTGTAGTGATGATAAGAAATGCTGCCTACTTGTGTAAGTGGATTTTTTATTACTATTACAGAAATGTCACTTCTAGAAAGTGAGAATTTCTCTGAGCTTATGACTCTGGTGTTTTGCAGCTTGACTCCAATCCACGCCTGGGCAGAGTGACAGTTGGGCTTTGTGCATATGTTTCAGACATCCCGTACACAGGGAGGGTGGAGGTTTCACAGAGGTGCATCTGCATACTGAATAGTCTTCCTGGGCTGAGGGAAAGGAGAGGCGTAAAGGCTCTGTAAAGGCTGTGCCCTGGCCTCACACAATAGGGTTGTTTACCCCCAACTGATGTTTGGAGCCTGTGCTGGAGGAGAGAGGGGGCACTCCCAGAACCAGTTGTAACTGGTTGGAACCTCCTCTCCCCCTTCTTTGTAAACACACTATAAAACTGAGGATCAGTACAGGGGGATTTTCGCCACAATTTGGAGACACTTTGGAACTTACTTGAAACTGGACACAGAATGCTGGAGGAACTCACCAGGAACCACCATGGACTGCTGCTGCTGTACTGACCTGTGACCTGCAGGGTCACTAGGAGAGACTGCCATCTGCCTGCATTCCCCTTGCGCTGGCCTGCTGCTGGGCCCCTTCACCTGTGCTCCTTTTTCTCTGACTGTTGTCCCCTAGGGGCAGGGTGCTGTGGCCCCTGACCTCTGCAACTGCCGAGGCACATGAGGAGTGCTTCTCCTCCATCACATAGCGCCTGGAGAGCGCTTGATTTGCGTGTCACAAGGCACCCTGAGAGCGCCTTCTGTTGTAGAGCAATAGCTCCTCGAGGAGCGCTGTCTATTAAAGTTATTGGCTCTTGAAAGCACATTGCCGCCATGCGTTGGAGAATCACCGCCGGTACCCGGGCCTTGTAAAATTCCAAAGTGCGAGTAACACGCTGCTTCTGGGACCCTCGGGCACCTGTGATTTGAAAGAAGGAGCGAGGGCACTCCTATCGTGCCCCCGGGGCGAAGCGCACACTGAGGAGCGCCCCGGGGCACAAGCAGGCACCTACTTTGATGCCTGCACACAGCTGTGGCCCGGGATTCAAAAGGATATGTCAGGCGGGGATGGTAGCCTCATCCAAGGCTCCCGTCCCACCGGAGCCCCTGTTGTGTTGTGGATGGGCAGGGGGGAAAGGAAGCCTCATAGGAGGCTCCATCTGCCTCAACGAAGCCCTGATATTGTTCGCGGAGACCCTCGGGCGGGGTGGAAGCCTTGACGGAGGGACCCGCGCACTGCAGGTCCCCCTTTTGTGGTTCCCACTGTGGCCCTTGTATGGCTTTTGCCCCCCCCCTCGTTGGAGGGACAGTTGAGGCCCAGGGGGGACCCCCAGAGATCGCGGGCCCCAAGAGGGCCCCACTATAAAACTGGAGGGGGTACGTGTCGCCCCCCCCTACTCCAATCTTCAGAGTGGCCCGCAGAATGAGTGCACAGAGCGCAGGGGGCCCCATTTTGTTACTTGTAGCACCAGTAGTGCCTGTTCATCAGGACAACCAGGTACATCTAAAAGGCATCCCTATTTCTTATGTTTCTAATATGGACTTTATGGATTTATATCCTAACCTGTTTGTTTTATGATGTGCTACATATATGTTTTGCTGATGTTCCTTTTATGAAAATGCCCTGCTGATATGTTTGCGTGACTTGCCCTATGTTTTATAATGTTCCTGATATGGGAGTTTGTGTAGTAATGTGATTCCTGACTACTGCTTATGTTGCAGAATAATAAGTAACCTGTGTGTTATATGTGACTACTGCTGGGTCTGCAGATTAACTAATGTGTAACGTTCTGACAACTGCTAAGGTAGCACGATATTACTGACATATGGTGTTTGGTCTAATAATTTCATTGTGTACAATACAGTATATTTTCATATAACTTGGAGTTGTGTTTCCTTTGTGGTGGGGATAGTGCGTCACGTGTGTTGTGTGTGTTGTGCAAACGCTTTACACATTGCGTCTCGGATAGGCCTGACTGCTCGTGCCAAGCTACCAAGAGGGTGAGCAGGGGTTATCTTGGACGTGTAACTCCCTTGCCCTGAATAGAGTGGGTGGGTTCTGAATGGCTTAGGTGCATACCCTAGCCAACCAGAAACCCCATTTCTGACAGGTTGTATGTGTGTTTTTTGCTTCATTTGAACCCCTCATAACTATATTTAAATGTCTTATGTCTGGTACTCAAAATACACTGAGGGCCTGATTCACAAAAGTAACCTTACACTGTTGTGTGAGCTTACGATTGTTTGCTATTCCAAGTAGTAACTTAATGAGTGCAGAGTCTCCTCACATAAAAAAGACCTATCTTTTTATGTGCGTATACTCTGCACTCCTAAAAGATAATCATAAATCCATTTGTGAATAGCAAACAATCGTAAGCTTACACAAAAGTGTAAGCTTACCTTTGTGAATCAGGCCCTAAGCGATTGCTTCATCATTACTTTGTACGGCTGTTCTTTTATGTTTTATTAATTTGCTTTGTTGTGTTTTGACTGATTTAAAATTATTTTGTTTGATTATTATTATTTTTTTGCTGCGTTGCATGTTATGGACGCACAAATAGTTACTATTAACTTTGTTGCAATCCATAAACGATCTCCATGTAGGCAGTTTTAGTTCAGATGATTTCAGAAAAGTAGACGCTCTAGGGATTCTAAGGTTGTGTTTTCTTGAATCCCACTACATTTTCTTATGCAGAATATAAGCAAATGGTGGCTATAGTCATTACCTAGTAGTTTTAAAGGTTATGGATTACCCACAGACTCAAGAGTCTGCATAACTGGACTCCATAAATAGGATTGTGAGCATTCCTAACTCATCAGCGGTGACTGTGATCAAGCAGTTATACCCTAGCTCATTAGAGAAAGTTTGCAGTTTATTTCAGATATAGGCCCTTATTATGTCTTTAGCTGTAAAAAACGCCTACTGCTGCGGCGACGGCCGCCAAAAGACCGTTGCCGCGGGTACCATCCGTCTGCCAAATTATGACCACAGCTGGATTTCCGCCACAAGAAGGATGGAAATCCGGCTGTGGCCATGCTGGCAGACGGTGGTAAGGTGGTATTTTGCTTTACTTTGTACTTAGCCAAGATATACACACTGAAAAGAGTTTAAAAGATTCTCTGGAGTGCTCTTCTTAATCTGAAGAAGACATTTATTATAGCTTTTTGCAAGGTTCGTTAAGGAAGGTTTGAATAGTAAAAAGTGTACTTTCAAAATGTGCAACAACAACGTAAGACCATATATAAAGAATCTTCAATCTATAAACAGCAAATATATACATGCAAGGATATAAACACTGATATTGATATATAGATATATATTCATATGCAATGCAAATAATTAATAAAAATTCATCACCGTAGGGCCTGTAGATGCTTCATCTTTCTCATGCCAGCAAGAAGATGGCCCAGTTCAACTGCGAGAAAGAGATCCTCACCCTCAAGGGAAAAATGTCAGGCATTTGACGTCCAATACTGACCGAGGTCTTGGAATTCATCGCTACTGAGCAGGGCCACCTTTTTATAGCTCAAACAACCATGGAAAGAGCCTTCTAGGAGACCCCCCTCTCAGATTGAAATGTTCAAAAATGTTGGCTAGTTTAGGTAAACCTTGAAAGGAATGTGTCAGGAGCTGGACACCTTCCCAATGCACTCCTCCCAAAGGCAAACCGTTCTCTTGCCTATGATAAACACTTGCTTGTTACGGTCTTATCGCTCGGACGGCTTACCTCCTACATATCGTGTACCAGTCCTAGCTCTTCGGTGAGAAGGGAAACATGCAGAAGTAGAAAAACACATTGCATAACATGTTTGCACGGAAAAATACTTTAACGTGGCGGTGAAGCTAAGCTGAACACAAAATGGAGTCTATAACCAGTGACCACTAAAGTGACAATAGGCAGCTAAGCCAGGTGCAAAGTGGAGTGAACGACATCAGTGGTCAATACCCAAATAACATTACATTCCACCCTTTGACCAGTGTGTCATGTAGCCTACGGGTTTAAAATCAACTTTCTTGGGTCTAAACATTGCAAGCAAATTAGTCATGCATTGTACACAGCAACATAATGATATAATAAGATCTAATGCTACAAAAATTCCACCAAAAACTTTGCATAATTGTCCCAAATCAGGTAGCCATTGAAAAACCAGTCCCACAATCCCTGATCTATATCCTGCTTTACCCCTTTCAATAATGTATGTAGGATATTAATGTGGTCCTGAATAGATTTGGAGTGGTCAGAAAGATTGAAACAACACATGCTTTCGAAATCACTACAACCATGATTATGTTTTAGCAAAAGATAATCTATAGCAGCTCTGTCTTGTAATGCAGCTTTCCGGGTACCACGCACATCTATTAAAAATTCAGATAAAGCAATAGAAATATGGTTAATATTTTTAACTATTAGACACACTAGCTTATTTATTAGCCTGGTGTTGTATACAGCTAAACCAGGCACGCCTACAATGGAAAGATTTAAGCTTAGATACTCTGATTGGGATAATAGTTGAATTTCTGAATCACAATTTTAATCTAGTTGCATAACATCTGTGGGCTAGCGAGTATGTATTGAGTGAGACAAAACACCATGAGTCCCAGCAATGTAAAGGTACATGGCCCGCCCGTTATGTTAGCTGGAATGTAAGTGAAAGTTAGGTTTCCGCACGAAAACAGCCAGCGAACTGGCAAGTTGACATGTTTAATGTGATTGGCGGCAGTCACTAGATGACGACAAACCATGTGATTTGACATATTTTTGCAATTACTATCCGTTCGGTAAAAGCACAAGACTCTTTGTTCCCACGGTAAGTTTTGAGAGGTTGATGTTTTCTTTTCTAAGCACAATTGAATGCATTTTCCAATGTCACGAGAATTACAGGACACTACACATGACACCGGTAGCAATGTTGTAGGTGATTATATGAGTGAGATAGTCCCACTTTTCATTGGTTGTTTCCTGACAGTCCCTGCAATACTCATAGGGACTGAAGTGGGTTTCAACATCATGTTCTTGCACGTCTTTGCCACGGTTAGTAGCAATGAAAATTTCTAATAAGATGCTTGTTGGAGTTGGAATGGCGATCAAACATGTTGACAAAACATCCACAGTGCTTCGCATGGCGCCCATACAGAAATCAGATCTGTTGACCACTGTTTGTGCCAAATGGATCCAAATGTTGTCATTCAGATGCAGTAAAGGTGTTGCACGACGTGGTCGATCAATCAAGTTGAAATTGGGGGTGTTGGGTCCCTCCCAACCCCACATGCCCAAAAGGAGACAACACGGAACACTTGCGGCAAAAACAAGCTGTAGTATGACCTGTAAAAGAAACAAGTATGATCATTCTCGCAAATAACATTTATCAGCTGGAATACGTTCCCATTTGGGGATTCAACCCACACTTTAGCACCAGGGTTTTTATCAGTGGCCCCGAAGCCTCCCTCCCCACGTACAGTAACAACACCCGTTTCACACAACACTATGTCTCGGGTTTTAGTCTGTAAGCTTGTAAAGCGTGTAAGTCAAGACCTGCAGATTCAGGTGTGGCTTTGTAAGGAGCTAACGCTCCAGGTTTTATTTCCCAGTATGTCATAGTATTGGTGGCCACATGTGGTTGTATTTGCAAAGCTGGAGTTAACATTTGCATCAGAGGTGTTTCAGCATTTGTTAATGGTCTTATTGTTCAGAATATGGAGGGCTTCATTTAAATGCTCTCTCCAGTTTTTCAAAGTTCCATCTGATAATTTTCGCAATTGATCTTTCAGTAAACCATTCATTCTCTCAATCAGTCCTGAGGCCTGCGGATAATAAGGGGTATGACATATCCACTCAATATTGTGCTGAGAACAGTAGTCCTGTACCAATTTGCCTTTGAAGTGTGACCCATTGTCACCCTGGATCTGGAGTGGTACTCCATAGTATAACATTAACAAGTCCAGAGTTCTGATAGTATTGTGCTGAGTAGCACGTTTGCAAGGGACAACAATCAAGTATCCAGAATAAGTGTCCACTACGGTGCAGGCGTATTGACACCCGCGACTAACCGGTAGTGGTCCAATGTAATCAATTTTCCATATCTGTCCTGGTAACTTTCGTCTCCCCAACTGACCTTTTAACTGTTTGTGGGACAGATCTCTGTTGTGTGTGCTGACAAATAGAACATTGCAAAATTACAGTTTTTTGTCAAATCTAGGGGAATGTGCATCCCTCTAATCTCTGCCCACCTGTAAGTGGCTTTTTCTCCCAGGTGTCCACATTTTTGGTGCGCCCATTTAGCCATCCCCAGCAAGTCAGAATCCGGTATTGCCACTTCTGTCTCTGAAATTTTGGCTTTATCATCTGCAAGGGAATTGGACCATCGTTCTAATGAGTCAATGGGACAATGAGCATCCACATGATAAACTGTGACTTTACTTTGTTCCAACAGTTCCCAAATTTCCTGCTACAACTCTTTGCCCCACACCTCCTTTGAGTGAATGAACCAGTGATGTACATGCCATGTGGGAAGCCAGGTGGCTAACCCATTGGCAGTAGACCAAGAATCAGTGTAAATGTGATAAGTTCCAGGCAGCTCTTGCTTTAGAGCCTGATACACAGCATACAATTCTGCATATTGGCTACTTTTCCTTCTCCTGTGGTGGTCAGCAACGTTTTGGTAACTGGATTGTATGACACTGCTTTCCAATGTCTTTTGGTACCCACATATTTGGATGAACCATCCGTGAACCACACGTGCTTCTTATCCTCAGGGGACAAGGATTCAAATGGTGCACTCCATCTTACTGGTGACTCTTTTACCTGTGGTACCTCCTGCACCCTTTCCTCATCCTGTAAAAGGGTTTGTGACACCTGTTCATGTAGGGCTGCAGTGCCTGCTGGTCCTACTCGAGCCCTGTCTTGTATGTACCATTTCCAGCATATGATACTAGCCTCTTGTGCTTGTCCTATAGGGTGAGATTTAGGTGAACTCATCACCCACTGCATAATCGGTATCTCAGGTCTCAGAATTACATTATGACCTAATGTTATTTGCTCAGTGTCCACTAGAGCCCAATAACAGGCCAAAAGCTGTTTTTCAATAGGAGTATAGCGCTTCCCAGAGTAAGGTAGTTTTCTGGTCCAATACCCCAGGGGCACCCTCGTCCTTCCCTATTTTTGCCACATACTCCAATTGGCATATTGTCCCTGAACAGTTACATGCAACTCAATATCTCCATCCTGCACTGGCCACAAGTCTAAAGCCTGTTGAATTGCTTCCTTTGCTAAATCAAAAGCACGCTGCTGCTCTTCACCCCATTCAAACCCACGTTTCTTCCTTGTCACTTTGTACAGAGGGGCCAAAATCTGACTCAAATGAGGAATGTGCTGTCTCCAAAAACCAAACAATCCAATGAATTTCTGTGTCTCCTGCTTAGTGCGGGGTGTGGCAAACTCAAGAATATTTTTCTTTGCTTGTGGTAACACCTCTCTGTGTCCCTGATTCCACTGAATGCCTAAAAACGTCACATTTTGAGACGGCCCTTGTGTCTTATCTGTGTTAATCATCCACCACTTACTCTGCAAGAGTTCCACTACTCTCACCAACTGAATCTGGACTTGTTCTTCTGTCTCTCCCTGAATCATCACACCATCAATGTAATGGGTTAATTGCACACCTGGAATGACAGACACTTCATCCAGGTGCTTTGCCACCAGCCGGTGACAGATAGTGGGAATATGTAAGTACCCCATGGGCAAAGATAACATCTTAAATTGTCTGTCACCATGGGAAAGTGAAAATTGCTCTTGACATTCTGAAGCCAATGGTATTGAGAAAAACACATTGGCGAAATTGATGGTAGCGTACCATGTCCCTGCCTGTTTCTGTATCTGTTCAATCAAAGTGATGGTGTTTGGGACCAAGGCTGTCAAAGGAGGTGTATATTTATTCAGCGCGCAGTAATCAGTTGTCATTCTGTACCACCTGTCAGGTTTGCGCACAGGCCATAGAGGATGGTTCCATTCAGTGGTAGTTGGAGCTATTACACCAGCCTCAAGCATGTCTTTTATGGTTTCACTTATTTCATCATGCCCTCAAGGAATGCGGTACTGTTTCAAATGAATTACCTTAGTTGCCAAGGGCACCTTCACTGGGGGAATTTTTAAACGACACACTTTCATGGCAGCCACTGATATGTATCTTTTTATTCCAAACTGATAGCAACCATCATCCAAATACAGAGTCATTCCTTTCAAAATGTCAATTCCAAGTATGTATTCTAAAAGAGGCACATTCAACCCAGTATATTCTCTTTTTGCTGTTCTCCCTATTTTCGTTTGTACAGCGGTGGTCTGCCTTCCGCCCAAGCCTGTGATGGTGTAATGCGGTCCGTTAAACTACTTAGGGTTCCCATAAATCAAAGAGGCCTCCACTCTGGTGTCAACCAAGGCTCGAACTTTTTGCACATTTTTGTGCTTCCACACCCTGCCCTGTCTGGTTGATTAATAAAGTCATAATTACTTGCTTTAGACAGGTGGAGCAAGGTGAATTATTTTGTTTCTTATTGGCACAGTAAGTTGTCCATCTAACAATTGGTGTGCAGTGCCCAGGAAAATAGCAGATTTTATTGCCTCTTCCTTAAGTCTCTGCATTGCATCACACAATGTATTCCATGGTTTCTCATTAGTGGGGTATTTCAAATTACATCCCTCAACCACTAGTTGTAACAAAGTAGTCTGGTGGTTTCCAGTTAAGCCAGGTGCAAAGCAATGTGACACGACATCAGTGGTCAATACCTAAATAACATTACAGGTGGCGCTGCTACCACCAGCAGCGCCGCACCAGTAGACGGCGGCCAGCCGTATTATGACAAGTAATACAGCCTTCCGGTGTCCTGCAGGCGGGCGCTGCTGGCGGTAGCAGTGCCCCATCCCCTTCCGGAAGACCCCCCAGGATTCAGGTAAGTCGGGTTTCCGACAGGGGAGGAGGTGGGGGGTGTTTGTGTGTGTGTGTGTGTGTGTGTGTGCGTGAATGCGAGTGTGTGTGTAGTAGTGTTTTTGCGTGCGTGTATGAATGGAAATGGAAATGTGAATGTGTGTCAGTGTGAATGTGTGTACTGATGTGTGCGTGAATGAATGGATGCATGTGTGTATGTATGCGTATATGTCTGTGAATGATTGTTTGCGTGTGTGTGTGTATGGGGGAAGGTTAGAAGGGAGGGGGAGCATGGATGAAGAGAGGGGTGGGGGGCATCTGGGGAGTGTTGGGGGAGGGGACCTCCTATCAGTGACAGGGAAGGAATTCCCTGTCACTGATAGGGCCAACCGCCATGGTTTTCATGGCGTTACGAACACCACAGAAACCATGGCGGTAGGCAGAGTCATGATTATCTCCAGCCCGGCGGCTGCTATCGCCATGGCGGTTGGGGTAGTACAAGCTAACCCGCCAAAGTCATAATGTGGCGGTTTGTACCGCCAGACTGTTGGCGGTATTAACGCCACTTTATCTCCGACTGCCGGGGTCATAATGACCCCCATAGTCTAACAGAAATATTAATAATGTTAATAAGGATGATTACCCAACCAAATGTATTCATTTTGAAAAATAGAGTATGTCTTTTGATTTACCTTCAATTAGCAATACATTTAATAGTAAATATTACAGAGAACACCAGAATGTTTTAGCCATAACCATACAACTTCCATAGAAATAAAAATATGGAAAGTATTACAAGTGGGGTCAAATGAGTGTGGCTGACATTTACATTCTTTTCAGCCAGATGTCTACACTGTAAAAATGAGCCGAAGGTATCACATGGTTGACTTTCAGCCTTCTGGAGGAGTCCTTGGTGCTAACTTCTTTTGCAGTGGGAGTTAGTGGAGGGTGTCACAAACATGAAGATATGGTTCCTGTGGCTCTGTGAGGTATGTGATCTATTGCGTCAATTTTCCATGGCCCCCTCGACCATCTTTGTGCAAATCCTTCAGATTTATCAAAATAGACCACTATGTTTGGGCTAAGTTATTTCTTTTTGCAATTTCTCTCTTATTTTTATGCCATCAACAAAATACCTCTGTAATAAAGTACCTAAACCTACCTAAAGCATTACATCATTACATTCTAGCTAACATATTCAGTCAAGAGTATACATTTATATTATGGCAAATAAAAAAATATTCATATCCCTTGTGTATCTCCACAAGCTACGTTTTGTACCTGATTTCTAGTGACCTCAGTAGAGTTATTCTTGGTTCCCTCTGGTTCGTGATCCTGATTAGCCTGTTAGATTTTGGAGTCACAGGGAGGCAAAACAGCCTTGTATCTTTTTTCCATATAGTGACTGTCAGGATACTCTTAGTCTCCTTGAAGTATAAGAGCCTTTGCTAGTTTGTGGTTAAGGGTCAACAGGAGGCACAACTGGGCTGCATCTTGGTTCCTGTCGATCATTGTCAGAGGATCTGGCCTTTAAGGCTAATGGTAAGTTAGGTCCAGGGGCTAGATAACTCAGAGACTGCAGCATTTCTTATAATAGTTATTGTCTGTTTTTCCTGGCAGTCCTGTAATCTTGCTAAACTTCCAATTGGCCTCCTTTAAGTCTCTGATGTTCCTGGGTGCAGTAAAGTGTATTATTATTATTATTATTTTGGGATTGTCTGCCTTAAATGATAAGGCCCCCACCTGCTAGATGTCACACAAATTACATAAAATAAACAAGTGCTCAGTGCCTGGTAATGCAATGTGGAGGAGCCAGGCTTAGATCAAATGGAATGTGTAATTGTAAAGTATTCAAGCAGTGCGTACAAAATCGAAAAAGTCACATTAACACAATAAAACTCCACAGTCAATTTTAAAATAAAGAGAAACATTTAAGTAAAATTTAAAATAAAGAGTAATTTAAGTCCTAACAATAAAAATCCATTAAGGTGAACCAGAAATATGATTTTTTTAAATTTAAGTGACTACAGTAGCAAAATGTACAAATCACCAATGATCATATATGGAAGTAGTAGACCGGGAACTATGTGTAATTTGATGTCCGCTGCGATAGAGCCCTAGTTGGATACATGAAGTGGATTGGTTCCAGTGAATGTGTGGTAGTGAACAAGTTCAAAAACTTTCTAAGTACCAACGCAAAGAGGGATTTTGTTGCTTTTTGTGAAGAAAAATCCTCCCTGAGCAGGTAGCAGCTAAAAATGTAGCAGCAATTGTGGAACCAAAGGCCAGATACTTGTCGCAGGGTGGTCCCTCTGGAACTTTGGAGATTTTGCCCTGAAAATGTTCTAGTCCCTACGAGGAATGGGACTTAAGCGTTTTTTTCAGAGGGGCTTGAGCCGTCTGGTACTGCTGGTTGGAATATTTTTCCAGGAAGTCCTCCTTAAACTGCAGAGGAAAAGTTTTTCTAAGTTTCCAAACTTTCTCCTGGTGCCCTAACAATCACAAGAGTACATTGATGAGATCCCTTGGACCTCAAGTGACTGCCAGGTTGTCAGGTAGAGGCCAATAGTAATTGCTACTGGTCAGCTGGCCATTTCCAGGAAAGGTCTTCCGGAAGCTTGCTGTGTTCCTGTAGATACATAGGTCACCCAACATACTCTTGGAGTCCACTTCTTTGTCCTAGGGGACCGGTCCAGTCATACAGGGTCCTCTTAAGCCAAAAACATCAGATGCAGCACTCTTCTATTCTTCTGTAGGTCCAGAATGTGTTCTGAGGAGATGCCACATTTGTGCCTGGCACTGGCTGATAGGTGGGATGACTCCTGGGCACTCAATAACCAACGGGGTAAAAGCTCCCGCAAGCATCCCTACCCATTTTTTCTGCAGTTCATGTTTGCTCTATTGCAAGCAATCCCACAATGCACCTCACACTCAAAATCCAAGATAAGGAAACTCTTCTTCCCTTATGTTGTGCAGAACTATGCCTGCTCAGTGGTGTGGCCAGGGTAATGAGCAGTCCCCACCTTGATGGTCACACAAAACAGGTTCTGGTATGCCATTTATCCCTTTGGGTTTGGTGCTAGCCTGAATATGGGGACAAAAGCTCCTTCTTCTTTTCAAGTGTCAGCTAACATTTGTGTGTGACATGGAGGGTCCTTTGCAGTTAACTGCATTCCCGGCCCCATCCCAACTGGCTTTCCTGCCAGGGGAAAAAAAAACACTTTCTCACCACCAGGCAATTGTCTCTGCTCTGTGAGCAGTTTTCACACCACCCTTGCTGAATTTCGGCCAAGTACAGGCTAGGCAGTTGCTTGAGAGCTGATAGAAAACAGCCTCCAGCAGCATCAGGTAGGGTAAAGGTAAATTTCTAAAAGTTACATTTCCCATATAGTTAATAAAAATCAGACTTTACCCTGAAATCATTGTTTTATTAAATATAAAAATAAATACATATTTTTAAAAATATTGTATTTATTTATTTTTGTATGCATAACAAACGTACAGTCGTCACAACAACTGTCCCATAGAGGTAAATTACAATGAACATTGTTACAGTGGCATCAATGAGGCCACGTAAAGGCAGTAGAACCATTGAAGGCACAGTGTTTCCCTTAGCAATACACAATCAGAAGTACAACCATGATGTTTTACACTCAGATTGATTGTCCATCTTGTCTCGGGAACGTGATATCTATTGGGAGTTCTTGGGGATCATCTGGCAGGTCCAGCCCACAATAGCTCATCCAACCTTCCCACACCTTATGGAATTTCAAAGGGCAGCCCTGGCACCCATTGATCATCCTCTCCACAGCCATATAGAGTTCCATCCCCATTCTCCACTCCTGGATCGTAGGGACCTCGGCTGCTCACCATCATTTGGCCAACTCCTGCATAGCCACAACTAGGCCCAGGGCGCTAAAGAGTATCTGAGACCAAGTAATATCTACATCAGTGGTTCCCAACCTTATGATTTCTGTGGACCCCCACTTATCATTAATGGAACCCAGGGACCCCCACTGAATCGTCATGGGAATCCGGGGACCCCCTTCTGAGTCATTACTGGAAGCTGGGGACCTAATTTGTCAATATTTGTTAATATTTTGTAATTTTCTAGGCTCTCGCGGACCCCTATGGGTCCCCGGACCACATGTTGGGAACCACTGATGTACATCATTTGGGATACCCAAAAGGACACATTTGGGGTCTGCCGGAGAGACACCTCCAGAACCACGCTTTACTCCTCGATAATTGCCTTCCAGTAAGTCTGTATGACAGGGCTGCCCCACAATGTGTGCAGAAAATCTCCCCTGACAGTCTGACATCTAAGACAGGTTGGAGACTCTGCTTTTTCCATCTTATGCAATCCGCCCCTATCACATATGTCCTGTGCAAGATTTTGTTTTGAATGAGGTGCAATTGGGCTTTAATAGGTACCTCTCTGGGATGCATTAGGGCCGCCTCCCAATCATTGTCTTCCATGTCACGCAATTCTCTTTCCCACTTCTCTCAGAGTTTACCAAGATTATCAGGCATATTGCTATTTAAGTCCTGATTACGACTTCGGCGGTCTTTTTAAAAGACTGCCGAAGCCGCGGTCGACAACATACTGCCAGTGCTGGCGGTATGTTTGGCGCCCTATTATGACATTTCTGCTGGGCCAGTGGACGGAAAAAACGTTTCCCCCCGCTGGCCCAGCGGAAAACTCACCACAACATTGAAGCCGGCTTGTATTAGAGCTGGGGAAATGTTGAGATGCGTCGGGTGCAGCAGCACCCTTAATTCGGGCAGTGGAATGCGCAATGGGGTTGAGCATGGGGGCCCCTGCAGTGCCAATGCCAAGTGCATGGGCACTGCAGGGGCCCCCGAGTCTCCCATACCGCCAGCCTTTCCATTGCAGTGTTAACTGCCATGGACAGGCTGGTTGATGGGGACTTGTAATCCCCAGGGCAGTGCTGCCCTCGTGAATTACATCCACTGGGACCGCCAGGCAGCAGGCTGGTGGCAGCCTAGCGGTATCGGCGGTATTTACCGCCGTGGGTCCGTCATGGTCATAATGTGGCAGTAAGTACCGCCAGCCTGTTGGCGGTACTACCGCCACATTATCGCCTCCCGCCGGGGTCATAAAGACCCCCTTAGTGTCTTATTTGTGAGAGACACTGCTTTGCACGTTAGCTCCTCCTGTAACAACCTCCCCTCTAGTGGTGCATATTCTGGTAGCTCTGCACACACTATTCCTTCCGCTAACCATGCATGGTGCAGTTGCGAATACTTACTGAATTGCGACCCGCAAATCCTATATTCAGTATAAAAAGTAGGTAGCGATTTGAGTTTACCTTTATCAATGATATCACCTATCATTTAGATTCCCATCAGACCCCAGGCCCCAAAACCCAGCAGCTTGCTCAATTCTCTGCACCACTTCCCTTTCCATAGTGGCGTTGCCTTAGTGAGTCTACAGGTCCATCCCGTGGATCTTGTCACCCTTTCTCATACTTCCAAAGTGACCTGTGTCACGGGGAGCAGTCCATGAGCTCCTTTGCTGCCATAGAGAAAATGTAGGTGCGTGTGTGGGTCTAGTGTCTCCCTCTCTAGCCTATATGTGGAGTGGTCTTTCGCTGCGTGAATCCATTCATTGATAGGAATCAGATGTGTGGTCCAGTAGTAAGCCTCAATATCTGGCAGTGATATTCCACCATTGTAAGGAATGCGCTGTAGTGTCTTTAATGCTCTCTTCAAGTGTCCACCTTGCCATAACAAAGAGTGCACTTCTCCAACAATACCAGTGAACACTGTCCTAGGAAGTGGATGATATGTGTTTTGGAGGGCGTATAGGAGCTGAGGCAAAGTAATCATTTTAAAAATAGCCGCCCGGCCCAATAAGGATAGGGGAAGGTCTTTTCATCTCTCCACATCTTCCTTAAATTTAGAAATTACCTTTCCAATATTGCAGTGGTCGCGCACTTCTTTACAAGGGCTTATAAAGATACTGAGATAGTAGACGCCCTCAGTAACCACCTTTAAATCCCCGGGTAAGGGAGGCAAATTTGGGGTGTGTCCGAGGCAATACACTGGGGACTTATTCCAATTAATCTTGTGTCCATAGTGTCTCCTTTACGCCTCTGTGATGTGAAAGAGGATGGGTATATCCGTCATGGGCTTCGTCACTTATAAGAGAATGTCTCCTGCGTGGAGGGAAATCTTCTCCTCCACGTCATCACTGGGAGTGATTCTAAAACTCTGGACCCCAGGGTGCATTTGGATATTGCATGCCAAAGATTCCACAGTGGGTGCGAAGAGGAGTGGGGACAAAGGACACCCCTGCCTAGTCCCACGGCCAATGGGGAAGCCCAATGACAGCCTGCCGTTTACCCTTACCACTGCTATTGGTGTGTTGTAAACCAGTGCAGCCCATCTCTGGAATTTTTTCCTAAACCCGAATTTGGCTAGCATACCATCCAGGAATGACCAGTGCTCCACATCAAACGCTTTTTCTGCGTCCAGCGATAAGTAGACATGCAAAGCATCACAGTCCTTAACCTTCATCAGCCAATGATGTGTTCTGCTGAGATTCAACTGGGTAGCACTGATCGTTGTGGATAAGGGATGTGATTTGTTTCAGTAGGCATGTTGCAAATATTGTAGCTAATACTTTAATCTCAGTATATAACAAGGAGATGGGACGATATGAGTCACATCTGTTTTTGGGTTTACCATCTATATGTATAACCATGATCGTGGCTGTCTGGAGTTCCAGGGGGAGGGGTACCATCTTCATATGCGTCTTGGTAAAGACACAATAAGTGAGGGCCCAGTAGGTCTATACTACGTTAAAGAATTTGGCGGGTATACCGTTTGGGCCCAAGGTCTTACCTTTGCGCAGTTTAGAGACTATGGGGGTCATTCTGTCCTTGGCGGTAAAAGGGCCATACCGCCGGTCAGAACTCCGCCATACTACCGCCGCGGCCGCGGTAAACCGCCACGGTCATTCTGACCACCAACTGTGAATCCGCCAAAAACCCGACATCCAAGGAAGGCCGCCTCATCAGCGGGCCGCGGAAAACTGGAGATGACCAAACCTCCACCGCCACGCCAACACAAACACGCCCATGCCATTCTGACCCACCAATCCACGCGGCGGTCTTTCAACCGCGGTATTCCATTGGCGGTACACACCGCCGCGCTCAAAATACACACACAGCTCCAAAACACTGCCACATTGGGCAATTTGAAATACACACACCTGACACACATACCAACAACACTCCCACACATCCATACAACTATAAAAACACACACCCACATCACCCACAAACCCCTACGACCGAAGATCAGAGACGAAGGAGAGAGAGACACATCACAGAATAGAGAGCTACATCACACAGAGGCACACTACACCATCACACACACCACATAGAAGCACAAAGCACCACACACCAACACACTCATCACCATATACACCACCCCACACCTCATCCACACCACCCCATGGCACCCCAAAGTCACCCACACTTTTCGGACCAAGAACTCCGGGTCATGGTGGAGGAAATCATAAGAGTTGAACCGCAGCTCTTCGGCTCACAGGTGCAGCACACCACTATAGCCAGGAAGGCGGAGCTATGGCAGCGGATCGTGGACAGGGTCAACGCGGTGGGACAGCATCCCAGAAATCGAGACGACATCCGCAAACGCTGGAACGACTTAAGGGGAAAGGTGCGCTCGATGGTCTCGCGACACAACATCGCAGTGCAGAAGACTGGCGGGGGACCCCCACCCATTCCACCCGAATTCACAGCATGGGAGCAAGAGGTACTAAACATCCTGCATCCTGATGGCCTCGCTGGAGTACACGGAGGAATGGACTCTGGTAAGTACAATCTCAACTACTTCACCCCCCCCCCCAGCATGCTAACCCCCACCCCCACCCCCACCCTCACCCCCAACCCCCCATCACACATCCTCCCTGAGAATGTCTCTCCAGCACAAACCACCCAACACCAACCCCTGCATGCCCCCACAAACTATGGACACCCATCACCCAAGCATGACCACTGCACATACCCCCCCCCCCCAAAACAACCCCACAACACCTCCCCCAAGGGAATGGCAGCACTGGGGGACAAGGGCACCAATCAATGGCACGCAATAGCACACACAGAAACAATAACCATACTCTCTTACCCCATGCAGGACCCGAACGCCAACACACCGGCCAGGAGGGTCCAGAAATGTCCATCCCCCCCCCGGAAGAGGCCCCCAGTGATGACAGCAGCTCTGTCGACCTGGAACCTGATGACCAGCCCGGACCATCGGGGACCTCTGGACAGTCGGTTCCCCACACACAGGCCACAGCAGACCCAACCCCCTCTGGGACCAACAGCACAGCTCCCACCCAGCGGGCCCATGCCTCTGTCTCTAGGACAGGTCAATCAGCGGTGTGTCTGCCACTACAGGGCACCCAGGCTAACCCACCACCCCAACAACAACAGGGACCTGGGGGCAGTGGTAGTGGGCACACCGTCCAGGGGACAGAGGCCGGGGTAAACAGGGCAACTCGGAGGGCTGCTGTGCGACAGGGGGGGGAGGAGAGGCCCAGCGAACCCACTCTCCAAGAGGCCCTCACCACCATCATGGCAGCCTACCACCACTCCCAAGAGACGATGGCGACGGTACTGGCCAGGTTCCAGGAGATCCAGGCACAGCAGGAGGAACGCTACATGGGGTTCACCAATCAACTCACCAACATCTCTACCGCTATGGGGAGCATAGTCCAGGCCCTCAACCGGATAGAAGACACGTTGCGGGACCATGTGGCACCACACAGGGCCCCTGTCACTAGCCAGGAACAGCCTACCACCTCCGCCGGCGCTAGTGGACAGGAGGCCCCACCACAACGACAGGCCACCAGAACCCCACCTCCTGCTGAAGAACAACCACCCCGCAAGAGAAGCCTGAGATCCAAAAAATCGACAGAGTAGGATGTCAAGACCCCCGCCAGCATGAGACACCCCCTGAAGTCATCCCACTGTCCCACATTGCCACCCTGTCCAACCTTGAACTGCCCCTGCTCCATCCTTCCACAGGCATATGGACAATGCACCTGTGAGACTGAGAACTGGACTCTGCCATGGCCATTACTCCAGCCCCACCCATCACCGTGTTTATATCATGTACCATTATCTAGCACAAAAAATAAATCACTCAATGCACTGAAATCAAACAGGAGTCAGGCTGTATTATTTACAAATGTATAACACATTACCGATCAATTATGTTCTGTTAACTTTGTGCTGAACACATACCGAGATCAATAAGCATTAGTCCATGGGCTGACCAAGCAGTAGTCACGGAGTGGGTCATACAGCACTGAAAAGGGAAGGGAAAATCAAACATCAGTTTAAAAGAACTGGGGGGTCATAGACAAAGTTGAGAAGCAGGAGGCTTGCAGGAAAAGTAAAATGGCGTGGTTGATTCTTACCTGTGTGCTACTGAAAATGCTGTTGGATAACTCTGTCCCTGTTGTCTGTGTCGTCCTCTGAGTCTTCCTCCTCTTCACTCTCCGCAGGCTCCACAGCTGCTTCAACACCACCATCTGGACCATCATCCTGCAGGAAAGGCACCTGACGTCGCAATGCCAGATTGTGAAGCATACAGCAGGCCACGATGATCTGGCACACCTTCTTTGGTGAGTACATCAGGGATCCCCCTGTCATATGCAGGCACCTAAATCTGGCCTTCAGGAGCCCAAAGGTCCTTTCTATGATCCTCCTAGTTCGCCCATGGGCCTCATTGTACCGTTCCTCAGCCCTGGTCCGGGGATTCCTCACTGGGGTCAATAGCCAAGGCAGGTTGGGGTAACCAGAGTCACCTATTAGCCACACACGTTGTCTCTGTAGCTGTTCCATCACATAAGGGATGCTGCTATTACGCATCACATACGCGTCATGCACTGACCCAGGGAACATGGCATTCACATGGGAGATGTACTGGTCAGCCAAACAGACCACCTGGACGTTCATAGAATGGTAACTTTTCCTGTTTCTGTACACCTGCTCATCGTCTTTTGGGGAGACTAAGGCTACATGGGTCCCATCAATGGCACCAATGATGTTGGGAATATGTCCAAGGGCATAAAAATCACCCTTCACAGTGGCCAAATCACCCTCCTCAGGGAATATAATGTAACTCCGCATGTGTTTCGTCAGGGCAGACAACACTCTAGACAAAACTTTGGAAAACATAGGCTGAGACATTCCAGATGACATGGCCACTGTTGTCTGGAATGAGCCACTTGCAAGAAAATGGAGGGCTGACAGAACCTGCACCAGAGGGGGAATTCCTGTGGGTTGGCGGATGGGGGACATCAGGGCTGGCTCCAGCTGGGCACACAGTTCATGGATAGTGGCACGGTCAAGTCGGTATCGTAGTATGATGTGGCGTTCTTCCATTGTCGACAGGTCCACCAGCGGTCGGTACACGCGAGGATTCATCCTTCTCCTCGCAAGTCCCAGCGGACGGTGCCTGGAAATCACAACATGGAGCACAGAGTCAAGCCAATCACTGGTACGTTCACCACAGCTTGCATAGCACACGGTTATCTATGTTTTGAAAGGCGTGTATGTGTGGCAATGCAAGGCCTAGGCCTGTGTGTCGCAGTAGAAATTATGCCATGTGGGCCCTTGAAATGGCGGCTGCCTGACCTGTGAAGTGGGACAATGGGATGTGAGGTCAATGCGCAGGCGGAGCACACCGTGGCGGTAGGCGGTCGAAGACCGCTACACGGAGCCGCATTGGTTAACATTGAATGCTATGGGTTTCAGGAGCCAATGACGATGTGCGCCGGCGGTAGCGGTACGCACCGCCGCGGGCGTGACCGCCATTTTCTATCTGCCTAATCACTCGAGACCTGATCATCCACAGGAGAGGACCTATACTGCAAGTGCTGCTGTGACCTCGGTCTGGAAGTGACAATGGCTGCTACGACTGGGGAAAGGGCCCCTGCCTTCACATCTGAAGAGTTGGAGAAGCTCGTGGATGGGGTCCTCCCCCAGTATGCGTTACTCTACGGTCCTCCAGACCAACAGGTAAGTACACCGGGTGCACATGGAATGGGCGATGCCTGTGTGGAGTGGGGTGGATGTAAGTTGGTGGGGTGGGGGGCGAAATGAGGAGTGCAACGCACGACAGATGAGAGCATGTGCCATATGGCAAGGTTGGGGAGGGGGGGGCAATCACATCTAACATGCAGTAAGTTGATGAATGTTTCCTTCCCACCCTGTACATGTCACATAGGTCAGCGCCCATCAGAAAGTCGAGATTTGGCGTGCCATCGCCAAGGAAGTCCGGGCCCTGGGGGTCCACGTCAGACGGGGCACCCACTGCCGCAAGAGGTGGGAGGACATCCGCCGCGGAACCAGGAAGACCGCCGAGTCACTGCTGGGGATGGCCTCCCAACCTAGGAGGGGTGCCAGTCGTACCCTGACCCCCCTGATGTCCCGGATCCTAGCGGTGGCCTACCCTGATTTGGATGGGCGCTTGAGAGCATCACAGCAGACACAAGGGGGTGAGTATCAGCACATTCTGCTATCTTTCTGCGCAGTGGAGGCGTCTGGGTGGGGGAGGAGGGTTGTGGGTGACATTAGGCCAGGGCGCTTTCTGTAGTGTAGTCCTCTCCCTTAGGCATGGCCCTGTGCTCCCGGCCCCCACCTCTGTAGGGTGACAAGTACAGCTATTGATGGTCCAGCCTCACACATCTGCGCGTTTGTCCTCTCTTGACCTGTTGTCTTAGTCAGAAGTACTGAGTAGTGTACCCAGAATGCGCGGCTTAGTGCATGAGGCTCCTGTGTCTGTCCTCTCCGCCAACGGTGTTGACATTGCATGCACTCAACCTGGTCTTTTTTCTCCCCCCCCCTTCTTCTTCATCTTCTTGTGCATGTGTGCATTAGCATCATCAGGCGGAGGAGATTTGGCATCGGAGCACGAGGGTGCTGCAAGTCACAAGGCCCCGGTGGGCCCAGGAACAGACACCGAGGGCACCAGTGATCCGGAGGGCGAGGGGAGCACCACAACGGGGACCGGTGGTGAGAGCAGCGACACAGACACGTCCTCGGATGGGTGCTCCCTTGCGGTGGCGGAAACATCCGGGAGCCCCGCCTCTACAGGTACAGCCGCCACCCAGCGCACCAGCCCCACCCTCCCTGCAGCCCCTCAGCCTACGCTCTGTGCCCGCTTGCCCAGGAAGGCGGGCGTCTCCTTCGCCCCAGGCACCTCAGCCCCTGCCCCTGTCACCCCTGCTGCCCTCAGTGCAGAGCTCATTGACCTTGTGAGGACGCTCATTGTTGGGCAGACTACCCTTTTGAATGCCATCCAGGGGGTAGAAAGGGAGGTGCATCGGAGCAATGCCTACCTGGAGGGCATTCATTCGGGTCAGGCTGCCCATCAACGATCGTTCACTGCTCTGGCCTCAGCACTGACGGCAGCCATTGTCCCTGTTTCCAGCCTCCCTCTTCTGACTGCCTCCAGCCTGTCTCTGTCTCCTGTTCCTCAGCCTATCCCATCCACACCATCTGACCAGCCTGCACACACCTCAACACCCAAGGGCAGCTCATCCAGACACAAGCACCACAGATCCCACAAACACTCACCCAAGCAACACCCAGATGCAGACATTCCAACAGTCACTGCCACCCATGTGTCCCCCTCCTCCTCGTCTCCCTCCTCCCTCCCTGTGACGTCTACACTCACACCTGCATGCACACCAACATCAGCCAGTGCTTCCATCACCACCACACCCTCCTGTACAGTCCGCACGCGTGCAGTCACCACCCCTACTGCCATTTACACGTCCCCTGTGTCCTCTCCCACTGTGTCTGTCACCCCCTCTTCCAAGACACACAAACGCAGGCAGCCACCCACCCAACAGCCATCCACCTCACGACAGCCTACAGCACCAGCACCTTCACCCAATGACAGCACACCTGACTCTCCTATAACCACATCCTCTTCCTCCACTCCCATCACCATTTCTCCTACCCTTTACCTTGGCCCTAAACAAGTTTTCCTGGCTAATCTTGACCTCTTTCCCTCCGATGACCTACCCCCTCCATCTGCAAAGAGTCCCAAGAGCACCACAGCCACCACCAGCCCAGCTTCGGGTGTCACTGTTGTGCATGGGTTCTGGAGTCCACCCTTTGCCAGCAGTGACACCTCCATCAGCAGAAAGGACACATCCAGCCCCCCCCCCAAGAGGACCAGGAAACACAAGGGCCGCCGTGCGAGGACTGACACGGCTGCCCCCAAGGAGCAAACTTCGCCCACTTCACCAGCCACATCATCTAGGGGAGGCAAGGGCCCGAGAGCCCCATCTAAGGAGCGTAAGGGCAGCAGGGCGGAGAAGTCAGGCAGCAGGAGCGCGGAGCAGGTGGGCCCCACATGCCACATCCCAGCTGGAAAGGAGGACACCAAAGGGCCCAGGACTCCGTCCCCGAAGGGTCCAGAAGCATCACGGTCGGAGGGCGACTGAGCAGGGAGTCCAGGCCAGGTCTGGCTCCCTTGACCTACTGGATGTGCACCGCTGAACAGGGCCCGCCGTGGAGAAGAGCACCGCTGAACAGGGCCCGCCGTGAAGATAGGCACCGCTGAACAGGGCCCGCCGTGGAGAAGAGCACCGCTGAACAGGGCCCGCCGTGGAGAAGAGCACCGCTGAACAGGGCCCGCCGTGAAGATAGGCACCGCTGAACAGGGCCCGCCGTGGAGAAGAGCACCGCTGAACAGGGCCCGCTGTGGAGAAGAGCACCGCTGAACAGGGCCCGCCGTGAAGTTAGGCACCGCTGAACAGGGCCCGCCGTGGAGAAGAGCACCGCTGAACAGGGCCCGCCGTGGAGAAGAGCACCGCTGAACAGGGCCCGCCGTGGAGAAGAGCACCGCTGAACAGGGCCCGCCGTGGAGAAGAGCACCGCTGAACAGGGCCCGCCGTGGAGAAGAGCACCGCTGAACAGGGCCCGCCGTGGAGAAGAGCACCGCTGAACAGGGCCCGCCGTGGAGAAGAGCACCGCTGAACAGGGCCCGCCGTGCAGAAGAGCACCGCTGAACAGGGCCCGCCGTGGAGAAGAGCACCGCTGAACAGGGCCCGCCGTGGAGAAGAGCACCGCTGAACAGGGCCCGCCGTGGAGAAGAGCACCGCTGAACAGGGCCCGCCGTGGAGAAGAGCACCGCTGAACAGGGCCCGCCGTGGAGAAGAGCACCGCTGAACAGGGTCCGCCGTGGAGAAGAGCACCGCTGAACAGGGCCCGCCATGCAGAAGAGCACCGCTAAACAGGGCCCGCCGTGGAGAAGAGCACCGCTGAACAGGGCCCGCCGTGAAGATAGGCACCGCTGAACAGGGCCCGCCGTCTCAAGCACCGCTCCGCTGGGTCCTTCCTGTCAAGCAGCGCTCCGCTGGGCCCCGCCGTCTCAAGCACCGCTCCGCTGGGCTCCGCCGTCTCAAGCACCGCTCCGCTGGGCCCCGCCGTCTCAAGCACTGCTCCGCTGGGCCCCGCCGTCTCAAGCACCGCTCCGCTGGGCCCTTCCTGTCAAGCACCGCTCCGCTGGGCCCCGCCGTCTCAAGCACCGCTCCGCTGGGCCCTTCCTCTCAAGCACCGCTCCGCTGGGCCCTTCCTGTCAAGCACTGTTTATGGTTCACTGTGCCCACCATGCCTCCTCCTTGAGCAGTGGACACTGTCATCCACCAGATGGACTGTGGCTTTGCACTCCCCAGGATGGTGAAGTGGGCAACCCACCCACTGTAGAGACTTGAGAGACTGTGGCTTTGCACTCCCCAGGATGGTGAAGTGGGCAACCCACCCACTGTAGAGACTTGAGAGACTGTGGCTTTGCACTCCCCAGGATGGTGAAGTGGGCAACCCACCCACTGGAGAGACTTGAGAGACTGTGGCTTTGCACTCCCCAGGATGGTGAAGTGGGCAACCCACCCACTGGAGAGACTTGAGAGACTGTGGCTTTGCACTCCCCAGGATACATCAATGGGCATGGTGGCCCCTTCGTGGATCTGGCGTCGTGGACTCATGTGGCTGTGGTGCCTCCCCCTTCCCTTCCCCCTGAGGTGCCTGTAATTTTTTCATCAGATGCCCCTGCAGTGTTCTCTCCAAAGGACTCAGGTCTCCTGTGTGGGCTTTGCCCTTGTGTCGCTACACTGTAGCCCACGGACTGTTCCATTTAACTTTCATGTACAGGACTAATTGCCTTGGTTCTCCATGGCAGTGTATATAGTATCATTTTGTTATGGATATTTTGCGTAGTTGACCGCTCCATATCAGAGTCTATTTTTTATATAAAACTTTCGTCCCAATTTATTTCTGTCTTTGCATTCTTAAGGGGGGTTTGGGTGGTGTCACTGTGCATTGTTGCTCTGCATTAGTGTGTACATAGTTTGGGGGGGGGGGGGGTCGCATATGTGTGTGCCGTAAGCTTCCCTCCTCCCCCCTCCCGTGTGTCGTAGGTGCAGTACTTACCGTTGTCGTCTGCGCCGGAGTTCGTACTCGTGGTAGATGAGAAGGTAGACGAGAGCAGGTAGGATGTTTAATTCGGGTTCCATGCTGTCCTCCTTCCTCGTGGAGTGTGTTTTGGTGCGCGTTTTCCCGTTCGTAGTCTGTTTCCGCCGTGTTTTTATCGGTGGGGCTCCCGCCCCGGAAAAGGTGGCGGATTGGTGAGTTGTGATAGTGTGGGCGGTACATTGTCTGCCGCCTGCCTGTTGGCGGTGACCGCCACGCTGTTTGTCTGCACCGCCGCGGCGGTCGGAGTGTTAATGTGGCGGCCTGTGTTGGCGGTTCCCGCCAGGGTCAGAATTCCATTTTTTCGACCGCCGGCCTGTTGGCGGGTTGGCCGCCGCTTTATCACCGACCGCCAGGGTTAGAATCACCCCCTATCTCTTGTACTTATACTAACATTGGGTCTTCCTCTAACCCATTTGCCGACTCTTCTGCCAGCACTGGGGTCTGGATGACTGCCTGGTAGCTGTCTATTTCCAAGGAACTACTGAGTGGATGCACCTCATAAAATACTCTTCAGTAGTCTGGGAACGCCTTCGTGATTTGTTCATCCAGGTTGTGAATCACTCTTAAGTCATTAGCAATACCCCTCACCCATCAAGCCTCCATTTCTTTCTTGTTTAGCAAGGCAAGGAGTTTCCTGGACTTGTCTCCGACTTCAAATAGTCGGTGTAGCATCTTTTCCCAGGCTATTCGATTTTGAGACTTATCGCACAGAACTGTCTTGTAGGCCTCCCACAATATGACCCAGAAGGAGACTGTGTCCTCATTTTCTGAGAAGAAAATGTCTGTGTTGGCCCTAATACTCTTTAAAATATCATCATTCCGCAAGTCCCAGGCATTAAGCTGCCACCCCATGTTTGGACCGGTGAATCTCTGTCCCTATCGCACCAGGAACGGGGAGTGATCCGAGAGCCCCCTTGCAAAATAGTCTGCCTGTCCAATCTTGTCCGTCTTACCCATTTGCATGAATATATAGTCCAGTCTAGAGTATACTCTATGTGCTCCAGAGAAATAGGAATATTGTCTGTTGTATGGGTGTTGGTGGCGCAATAGATCCGTTAGTCCAAATGTGCTAACAAAACGTGCCAACTTGGTAGTGCATGTCAGTGTGCATCACATCGTTAAAGGCACCCCCTATCATGTGGAGAGTTGAGGGCGTCTCTAGAAGAATGTCCACCACCTTGGTCAGGGTAGAAGCCTGTAGTCAAGGTGGCGCATATATGCATATCAAGGTGACCTCACGTCTGCCCTACATCCCTGTGACTCCCACACACCCTCTCAAAAGCTCTGTCTAACTACGTGTCACTTCAAATGGGCGGGACTTTTTGATAAGTATAGCTCACATGACCTAACGAATGTATGTCCCCGACTCAAGTAATCCACACAGAGTGGGTTTTAAGTGCATCTCTTGAAGCAGTACTATGCCAGGGTGCATGTGTTTAATATACTGTGCCACCAGCCCCACTTAGTCTTATCCCCTGGTCCATTTACATTCCATGTCATTACAGTAAACGTAGGAGTCACTGTTGGAGCTGGTGTGACCATGGTGTTCATTCCCTAAATGTCCCAGTGAGATGTGGAGGGCTCATGAAGCCCTTGTGTTGTCTTGAGTGTATCTGCCCTCCAAAAACCTGTGCGACTAACAAAATAGAAAGAACAAATAACCTCCCTCCCTCCCAACCAACCTCCTCACCACCCCCCACGACTTTCCCTCATCACTAAAGCACTTTATCATCCAACAGCTGTGTGCAACAGGAGAAGGAGAGGTCTGTAACCCACCCCCAGCACTACTCCCTGCCAAGCACTGTAACACCTAAAAGATTCAAATGAACAAAAGGTAAAATCAGACTGAGAAGGGTCTCAGCACAAACTTAGTCCCCAATGGGGGGTTTCTGGAGCATCATTGCACGTCTAGATCTCCAGTGGCCAGTATATTGGTGCCATTTCATAAGTCTAAATGTTCTGGATCTTGTGGTTCTACCTCTGATGACTGTGGTTCTGTTTCTGCATCGTGTTCTAAAGCAGAAATGTCAGCAGCAAGGGGATGCACGCTCTTGGCCTTTGAAGATAGCTCATTTTCTCCTCAGTCCGAGTGGGTGGCCTGCATTCAGATCATGTCTGTGGCCTTTTTGTCCTGATTGATTATGGTCTCCCTTTGTGTCTGCAGAGAGCCCCTTCCTTGACTCATCCTTCTCTGCATGTCCCCCACCTCTGCGTTGTAGTCTGCAACCACTCCCCCTTTTCCTACGCACCTTATCTTTAGGTCTGGTCCCCATGCTCTGAAATGGTCACCACTCTGAACTTGGTTCTCTCTGTGGGCGTAGTATTGGCCTCTCCTTTTTTTATGCCCAAGCCTCTTCTGGCGATTGAAAAAAGTGCGCCTTGCCTTGGTATATGACTTTCAGTTTTGCAGGAAACAGTGACATATATTGCAGTAGGAGGGCTCTTCGTTTTACTTTTACAGAGTTAAACGTCCGTCAATGGAACTCACGGCTATAGCCCGGGAATACCATCATTTTTAAAGTTTCGTACCTAATTTCGCCTTTGCAGTGCAAATCTCATAGGATCATATCCTGATCCAGAAAGTTGAGGAACTTTGCAATAATGAGTCTGGGTGATTCTCCTGGGGGCGGTTTAGCACTCATTGCCCTGTGTGCCCGCTCTATTACAAAGCAAGTAGAGAAGTGCTCAGGTGGGAGAGTGTCCTTCAGCCAGTTTGCCCAAAATACAAGTACATTGGACACCTCTGAGCCCTCTGGAAAGCCCTAAAATGGAGATTGTTTTTGCACGCTTGATTTTCTGCATCATCTAGGCGCCATAGTACATCCTTATTGGTGCTGCAGAGCTCTTACATTCTCTTCTGGAGGTCCCACACCGTGTCTTCCACCATCAAAATTCAAGCCTCCGCTTCCATTACTCTTTCTGAAACATTGCATAGGTCCTGGTGCAGCAGGGCCACCTCTGAGCATACCTCCCCTATCTTACCCGCTAACACCTCTCTCAATGATTGTATCACTTGTAGTAGTATGGTATTATTTGGCAGGGGTTGTGTGCCCTCTTCAGTGTCTGCCTGGGGGCCCATGACTTGGGTATTTGCAGTCCATGTTCATCTTTCCTTTTCAAGGGTGCTTAGTGTCTTTTTCTCTTGCCATGTTATTGGTTTATCAACAGTGCAATGTTAGTGGGGTGTTATCTCAGTGTCTCCTACTGGACTGTCGCTGAGCCATTGAAAAGAACAGGGAAGGCAGGAGCGGAATGGCCATGATGGCCATGTGGAGGGAAAAAAGGTGGGGAGGACGGAGGTGCCACTCCCCTGTCTGCCATCAAGACCACAGTTGTATTGCTTCTCTATCACTATTCCTGCTGTTCTACTATAATGAGGATGCTGAATTTTGCGTTGATTAAAGTTGTGTTAAAATGCCTCCCACCTTCTCCACTACTGTTCACACAACGCCAACCGCACAGTATCTGGCGTGTATCCCGGACTGAGGTACCGTGAGTGTGGGGAAGACGGTGCAGCACAGGAGGCAGAAGGATTCCACCCCTGTGGACCTACCATCAATGCTGTGCCAATACAGTGCCAGGACAAAGTTTTCTCTGTTTGGTAGCAGTCTGTCCTGCATTTTATAGCCTGTAGCCAGTCGTCTCATCCAGCACTGTCAGCCCAATCTGCACTCCAAATTCCTACACATCCCCTCCTCTCGCTCCCCCAGCATGTGTTGTCCCGCAAATGATGCTTCCCAGCACACAAATCTTGCCCCCAGTCTGAAGACTGGCACTGCTACCCCACCACACCTCCGTGGAACACACTACCCTCTGTGTCTAGTGTTCTGGGGTTTGTCATAGGCAACCCTTGTGCTCCAGAATATATCCTCGGGGGGGGGGGTAGTTGGTTGAGGTTGTCCCCAGCAATGTCTATTGATGTGGGTGCAGACAGCTGCTCGGTAATTACTGCTTTATTTGCTGGATTCCTGGCTCCAGAACCATCGGCCCTGCAACTAGGCCCAGGCCAGGGCCTCTGTCACTGCCATGTATGTGCCCTTTAGCACTGCTCCTCACATATGAAGCCCATCGTCTTCTCATGCCTTCATCTCCTATAAAGACAGTCCCAATCTCGGCCACGCGGCCCCTGGCCCCTGCCCCCCGCATAGCCCGTGGTGTGGGTGTCCCCTCCTGGAGCCATGCCAGGCGGACAGCCTGGAATTTGGATGGGTCGCCACTGCACCACTTCACTACAGAGCTGTCTGCCCCTGCTGCCAGCAGCAATCAGCTACAGCCTGGCCTAGACGTCCTCCCCCGTCTCGTCCGCATTTCCTCACCCTACCTATGTAAACCCCGTCCGCTGCTTGAAGCCTCAGCCGCGTGGCCCCTGCCATTCGCATGGCTTTTGAATTAGCTAGGTGTCCTTACTGCAAGTGGGGGGGGGGGGGGAGGGGGTGGGGCAGGGATACTCCCTGGGGGGCTGCCTCAGTGTACCACCACCGTTGGGGGTCTCTGGAGCCTCCAGAGCGGGATGGACGCAGTTGGGCCCAGGGGACGCTCAACCAGTGCAGGCCGCCATTATATATGCCTCCATTTGACCTGGACTTGCAGCTCCCACATTCTCCTCTGCAGGCTTGCAGGCGAGAGTTCACTGGATGATCACTCAGGCGTATTGCACCCATGCATAAGTCACCAAGGGTATAGCAATTATTCCTTAGAACGGCAGGATACTAGTCGGATTAAGCAGCTCCGCCGGAATTCTCGGAGAATGTGACTTACTCGGCCATGTTGTCACGCCCGCATAAAAATAAATGTTTGAACGAGTCTGTAGCTGGTACAGGTCAAGAGTTATAGATTAAAGTCTATAATTCATACCTTGACTTTTCCTATGTACCATTCACGATCTGACCAGTGACAATGCCGTTTTGGGCCTCATCACTAGGGGAACATGCAATTTCCAATACCGCACATGTTGCGCTCTAAATAGTATGCACCACTACCTTGTGGGCAGCAAGGAATGCTTAGAGGTGACCTACTAAATATTTTAAAATGAGGTTTTCCTGCCTGTCAAAATGCAATATATACAGCTCGGGGCATCATGGTTCATGCAGCTGCTGACAGACTACACAGGGTAGGAATTAAACCATGCTTTACAATAAGTCCCAAAAAGTGCTGCATTCCAGAAGTGGCATCTAACTGTCCATGCCATGGATGTATTTCTGCACCGTATACTATGGCCTTTTAGGAAAACTGAATGTGCTAACCAGGTTTCAAGCCAATTTCGACATGTTTTAGGGATCAGTGCACACTAGACAACATTGTTCCAGCGTTAAAGTTCAAGATTACCAACAGGTGAATCCCCCCAAAATTAAAAACTATGGGTGACCACTCAAAAAGGGGTCACTGTGCAAAACTGGGATAGTAAGTTCAACAATTCAAGGCTTACTCTTGAAGTATGGTGTGGCATAAACACCCAAATACAATGCAGTCTTACATAACAGTAAATGGTGTATCAGTTCTTTTATTTTAGAGAAGTATTAGTATCCTGTTTAAGTCCAATATGCATTTGCATAGTAGTTTTAAAACAACGCTGTCCTTAAGAGTGGCTCACTGGCTATCTCTATACAGTTGAGGCTTCCATACAAAGCAATGGTGTAACAAAACCTTAGGGGACCCAATAAGGTACATTGAGGGGCACATCCTTTGCCTTGTCCCCCAACATTACACCTTCATGAGGTTTCGTGGAGCTATGCTATCCCACTGGTAATACAGACCTAAGGGCTCTGTATCCAGCCTACCGAGGTATGCCTCAGGTGAAACATATATTAAAGACATGAACTCAGCTCTTCATATGTGACAGTTGGGGGCCGGAGGCAGCAAAGATATCCATCATTTCACGCTGCCTGATTAAATTTCACAAAGATCAATCAATGAGTTGCCCCAATGCCAGCTTGCTCCACACCTCCCATCTTCGATGATTTTCTGACTGATCTGAAGCTGGGGTTTTCAGCACTGAAAGTCTGTTAGAGCTATTTTGAGTATGTTAAATAGTGTACAGCAAATTTGGATACATGGTTCATTAGCATCTCATTTTATGCACATTTTCTCTCACTGCTCTATCTCTCTTTTTTCATCATATATCTTCTTATTGCCTTCTAAATCAGTTTGACTTTTTTCAGGGCTCTACATATGATGCACAGACATTGCAGGCTTGGTATTAGCCGAGTTAAAGCATGAATATTAGGTGCCACACCTAGGCTCCTCTGCTGGGAACCTTGCATTCAAGCAGTTGAGAAAACTAAAGGACCCTGATGCTGTTGTATGGGTGGCGGTCTTGGGGATCTGCGTGAACCCCCAAAAGACCTTCCACAAGGGCACTGTTGAAAATAGATAATTACTCTGTGAAAGATAGCTCGCATAGGAGTGGCAGCCATGACTTTCACTCCTGATCCTTTAAGGTGGGGTTCACTCTAAAGGAAAGGCGGGGCCAGCAGAATATTCTGCCAGTCGCCTTTTGAATAGGACCCTCTGCAAATATCTAGATCCGAGCGCTGACCACTTGTATGTCCTACCAACACTATTTGTTGTAGTAGGCTTTAAAAACTCTTGAATTCATTTTACTGCCCAAAGAAAATATTGGTCACGCTTCCTTATTTATGATATCAGTGAATATGTGCCAGTCTTTTTTCTAAGACGTATGCCCATTGTTTTGCCTTACAATAAATACAGATTACTCTCACCACATAATACAATTACAACTGGGTAGCAAAATACGCATGCTTATTACGCATGTTATAAAGTGTCAATTTGCTTTTATATTGTTTCAAGAGAAAACGCTTATTGACTTACCTTGGTTTTTCTTCTATGCTCTCTCTTGTCATCGTTATATGTGTCTTTCTCCCTTGCTGTCTTCCTCATGTCTACTAGTTCTGTCCTTTCACCGCATTGCAGTTGCTCTATCTCTCATCTCACTCATTTATTTACTCCTTCTGTGCCTCTCTCTCAGCAGCATTGCCTCCATGAGAGTGGAGGAGCGTTTCCCCTCTGCTGGAGAGCAGGAAACATGAAAAATAAAATGGTAATAAAACAGATTTACTACCTTTTTTTTTCGTGCTGGGGCAGCCAAGTCTGAGGAGGCGGCAGCAGCAGGCAGGAATGGTGTGAACTTTAGTTTAGAGTGCACATGTCACTTGGGCCAACTGTCTTTTGCGACGGCCAACCTGACATGCGCACTTTAAACATGCCAACCCAGGCTGTCTTAGACAGCTGGGTGGAGAGCAAGCACAATCCCTCAGTGCTTTAAGTAGCGTCGCATCAGCGTACTCCAGCCAATCCTAGTGCTGCAGGCCTGATCGCTCATGTAAACTATTCCTGCTCCTCCATTCATAATGAGGTTGTTTCCAGTTAGTCTGTTTGCTTTCCAGCATTTACTTTTTCAACTGCTAATGCCCCACTCTCGTCCTAATTGTTACCCCGGCCCCACCCTACGTTCAGACTGACATATGTCATACATGTCTGCAATTAAATGTGAAGGCTGCTTTTCTCCCATCAGCATTCATTTAAAAAAAAAAAAACAGCAGGAGATTCATGTAACATTCAGCAGCATCATTGTTTAATTAAGGGGCAGTAATGTGGCAGATACTATCCTGCAAGGATTTTGTCATTTTGAGAAAATGTAAAAAAAAAATATTTTGAAATTAGAACAGAAGTCTTTCAAATGTTTTGTTTTATTTGCTAGTGCTATGATGCCGTTCAAAACTGGCAATGCTATTTAAATGTAAACACAACACAAATACATTTTGCATTCTGAGATTTAGTCAAGAAAATGTTTGCTGATTTGTTATTTTATTAAATGCCTCATATTGCATTTCTGCTGCGTCTAAGCACTGGACTTAGCAGGTATTAGTACTGGGCAATTTAATGGTATTAAATTAACCAACCTCAAAAGCATGGCTGGCTTAGTGTACCTTCCTGGATTCATACTTGTGACCTAATGATCACATTATTTCAGCATTAAGCAAATGTTGTATCCATGATACTTAACCCCTTAGCTTCTGGGCCTCCCCTCCTCCCCCGACCCCCACCTGTGCTGAGCTCTTTTCTGGCTATTTGGGGTAGTTTGCGCTTAGGCCTTCGTAACTTTTTGTCCACATAAGCTATCCACGCCAAATGTGCGTCCTTTTTCCAACATCATAGGGATTCTAAAGGTACCCAGAGTTTCTGGGTTCCCCTGGAGGAGACCAAGAATTCATCCAAAATACAGCTGAAATTTTATTTATTTCAGAAAAATGGGAAAAAGGGCTGCAGAAGAAAGCATGTGTTTTTTTCCCTAAAAATGGCATCAACAAAGGCTTTGCGGTTCTAAACCCACCAACTTCCCAGCTTTCAAGACCAGGCAGACTTGAATCAGAAAACCAAATTTTTCAACATAATTCTGGCATCTTACTGGGGCATGCCCCAATTTTACTGTTTTTTGTGCTTTTAACCTCCTTCCAGTTAGTGACAGAAATGGGTGAGGAACCAATGCTGGATCCTAGACATCTAAACATTTCTGAAAAGTAGACAAAATTCTGAACTCGGTAAGGGGTCATTTGTGTAGATCCTACAAGGTTTCCCTACAGAAAATAACAGCTGAAATAAAGAAATATTGAAATTCAGGTGAAAAAACAGCAATTTATCACCACGTTTTACTCTGTAACTTTTTCCTTTGATGTAAGATTTTCAAAAGCAATACCCTGTAACATCTGCAGGAATCTTCTGGTTGCGGGGATATATAGGGCTTGTAGGTTCAAGAACCCTAGGTACCCAGAGCCACAAAATGAGCTGCACCCTGCAATGGGTATACAGCAATTCATTTGGTGAAATATAAGGAGTGAAAAATAGGTATCAAGGAAACTTTTGAATTTCCAAAATGGGCACAAGATAAGGTGTTGAAAAGCAGTGGTTATTTGCACATCTCTGAATTAGGGGGTCCCCATACTAGCATGTGAATTACAGGCCACTTCTCAAATACACTTCTTTATTACACACTGTCTTACATTTGAAAGGAGAAAATGTAGAGAAAGACAATGGGCAGTAACACTTGTTCTTCTATTCTGTTTTTCCCCCATGTCTCCAGATAAAAATGGTACCTCACTTGTGTGGGTAGGCCTAATGCCCACGACAGGAAACGCCCCAAAAAGCAACATGGACACATTGAAATCTGAGCTGTTTTTTGGAATGTGTCTGGCTGTGGATTTTGGCCTCTAGCACAGCCGGCACCTAGGGAAACCTACCAAACTTGTGCATTTTTGAAAACTAGACACCTAGGGGAATCCAGGATGGGTGACTTTTGGGGCTCTCACCAGGTTCTGTTACCCAGAATCTTTGCAAACCTCAAAATTTGGCAAAAAAACAAACTTTTTCCTCACATTTCGGTGATAAAAAGATCAGGAATCTGAGAGGAGCCACACAAATTTCCTTCCACCCATCATTCCCCCAAGTCTCCCGATAAAAATGGTACCTCACTTGTGTGAGTAGGCCTAGTGCCCGTGAAAGGAAATGCCCCAAAACACATGGTGGATACATCACTTTTTCCGAAAGAAAACGGACCTGTTTTTTGCAAAGTGCCTATCTGTGGATTTTAGCCTCTAGCTCAGCCGGCATCTAGGGAAACCTAGCAAACCTATACATTTTTGAAAACTAGACACCTAGGGGAATTCAAAATGGGGTGACTTGTGGGGCTCTCATAAGGTTCTGTTACCCAGAATCCTTTGCAAATCTCAAAATTTGGCAAACACTTTTCCCTCATATTTCAGTGATGGAAAGTTCTGGAATCTGAGGGGAGCCACAAACTTCCTTCTACCCAGCGTTCACCCAAGACTCCCCAAAAAAAGGTACCTCACTTGTGTGGGTAGGCCTAGTGCCCGCGAAAGGAAATGCCCCAAAACGCAACATTGACACATCACATTTTCCCCAAGAAAACTGAGCTGTTTTTTGCATAGTGCCTAGCTGTGGATTTTGGCCTCTAGCTCAGCCGGCACCTGGGAAACCTAGCAAACCTATACATTTTTTAAAACTAGACACCTAAGGGAATTTAGAATGGAGTGACTTGTGGGGCTCTCATCAGGTTCTGTTATCCAGAATCCTTTGTAAACCTCAAAATTTGGCACAAAAAAAACACTTTTTCCTCATATTTCGGTGATGGAAAGTTCTGGAATCTGAGGGGAGCCACAAACTTCCTTCTACCCTGCATCCCCCATGTCTCCGGAAACCAATGGTACCTCACTTGTGTGGGTAGGCTGGTGCCCGCGATAGGAATGGATCACACAAGGGTCAATGGTAGTCCTTGCATGAGGTCTACTGTTCACCCTGGAGTGATCCATTCCTGACACAGGCACTAGGCACAGGCACACAAGTGGGCTTTAAATGTTATCAGGACAAGTGAAGAAACACTGGGTGGTAGGAATTTTGTGGATCCCTGCACCCTGTAGTTTCTGTGATGAAAAAGCAAGGAAAAATTGTGTTTTTAATCAACGTTTCAATTTCGCAGGATATTCTGGGTAAGAAAACTTTGTGAAATCCAAACACGCCACATTTCCGTGGACTGCCTTGGCGTCTAGTTTTCAGAAATGTCTGGGTCTGGTAGGTTTCCCTATCGGCCGCTGAGCTCAGGACCAAATACTCAGGTGACTGTCTTACAAAATGAGGCTGTTTTGTGGCAAGTAATTTTGATGTCTCCACAATCCGTTTTGGGCCCTTCCATGTTGCGGTTACTTGCCCACACACACAAGTGAGGCAATGTTTTTCTCTGGAGACTTAGTGGAACGTTGGGTGGTAGAAAATGTGGGGCTGCCTGCAGATTCCAGGACTTCCCCTCACTGAATGCACTGAAGGCAAATGTGTTTTTTAAGCAAAGTTTGTGATTTCAAGTTGATTCTGGGCGAAGGAAAACTGGTGAGAGCCACGCAGGTCCTGCACTATTGGACTTCTCTGGTACTAGTATGTTAAAGTTAATCCACCACTGGCACTGGTTGGTTTTAACACCTCCAGAAATGATGGTTTCAAAGCAGGAATACTTATCAGAGCATCTGAATATTGAAACCAAGCCTTCTGAAGGTGGGCCATAAAGCCGCATCCGGGCACCAACCTCTTTATGGTCCATTCGCACGCCATTCACTCACAACAAACAACCCTTACATAACGCTGGCCACGGGCCCAATCCAACCAATCACTGCACTCACATTGACTTACCGCTGCCAGACAAGGGCCAATCACATTCAAACGCTACAGGATGGAATACATTTGACTACATTTTACCACCTGTCAAGTAACCGCCTCCTTCCTCAACATTACCAAAGGCATGCTTAACAACCCTTTACTAATGACTCCCATGACAGCCGCCCGAGGCTGAGGAAGATATGTTTTTCATGCACCTTTAGCGCACTCATTATGCAAAATCCAACTCCTTCCAGTTTGTGGATGCAAGTTGGGGGTGTCCAAGTATGCCGTACAAAGCGATTTCTCAAACTGAGCGAGCATATCTACCTTTGAAACTAAGGCAGACATGCTGGGGAATTCTTGCGATGTTCCCTAAAGAGAAGGTCATAGGCTATGAAAAAGGGTAGTGTTTGGCACACAGGGGAGTCCTTGAGAACATAGCATATGTCCCAGCCAACATGATGTGCAGTGCTGTGACTGTACTGCACTTATCGTACAGCAAATTGAACATCTACTAAGTTCTGATGGAGGATGAACATGAAAAGCAGGTCAAAAACTGACCCATACGTGTCATTGTCCTTCATTCCTGGGATGGCACCAATGGGTTTGAACCCATAGGTGTAGATGATGTACATCTGTACTACCGTTACTATCTGCCTTCCACCTGTGCATTATCCCTGTGAAGGCACACCTACCATAAGCTTTCCTTACCTATTCATGTCTATCCTCATCAGAGTCCTGACTAATCCTGTATAATTGGCAAGTGAACCTATACTAGTTTGTGGATGCAAGTTGGGGGTGTTGAGTATGCCTTGGGAGGCCTATCCCTCGAACTGAGCGAGCATATCTACTGTTGAAAGAAGACAGACATGCTGGTGAAGAAATCCTAAGGTCTCTAAAGTAAAAAGTCAAACAAATATCCTGTGGGACTCATTCACCAACACTTCTACTTTTGCTTTGAAAGTGAAGCTACAAATTGAGCTTGCACACTTTCAAACAAGTAGAAATGTTGGTGAATTTGTTTGACTTATTACACTTACTCTGGTTCTCGTTGGCAATCATGGTGGTCCTTGTGTAGCATACATAAGTTCCCTAACAAGTACTTCAAAATTCAGTCATGCCATTAACATTTTGTCACACAGGGTACTCCGTGAGAATGTGGCATATGTTCTGTCCACTAGTATGGGCAGTATGGGGACTAAAATGCATGTTAATTGAACAGAACACCTACCACATTATGACGGTAGTTATAGGTGTCAAGCAGTCCATAAGGAAGTCTATGATTTCCTGAAGTAGATGAAGTAAAACACTGTGGCTTCTTGCCTAACGAAGCAGTGGCCCATGGACATTCGGTATCCGTGCACAGACACTGAAAGGATTACCCAATGGCAGCTCCACCTCAGTCGATTTCCCAGAACTTTGCTTTAGTGTGATACAATGTAAAGCAAGTAGGGACACAGAGGCCTGGTTGAGATGGGCACTGGGGTCAGTAATACCGACTCTCCTGCTGCTTTCCATGCTTCAAGCACACTTTACATCGGCGACATGGACAATCTTTTTTGCTTGTTTTAGGAATGGGATCAGCAAAGTGTCGCTCCTGCAGCCACATCCTCCAGAACATTTGAAATGGAGGCTGCTGCTGCTTCTGTAACAGTAGTAAGGCTTTCAATTACAGACAACTGGAAGTCAAGGAAAGTCATGAGTCTTCCTGTGGTTGTCTCACGGTAAACAACATATTCATTCTATGTTGCCATTTGGATCAGGTAGTTAAACAGTTTCTTGTACCAAGTGTGAGTTTTACGGCACGCATTGTATGGTTGAAGAACCTGGTCGTTCTTGTCCACTCTGCCAATGTACTTATTGTAATCAAGTATACAGATGGGCTTGTGGACTTCGGCCATCTGACCCCAAACCGTGATGGGGGAAGTGCTCTCATCATGAATTGTAGTGAGCACGTATACAACACTCCTAACCAAGAACTTGACTGCGAGCAGTTCGTTGGAACGCAACACAGTACTCTGGGATTTCTGAAGCTTCATGCAAACAAGCTCCTGCAGGAATCATTTGCAGTCACAACAAACTGTACCGCAGGCTACAATGCCAGCTTTGTAGAGCTCACTGAACACCTCTACTCCTGTATAGAAATTGTCCACATAAAGGTTATAATCTTTGTGAAGAAGTGTCTGGACAAGTTTCAATACAATCCTACCTGTGACCCTTACTGCAGGAGGGCAACCCACAGGGTTTAGGATAGAGTCCTTCCCTATATACACCCTAAAGCTGTACACATAGCTAGAAGAGCTCTCACACAGCATGTACAGCTTTATGCCATAGCGAGCTCTTTTGCTCGCAATGTACTGTCTGAACAGCAGCCGTCCTTTATACAGGATCAAGAACTCATTTACTGCTACATTTTTTCCAGGAGTATAGATCTCTGGAAACCTGGCAGACAAATGTTCCACAACAGGCTGCATTTTGAACAACCTGTCATGGTCTGGATGGTCTCGGGGCAATGCAACAGAATTGTCATTGAAATGCAACATGCTCTGCAGTAGCAAAATATGATCTCTGCTCATGTATGGTGCGAAGATGGGGGTTACCCAAACTGTGCGAGCCATCCAGTAGGACTGCAAGGTAGGTTTCTGCACTAACCCCATTTTGAGCGTAAGGCCCAAAAATATCTTCAACTCCACCAGCGAAGTGGGAGTCCACTGGTGTGCCCTATAGCGGGCCCTGGAGTGCCTCCATGCTCCCTCAGAAATTGGTCTGCACGCAAATTTGTTTGCTGCACAATTTCCTGAAGGAAGTCAACATTCAAAAATAGATGGACGTAGTCGACTGGCAAAAAGTTGGCCGTATCGACTTTACATCCAGCGTCACCAGTAAAAGGTAGAATTTGGGGCTGAACTAAATTGCGGGGCTGCCAAGACAGCACTCTCTCTGAGCTTGCAGCTGCACACACCTGCTCTCTGGGTTTGGCTACCTCGCTGGTGCCCCGCTGCACAGACTGTGCTTGCAAAGGGACAGCATGACTGTCATCGTCTCTGAATCACTGGAAGGGGTGTCGTCGGATAGGACTCCGCCAACTGAAAAATCACTCCAAGATTCTACCCCATTGTCCTCTCCCTCAGATGCTGTCTCTGATCCTGCCTCAGAGCTATCCTCCATAACCTGAGTTAGGGCTTGAGCAGCAGTCATCCAATGAGACTCCATCTCTGCTACTGGCTAAACTGTCCCTCTAAAGTACTAGCCTACCTAGAAGGCAGATAGTCACAAAATTGCTCGTGGGTGTGTGTGATGTGTCCAATAGTAATGTTGTCACCTTACCTTCACTTCTTCTCTGTTTCAGCAGATTCTCTGAAGACACTGAAAAAAAGACACAGTATTACTTCACCTTACCACATAACCATCATCACAGCCTTTAGCGCTGGTGGCACGCAGTGCGACAGTCATTTTTGGTGCTCTGCCTACTATGACCTCCTCTTCTAATTCCCTCAGTACCACCCAGCAAAAGTGCCCCTCATATCTCCATATCCCCCTCCACATACATTTAATTTGTTTTAAAGCACAGGTTACGCCTGGCTTCACTAATCCACTCAGCTATATACATGTATATCCTTTGCAGCAGGCATATAAACCATCTGCGCTACCTTATGGCATCAAAACTGCCACTAGATAAAAGACAGATATCTCTCTCTTTCTCTCTCTCTCTCTCTCTCTCTCTCTCTCTCTATATATATATATATATGTATATATATATATATATATATATATATATATATATATCACTTTTATATATGTGTGGTGTCCCTGGGGGCTGATCTTGTCTCCCGGAAAACAACACATGTGCAAAAATTATGTATATATATATATATATATTTCTCTAAACCAGCTGATCTAACAATGGTGATGGCGCCTGGCATCCACAGTGCATTTTGGATACAGTTTGGAGTGGGTGAGGAGATACTGATCTCCGGTGTGTGCATGATGCACTTGAAGACGGATATACTAATATTAACTTCAAGCCACTCCTGGCGCAACTCTAAATGTTTTTGACAGTCTCACCGGCAAATAACGATGTGTGTCTTTAAGATGACAAGGATGCCGAAGCGGCCCTGCTGCTGAGGATTGCTTCAGTGGCAATTGGGGTCTGGTTGCTGTGATGAACAATTTAAAATTTAAGACAGATATAATGCCAGAAAGGAAATGAATTGAAAATTGGCAGTAATGGAATCCCTGTTTTCAAAACACTGAGTATAATATTTATGCACATATTCCTTCAAGTACTATGTGTGATTAATATTGAATTGAAATTATGGATGATTTACAACAGAATTAAGGAATCGTGCTGACAGCAATTATGTTATAATGCTTTACAGGTGTGGGAAATGCAATTACCAATCCCAGAATTCAGTATAAATAGTGTGATGGCAGAAATGAACAGACAATACCACTTGAAAAAGACAAGGGGCCAGATGTAGCAAACTTTTGAGAGTCGCAAATGGCCCGAATCGCAATTTGCGACCCCGCAAAATCAGAAATGGGATGCAAAAATCCCATTTCCGAATCGCAAAATGCGACACGAGCCATTACCGACTCGCAAAAATAGCGACCCCATTTTGCGACCTGCAAATAGGAAGTCGCTATTTGCGAGTCGCAAACCATATGCAATAGCCACTCGCAAATTGCGACTAGTCGCAAAAAGCCCATTTTGCACTTCCAATTTACCACTAACTCAGAGCAGGTGGTAACCATAACCAAAGTATAAAAGGGGACCCAGAAGGCACCTGGGTAACTCAAGATGGCGGAGATATATGTGATAGCAAGGAGGAGGAGAGCCCACGCCGCACAGCAGATGAGGAGGAGGAGCCAGAGACAGGAGAAGATGTACAGAACCAGACAGACACTTTTCCAACAAACTGAGGAGGAGATATATGATAAATACAGACTTAGCAGTGCAGCAATACTAGATTTAATAGAGCTACTCAATCCGCAGCTTCAACGCCAGACTGTGCGTGGCAGCGCCATCCTCACACGTGCAAGTGCTATGCTCACTGCACCTCTTGGCCTCGGGTAGCTATGAGGGGGTCATTGCCATGGCAGGTGGGGTATCCCAAAGTGCACTCTCACGGTTCTTCAGAGCATTCCTAGATGCCATACTCACACACATGTCCAGATACATATACCTACCCAGGAATGAGGCAGAAATCAACAGCACCAAGTTGGAATTCTACAGGGTTGCCAACTTCCCACATGTAATAGGGTGTGTAGACGGGACATATATACAAATATGCCCTCCTGCAAACCTGGAATATCTGTTCCGCAACCGGAAGTGTACCCACTCACTGAACATCCAGGTGGTATGTGACGCCCATTATGTTATCACTGACATTGTTGCCAAATTTCCAGGGAGTACACATGACTCTTACATTTTCAGGCACAGTGGGATACACCAACGCTTAGAACGTGGGGAGTTTGGAGACGGATACCTCCTAGGTATAGCTGAATACACCTTGAAGAGATACACACAGGTCAATGTGGAACCCATCTATGCCCAGCTAACATTGTTCATTTTGTGCCAAACAGGTGACAGTGCATATGCACTACGACCATGGATACTTACCCCGTACTTAACACCCAGCAATGAGACAGAGAGGCGATACAACAGTGCACATATGAGGACCCAAAATATCATAGAGAGGACCTTTGGACTGTTGAAGGCAAGATTCAGACGCCTCCACAGAAGTGTAGGGTGCCCTCCAGTATGCCCCAATAACAGCTTTCAAGATCATTGGCGCATGCGCTATACTGCACAAAAAATTGCCACCAGACGTGGGCTACCTCTCACCCCAGAAGACCCTGATTCGGAGGATGACGAGTAAGAGCTACTACATCGCCATCATGGGGATAGAAGCATTGCAAATCAAGGCAGACAGAGACGGGACCACATTGCAAACCAATACTTTGGAAGGTACGTGCTAACTGTCACCACACACACGAATGTCACAGAGAAAGAGCCCAGGTGTGAAGTGGAAAAAACAAGGACTTTAATAATGTGCACCAAAAAACTATTTACACAAACTACAGTTCAGGGGCTGTAAAAGTCCACCTGCCATGAGGACACATTAACCTCATGTGCCTCCAGTCAATGACAGTGCGTAGCTCACACCCTACGCTGTGCTCGCCCAGCATGGCTGGTTCCTGGTGCGTCTGCAGTGCCCTGCCGTGCGCTACCACTGCGCAACACCCTGGTGTCTGTGGCTGAGACACTGCTAACGGTAGAGCCCTCCTCACTGTCCTGCGGTGTGTCTGCCGCGCCCCTAGCCACCTGTCGTGCCTCCATAAGATCAACTGCGTGGCTAATACGTCCCAGCCCACGTGCCACATCGTTGGCAAAGTGGCCCATGTCCACCTGGAGGCTGACCGTGTGCCGTGATAGCCCAGTGGTGTTAACAGCCAGCCGGACGATGGAGGCAGACATGCGGTCCAGCCGGTGGATGAGCTGCCGGTCACGGCGCCTTGCACCCTCTCTCTAGGTGACAAGTTCTGACACTAGTTGTCTAATTGAGAGCGCAAGGTCACCAACATGGTTGTTTAGCTGTTGCAGCTCAGTGTGTATCTGTTGCAGCCCTGTGGTCTGGTTGCGTTCCATGCGCAAGCATGGCCCCTGAAATAATTCTTATCTCCCTTGTCTGCAGGCGCTGACCATGTAGGAGTGCAGCCTTGGCGGCGGACATGGAGGCGTCCCCTGCTTCACCCTGTGGCACTGGAGGGACATTGAGACGTCGCCTGCGACGCTGTGGAGGTTCCGTGTCCTGTACACTGGCACTGTGGCTGGGACCGGGTGCTGGCTCACTGTCCAGTATGGCCACTGGTGCATCAGGAGGGGGACTGTGTTTGGGTGGTGCTGGTCCCTGTGGTGGCTGGTCCTGGGTCCTGTGCTGGCTGGTGGCTGACCTGTGGCCCCTGGACGCTGTGGCTGGAGGTGGTGTCTTGTGTGAGACCTGTGGGACATAGGGAACACACTGTCAGTATCTACCATTTGTTATCTGCTTCCTAATAAACTGTTGCCTATCAACTGCCTACTTGACTACATTGCCCATAATGCACCATGCAGGTGGTTGCTAATCTGAAATGGAGCTATTTTGGTTGTGCATGCTGCTGTGTACTAGGTGGGTGGGGGTATGGCAGATATGGGTGTAGATGACGTGTCCAGCTCACCTATCCCGGACACTGCCTCTGACTCCAGGGTCTCCTCCACTCTTTCCTCCAAGGGTGTGGGTGGTGGTATGGTGGTATGGTGGATGGTCCCCCTCCAGTGCCCTTCATCTCCCGGAGCCGCTCTGCCACCCTCTCCTTGGTCCGGGAGCGCAGGTCATACCACCGTTTCTTTAGTTTCTCAATACTCCGGTGGCTCACACCCATTAAGTTGACTTTGTCCTGGATTTCACCCCAAATCCGCCTTTTTTTCCTGCTCAGGCACACTGAGGGCTGCCCTCCCAAAAAGTTGTTTGTGGTGCTGGCAGCATTCCTCCGTCAGCACCTCCAGTTCTTTCTCTGCAAATTTCAGTTTTCTCTTCCTAGGAGTTTCTGCCATTGTAGCTGCTGTTCCTCCTGTTGGCTGTTCAGCAGTTTAAAATGGGTGTGGTCCTCCCTCCTTCCAGGTGTATTAGTAAACTTCCTGGCTGTGATGTCATCATCAAGAGCCAGGAAGTGTTTTCCAGAGTGTTCTGCTGCACCTGCATTCGATTTGCGGCACAGTCACAATTTGCGACACCCACTCGCAATTTGCATGTTCGTTTTTAGCGCGGTCGCAAAAAGCGACCTTGCAAACAGCGGACTCACAATCTGCGGTGCGACTTCATTTGCGAGTCGCAAAATGAAGTCGCTTTTTCTTCTTGGATACCATTTTGCCAGTCGGAAATTGCGAGTCGCAACGACTCGCAATTTCCGACTCGCAATTCTTTCCTACCTACATCTGGCCCAAGATGCCGAAACGCGTTGTGGGTCTGATAAGAGTCTGTCCGAATAAATGAGAGAGAGAGAGAGAGAGAGAGAGAGAGAGAAAGAGAATGACTCTACATTACTTCCCTTTTTTTTTTTATACATGTGTGCTTTCCCTGGGGCCGATCATGACCCCATGGCGATGCACACATGCATAAAGAAATGCCCCCAATAGTGGTTAGCTCAAGGGCTGACCCCAACATTTTTTTTTTTATTTTTTTTTAAATATTCCCTATTTAATATATAACCCCCCCAGGGGTCGCCCAGTGTAGAAAGGGCCGACCCCACTATTTTTTTTTTTTTTAAACACATTTATTTAATATTTTGGGGGGCGCGATCGCCCCCCAGAAGAACCCCAACACATTTTTATAACATTTTACTGCCCCCACGGGGGGCGGCCACTTACACGGGGGTCGACCCCCCCCAAACAAGATCCGGAAACGGTGCCAGGAAGGCATCGATGGAAAGGGGAGACCCTCCCCTTTCCATTGACGCCTCCCTGGCATCTGGGTTGGCCGTTTTTGGCCTTTTTTCCCCACCGGAGTAGGGAGAGGACACTCACCTGCTCCTCCCCTGCTCTGGTGGGGAAAAATGTGACATCAGCGTGCCTCGCGGTGCATTGACATCACAGAGGGACGGGTGGGGGGAGACGCAGAAGTTCTTCCGCGTCTCCCGGGTAATAAAAAAAATTATTAATCCTCTGGAGGATTTTTTAACCCCCTCCCTGGTGTCGGTCACTGGTTGTGACCCGCACCAGGGAGGTAGGCCGACACCCACACTAATGAGGTTAATGCACATTATGAGCATGCATTTGTATATAAATATTAGCATATATTTATGGCTTTATGTCCCAGTAATACATATTCTGCAGGGATTCAAGTGTTAACTGCAGGGTTCTGTTTGATTCTCAGTAGGGGGTATCACAATCTTTACTCCTTATGAGACCGCCAGCATGGCTTAACTCACTTGACAATGGGGCACTTGGTAATTACAGTTCAGTGCCTACAAAACCTGCTGTAGCAAGCACTACGTAAAACATTAGATATTAAGGGCCGATGGAGGTCCTTTCCAACGGCGCCTGGAAGACAATCCTAGTACCACCAACGGGGCTGGAGTGACTGGCGGGCGGAGGCATGGGACTGTACAATGGAGCTACTGCTGGCCATGCTCTCCTGTGTGTCCCATGCATCATGTCCCCGAGCCCCAGATTCTTTTGTGGCCCACATAGGCCCCCGCCTTCCCCTCCATGCAGCCATACCCCTTGGGGCCCCCCGTTTTGAGCCCCTTCCTTGCCGGACAGCCAGGCTTTCCATACCAGTGGAATTTTCAATTAACACTTTGCGGTCTGGCATGTCGTACTAGCCATGGTGGTCCCATGCCAGGATCTCTAACATTGACCGCCTCTGTCCCATAGTCAAACTCCTAATACAGCGGTTGGACCGCCAGAGTTGTGGAAGTCGGACCGCCACCGCCAACATGACGGTCCATGGACACCAAACTCATAATGAGGCCCTAAATATTTCTAATGAACAAACAAAGATGTTAATAAAAGATAAGGTTACAATAGATACAGATTGCAATGAATAAAAAACTTCTAGCTTGACACAAATGTTTTCACTTTTCTTGAACAATACAACTGTTTGGGTGTTATGTTGTGTAGTACTGGTAATCTCTCTGAATAAAGGGTATAGTATAAAGAGTGTTACTGAAAAGCACATTTGCTGATTTACAGCTGCTTTACTGTGTCACTAATAGTGTGCAGTGAAGTGTGCCATACTGTAGCTGGAAGATGCTAATTTGAGTTTTGACTGGGTATGAGAAAAGGTGGACAGCACACCAAGCAAAAACATTTTGGGGCTCATTACGAGTTTGTTGGTAGGACAAGCCGACCCCCAAACTCGCTGGGATGTGGCATACATCAACCCGGCTGCCAAATACCATCATATTATCCTGTTCACACCGGGCCTGCCTGGTGGGAACATCGTATTACGACGTTCCTGCCAGTCAGACTGGCAGGAACAATGCTACAGCCCTCCTGCAGGTTCCCCTCCACAGCCCCACTGCACTGTGTTCGTAGCCTTTTCATGGCAGGGTCCCAGCCATGAAAAGGCTGGCGGAAACTGGACTCGTTGAACTCAGCGCCACCACGGCTGACCACGAGTCAGACCTCCGTCAGCCCGTCAGGAACCATGTTCCTGGTGGGGTCGGTGGGCCCGTGGCAGTCCGACCGCCAGGGTCGTAATGTGGCAGTCGGACCTCCATGAGTGCGGCTGTCTGACCGGCACTGTGGCATTGGCGGTCTTAGGACCGCCAATGTCGTAATGAGACCCTTTGTCTTGTAATATCAATAATCCTCAGATCATTCCTCTCTTCACCATTTGTACCCTTGAATCCCATAGAAGATTTGGTAATAAATCAACAACCGTCATTATGCCTTCATTATGAGTGACAGTATTCCACCCAAAGTGGTAACTCATGTATGCATAGAGTTTAGATATCAACTGTTAAAAAGTATCCTTTAACATGTGAAATAGTTTGTTGTTGTTCACGTGCATCCCAGAAAGTTATTCAAAATATGGCGAACTTTATTTAAAATGTTAATACTTATAACAATTATGCTACTATAATACATATATATGTATATATATATGTGTATGTCTGTATATTGAACAGATAAAAAGCACTAGTCAGTGAGCATTATGGTTCCATATTGCCAAAATGTGGTTCAGGTAGAGTGAAAATAATACATCCTTCATTAGGGAATCCTGGTTTAATTCATATTCCCAGTTCACCATTGATTCCCTTTTCCCACAGATTATATCATCATTCACAACAAAAGACAAATGAAACAGGATGGTGTTATCACCATTTCAAGAGTCCTTCAACTGCACTTTCTTACACTTTTGAATGTGTCAATTGTTTGCTTGGTTTATCAGCTTCTTTAGCAGTACAGTATTATCTACTTGTCTGCAACTCAAATGTATTGTCCAGATCGCCAAGTACCTATACCTCTGCCTGATAAAATTGAAAATACAATTTTCATGGGTGATTTCAACATTAATGGTGGCAATCCTAAATCCAAATTATTCATCACCTTAGAGAATGTTGTAAACCTTGATAATCCTGCACAGCACTCACCCCATTCTTCCTGTTTCACGTGCAATAAAACAAGGACTGTAGACCTTATCATTGCAGATTAGGATAACATGTTTGCTTAGCTCAGAATCAACCACTAACATAATTTTCCATGGTGAAATGGGCACCTCTCTCAACATCAATGGGTCAGATGAATTACTTTTCACAATGTGCACCACATTATCCTTCTTTTAACCCCAAACAAGAAACATTTGGTTTTGATCCATGAAACTAGTGACTTGTTCAGCTCTAGAGGATCTCCTCCAATCTAAATTCCAACACATCAGCATTTCCACAAACAAACAATTGACATAATACTCCTTAGCTCAAAAACAAGAACCAGAAGATAAAAATAGAAATCATTGCACTCCAGCACCAAATGAAAAAATCCAGAGCTAGCATGAAAAGCTTGTTTCCTAATGAACCAGATCTACAAAACGTCCATGAAGAATGGGATGGAAAGACACTATTTTAAACTGGTACAGCTCATAAACTGGATGTTTCATGTGAAAATATGAATTCCTTTCCCTCAGCTCTAAACCTTATAGTAGATTATCACCATTATGGCTTGGAAAGCTAGGAAGACTACGAATTACCACCAAAGCTGTCTTAAAAGCCACGTCTCAAGCAAACATTCAGTATTCTAGACATATCCTTGAAGAGCTTCTGCTAAATTTGCATCCCTTCATCTATAAACTCTAAGAAACATCAGGCATTTCCCTCTCAGATCTGACCTAAAACACCTGTTTCAAGCACTGGTCATATCTAGAATCAAATAGTGCTACACACTCTTCATGGGCTTCCATGAATATAGTCTTTCTCCCTTAAAATCAATCCTTCACTTTGTGGTCAGTCATATTGAAGGAAAGAAGACGTTTGATCACATATTTTCTGATGGATAGAACTACCTATGGATTCCTCACCTTATGAATTCACCCATGCACCAGCATCCTTCAAAAAATCTTCTTCCCAGCTCTCCACGTCGTTGAGGACTTCACAATTGCACGGCTCCAAGCGACTCCGCCTGACGTCACTGTGCCAATCAGAGGTCCTCGCTGGCGTGCTGACGTCAGTTCCCTTTTTTCCGTGCCTTCGACGCTAACGTTTTTCTCCTATCTCTCGCTATTGTTGGAGGTTTTCCATCTTGTTGCTAGTTTCTATGCGGTTTCTAGTTACAATGTCTCCTCCTAGGAAGTCGGGATTCAAGCCGTGTTGAGAGTGCAGGGGTCGCATGTCGGTTATTGACCCTCATGACGATTGCCTTTGGTGTCTGAGCTCTCAGCATGACGTCGAGGACTGTGTCTCTTGCCAGAGCATGAATCCTAAGGCTTTGAAGGAAAGAGAGGCCAAACTCTTTTTGGCCAAGACGAAGAAGGGGCATAAGAGCCATTGTAGATCCTCTTCCCATGCTTCTTTGAAGAGACATAAGAAACGGCGTCGGCATGACTCTCGGCGTTGTTCGGTTTGGAGCCGGTCAAGATCAAGGTTTCCATCTCGTCGGCGCCATGCGACGTGGGAGGTGAGTCCGACGGTGACTCCACAACCTCTGAGCCCTGAGGCTTCTCCGGCGCCGTCAGTCTCTGAGGTAGTAGCACCTCCAGACAGTCCTCAATTTTCACCTGCTGCTCGTGATTTCGATGTTCAGCAAGCACAGGTGCAACATAGAGATCAGCGGTATCCTGCCTTCCCGGCCCTGGGAGCGGATCCGGCGGCATTTTTGAATGCCTTTTTCTCGATGTTCAATGCGATTACCCCTGCTGGTGCACCGGCTGGCCCCACGGGTCCGTTGGCATTTTCGATGGGTTCCCCTGCTCCATACAAGGCGGCGGCGTTTATGCCATTCTATCTGGCTGAGGGTGCCGGACCGGCGCCGATGACGTCACCTCGAGGCCCTGTGGTTCCCATGACATTGCCTTCCAGGCCTATGGCGCCGATTTCATCGCCCTGTCAGTCGGCGCCGATGGTGGAGCCGCAAGTGTCCTCGGCGCCGTTGGGATCCGCTCCGGCGCCGGATCCGAGTGATGGATTCAAACGAAGCCAACCTTCCTCTCCTGTTCTGCGTCAAGTGTTGAAGCCAGTGTCATCGACGTCAGCCAATTCTATTTCGACGCCGAGGTTAGAGGCCAGATTGAGGTCACGCAGAAAGACCTTGAGACTCTTAGAAGAGGAAGAGTACCAAAGGCAGTTGTTGGAGGACGGGGAGATTGTGGAGCCCTTGGGAGAATTTCAAGGGCAGGATTCGGCCAGCAGGCTTGACACTTCCCCGGAATGGGACTTATCGTCACTGGGGGAGTTCATGGAGGAGGCGGCCTCCTTTCACACAGTGATTAGAAAGGCAGCAAACGTTTTAGATCTTCCAGTGCCTGCTGCAGAGGTTAAGACAAACATTTTAACGGCGGTCCTGCACCCTTCTTCAACTTCTGTGGATTCTTTGCTTCCATTCAAAGATGCTCTTACGGAGCACATATTAGAGCTTTGGAGGAAGCCTGTGTCTTCAACTGCTGTGAATAGATCAGTAGCACGAAGATATAGAGTGGCGCCTGGAGATCCGGGGTTTTTATTGAAGCATCCTACCCCGGAGAGTCTGGTTGTTCAGGCCTCTTGCTCTACACGGTCTGCTCCTGTGATTCCATCAGACAGGGAATCCAAAAGGATGGAGGAATCCGCAAAGAAGACTTTTTCTTCTTGCAGCATGGCTCTCAAGGCTGCGAATGCTACCTGTGTTCTTGGTAGATACGTCCACGCCCTGATGGACTCCGGGAAGGCTATGGTTCCTGACTTGCCACAGGATGTACAGAGACCATTTGGTGAACTTCTATCTAATGCTCAGGCTGCGGCAAAACAAATAATCCAATCTAGTCTGGATTCCACGGACTTGGTGGCCAGGGCAATGGGTACATCTATTGCTAACAGGAGGCAAGCTTGGTTGAGGTCCTTTGGGTTTTCTTCGGATGTACAGACTACTTTATCGGATTTGCCCTTTAATGGAGAGAAACTGTTTGGTTAATAAAGCGGACTCTGCAGTACAGCGCTTTAAAGACAGTCGGGCCACGGCGAAGTCGAAGTCTTTGGGTCTGCAAGCCTCTTCTGTTACCCCTTTCAGGTCCTTTCGGAGGTTCAGGGGGTTTGGGCGTGGAGCCGTTTACCGTGGGAGGCCCCAGTCCTCGGTCCAGCAGCCTACCAGTCTCCCATATCGATCCTTTAGAGGGCAGGGGAGGGTTCGGACAAGAGGGGCCACCCAGCAGCACCCTGCATCATCCTCTTCCTCTGGAGGACAACAACAAGGGAAGCAGCCCTAGTTTTCTCCCCTTTATCAACCACACTTCTCCTGTAGGGGGAAGATTTCGTCTTTTTCTCCATGAGTGGGAGTCAGTTACATCAGGCTCATGGGTTGTAAACATTGTGAGAAAAAGATATGCTCTCCCTTTTCAGGAGTTTCCTCCTCCCATTCCTCTCCGTCCCTCGTTTTGCTCAGAAGACCATCTCCATGTTGTTGCAACAGGAGGTTAAGATCCTATTGTCAAAAGGTGCGGTGGAGTTGGTTCCAGAGCAGGAGAGGGGTCAGGGTTGTTATTCAAGATACTTCTTGATCCCCAAGAAGGACGGTCGTTTGAGACAAATTCTAGACCTGAGGATTCTGAATTTGTATCTCAAACAGGAAAAATTCAAGATGCTGACTCTGGCACGGGTGCTTCAGGGGTTGAACAGAGAGGATTGGATGGTGTCTGTCGACTTGCAGGATGCTTACTTTCACATTCCTATACTCAAGTCGCACAGGAAGTATCTCCGGTTTGTGGTAGGGTTGCAACACTACCAGTTTGCGGTCCTTCCGTTTGGTCTTACTTCCACACCTCGAGTCTTCACGAAGGTGATGGCAGTCTCAGAAGGAAGAGGGTATCGGTATTCCCTTACCTGGACGATTGGTTAATCAAAGCCAAGTCTCCAGAGCTTGTGTTGCATTACTTGCAGATGACAACTCAGTTGTTTTTCAGTCTGGGTTTTTCGATAAATGTACCCAAGTCTCACCTGGAGCCCTCTCAACACCTCCTGTTCATAGGGGCAGTACTGGATACTGGATTGAATCGGGCCTATCTTCCGCCTCAGCGGATTCAGGACATTCAGGGGTTGATTCCAATGTTTTCAATGTTTCAAAATGGAGCGGTTGTTCCAGTCCTCAAGGTCTTACGTCTGCTCGGTCTGTTCGCTTCTTGCATTCTGTTGGTCACTCATGAATGTTGGCACATGAGGGCTCTTCAGTGGTGCCTCCGCAGGCAGTGGTTTCAGCACAAAGGGGATCTCGAGGAGTTGATAACGATCTCCAGAGATGCTGCAGCGGAGTTATGATGGTGGGCTGTGGACGGCAACCTTTCTCAAGGAAGGCCATTTTCACTCCCGCCTCCGGTGGCCATGGTTATGACGGATGCTTCCACTCTAGTGTGGGGAGCTCATCTGGGGGACCTGGAGATCAAGGGTTGTTGGTCTCCAGTGGAACAGACTTTTCATATAAATCTGGTAGAATTGCGGGTAGTTCGTTTGGCTCTCAAGACCTTCCTCCCGTCCCTTAGCGGTCAGTCAGTTCAGGTCCCGACAGACAACACTACTGCGATGTGGTATATAAACAAGCAGGGAGGAGTAGGGATGTATCTTCTCTGCAGAGAAGCTCTGCGTCTCTAGTCCTGGCCTCAGGACCATCAGATTTGCTTGATAGCGAATCATCTGGCCGGAGTGCTCAACGTACGTGCAGACTCTCTCAGTCGACATTTTTCGGCAGATCACGAGTGGCGTCTCCATCCGGATCTGGTCCTGCACATCTTTCAGATGTGGGGTTCTCCAGTGATAGATCTGTTTGCCAATTGGGAGATCACGCACTGCCCGTCATTCTGCAGTCTCCAGTATCTGTCTCAAGAAGCTTTGGGGGATGCGTTTCAGATCTCTTGGTGCAACCAGTTTCTTTACGCATTTCTCCCCATACCCTTGATTCCTCAGGTTCTGAGGATGATTCGCCAAGATCGGGCTCAGGTCATTTTAATAGCCCTGGATTGGCCAAGAAGGGTGTGGTACACAGACCTTCTCCAACTCTCGCTGTGCCCTCCGGTCCGTCTCCCTCTCAGGGCAGACCTCCTCTCGCAGTCGCAGGTAGCTATTGTATCCACCAGAAAAAGCGTTACCGAAGGTAAGTAACTTGTTCTTCTGCTCCAAGGTCTGTACACTGGCTTCCCCTGGAGGCACGCAATATATAAAAGGTTTTGATCTCAGAATCCTCTTCAAATTTACCCTTCAAACTGACTCTTTTCATTGAAACAAGCCACTTCAGAGGACAAGCAGCTCTCCACCTCGGGGGTGAGGAAGGGGCTGAGGTGGGAGTTTGGGTTTGGGGGTGATCCTTAGGTTTGGGTTTGGAGGGGGCTCCTTTGGTTTGGTGGGTTTTAGGTTTTGACTTGGATTGCGGAGGAGAGGGCTAGGGTTTGGGTTTGGGAGGGGTAACCTTGGACTTTGTGGGAGTAGAAGTCTTAAGCGGGGAGGGGCATGGCTTCTACCAGGGGGACAGTGGGAGGGCGGGGAGGTGGAAGGCAGGGGTTTGGGGAGGGAAACAGGGCGCCTGGGGGGACAGAGACTTGATCAGTGGGAGGGAAAAGGGAAAACTCTTTTAGGAAACGTTTTTTAGGGGCAGAAGGTTGGTCATGGGATACACTTTTGGGAGTGGAGGGAGAGGCAGTGGTTGAGAGGTGTGTGCGGTGAGGTGCCTTGGGTGCAGGTGAAAGCATGGATGCCATGTGTGTGCTGTGTGATTGTTGGGTGGGTGAGTGTGGGCGTTTGGGTGTAGGGGGAGGAGGGGGGAGGAGATGCAGGGAGATGGCAGGGAGGATGTGTGAATGTATGGTGTGGTGGTGTCTGCAGGTAGGGTGGATGTGTTGCAAGTTGTGGTGAGTGGACATGTGGTGTATGGGGGGCACGTATGGGGGTCTGCTATTGTGGTGACGGTGGGAATCAGGGCACTTGTGGCTGCATCTGGGAGTGATGATGTGGCGACTGCAAGTATGAGTGGTGTAGTGTCTGTGAGGGGGAAGGTGGTGGGGGAGTACGTGTAGGGAGTGGATGTTGTTGTGTCTGCAAGTGTCTGTTGTGTTGTGTGCATGTCAGTGGTGGCGTTTGTGGTGCTTGTGTTTGTCCATGTGAACCATGTCTGTTGATGTGGATGCATGTTGGTAGGAAAATGTGCCTTGGACGGGTGAGGGGAGAGGTCAGTGGGATTGGGAACAGGTAGTTGGAGGGGGGACAGAAGAAAAAGGTATATTGGCTGCCGTCAATGAGGAGGCCAGAACCTGAAAGGATCTCTGCAGGGCAGCCAGGGCACATTGAATGCCTTTCAGGTAGGCATTGGACTACTGCATCTGTGATGCCAGTCCCTGGATGCCATTCACATGGTTGTCTGCCCCACCGAGATGGACCTCAGGCGGTCAATAGCCTCCTCATTGAGGGCAGCAGGGCTGACTGGGGCAGGTGCAGCGGTGCCTGTGGCGAAGGAGATGCCCACCTCCTGGGTGAGCGGGCACAGGCAACTGGGTGGGGAGCTACAGGGAGGGTGGTGCTGGTGAGGAGGGCGGCGGACAAGGATTGTGCTGGAATGGTCCCAGATGGGTCCGCCACAGCCAGAGAGCATCCATCGGAGGAGGAATCCGAAGATGTTGTAGTCGATCCTGTCTCCCCCGTGGCACTCCCCTCGCACTCCGTCCAACTGGTCAACTCAGCTCCTCTGATATCAGCCTCCTGGGTCCCGTGGGCTGCAGCTCCCCCACTCGCCGGTGCCCCTTCTCCTTCACCTGATAATGCTGATGCACACAAAGACAGAGGAGGAGAGGGACAGGGGGTGGGAGAGATAAAAAGGTTGCAGTGGGTCAATACCTACACATCATTCACAGAGTAACAACATAATTATCTGCAGCCATGCCCACACCTATACAAGCTACAACAGTAGCATGTGGGACACTACAGCAATGCAGACGTTCACTGCTGATGGTGGTACAATAGGGTCATACTAGTCACACTTGCACAGTGCTTGGCACATTCTCATGGTCGTTTATGGAGACGTGTCCTGTACTCCTTACTCAACAGAATCCTGCATGGGTAGGTAGCATGTCCACAAATCCATTGACAAATAGCACTATGACATCTGGGCTCACTGTGCCTAGCTACACATACAGAACATGGCAGCTGATTGAGGAGGCACTAATTACCTCTGTCACAGTGGTAGACTGATACTGATGGCAATGCCTTGACACCTCAGGTGTACTGATGCTGATGGCAGGAGTTGGCCTCCCAAACTATGTTGAAGGTGACCACACAAATCCCACATTCAAAGGAATTGCCCTCATAAGTCACTGTCTGCATGGTATGGGCACACATCTCTGATACCAAACCTGCCAGGGTGGCTGATACCAATAGTAGATATGCATCTACCAATGACCTTCACTACATCTACACACAGTAGTCAACCCAAAGCCATACAAGCATTACAATATAGAGGTGTGAGTGTGTACTTACCCCCTTGTGGCTACTGTGCTGCCCTCAAGCGCCCATCCACCTCAAAGTAGGCCACTGACTAATTGCGGGCCATTGGGGGGGTCACGGTCCGATGGGCGCCCTTCCCTAGTTGGGAGGACGTCCCCAGCTGGGCCTCTGAGGTCTTACATGCCCAGCATCTCAGGTTCTCCCACCGCTTCCTGCAGTGGGTGTTCTGCCAGGCATGGACCTCCAGGGTCTGCACTCGCTCAGCGATGGCACGCCAAATCCCCTTTTTCTGATGGGTGCTGACCTACATGGGTGACACAAAGAGAAGGACAAAGTCATATAGAGTGGAATCACAGGGACAGCAGTGGACATCACACATCAGACACATCGCATGACCACACTCACATGTCTTCACACCACTAACGCTCAGACTCCCCAACCATCTCCATACATCTACTCCGTCTGCCTCGTCCCAATGCCCTTCATCCTCACACACATCACTATCAGAGTGGACAGTGACATAAGATTCACCTGCTGCTCTGGTGCCCCATACAACTGTCCATACAGGGTAGGACCCCATCACAAGCTTCTCCAGCTTCTCCTGAGTGAAGGCTGGGGCCCTATCTCCTGCAGCACGTGGCATCTTGACTTCCAGAGTCAGAACACAGCAGCACATGCAGTGGTGGTCTTGCTTGCACAAGTGTCAGGAGTCAAGTGAGCTATGCCACAGTATATGGCGGTCACGCCCACCACGTACATGACCGTCACCGTCACACCAACATCCACTGCCTCCACTGTGTCCCCATCCTCCTCGTCATCCACCTCCCTCCCATTAGCGTCTCCACTCACACCTGCATGCACTACATCCTCATCCACTACCTCCATCACCATCATGCATATCACTACACACCCCTCACTGGCAGTCACCACCCCCACATCCATGCACACGTCCCCTGTGTCCTCTCCCAATGAGTCTGTGACCCTTCCTCCCAAAGTACACAAACGCAAGCACACAGACACCCAACAGCCATCCACATCACAACAGCATCCAGCCCATCCACCTGCACCCAAACACAGTAGACTGACACCTCCTACAACCCCTCCCTCTTACTCCACTCCCAAACCTTCACCCTCTTCTGCCCCAGTGTCCCTAAGAATCTTTTCCTCACCAACGTTGACCTATTCCCTACCCCTCCCCCCCACGTCCTTCACCTCGGCCCAGGGTGCCATATCCCAGCCCAGCACCTCAGCCACCCAGTCCACGGCCACTCACACCTAAGCAGCTACTGCAGGTGTGAGAGGTTCCAAGGAGGCACCCGTCAGCCCAGCCAGTGTGCCAGCACCACCTGCCAAGGCCAAGAAGGGTCCGCCACCTAGCAAGGCCAAGAAGGGGACACCAGCCAGCAAGGAGAAGGAGGCACAACCAGCCAGCAAGGGCACAAAAAAGACACCAACTGGCAGAAGCAAGGAGGCACCACCATCTGCCAAAGGCAGGAAGGGGCACACAACACCAGCCATGGCACTTCAGCCGTCCGAGGCTGCAGGTGAAGGCCTGGAGGCTATCATCACCACTGCCAGCACCGCCATCTGCACTGCGGCCAGCACCGCCACCTGCACTGCGGCCAGCACCGCCACATGCCCTGCTGCGAGCAGCACCACTGCCAGCAGGAGGAGCCCCAGTGGGCAGCCGTACGAGGCTGCAGGTGAAGGCCTGGAGGCTACCACCACCACTGCTAGCACCGCCACCTGCAGCGTAACTGGCATCCACTGAGCAGTCGTAACCGCCGGCGAGCAGTATGTAGTGGTGACTACATGGGCTGCAGTGCGTCCTGGCCCCTGCAACACCTGTCAGTGTGACACACAGGTGAGAGACTGTGACCTTGCCCCATCCAGGATGAAGCACACTGGGCACAAGGCCCCCTCGAGAACCAGAGGAAGAAGACATCCACTCAGCCCCTCCTTGCAGGATGAAGCACACTGGGCACAAGGCCCCCTCCAGAACCAGTGAAAGAAGACATCCACTCTGCCCCTCCTTGCCAGGATGACGCACACTGGGCGCAAGGCCCCCTCCAGAACCAGTGGAAGAAGCCATCCACTCAGCCCCTCCTTGCCAGGATGAAGCACACTGGGCACAAGCCCCCCTCCAAAACAAGTGGAAGAAGCCATCCACTCACCCCCTCCTTGCCAGGATGAGGCACATTGGGCACAAGGCCCCCTCCAGAACCAGTGGAAGAAGACATCCATTTGAGAGACTGTGGCCTTGCGCTCCTAAGAACCAAGCAGTGGGCAACCCACCCACTTGAGAGATTGTGGCCTTGCACTCCCCAGGACCAGGCAGCGGGCAAACCACCCACTGGAGAGACTGTGGCCTTGCACCCCCCAGGACCAAGCAGTGGACAGACCACCCACTTGAGAGACTGTGGCCTTGCACTCCCCAGGACCAAGCAGTGGGCAAACCACCCACTTGAGAGACTCTGGCCTTGCACTCCCCAGGACCAAGCAGTGGGCCTAGAGCCCCCTCCAGGCCAGTGGCGTTGTACCATCTTCCAACTGAGGTGCCCCCCCATTCCCCAACCCCCTGAGGTGCCTATGTGTTTTCAACCTGATGCCCCTGCAGTGTTCCCTCTGTATTGAGGCAGGAGTCAAGTGTGGCCTTGGCCTATGTGTTTTGGCCCAGTGGGCCACGGACATTTTGGAGTGGGCACTGTCCCTCCTTTTGTATATATTGTATATATTGTACATACTGTTTATTGCTTTGAGAATGTATTTCTCAAAATCTATTATATTGCACTCATTTTACTCCATTCCTTTTGTCCTTGCGTTATTCCTGAGGGTTACGGGGTGTATATGTAATGTTGTTGCATCTGTTTGTGTATATGGTGTTGGGGGTGAGGGTGGAGGTGGGGGTGTTGGTTGTGTGTGTCACTTTCCTTTCCCCCCCCCATTGTGCGTTAGGTGCAGTACTCACTGTGGTCGTCTTCGCCGGCGTTGGTATTCTTGGTGTATGAGAAGGTAGACCACCATGGGGAACACCTGTAGTTCAGTCTCTATGGCATTGTGGTTCTTCCTTGAGTGTCGAGAGGTGAGTCGTTTCTCTTCAGAGTACTGTTTCTGCCGTGCTTTTGATGTTGTTGGTACTACCCCGGAAAAGGTGGCGGATAGGCGTGCTGTAATGCAGTGGGCGGTACATTGTCTTCCGTTTGGCTGTTGGCGGTTACCGCCGCAGTGTTTGTTGCTACCGCCGTGGCAGTCGATGTGTTAAAGTGTCTGTTTGTGTTGTGGTTTCCACCGTGGCCATGATTCCAATTTTTTTACCGCTGGCCTGTTGGCGTTGTTATCGCCGCTTTATCACCGACTGCCAGGGTTGTAATGAGAGCCAAAGTCACTAAATTAACCTGAGCTCAACCCCAGGGAGCTATGGCACAAAGAATACAGACTTAACTTAGGGAAATATGTACAGAAATTATGCAGTACCAAAACAGTAATAAAGTCAAAATGCAAAACAATAAAAATCCCAAACTGAATTCAAAAAAATGAATACACAAAATGACATAAATTAATTTTAAAAGTTTTAAGTAGAAATAGCATCAAAAAAGCATAAAGCACAAATTAGCCAATAGTCGCAGTAAACAAAGTAGACAGACTTAGGCACAATTTGAGACTAACCGCAATGTTAAGCAGGTTGGATACACCAACCAGATTTGTCCTGGTCAAAGATTTTACCTTCTGACTCAGTCCTTTAAGTCTCAATCCGCAACAGGAATACACTTATAAAGCCCCCCCAGGATCACAGAGTGGGCACTTAGGCTAGCAGCAGGGTGTTGTCTAGGTCCAATTGCCAGTGGTCAGGAAAATGCCTTTTACAGCTTGTTCTGTTCCCTGTAGCTTGAACTGGAGGTCACCCACATGACCCTTGAAGTCCACTTTTTGTCCTGGGTACAAGAGTGAGCAGATCCAGTCCTTCTGGGCTCTCCTCATATCATAGACAGCAGGTTCAGTCCTCTTCTGATCTTGCACAGGATCATGAGAGTTCTGAGTGGGTACATGGAGGTGCCGCACTAGCTCATGGGTTTCATTGACTCCTGAGCATGCCGTAACCATTCTGCGAATAGTTCCTGGGGCCAACTCTATCCACATTGGACATTTTCAAGAAGGTGAAAGTATTCAACTATAATATACTTGGGCTCTGATGACTGGGGGAGGTGAGTAGGAAGTTTACTATGGTAATCCTAGAGCCTTCCCACATCTTTCACTAAAATCCAGTTTACGCTAGCCACTGTACCCACAATAAACCCAGAGAAAGAAGTCTTGGTGGCAAAAGCAGAGTACTTCAACAATCATACGGTGGATCCACAAGAATTGTCTTGACATCATGTTCTCTCCACTTTCAAGTGTGCCAAAATGGTTACATGTAAACAAGTGGACCTGTCAAGCAGGATTTGACATTTAAGCACTATTTGATGCTGTAGTGACACTGCAGTGTCAAAAGGGATGCCCACAGCCCCCACCCTGAATATTGTGTTTGATACAGATGAATCATCTCTGCCCATTCAGATCAGCCTATTGTTTGCTCCTTGGAGGCATTTCACACCTATTCAAGGCTAACTACTGTCTGGGAGAAGCTAGAGATCCAATGCAAATTATTGTCCAGGAACTGCTTCAAGGAAAGGTAACTTTCTAAAAGGTATTTTTCGTTAATATTGATTAAAATATGACTTCAACATTGAATTGGATTTTTAATAACTAGTAAACACAGTATTTAATTATTTGTCTTGCTGGTCCCAGTCCTGAGATTAAGTATTAGTATCTTTATCTGTACTCTGATTTTCTAGATAGGAAAGCTAGGCCTGCCACAGTGAAAATAGATCTTGGTTGCTAGTCACTACAAGGACATGTTAACATTAAAAATCTACTATGTATATGTATCTGAAGAGACACTTATAAAATACCTTAATTTCTTTAACACCCATTGTAAGGAAATGCCTCCTTGGCATGGTTGCCCCCTGACTTTTTGCCTTTGCTGATGCTATGTTTACAATTGAAAGTGTGCTGAGGCCTGCTAACCAGGCCCCAGCACCAGTGTTCTTTCCCTAACCTGTACTTTTGTATCCACAATTGGCAGACCCTGGCATCCAGATAAGTCCCTTGTAACTGGTACTTCTAGTACCAAGGGCCCTGATGCCAAGGAAGGTCTCTAAGGGCTGCAGCATGTCTTATGCCACCCTGGAGACCTCTCACTCAGCACAGACACACTGCTTGCCAGCTTGTGTGTGCTAGTGAGGACAAAACGAGTAAGTCGACATGGCACTCCCCTCAGGGTGCCATGCCAGCCTCTCACTGCCTATGCAGTATAGGTAAGACACCCCTCTAGCAGGCCTTACAGCCCTAAGGCAGGGTGCACTATACCATAGGTGAGGGTACCAGTGCATGAGCATGGTACCCCTACAGTGTCTAAACAAAACCTTAGACATTGTAAGTGCAGGGTAGCCATAAGAGTATATGGTCTGGGAGTTTGTCAAACACGAACTCCACAGCACCATAATGGCTACACTGAAAACTGGGAAGTTTGGTATCAAACTTCTCAGCACAATAAATGCACACTGATGCCAGTGTACATTTTGTTGTAAAATACACCCCAGAGGGCACCTTAGAGGTGCCCCCTGAAACTTAACCGACTGTCTGTGTAGGCTGACTAGTTCCAGCAGCCTGCCACACCAGAGACATGTTGCTGGCCCCATGGGGAGAGTGCCTTTGTCACTCTGAGGCCAGTAACAAAGCCTGCACTGGGTGGAGATGCTAACACCTCCCCCAGGCAGGAGCTGTGACACCTGGCGGTGAGCCTCAAAGGCTCACCCCTTTGTCACAGCCCAGCAGGGCACTCCAGCTTAGTGGAGTTGCCCGCCCCCTCCGGCCACGGCCCCCACTTTTGGCGGCAAGGCTGGAGGGAACAAAGAAAGCAACAAGGAGGAGTCACTGGCCAGTCAGGACAGCCCCTAAGGTGTCCTGAGCTGAAGTGACTCTAACTTTTAGAAATCCTCCATCTTGCAGATGGAGGATTCCCCCAATAGGGTTAGGATTGTGACCCCCTCCCCTTGGGAGGAGGCACAAAGAGGGTGTACCCACCCTCAGGGCTAGTAGCCATTGGCTACTAACCCCCCAGACCTAAACACGCCCTTAAATTTAGTATTTAAGGGCTACCCTGAACCCTAGAAAATTAGATTCCTGCAACTACAAGAAGAAGGACTGCCTAGCTGAAACCCCTGCAGAGGAAGACCAGAAGACGACAACTGCCTTGGCTCCAGAAACTCACCGGCCTGTCTCCTGCCTTCCAAAGATCCTGCTCCAGCGACGCCTTCCAAAGGGACCAGCGACCTCGACATCCTCTGAGGACTGCCCCTGCTTCGAAAAGACAAGAAACTCCCGAGGACAGCGGACCTGCTCCAAGAAAAGCTGCAACTTTGTTTCCAGCAGCTTTAAAGAACCCTGCAAGCTCCCCGCAAGAAGCGTGAGACTTGCAACACTGCACCCGGCGACCCCGACTCGGCTGGTGGAGAACCAACACCTCAGGGAGGACCCCCGGACTACTCTCCGACTGTGAGTACCAAAACCTGTCCCCCCTGAGCCCCCACAGCGCCGCCTGCAGAGGGAATCCCGAGGCTTCCCCTGACCGCGACTCTCTGAAACCTAAGTCCCGACGCCTGGAAAAGACCCTGCACCCGCAGCCCCCAGGACCTGAAGGACCGGACTTTCACTGGAGAAGTGACCCCCAGGAGTCCCTCTCCCTTGCCCAAGTGGAGGTTTCCCCGAGGAAGCCCCCCCTTGCCTGCCTGCAGCGCTGAAGAGATCCCTTGATCTCTCATTGACTAACATTGCGAACCCGACGCTTGTTCTTACACTGCACCCGGCCGCCCCCGCGCTGCTGAGGGTGAAATTTCTGTGTGGGCTTGTGTCCCCCCCGGTGCCCTACAAAACCCCCCTGGTCTGCCCTCCGAAGACGCGGGTACTTACCTGCAAGCAGACCGGAACCGGGGCACCCCCTTCTCTCCATTCTAGCCTATGCGTTTTGGGCACCACTTTGAACTCTGCACCTGACCGGCCCTGAGCTGCTGGTGTGGTGACTTTGGGGTTGCTCTGAACCCCCAACGGTGGGCTACCTTGGACCAAGAACTGAACCCTGTAAGTGTCTTACTTACCTGGTAAAACCTAACAAATACTTACCTCCCCTAGGAACTGTGAAAATTGCACTGTGTCCACTTTTAAAACAGCTATTTGTGAATAACTTGAAAAGTATACATGCAATTTTGATGATTTGAAGTTCCTAAAGTACTTACCTGCAATACCTTTCGAATGAGATATTACATGTAGAATTTGAACCTGTGGTTCTTAAAATAAACTAAGAAAATATATTTTTCCATATAAAAACCTATTGGCTGGATTTGTCTCTGAGTGTGTGTACCTCATTTATTGTCTATGTGTATGTACAACAAATGCTTAACACTACTCCTTGGATAAGCCTACTGCTCGACCACACTACCACAAAATAGAGCATTAGTATTATCTCTTTTTACCACTATTTTACCTCTAAGGGGAACCCTTGGACTCTGTGCATGCTATTCCTTACTTTGAAATAGCACATACAGAGCCAACTTCCTACATTGGTGGATCAGCGGTGGGGTACAAGACTTTGCATTTGCTGGACTACTCAGCCAATACCTGATCACACGACAAATTCCAAAATTGTCATTAGAAATTGATTTTTGCAATTTGAAAAGTTTTCTAAATTCTTAAAAGACCTGCTAGGGCCTTGTGTTAGATCCTGTTTAGCATTTCTTTTAGAGTTTAAAAGTTTGTAAAAGTTTGAATTAGATTCTAGAACCAGTTGTAGATTCTTAAAAAGTATTCCAACTTTTAGAAGCAAAATGTCTAGCACAGATGTGACTGTGGTGGAACTCGACACCACACCTTACCTCCATCTTAAGATGAGGGAGCTAAGGTCACTCTGTAAAATAAAGAAAATAACAATGGGCCCCAAACCTACCAAAATACAGCTCCAGGAGCTTTTGGCAGAGTTTGAAAAGGCCAACCCTTCTGAGGGTGGCAACTCAGAGGAAGAGGATAGTGACTTGGAGGAAAATTCCCCCCTACCAGTCCTATCTAGGGAGAACAGGGTCCCTCAAACCCTGGCTCCAAAAATAATAGTCAGAGATGCTGGTTCCCTCACAGGAGAGACCAACACCTCTGAAATCACTGAGGATAACCCCAGTGAAGAGGACATCCAGTTAGCCAGGATGGCCAAAAGATTGGCTTTGGAAAGGCAGATCCTAGCCATAGAGAGGGAAAGACAAGAGATGGGCCTAGGACCCATCAATGGTGGCAGCAACATAAATAGGGTCAGAGATTCTCCTGACATGTTGAAAATCCCTAAAGGGATTGTAACTAAATATGAAGATGGTGATGACATCACCAAATGGTTCACAGCTTTTGAGAGGGCTTGTGTAACCAGAAAAGTGAACAGATCTCACTGGGGTGCTCTCCTTTGGGAAATGTTCACAGGAAAGTGTAGGGATAGACTCCTCACACTCTCTGGACAAGATGCAGAATCTTATGACCTCATGAAGGGTACCCTGATTGAGGGCTTTGGATTCTCCACTGAGGAGTATAGGATTAGATTCAGGGGGGCTCAAAAATCCTCGAGCCAGACCTGGGTTGACTTTGTAGACTACTCAGTAAAAACACTAGATGGTTGGATTCAAGGCAGTGGTGTAAGTAATTATGATGGGCTGTACAATTTATTTGTGAAAGAACACCTGTTAAGTAATTGTTTCAATGACAAACTGCATCAGCATCTGGTAGACCTAGGACCAATTTCTCCCCAAGAATTGGGAAAGAAGGCGGACCATTGGGTCAAGACAAGGGTGTCCAAGACTTCAACAGGGGGTGACCAAAAGAAAGGGGTCACAAAGACTCCCCAGGGGAAGGGTGATGAGACAACCAAAACTAAAAATAGTAAAGAGTCTTCTACAGGCCCCCAAAAACCTGCACAGGAGGGTGGGCCCAGAGCCTCTTCACAAAACAATGGGTACAAGGGTAAAAACTTTGATCCCAAAAAGGCCTGGTGTCATAGCTGTAAACAGCATGGACACCAAACTGGAGACAAGGCCTGTCCCAAGAAAGGTTCCACTCCAAACTCCCATCCAGGTAACACTGGTATGGCTAGTCTCCAAGTGGGATCAACAGTGTGCCCAGAGCAAATCAGGGTCCACACTGAAGCTACTCTAGTTTCTGAGGGTGGGGTGGATTTAGCCACACTAGCTGTCTGGCCGCCTAACATGCAAAAATACAGACAGCAACTCTTAATTAATGGGACTAGAATAGAGGGCCTGAGGGATACAGGTGCCAGTGTCACCATGGTGACAGAGAAACTGGTTTCCCCTGGCCAATACCTGACTGGAAAAACTTACACAGTCACCAACGCTGACAATGAGAGAAAAGTACATCCCATGGCAATGGTTACTTTAGAATGGGGAGGGGTCAATGGCCTGAAACAGGTGGTGGTCTCCTCAAATATCCCAGTGGACTGTCTGCTTGGAAATGACCTGGAGTCCTCAGCATGGGCTGAGGTAGAACTAAAAACCCATGCAGCAATGCTGGGTATCCCTGAACTGGTGTGTGTGAAAACAAGAGCACAATGCAAGGCACAGGGTGAACAAGTAGAGCTGGAGTCTGGAAGAATGGCCCAGCCTACCAAGAGGAAAGGAAAGTCAGTTGGGAAACCAACTGCAACACAGCAAAAGAAAGGGAACCTCTCTTCTCAGGAAGAAGTTCTGCCCTCTGAGGGAACTGAGCCTTTGGAGCTTGAACCTTATCAGGTTGAGCTCTTAGGCCCAGGGGGACCCTCAAGGGAGGAGCTGTGTAAGGGACAAGAAACCTGTCCCTCTCTTGAAGGCCTTAGGCAGCAAGCTGCTGAAGAGTCCAAGGGCAAGAAAAATGGAACCCATAGGGTCTATTGGGAAGATGGACTCCTGTACACTGAGGCCAGAGACCCCAAACCTGGTGCCACTAGGAGAGTGGTAGTGCCTCAGCTGTTCAGAGAGTTCATCCTAACATTGGCCCATGACATTCCCCTTGCTGGACATTTGGGACAAACCAAGACGTGGGAGAGGCTAGTCAACCACTTCTACTGGCCCAATATGTCCAACATGGTTAAGGAGTTTTGCCTCTCCTGCCCCACCTGTCAAGCCAGTGGTAAGACAGGTGGGCATCCAAAGGCCCCCCTCATTCCACTTCCAGTGGTGGGGGTTCCCTTTGAAAGAGTGGGTGTGGACATAGTTGGTCCACTAGAACCTCCCACAGCCTCAGGAAATATGTATATCCTGGTAGTAGTGGATCATGCTACCAGGTATCCTGAAGCTATTCCCCTTAGGTCGACTACTGCCCCTGCAGTAGCCAAGGCCCTCATTGGTATCTTTACCAGAGTGGGTTTCCCTAAGGAGGTGGTGTCTGACAGAGGTACCAACTTCATGTCAGCATACCTGAAACATATGTGGAATGAGTGTGGAGTGACTTATAAATTCACTACACCTTACCATCCACAAACTAATGGCTTAGTTGAGAGATTCAACAAGACATTAAAGGGCATGATCATGGGGCTCCCAGAAAAACTCAAAAGGAGATGGGATGTCCTCCTGCCATGTCTGCTTTTCGCTTACAGGGAGGTACCGCAGAAGGGAGTAGGGTTCTCACCCTTTGAACTTCTGTTTGGTCATCCTGTAAGGGGACCACTTGCCCTTGTTAAAGGAGGCTGGGAGAGACCTCTCCATGAGCCTAAACAGGACATAGTGGACTATGTACTTGGCCTTCGCTCTAGAATGGCAGAGTACATGGAAAAGGCAACCAAAAACCTTGAGGCCAGCCAACAGCTCCAGAAGTTTTGGTATGACCAAAAGGCTGCACTGGTTGAGTTCCAACCAGGACAGAAAGTCTGGGTTCTGGAGCCTGTGGCTCCCAGGGCACTCCAGGACAGATGGAGTGGCCCTTACCCAGTGCTAGAAAGGAAGAGTCAGGTCACCTACCTGGTGGACCTGGGCACAAGCAGGAGCCCCAAGAGGGTGATCCATGTGAACCGCCTTAAGCTCTTCCATGACAGGGCTGATGTGAATCTGTTGATGGTAACAGATGAGGATCAGGAGGCAGAGAGTGAACCTCTCCCTGATCTTCTGTCATCAGACCCAAAAGATGGCACAGTAGATGGAGTGATCTACTCAGACACCCTCTCTGGCCAACAGCAAGCTGATTGTAGGAGAGTCCTACAACAGTTTCCTGAACTCTTCTCCTTAACCCCTGGTCAGACACACCTGTGTACCCATGATGTGGACACAGGAGACAGCATGCCTGTCAAAAACAAAATCTTTAGGCAGTCTGACCATGTTAAGGAAAGCATCAAGGTGGAGGTCCACAAGATGCTGGAATTGGGAGTAATTGAGCGCTCTGACAGCCCCTGGGCTAGCCCAGTGGTCTTAGTCCCCAAACCTCACACCAAAGATGGAAAGAAAGAGATGAGGTTTTGTGTGGACTACAGAGGGCTCAATTCTGTCACCAAGACAGATGCTCATCCAATTCCTAGAGCTGATGAGCTCATAGACAAATTAGGTGCTGCCAAATTCTTAAGTACCTTTGACTTGACAGCAGGGTACTGGCAAATAAAAATGGCACCTGGAGCAAAAGAGAAAACAGCATTCTCCACACCTGATGGGCATTATCAGTTTACTGTTATGCCCTTTGGTTTAAAGAATGCCCCTGCCACCTTCCAAAGGTTGGTGAATCAAGTCCTTGCTGGCTTGGAGTCCTTTAGCACAGCTTATCTTGATGATATTGCTGTCTTTAGCTCCACCTGGCAGGATCACCTGGTCCACCTGAGGAAGGTTTTGAAGGCTCTGCAATCTGCAGGCCTCTCTATCAAGGCATCCAAATGCCAGATAGGGCAGGGAACTGTGGTTTACTTGGGCCACCTTGTAGGTGGAGGCCAAGTTCAGCCACTCCAACCCAAGATCCAGACTATTCTGGACTGGGTAGCTCCAAAAACCCAGACTCAAGTCAGGGCATTCCTTGGCTTGACTGGGTACTACAGGAGGTTTGTGAAGGGATATGGATCCATTGTGACAGCCCTCACTGAACTCACCTCCAAGAAAATGCCCAAGAAAGTGAACTGGACTGTGGAATGCCAACAGGCCTTTGACACCCTGAAACAGGCAATGTGCTCAGCACCAGTTCTAAAAGCTCCAGATTATTCTAAGCAGTTCATTGTGCAGACTGATGCCTCTGAACATGGGATAGGGGCAGTTTTGTCCCAAACAAATGATGATGGCCTTGACCAGCCTGTTGCTTTCATTAGCAGGAGGTTACTCCCCAGGGAGCAGCGTTGGAGTGCCATTGAGAGGGAGGCCTTTGCTGTGGTTTGGTCCCTGAAGAAGCTGAGACCATACCTCTTTGGGACTCACTTCCTAGTTCAAACTGACCACAGACCTCTCAAATGGCTGATGCAAATGAAAGGTGAAAATCCTAAACTGTTGAGGTGGTCCATCTCCCTACAGGGAATGGACTTTATAGTGGAACACAGACCTGGGACTGCCCATGCCAATGCAGATGGCCTTTCCAGGTTCTTCCACTTAGAAAATGAAGACTCTCTTGGGAAAGGTTAGTCTCATCCTCTTTCGTTTGGGGGGGGGTTGTGTAAGGAAATGCCTCCTTGGCATGGTTGCCCCCTGACTTTTTGCCTTTGCTGATGCTATGTTTACAATTGAAAGTGTGCTGAGGCCTGCTAACCAGGCCCCAGCACCAGTGTTCTTTCCCTAACCTGTACTTTTGTATCCACAATTGGCAGACCCTGGCATCCAGATAAGTCCCTTGTAACTGGTACTTCTAGTACCAAGGGCCCTGATGCCAAGGAAGGTCTCTAAGGGCTGCAGCATGTCTTATGCCACCCTGGAGACCTCTCACTCAGCACAGACACACTGCTTGCCAGCTTGTGTGTGCTAGTGAGGACAAAACGAGTAAGTCGACATGGCACTCCCCTCAGGGTGCCATGCCAGCCTCTCACTGCCTATGCAGTATAGGTAAGACACCCCTCTAGCAGGCCTTACAGCCCTAAGGCAGGGTGCACTATACCATAGGTGAGGGTACCAGTGCATGAGCATGGTACCCCTACAGTGTCTAAACAAAACCTTAGACATTGTAAGTGCAGGGTAGCCATAAGAGTATATGGTCTGGGAGTTTGTCAAACACGAACTCCACAGCACCATAATGGCTACACTGAAAACTGGGAAGTTTGGTATCAAACTTCTCAGCACAATAAATGCACACTGATGCCAGTGTACATTTTATTGTAAAATACACCCCAGAGGGCACCTTAGAGGTGCCCCCTGAAACTTAACCGACTGTCTGTGTAGGCTGACTAGTTCCAGCAGCCTGCCACACCAGAGACATGTTGCTGGCCCCATGGGGAGAGTGCCTTTGTCACTCTGAGGCCAGTAACAAAGCCTGCACTGGGTGGAGATGCTAACACCTCCCCCAGGCAGGAGCTGTGACACCTGGCGGTGAGCCTCAAAGGCTCACCCCTTTGTCACAGCCCAGCAGGGCACTCCAGCTTAGTGGAGTTGCCCGCCCCCTCCGGCCACGGCCCCCACTTTTGGCGGCAAGGCTGGAGGGAACAAAGAAAGCAACAAGGAGGAGTCACTGGCCAGTCAGGACAGCCCCTAAGGTGTCCTGAGCTGAAGTGACTCTAACTTTTAGAAATCCTCCATCTTGCAGATGGAGGATTCCCCCAATAGGGTTAGGATTGTGACCCCCTCCCCTTGGGAGGAGGCACAAAGAGGGTGTACCCACCCTCAGGGCTAGTAGCCATTGGCTACTAACCCCCCAGACCTAAACACGCCCTTAAATTTAGTATTTAAGGGCTACCCTGAACCCTAGAAAATTAGATTCCTGCAACTACAAGAAGAAGGACTGCCTAGCTGAAACCCCTGCAGAGGAAGACCAGAAGACGACAACTGCCTTGGCTCCAGAAACTCACCGGCCTGTCTCCTGCCTTCCAAAGATCCTGCTCCAGCGACGCCTTCCAAAGGGACCAGCGACCTCGACATCCTCTGAGGACTGCCCCTGCTTCGAAAAGACAAGAAACTCCCGAGGACAGCGGACCTGCTCCAAGAAAAGCTGCAACTTTGTTTCCAGCAGCTTTAAAGAACCCTGCAAGCTCCCCGCAAGAAGCGTGAGACTTGCAACACTGCACCCGGCGACCCCGACTCGGCTGGTGGAGAACCAACACCTCAGGGAGGACCCCCGGACTACTCTCCGACTGTGAGTACCAAAACCTGTCCCCCCTGAGCCCCCACAGCGCCGCCTGCAGAGGGAATCCCGAGGCTTCCCCTGACCGCGACTCTCTGAAACCTAAGTCCCGACGCCTGGAAAAGACCCTGCACCCGCAGCCCCCAGGACCTGAAGGACCGGACTTTCACTGGAGAAGTGACCCCCAGGAGTCCCTCTCCCTTGCCCAAGTGGAGGTTTCCCCGAGGAAGCCCCCCCTTGCCTGCCTGCAGCGCAGAAGAGATCCCTTGATCTCTCATTGACTAACATTGCGAACCCGACGCTTGTTCTTACACTGCACCCGGCCGCCCCCGCGCTGCTGAGGGTGAAATTTCTGTGTGGGCTTGTGTCCCCCCCGGTGCCCTACAAAACCCCCCTGGTCTGCCCTCCGAAGACGCGGGTACTTACCTGCAAGCAGACCGGAACCGGGGCACCCCCTTCTCTCCATTCTAGCCTATGCGTTTTGGGCACCACTTTGAACTCTGCACCTGACCGGCCCTGAGCTGCTGGTGTGGTGACTTTGGGGTTGCTCTGAACCCCCAACGGTGGGCTACCTTGGACCAAGAACTGAACCCTGTAAGTGTCTTACTTACCTGGTAAAACCTAACAAATACTTACCTCCCCTAGGAACTGTGAAAATTGCACTGTGTCCACTTTTAAAACAGCTATTTGTGAATAACTTGAAAAGTATACATGCAATTTTGATGATTTGAAGTTCCTAAAGTACTTACCTGCAATACCTTTCGAATGAGATATTACATGTAGAATTTGAACCTGTGGTTCTTAAAATAAACTAAGAAAATATATTTTTCTATATAAAAACCTATTGGCTGGATTTGTCTCTGAGTGTGTGTACCTCATTTATTGTCTATGTGTATGTACAACAAATGCTTAACACTACTCCTTGGATAAGCCTACTGCTCGACCACACTACCACAAAATAGAGCATTAGTATTATCTCTTTTTACCACTATTTTACCTCTAAGGGGAACCCTTGGACTCTGTGCATGCTATTCCTTACTTTGAAATAGCACATACAGAGCCAACTTCCTACACCCATGACAAAAATGGTGAACTTACAATAGAAAACCATAAAGAAACTAAACAGATTCTGGATTTGGAATTGTATGTAAAAGATGGAAATTTGTTGAGCCGTTTACTTAGGAAGAAAGCTGCAAGCAATAGTATTCTCCACTAAAGTTCAGGGCATTGTGTAGTTTAGAAAATAAATATTCCATTTGGGGAGCTGTATAAAAGAAATTGTAATAAACCAGGGGAGTATGCTAAAGTAGGAAAAGTTTGGTTGGCTGTCTACAGAGATCTATGGAAAAGGTCAGACATATAAAGAGACAAGACCTCTTAGTAGACAGAAAGAAAGATGATAGGTTTAAGGGAAGTAGAAGATCTAATCGGGGGAGATTCATAACCAAATGTGTGCTGAAAGTGGTAAGTTCTTCAGCTTGCTGAATAAACATTGGAAGGAGTTAAGAACTAATGAGGACTTGTGGGGCGTTATAACTCTAAAACCTTCAATCACATTTGAAAGAGCAGATCCTCTGAGTACTATATTAAATCCAAGTGATATCATACGCTGTCAAAATGGGAAATCTAATTGGTTAATGGTGAAACAGATGCAGTAATTATGTGTGTTGTACACTTGTGCAAGACAAAACAAAGACATTTAGAAGAGGTAATGGAAAGAAAGAGTTTACTATTAGACAATTTATTTTGTATAACTATGTTTTAATATTTTTTCAGATTATATACAAGAAAACAACAAGTATTGTAACTCTGTTGCAAAGATCCCAAACTCCGCTTCACCCAGCTAGGAAAATCAACAGGAAATTGTCATGTTGGAACTAGTCGTCTGGTGATAGGGTTTCAAAATATGCCATCCATTCTTCCCAAACCTTGTGGTACTTCTCTGGGTAATCTCTGGATTTACACACAAATCTTTCAGCTCTAGCAGCGTAGTCCATCCCATGGGTCCATTCAAGGAACGATAAAGCCAGTTGTGAGCACCAGTGCTGTGCAATGTCTCTTTTTGCAATAATGAAGCCCATACCAACAATTTGTCTGGTATGCCCCCCCATTCATATATCAGTCGCAACAGAACCAGTTTCAACAATCCGGGAAAAGGTGCTCCAGATTTGTTGCCAGTAGGCCTGTATAACTGGATAGTCCCAAACCATGTGAAAAGGTTGACTGTTAAATGCCAACACCTCCAACACCACAGTGATAGGCCAGCCCTCATCCTGTGCAAACTTGTGGGGCTGTAATATACAGGGTGCAAGTACTTCATTTAAATGAGACATTGCTTCATGGAGATTGCCAATGTCCTGGGGACCATTCTGGCCTCCACCCAATTGTCCTCATCTCAGGGGCCCACATTGCCATCCCATCTCTCCCTCAGTACCGTCATGGGGTCTCGGTTGTTATTGATAAGGGAATGGTATAGCCATGTAATACCCTTCCTCTCCAGCCGTGAAACCATCAGGTGTGCCTCTAGGGGGCTATACTGGCGGAGGGGTTTGAGGAGTTGAGGGAGGCCTCTAGCGCATGTCATATTTGGAGAAAACAATAGAATTGTGTCCAATGAATGGCATATTATCTACGAGAAACATGCACATGGAGGTGTCCACCCAGATAGCCCTCCCCGTGGAGATACCAATAGAATCCCACATCTGGAATCCCCCAGAACAGATGTGTGGCTAAGCCAGGACCTGGACCATAGCGGCGGTGCCGCTGTCGGTACTCAATGCCAGCCAATCCACATCAGCGTCTGGCACCAACCAAGCATGGCCAACTGGGTCATGGGCAGAAGGGTCACAGGGGTGTCAGGGATCATAAAGAAGATTGAGTATGCCAGGGCAGTCCAACTCTCTGACTTCCACCGCTATTGAGGGGTCGTCTCAACCTGCGAAAAATCAATCAATAATTGGAAGGAGGTGACGCTCCCAGTAGTACAAATGAAGGTCTGGGAACCCCAACCAGCCTTGTATGGCTTATGCACACATTTACAGAATTAAATCTGCAGCTGGCCCCCTTTCTATATAAAGCGCACCACTTCTGATTACAGCGTGCGGAAGAAGGCAGGTGGGATGGACTACGGGTAGTTTTGCAGGCTTTAGAGGAACCGCGGTAAAGCAACTATTTTGAACAGGCCCCCCTGCCGGGTACATTGAGCTGTAGCACCTCCAAATTAGTTATGTCCTTTCTGCTTCAGGTAACCAGAGATGTCACATTGAGGTTCCACATTTTCTGCTGGGTGAACGCGTGGTGCATCCCTAAGTATCTGAACTGGTGGGAAGACCATTGGAGTGGGATCGTAGCCCTGATGTCCTCATGAGCACTATAGAGGGAGATATAAGTGGACTTAGGCCAGTTCAGCCTGAGGCCCGATGCCTCAATGTATGCCTCAGGCACATTGAAGAGGCACAGTATAGAGGTTTCGGGATCACTTTGGTAGACTAGATTGCTGTAGTCCAGCTGGGGGTCTGACACCAAGTTAAAGTCACGCCCTAGGAGCGTGGGGCCAGGAAGGGACTGGAGGAGCAAGGGTGAAAGTGCTTGCCGTTTGGGTGACACTAGCAAGGAAGGGGTAAACAGAGGGAATTCTATCACAGGACCGGAGGCGAGGATTATGCAAATCTTTCTTCACTCTTTATTCAACAGCAAGTTCAAAGTTAAACAAAACATGAACAGAAAAACTACAAGTTCCATGAGCCCGCCGCCATGGTAACGAGTATCGAATGAGGTGCCCTCCTTCACGTCAGTATAAATGGCCCGAGACACGTCACACTTCCTCTTTCTTCACTGCTCAGATAAGTGCCTTTTCTGCCTCCGTTGGGAGTTTGTTTCTTAAACTTGGCGCGCTGCCGCTCAATTGTTTGCGGGGCTTTCTGTTGTTGCAGCTTTATCGCCATGAGCGGTCCGGAACGGACGGGCCGCTCGAGCGTTTGATTCCTTTCGGCCCTCGGCGTGTTTAATACACGTCGGGCCCACCAGAGGGAGCGCGCGCTGTGTTCTCCGTTATCGGAGAGCGTGCCTCTTTCAGTGCGTGGCTCGCGCTTCGCGTTTGCTTTTCTAGGGAAGCCTGTTTGGTCCAGGGGGTTAGGTTCCTGCCTTTCACCCAGACAAGCAGGGTTCAATTCCCAGGCCTGCCAGATGACACACTCAGTCTCTCAGCAGGCATATCTGCATTAATCACTTTGCTTTTTCTTCCCAGAATTGAGGGTTTCTCCTCTTTTGCATGTTTGGCACCCTGGTGCATTTTTTCTCTTCCCTACCCTGACACCCGTTTGGGTAAGAATTACCCCATTAGGGAAGGCATTACTACTTGACTTACTATCAGTGACAGAGAGGGTAGGGATTTTACCCTATATATTGTATATTTTGTTGGGTGTACACTCTGTCATAGTCCTCATTATGCATTCCTCCCAAGAGAACGAACCTTTTACCAACATGTCCCCAGGTGAGGGTCCCTCTCACCGTACCCTTCCCCCCGGAGTGGACACTTTGTTTTCCCAGGCTATTTCTCACGCTTTAGCCCCTCTTAGGGATACTGTAGCTAAGCTTACTGAACAGGTGTCCAGAGGTACGGGCATGTTTGGTGTGACGGGAGCAGAGGGTGATTCCTCTACCCTTTCGGCCCCCAGGAAAATGCGCAAGCGCGACGCGGGGCACCTGGGGGATGGTGTATTTTCACCCAATCCCAAGAGTGCGCGCGCGCATTAGCGCGTACCCTCCCGGGAGGACCGTTTGCCCGGAGTAATGGGTGACAAGCTTCACCACCTATGGGACCCTGATCTGGGATCCCCCAAAGGCTTCATGGGAGGTTCAGATGAGGACTCATCATCTTTAGATGACGACTCGGGTCGCCCTTGGCGTCCGGGTGCTACCCTACCAGATCCTTCGGATCACGCCGATTCTGACTCCGATATGTTTGAGCCGGAGGGTATCTACCATCCGCGTTCCTCGGAGTGGCGCCCAGACCACAAGGTGGCTGAATATGTCGCCAGTAAAATTAGGCAACCTCTGGACAAAGAGGTGCGCGCTCGCCTACGGGCAGAGTGCCCACGCCCGTCTTTATCAGATAAGGTCGCTTTCACGCCAGTTATTGACCCAAAAATGTGTACGTTTTTTTCCAAGTACACCAAGGATCCCAAAAAAGGGATTGATCGCTCCTGGAGGGCATGCCAGGATAAACTTCTTGATGTGTTAGGTCCCCTCACACAGATTATTCAATTGGCGGAGCGGGCCAAGCAAGCAAACACTCCCCTTCAGACGGACATCATAGCGGGATGGGCTCAGAGAGCTGTTTGTCTTCTGGGCAACGCGAACTGTGCCATCTCTGCAGAAAGACGCAGATCTTTATTGATCAAAATCGACCCCAAGTTAGGGGAACTGTCTAACTCGGAGGCAGGGGCTGTTGCCCAAGGCAATTTATTTGGCGATCCCTTTGTGAAAGAGTTGGGAAAATTTGTGGCTACGTTTTCAGCTTTGGATAAAGCGCAATCTTCGATTAAGAAGGTTTTCCCCAACAAGGTTTTTGGCGGGGCCGGGCGAGGCAGGGGTCGCTCTTCCGGCCGTCCTTTCCAGCAAGGCCCCAGCTCCTTCCGCAACAACGGTTGGAGGGACGGCAGACAAGGAACCTTCTTCCCCAACAGAGGCAGGGGAAGAAGCAGAGGTTCCAGAAATGCACGAGGAGCATATAATGCCCCAGGAGGTCCCTCGGGTGAGGCTTATCCCTTTTTCCCCAACAAATTTTGGCGGGAGATTGAGGTTTTTCAGGGACAATTGGAGGCGCATTACCTCCGACGCATGGGTTCTGCAAACTGTCTCAGGTTTTCAAATAGAATTCTGGGGTACCCCATTTCAGGAGAGACTGCCTCAGCCCATCGCGTTCTCGGCAGAAAACTCAGAACTCATAGATTTAGAGGTTCAGGCCCTTCTTCACAAAGGTGCCATTTCCTTTACCTCCCTTCACCCCACAGGCTTCGTAAGCAACATCTTCTTGGTGGAAAAGAAGGACAAAGGGTTTCGTCCCGTTATCAATCTTCGTGCTTTCAACGAGTGGGTGGTTTACAGACATTTCAAAATGGAGGGTATTCACATGCTCCGCGACCTCCTCTTACAAGAGGACTGGATGGTTCGTCTAGATCTCAAGGACGCGTACCTCACGGTACCTATTTTTCCACCCCATCGCAGATTCCTGCAATTCTTATGGAACAACCAGGTGTTCGAATTCACCACACTCCCCTTCGGCCTGTCGTCGGCGCCGTGGTGCTTCACAAAACTTCTCAAACCAGTAGTGGAAACTCTGAGGTTACAAGGCATTCGCCTCATAATTTATCTGGACGACATCCTTTTGATGGATCAGTCCAGGTCTCGGTTGATGTTCAATCTGAACACAACTATTGCGCTTTTCCAGGACCTTGGTTTTGTGATCAACCAACAGAAGTCGCAACTTACTCCGACTCAATCGTTAGTCTTCCTAGGGTTTCTAGTGGATTCCCGCTCAGCGTCTCTCAGTCTCCCGGCGACGAAGATTTCCAAGATAAAGAAGGAACTGAGAAAGGTCCTGCAACGGGACCAGATCTCTCTACGCCAGTTAGCCAGAGTGGTAGGCCTGCTTTCGTCTTCGATTCAAGCCATTTTTCCGGGTCCCCTACACTACAGAGCCCTGCAACGCTTGAAAGCGTTTCACCTTCGCCGAGGGGTGACGTACTCCGAGTTGATCTCCCTGTCTCAAGAGGCAAGGACGGAGTTGTGTTGGTGGCTGGACCACATGGAGGCATGGAATGGCAGGGCCATCTTTGGGGCGGCCCCGGATCTGGTGATCGAGTCAGATGCCAGTCGCCAGGGATGGGGGGCTCGTTGCGGGGACATCTCGTTGGGGGGACGCTGGACCCCGCAGGAACTAACCATGCATATCAACTGCCTGGAGCTCCTGGCGGGTTCTTTTGCAATCAAGTCTCTCACGAGAAACAAGGTCTCATGCGTAGTTCTACTACGGATGGACAACGTATCGGCAGTGCAATACATAAATCGTTTAGGGGGAACAAGATCAAGAGCCCTAGCGGGGCTAGCGATAGATTTTTGGCACTTTTGCCTTCAACACCAAATCTCAGTCATAGCGGAGTATCTTCCGGGAACCCAGAATGTGTGGGCAGACTGGAATTCTCGGTTTCTCCGGGATCCCAGCGATTGGCGACTACATCGCTCGGTTTTTCAGGCGATCATGGATCATTGGGGTCCCTGTTCAGTGGATCTCTTTGCGTCTCGTTGGAATGCCCAGCTTCCCCTATACTTCAGCTGGCGTCCGGATCCGGGAGCGATGGCAGTAGACGCGTTTCTCCAACATTGGGGCACTCTTCAGGGTTATGCTTTTCCCCCGTTTCTTCTTATCCCGCGGGTTGCTGCTCAGGTTCGCCGCCAAGAGGCGACGGTGATTCTAATAACCCCCTGGTGGAGATCACAGGCATGGTTCCCGACTCTGCTGGAACTCTCGTGCGAGTGTCCTCTTCGCCTCCCGGACTTTCCCTCGATACTCCTGGATCCGTCGGGGTTCTGCCACCCTCTAATCCTTCAAGGTCATCTTCCCCTCATAGCTTGGAAGATTTCCGGCATCATTGGCAAAACAACCGGCTTTCGCAGGAAGCTAATAACTTCATCGCACAGGCCTGGGCCCCTGGTACATGCAAACGATATAGATCAGCATGGAGTAGGTGGTCTAGTTGGTGTGTGGGCAAACACTGCGATCCCATGGGGGCCAGCATTGCCGACATCATCAATTTCCTGGCGGAATTAGCTGCATCCGGCTTAGCGTATCGCACCATCAATTCTTTTCGCTCGGCCATCTCGGCGGGCCATCCTCCCCTGAATAATCTCCCGATTGGGGGGCATCCCTGGGTTTGTAAACTTCTTAGGGGTATTAGACTCTCCAGACCTCCACAACCTAGATATTCGGAGCTCTGGGATGTGAACTTGGTCCTTAATCTCTTATCCTCCTGGCGGAACAACCAATATTTGTCAATGAAGGAATTGTCGGCAAAATTAGCCATGCTTCTCTGCCTCATTTCCTGTAAGCGTGTGTCAGATATCAGAGCACTGGATGTTTCCGCTCGGGTCTTTACTCCAGAAGGAGTCACGTTTACTATTGCAAGGAGAACAAAGAATAATACCAGGTCGGTGTCCTATCCCGTTTTTCCTGATTCCCCGAGGCTATGTGTGGTTAGATGTCTCAAGGTCTATGAGGAAGTGACCAGTTCTTGTAGACCTCCAGGTGAGACTCAATTGTTGATTTCTATTAAGAAGCCGTTTAGGGCGGTTTCTTCTCCCTCCATTGCCAGATGGATTCGGTGGATTCTCTCTGAGGCAGGTATAGATATTCGAGTTTTTGGGGCTCATTCTACTCGGGGAGCTATGGCTTCCAAAGCCATACAAGTGGGGGGCAGGTTGGAGGACATCATGCATGCTGCTGATTGGTCTTCAGAATCTACTTTTAAGAAGTTTTACTTTAAACCAATTCACGACGCAGCCGCACTGGTGGTAAGTAAGCTTTGAACTTGCATAATCCTCGCCTCCGGTCCTGTGATAGAATACGAAATTTCCTAGCTATCGTGAAGGAAAGTTTCAATTCTATTAAGGACACGGAGGCGAGGATTATCCCACCCACATACATTTCGCGGATATGTTCCCTCCCGATTACATCTATCTGCGTAGCAAGGTGGTATACTTGCGTTTATGCCTTTGTTTATTGGTTATTCTGCTCATATTTTTAAATTTTCAGGTACACACTTGATCCAGATATATTTTCATTTATATGTGTTTTAGAGTTCATAACTTTGTTGCCTTTGGTAGGTTTCCTGTGTTCTATCGGACTTGCATCTAATTACGCCTATTTTTTAGGTTCCGAAACTACGACCAATTGACTCTACCAGGATTCCTTCCGCAGTGAAGTCGAGGAAGTGTGACGTGTCTCGGGCCATTTATACTGACGTGAAGGAGGGCACCTCATTGGATACTCGTTACCATGGCGGCGGGCTCATGGAACTTGTAGTTTTTCTGTTCATGTTTTGTTTAACTTTGAACTTGCTGTTGAATAAAGAGTGAAGAAAGATTTGCATAATCCTCGCCTCCGTGTCCTTAATAGAATTGAAACTTTCCTTCACGATAGCTAGGAAATTTCGTATTGTCTAGTAAACAGCCTCCCATGCTGCCTGTGACGGGCCGGCCGGAACCAGTCCGCACACAAGACCGACTCGTGCTGCTGCTGCCGGTGGTGTTCAGGAACACCACTGACAGCCACCAATAAGGGGCGAGGTTTAGGCACGACGCGGGAAGGAGGAGGGACAAAAAGGTCGGCGTCGGCAGAGCGAGGAGTGGAGGAGAACGACGAGGAGCGGGACGGTGACGAGGAAGGATGAGAAGGCGGAAAAGAGGAACGCGAGGGAGACGAGGAGAAATTAGGCCAAAGGAACTCGAAGTCTGGAGAGTGGATTATCCCTAGCCGGGGAGAAGGAGACGACGAAGCGGCAGACGGGTGTCTGAGAACCGCGGTGACCCTGGGAGGCGGAATGCAGAATCCTGCCATGCTTCTGGAGAAGCGTGGCATAGCCAGGTGTGGGAATATACTATATTGAGGGAAGGGAGGACGGGAGGAGTAGATACGGGGAAATAAGGGGGTTGTGGGCGAAGGGTGGAAAAAGGACTGGGAAACAGGAGGCGAGCACTGGGTGTGATTTTGATGTCAGTTATCACTGGTAAAAGGGCCTTTGCAGGAAAAGAACATAGGAGAAGTCACAGCGTCATAGACACACAGACCATAAACAAAGAAAAGCAAATAACGACAGACAACAGGGCCACAGAAGCACGGTAGCAGGAAGAAAGAGGAAGACAGGAGAAAAATAAGGAAAGCCACCGGCAGGAAGGGAAAGAAAAGAGGAGACAAACAACCAAGGAAAGCGCTGAGTGTAAGAAAGGACAGAGACCAAGAAAGAAAGAAAAGCAATAAGAAGAGTGAAACCAAGAGACAGATAGATAAGGAGAAAACCCCATCGAGTGAAACAAATCACTTATCGATATTTTTCTTCTTCTCTCCACATGCGCTTCCCGGGAGACCTAAGAGACGGAGAGACCCAAGAAGAAGTATAAGATCCAGGGACCTGAGTATCAACAGCAAGGAAAGACAAGAAGAGCAAAGAGCAAAAACCATAGTCACAATTCAAAATAATACTCAATAAACATCACTTACCTGATCAATGTCAGAATCCCGTGTCGTTATTGCCCCTTGGTTTACTACACTGCCCTTAATGATGACAAAGCAACACAGGACATCGCAGTGGGATTTTGAATCCAGCAGGGGAAGATGCTTGTGCAGGAGAATGGCAGTGTCCTGGGAGGGGGCACTCTAGCTGGCATGATATACCTGGGTATAGTCCCACACCCCCGCTGTAAAAAGGGACAGTAATTACCAAGCAAGTTGGTCTGTTGTAGAATCTCCACCCAAGGGAAGTGGCGTTTCAAATATTGGAACACTGCATTTTGTTTAATTTTATCATTAAGACTGTTAACATTCCAGGAGAGAGCAGTGAGCAGGTCAGCACCTTCCATTATAGGAGTTGAGCTCTCAAGGGACAGGCTAGGGTGTTGGGTGGGATATCCAGAGTACAGAAAAGAAAAACGCAACAGAAAAAAAAAACTGTAATAGTAGAACAACCCAATACAACTCTCCCCACCATACACTTCTACTCAGAAGCATCTGTCACACCTTTGTAACAACAACAAAGAACTAGGTGGAAACAAACCAAGCATCTCGAGTTCCAACCCAACCATGCGAGATCTGACACAAAGAATATAGTGGTGTTGGTGGAGGAAAAAAGAAAGCTGTCAAAAATTCTGGGCTTGGTTATACAGCCACCAGGAGCACCGGTCACTTGAAGCTGTATGATGGAGAAGGTGACACATGTCAAAGGGGGTCCAGGGAGGAAGAAGACGTGAGTGCCTCCAGGAACCCGGTGCCTCCGCCTTGTCGATCTTGTGCGCCCCTCTTGGGGAACGGGAGCAAATTCCCCGTTTCCCTTGAACACCATTGGGGCAGAGTGTTTCACTTAAGTGGCAGCTGTTCTGTTGGCCAGGCATTGAGGCCTCTGGCAATTCAGCGGGTTGGTGGGCCAGTTCGGGATGCAACTGGAGAGACTCTGCCCGCTCCCAGCAACCCAGGTAGCCTCGGGTGCTCCTCTGTGTCCTCCCTCAGGCCCGCCTCCTCCATGTGGCCACTGCCCGCTTGTTGGGCTGGGAAGAGGCCATCAGTTTGGGTCCTCTGAGCCTGGCTCCAGCCGCGACAAGCAGCATCCGCAGCACTCTCCTCCTCTTGTGGGAGAGCATCAGGGATGACGGGGCTACCTCTGTCTACTGCCAGCTTTGTGGATTGAGGCGGATCGGGTACCGTGGACCGAGCTCAAGAAGAGAGTCCACTAACTTGGTCTATCCAGCCACGCCCCATTAGTCAATTTATTAACTGTAATACAACGCATTGTATATACATGATTGTGTGTGGAAAACAATACACTGGCTCAACTAAACATCCATTAGAAGAGAGATGGAAAGAACACTTTCATGCTATTACAAATCATGACAGTAAATATCCAGTAGCACAACATTTTCGTATGTGTCATAAGCAAGAAGAAATGGACAAATTTACTGTAATAGGAATTGAAGATGTGCAGATTAGTAGAAGAGGAGAAGCACAAGAACATAAGTTGTGGCTCAGAGAAACTTGGTGGATAGATACTATGCAAAGTGTAAAAATGGGCTTTAATATTGTTAAGGAGCTATACCCACCCTTAAAATAATAGGATACTTAATTGAGGACTGGTAATTATTATCCGTAAACGTCCTCTGACGGGTAATTCACATCCAGAAATGCAATTAATGTTTTCTTGTTATTAATCTTTCACTATCCTTAAAGGTGCGTGTTGCGTGACTACTGTAATCTTGTGAAGTTGGATTTGTTTAGGCTTAGAGTCATAGCAAAATGAGGTAGGATACAGCCTTTAGTGTGAAGTGAAAGGGTTCGATCCGGCTACAGACATGACAGCAGTAATGCATCCAAATTGGGAAGATAGGCTCAAAGTGATTTCATTTTTATTTATTTAATTTGTTTGAAGAATGCTATAAACTGGGAATCCATGCCTGACAGACTAAGTAGTTGCGATTTTACACCAACTTTCTGTTTTATTTATATGGATTAGAATCCTCACAGCAATAATTCTGTATGTCTATATTTGCTTGGAGATAGAGATCTAGCATAATTGGGGGTAAGATGCCCTTTGATATAAGATGATCATGGTTGACATTGCTATGGATCAGGAACTGATTTTATATATTTTGGTTTTTCAATAGATACATTGTCAGAGAGCAATCTTGAGTTTCAGATATGTATAATTTTTGAAGACCACAGTGTAGTTGAATTTAATGCATAAAATATATTCAAGACTGTAAGCAGTATAGAATACTTGCATTTAGAGATTTTATTAATAATAAAGTTTGGAAAAACATTTTTTGTGTTTTTTAGGTTTGTGTATGCGGTAAGTATGGGGGAGTTCTGAAAAATATGTATCCTTGGTAAATATGAGTAACATTGATCATAAGATTAGGCGACTGTTGGAATTTGAAATGTGAAATTGAGCTGGAAAGAAGAAGGATGTGATGTTAGATGCCAGTCCTAGTCTGGAGGATATTTAAGGCTGGAAATTTCATTAGTAAGATTTTGTACTTTGATGCTGCAAAGAAGCTATGATGAGATTATGGAAGGTTTTGAATGCTTTCAAGGAACTGATACATGCTTCCCCTAAAACGTAGTTACCTTAAAAGTTTATTGTGTGGAGAGTTATGGAAAAAGGCATGGAGGGCAACTAAAGGATATATTATTAGGTTAGTGATATTTTTGATTTGGGAACAGCAAATAGCAATATCTCAACAGTGCAGTGAGTTCTATGCCAACTTGACCTTAGTTGCCTATGATAATTTCCTCTTGTTTAGTTGATTAGTTATTTTTTTTTTTTTATAATTTGAGGTGTAGATTGGTTCTGGGGTTATAGGACCTTGTTATGGTAGAATGCATTGTGTTAGTGAAGAAGAGATGTATTTTGGGGCTTCAGTTAGAGAGACCTATTGTTAGAATATTGCTGGATAACCGTTTGATTGTTTTTTTTTTGTAAATTGAGTTTAGGGATTTGAGGTAATCTTGTTTTCATTTTCACTTATGTCTTTTGTATATATTTTCTCTTTCCTTTTTTCTCTTTTCTTTCTTGTTTTTCTTTATTTTGTTATTTTTGGTTTTACAGTAATTGTCATGGTACCAGTCAACTGAGAAAGATAGATTTCAAGCAATCTGGAAGTGAATCAGCTGTATTTGAGAGAGGTAAATAATGATTTGATAGTGTTCCATAGTAAGAATGCTGTGAATGGAAAGTCGTTGTGATGAATTTTGAGATGTTAGAATTGTTATGTTGGATTATGGTATATGTTGGAATGTAAACCGTGTTCTATATATAGATCACTTGTCTAAGGGCCTGATTACGAGTTTGGCAGTTACAAAACTGCCAGACTCATGGTGATGGTGGGACTGCTGAGGCTGTGGCGGTCTGACAGACACATTATGAGGTTGGCGGGCAGGCCCACCAACAGACCGCCATCTCCACCAGGATCGCCTTCCCAGGCTCTGGCTCCAAACTGTCTAGCGTGACAAAAGACAAGGCAGTCTGGCGTCCAGTTCGTTTGTGTCTGCTGCAGGCAGGGCCATTTGAAATGTAAATAGGGCATGAGGCAGCTCCTCCCCAGCTATCCTGTCAAGAGGACCTTCTTCCTTTGCACCTAGAGTTTTTTTGTTTCACTGTATGAAAGCAATATACAAACACCAACAGCAGAGCTATTCAGACATGTGACCCAGAACACTGGCTGAAAGGCACATTTGATTAGGACAAGAACACGCCAACTTTCTAAAAGTGCCATTTTCCAAACTGTAACTTAAAATCCAACTGCACCATTAAAGAGAATTTTAAATTAAAATTCATTTTAGTGTAAACGTCATATCTCTATCTGCTCCCAATCTGGAGTTAGCAGCTATTACATGCAACAAGGTAACCCAATGCTAGGCTATGGGAAAGTTGCTTATAGCAGTGGAAAAATGACTTTAGGAGTATTACCCCACTTCTCTATGAACCACTAGTGCCCACCTTACGGGTGATTTATAGGTATTCAAAAAAATACAGTTTAGATCTAGCCAAAGATTTAATTTTCTAGGACAAAATGGCAGTTTAAAACTGCACTAGGGGCTTTAGTGGCAGGCCTGAGACATGTTTTATAGTGCTACTTTAATGGGTGGCAGAAGGAGTGCTGCTGCCCAACAGTAGCATTTAATTAGCATTTAATTTACCTGCCCTCGGTACACGCAGTACCATTTAAGATTGTATTACATGTAAATTAAATGTGACATTTAGGTGTAAGACAGTTTTACTATGTTGAAGGAGAGAGCACAGGCACTTTAGCCCTGGTTAGCAGTGGTAAAGTGCACAGAGTACTACCAGCAACACAAATGAGTTCAGCAAAGTAAAGGAGTGAAGGAAAAAACATTTGGGGAATACCATGCCAAGGATGTCAAGTCTAACAATGGCACACTAGGTGCTGCAGTGCACTAGTAGCACTTAAATTCCAGGTCCCAGTTACACTTTGTACTATAAACTAGGGTCTTAAAGGCAAATTAAATATACCAATTACCAATATACCAAGTCAACCATGTTTGAAGGGTAGCACAGGCACTTTACTTTTAGTTATAGGGTCATTAAGGTTTGTGGTTATCTGTGTGGTAGGAATTCCTGGCTGGAGCGTGTGAAACCCGAATTCTTGCCATGTTCATATTCTCCTATGTAATATAGTGTTATAGCAATTCGTTTTGTAGAATCTGAATGTTGTTTACTAGTTGTTTGAAGGTTCTTGTTGTACTGAAGTGTGAAATTTCGTAGCTCTAGCAGGCCTGGAAACCATAGGGCTTAGGGTTATTCCTTTGCACATCTCTTAGAAGCTCAATCTACTTTCAAACGTGGCAAATGGAAGCAGGTTTCTGGATAATAATGAGCCTAGTATTGCACACATTTTCAATTATATCTTCTCCTCAGGGCTGTCCGGCACTTCTCGGGGAGAAGGCACTGCCACTTGCTCTTTGGAATAAGCTCAGAATAAGAAAGTTTCTAAGCATACCAGGCAGTCTATATCACCTTCAAGGTTGATTGCACAAACTGTCAAGTTTTTAATATTGTAATACCTAAATATCGATATTGTATCACAGTTTATTGTTGTCAAGAAAATATTTTTTCTGTAGATAATATTGATTAATATAATATAATTAGAAAATTAACTGTATTGATCATTGTAATTGTTGCTACATTTTTAAGAACAGTCTAATTTAAAATGTTTCTTTTTTAATGTAATTAGTCATTTTTAACATAGTAGCAGGCTGTTGGGTTTGTAGGACAGTAGGGTGGCAATTAAGTTAAAATATAAATATTAATCTACTAGTATTTTATTTTGTATTGTAAATTAAATTGGTTGGTAACTATGCAAACTGTTTTTATTCTTTAATGGTTATTTTATGTATTTAATTTTAGTTTGTTATTTTTAATGTATATTTAAGCTTAAATTAATATTTGTTAACTATATTGTTTCTAGTAGTGGGCTGTCGGTTCTGTAGGTGAATAGGGTAGGAAGTTAAATTATAAATAAAGGTATGTCAATTGTAATTATTTTTAATTGTTAATTTAGTATTTAATGTACTAATAATTATGTAAGTGGTTTTTAAATTGTTAAGTTTTAATGCTGTTGTTTGAAAATAACAGTGAATTTAAATGTTAATATTTTTGTAAGTAATTTATATTTTAGTAGTGGCTTGGTGGTTTTGTAGGACAATAGGGTGGAAAGGTATTGACGTTATAATAGTTTTAATTAATTGTTAATAATACTAATTCATTTGATAACTGTTCATGTATTTTTATTGTTGACATATTGCATACATTTGTTTGTTTTTCATAATTATTCTTTTGTTATTGTGTTTAATATTTGTAAAATGTTTTATTTTCTTGTATTTTAAAGTTTCTTTTGTTTATTTAATTTTCTACAATAAATGATACTGTATTCATTATTTAAGTTATGTTTTTGGTACACTTTATTTAATTTATTTTTAGTTATATATATTTTATTTTTGTTTAATACTATATAGAATATATTTTGAAGTTAGAAAATATCACTTTTCCTGATAATAGGCATTTACATGTTTTGTATAAAACGATTAGGTGGTGGAATGCTATTTGTAGCCCCACCTTAGCCCCGCATTTTCTTTACTTATCCTTGGACTGTAGTGGGAAAAGAGCATGTAACCAATCTGGAGTCAAACAATTTCCCTACAGTTGCCTATGCTGGAGAGGGAATAGTAAATCTAACCCCTCTCGAGTCCTACTCTTTCCCTACTATTGCTTAGACTGTTGTAGTAATAATATATAGAGGCCCTCTGGAATCCAATAATTTTTCTTCTGTTGCTTAAACTGGGGTGGTAATAGTGAACTTAAACCCTACAAAGTACAACACTTACCTTACAATTTGTTAGAATGGAATGGGATTTCTGAATTAAGCCCTTGCAAGATATATACTTTATTTAATGTTTGATAAACAATATATTAATACCTAATATTGTATGCTTTAATTTTTTGTATTTTTGTGTCATTTGTGCTGTTTATTCAGTTATATTATATACATATATTGTTGGGTGTCTCTGCATATATATGTATATATAATTACTTTCCTGTTACTATTTTATTTTGTTTTCATTATATAAATGTGTATATATATTTTAATACAAAACAAAATATTAATAAAAACATGTACAACAAAATGGTAAGAGTACAGTCCGTATATATATATATATATATATATATATATATATATATATATATATACACATACACATAACAGCGTAGACATTCAGCAGTTATAGTTATGTCAAGAAACTATAACTTGTGCCCTAAGGTAACTTTAACTCACCCGCCATGTAAACTCTGAACCTAACTATAACGTCCCTGTAACCTCTGTTTTTTAGTGAATTTCTAAGGTTTTTTTAAAATCTATTTCCTAACTAGAACATCCCTGTAACCTTTGTTATTATCAGTGATTTTCTAAGTTTTTTTTTTAAAGTAAAGTAATATTTCATTACCATATGTTAAACCCACCAAAGACCCACGCAGCCTTTGGCCATGCGCAGTGAGGCATTGGCTGCCCTGCAGCCAAACCACCTCATGCAGCCAACCCCATACTGTGCACAGCCTTTGCCATGTGCGGTGGTGGATTGGCCACAGGGCTTGTTATGTGACCGGTCCCTGCGGCCAACCCCTCACATGCAGCCAACCCTGTTCTGTGAGTGAGTGTATCAGTGACTATATGGGTGTGTGAGAGGCTGGGTGGATCTGTTAGTGGTTTTGTGGGTCTGTACGTGGGTGTGTGAGTGGTTGTGTGAGAATGTAAGTGAGTGTATGAGTGGGCATATCAGTGGGTCTGTGAGTGGGTGTGCGAGTGGTTTTGTGGGTCTGTGAGTAGGTGTGTAAGTGGCTGTATGGGCGTGTGAGTGGTTGTGTGGTGGGTATAAGTAGGTGTGTGAGTAGGTATGTGAGTGGTTTTGAGGGTCTGTGAGTGGGTCTGTGGCTGTATAGGTGTGTGAGTGGTTGTATGGGTGTGTAATTGGGTGTGTGAGTGACTTAATGGTGTGTGAGGTGTTTGCGTGGGTGTGTGAGTGGCTGTGTGATTGGCTGTGTGAGTGGCAATGTGGGCCTGTGAGTGGGTGTGTGAGTGGTTTTGTGGGTCTTTGAGTGGGTGTGTGAGTGGGTTTGTGAATGTAGATATGTTCTTTTATTTGGGTCTGGATCCACGGATTTGCTGCAGATTCATACAGGGGGCTGCACTGAGCGCTGCTGTGGACCCATGGATCCTTGCTTGCCCCAAAAAATGATTTTGGGCAATTTCTCGGCTGAGAAGGGTCCACTCACTGACCCCTCCATCAGTCCCATTCGGACAGGATACCTCAATCCTGACCCCTTATATCTTATTTACACTTTATTTCCCTCCTGTCCCAAATCTCAAAATGGCTGCGACAAATTTTCTCTCAGGTTGCAGCCAGCCAATCACAGCACTGCTGTTGGCATGTGGATCCCGAGATCCACGGCAGTGGATTCACATCTCTAGATATAAATGAATATTTGTTCTTTAATAACTTCAAAGCTACTGAACAGATTTACACCACAACTCAAAAAGCACTTTTTCAAGATCTACTTTTCTGCCAAATTTGGTCGAATTCCATCCATTCAGGCTGTAGTTATATCTAAAATCACTATGGGGGATTGCATTGGGAAAATGTGTTATAGGACACCCTTTTTCTTGGCCCCAGCTTGGCGAATCACCCAAAAACTTTCAAGAGAGCGGTTGAAGTGAGTGGCAAGCTAGTATTGAAAAGTTCGTGAAGAATCATCAAATGGTGCCAAAATTATCAGCAAAACAGAAAACACTTCCCTATGGGAACTAGGTGCTAACTATAAATTCCTACTGGTGACTGCCATCTATCCCAGTGTTAGTCGCTTCTGGGTAGTTATCATTAGGCTTGTGTTTTCATAGGCTTATTGCTTTTTTATGTTTCTAATAACTTTGGTGTCATTTAATGAAACTCCACAAATCTTTCCAAAATAGTGCAACTTTTTGATTAGTTTGCATGTGGAAAGTTTTGGGGTGATTCATCAAAGAAGGGCCAAAATAATGGGGTTTCCAAAACGCATTCTCCTCATTCATTTTTCCTTAGGGCACAGCTAAAGCCCATACTGCTGAATGGATTTACACTAAATTTGGCAGAAAGTTAGACCATGGTTCAGAAAGATTGCTTTTTGTGTTTTGGTGTAAATCTCATCAGTAGTTCTGGAAAAATGAAATAAAGTGTATATTTCATACCACCAAGGATCAGTCGAGCCGACAGATCTCATCCTGATTGGCTGCCACGACCTCAACCAGAAAGTGGTGGCAGCCATCAGCGGGCTCAGGACTCCTGAGTCCTAACGAAAACTGCATAAAAAAGTAATACTTGGCAGTTTAGGGATTCACTGACCCGCTAGGCCTGGTGGTGGGACCATGCCTCTAAGAGGCCCTGGGGACCCCATCACCTGGGGCTGATATTTTATTGAATGGGAAAGGGAGTGCATGGCAAAGAGAGGCCCCTGAGACCCATTCCTCGGGTCGATAATTTAATAAAGTGGAGGTGACGTGCGTTCCGATCCCTGGGCCAAGAGAGGCCTTGGGGACCCCACCCCCACAGCCGTGTAATTAAGTATCGGGGGCTTGGGCCATGTGGTCCCCCTCCTCCGAGCCATACAATTGCCCTAGAGACCCCATCCTGCGGGGCCTTATCAGTGATGGTGTCCTGGGGTTCCCAAGCCTCAGGACACCGTCTATCTCCCCGTGCTGTTAGGGAAATGCTTTGATACCCCCCACCATATGGGAGCAAAAAAACCTGCTCCTGCGGGGTTGGAGCAAGGCTAGCTTCCACTGTACCTGCAATGGGTACAAGCAGGGGAGCTGGCTGGGCAGTGGGGCTGTGGGGCTCTGGGCCTCCTCTGGGTCCCCCTAATAAGTTGTCGGACGTGGGGTGCCCCAGTTAAAATATGGCCCAAACTCTAAGTATGTGTGGTAGTGCAAATATGGCCAACTATTCATATATTTGCATTCTGGACCTTTGTGAACCTAGGGATGCCACATGCTAAACTCTCTTGGTCATGCGGATTGTTTCTTTGTGGTAGCTTTCCCCTACTGTATGAATACAGTATAGCACTACAGATTTACACTATAGTCAAAAAGAAATGGGGAACTTTCTTGCTGTATGCACAAACATTTTTTATACGGCCCATTTGCAGCAGGTTTCCACAGGGTAGATACCGGCCTCAGTTAGATTGGAGTCCCACCTGCTCAGCCTGCAGACAGGTGCACATGCTTGTGCACAGACCATAACTAGTAGCCAGTCCAGTGCCTCTTTTCACCTAGTGCAGCAGTTGACCTTATTTTACAATGCAGTCACTAGGGGTTAGCACTCAAAACCATTTCCCAAAATCTACTGAGTGAGACTCAGTCAGTGAAATTCACAGGAGAGGAAAAACTGGGTGTTAGTTATGTGTATTTGTAAAGCACACTATCACCTGCAAGGGTATCCTGTGCCCTGTCCTGCGTATGGTAGGTTGTTTCGTTGAAAAGCTAGGTCAGCTACTTGCAGAATTCAGAGATTCTGATGTGGAGTGAAAGGTCATTCTATGTATTAGGAGCAATGTAAGAGAAAGCACGCCCTCCTTATCTGGCTCTGTGTATGTGTGGGATTTGTGTGAGGAAGAGTCCTGTGAAGCAGAGGTGTCTGTGTGCTTGGGGGAAGGAGATGCAACTATTCAGGTACCTGTGGCCTGAGCTGTGTAGTGCCTTGAATATGTCCGAGGAGTTTGAATTTAAGGGTGTTTATGTATCAGGAGCCAGTGGAGTTCCCGGGGGTGTGGTGTGATCTGAGTACAGTGTAGGAGGTTAAGGATGAGTCTAGCTCCCAGGTTCTGGATGGTTTGTAGTGTTCTAATGAGTTGTTTGCTTATCCTGAAGTAGATGGTCTTCCCATTGTCCAACTTGCTGGTGACTAGGACGTGAGTGACAGATTTTCTGATGTTGCTTGGGAGCAATTTGAAGATCTTGTTAATCTTCAGGGTGTGAAAGCAGGATGCAGTGATGGCATTGACTTGTGTGGTCATGTCCAGTTTGCTGTTGATGATTATTCTGAGGTTCTTGGCATGGGTTTTGGGTGCGAGTCAGAGTTTGGCCAGCCACCATTTGGAGTCCCATGGTGAGGTATACTTGCACGTCTGTCTTGTCGGTTTTGAGCTTGAGACTGCTGGCTTTCATCCAGTGAACAACTGTGGTCATGCCAGGGGGTTAAGTGTTTCTTGTTTAGGGATCTTGTTAAAGGGGGAAAGTGTGTGTTGCGTGCATAAGCATGTGGAATCACATTTTTCTGGAATCCATTTTGGGCCTGCTAGGCCTTATGATACCCAATGACAAGAAAGGCTTGTTTGGGTGAAACGGCCAATGACCTAGATTAATTATGTTTACTGATATTTTGTTAGTTGCTTGGAACGTATTTTGCAAGGCTTACCATCAGAAAAGACTCAATGAAAGTACCATTGCCTGCTAACTGAAGCAATCTTTCTTTAGAAATGTACCATCCTGTTTACGTGCAGTTCACAGTTATGTAGAAAAATGTACCACGCAATGTTAGTCACGTAGGACATATTCTGTAATTTCCTTGTCTATGCTTTATCTTTCTATATATGGTGCGTTATGAAGAATTAACGGGAACACCTACTGCAGTGTTCAAGAAATAACCATATGTCAATGTCAAGAACCAATTAAATGTACCAACACGCCTTGTGGTTTGCTATAATAAAAGATCATGTATTACTTCCTTCTTTAGACTGCTCGGACTTGGCCTCTCAAGTTGCCAGTCTCCACATGCATGTAATAAAATATTTTTGTTTTTACCTCAAGAGCAGGTTGGTCTTTGGCTTTTGGTTCCTGAACTGAGAGTTAGTGGGCTTCAACATCTTGGTGGAGAATGTGTTTTTTTTCTATTGCAGTTCTCGCCTACCTGGTTCCCGGCTGTTTGGGGGAGGGGGCTGCACCTGCGGTTTTCCTGTCGTGCTTGGGGAAGCCCCTCCTCAATGGGGAGCCAGGCTAGTGGTGAGTATCTGTCATTTCTTTTGTCGCCTCTCGTTTTGCCTTTCTCTGAAGCACAGTTCTTGATTATTATGTATAGTGCCTTTAAAGGGGTACAGGTGGAGCACCGTATACATTTCTTTATGGAAAGTTGGGGTTCTTTTGATATTTATGATTTCTGTTCCTCCGAGCCTGCTCTTCTTTCTAGCTCTGTTTCTTTTTTGCTTCATTGGCATGCCAAAAGCTCTGACCCCACTCCAGTGGTTGTTCCGGACTTTCCGTTGGTGGCCGTCCACCACTCGTCGGATCCTGGGATTTTGTATTAATATTATTGTTTCCTTCTCAATAGAGCGTTTCCTCTCCCCTTTTGTTTTGGGAGTATAGTTTCCTTTCTTTGGTTTTTATATATTCAGTACAGACGTCCTTTGTGGTTAACACCAGCTAATGGCGCTGCGTGTTGTAGACAGCTGGAGGAGCTGTCTTGGGTCACAGCCGGTGCAGCTGTGCCACTGGTGTCCCCAGCCGGAGGGGCTGGGGGGAACGACACTGGTGTCCCCAGCCAGAGGGGCTAGAGAGGAGTATTCTGGCCAGAAGGGGTGGTGGTTGTCCACCCCAGTGGAGCAGGCAGGAGGTGCCCAGCTATTTGATGAGTGGTAGTTGTCCAGCCACAGTGGAAGGGGCAGGAGGTGCCCAGCTGTCTAATTAATTTTATCCCGTCTATTGTATTGTGATTCTGTGATTAATGTTTACTGTATACAGATGTGTTTCTTTGCATGCCACCGGTGGAGTGTGTGTTATTTTAAATGGCGTGTGTGACACCTGATTGTAAGTGATACCGTGTTGTGAGCTCTATTGGTACCATTGGTCTGTGTTAGTTATTGAGCCTCTGTTAAATGGAATGGATGTCATAAAATGCATACCTGAGGTTTGAATGCGGATGGGCTCCTGGTGGTCGTGAGGACTAAACGTAAGTAGGATATATTGACATACCACAGTCAGTGACAGCTCTAGACTGCTATCCTACTGGGACCACAAATAATGATCACCACGTTGACATCTGTATACTTGCTGCAGAAAAAGCTGACATGACATTAGATACATTTTTTCATATTGCAATTATAATAATGAATTGCTTTATCATCTCATTCACATTATGGCTTTTGCTCAGTCCACTTAATTGTTAGGAACACCCAGTACAAAGGGTAGGACGCACTGCCATGGTTCAGGGACAGCTCCCCGCTTTTGTGTTTTATGTTTGTATGATTGTACATGCATGAAGGGTTCACCGCCTGTGCCTTACCTGTGTGCTGCATCCTTTGGATTCGGGCAAGGTTTCAATTCCATGCAGCCACAAACTGCTCTTGGGCAGGATCGCAAGGGTGTGGAATTTTGAACTTCTTTACTTACTTTTCTATTATCTCTCCTTCTGGCGGCGTATCTCTCCTTCTGTGTATGTTTACGGTGAACAAGAATAAAATGCAATGTGGTAAAATTGAGGTGCGCTCTCTGCTTCACTAATGACATATGCTGCTGGCAGGAGACTGTCTGATTTCTTGAAGTACCAACTGCTTGCTCCCTCATGTCTTATGGGGAAGGAGTGGCAGGGACAGCCTGCCAACACCTTTCCTGTGTCTCCAAGCTAAGTACAGCTGAATTGTCTGCATAGCATAACAAGGGAAAGTTGCTGATCCTTTAAGGGTAACCCTCTTAGCAAAGGGAATTTGGATATCAGTAAACCTTCAACGCCTAAAGATTCTCCAGCGCACCTGGTCTCCACTAAACAAGGTTTACAGACATTATTGTTCCCTGACAAGTGGCATAAGTTGAGGGCAAAAAGACCAGACTTACAGTTTCCTAAGACTGGCACCTATGATACAAATAGGTTGTCCTATTCACAACAGAGTTTGATTATTCAAGGGAGAAAAATTTGACATCTTGAATCGGATGCATTCTGTTTGTTGGACACTGTTGCGTGATTTGCGTTCAACTAGTAATGTGAAGTGCTTAAGGAACTGTTGGAACTGAAACAGGGATTTTACTCAGAGAAAAAAGAGAAAGAAAAAATGGTAGGATGGAGAGGACAAACACTTGAGGTAGTGGGGACACTCCCATCTCTTTCTGTGGTGGGTGCACCACCACAAGAACAAGGTGCAGAAGAGGAGGATAAGGAAGACCCACTCATAGAAGACATACTGATGGGGAGCCTAGGGAACAGCAATAAGACTGCTGCTCCTGACAGAAAAGAACTCCCCGAGTGTTTTGCAACATTGACACAACCTCCTCAGCTGTCGCCGACTGAGAAGGCAGCTGCCCTTGCACTGGTGCAGCGTCTGGTAAAAGAGGAAGCACAAATCATAGAACTCGAAGATGTAGCTGACATTGTGTCACTTCATAAAATAAGAGAGGAAGCAGCTCATGCTGCAGGAAAAATTAGCACGATTAGCTGTCGCTTAAAAGAAGAGAGTGAGGATGGGGGGGGTCAAGATGCCATCCCTGTCAAAAACAAATTGGGCACAAAAGTTCCAGGACACCTCTGGGGATCGAAATATGGGAGTAGAGGAAATGAGAAAAGTGATCTGGGAGATATGTATATACGCACACCACACAACAAACTTCCTTGCTAGATGACCTAATAGGGCCACTGTATCTTGAATGCATGCTGTCCGTGATGGCGAGGCCAGTAACAAGTCATCAATGTATTGTACCAATGTGGACCCTCCCGGTAGACACAGAGGTGCTAAATCTGCCCGTAAGGCATTGGAAAATATTGAGGGTCTATCGCAGAAGCCTTGAGAAATTCGTTCCCAAGTTAGTCTTTTTCCCGGAATTGGAAGGAGACGAGATACTGGGACTCCTTATGGAGGGGCACGTAAAAGAACGCATTGCTGAAGTCCAAGACTGAGAAGTGAGTGGCAGTTACTGGGATGCTGCACAGGATGGTGGCAGGATTTGGGACCACTGGGAATGATGGTATCACCGCCTTGTTAAGTTCCCGGAGGTCTTGAACAAATCTGTACACCGGGGCCCCATCAGGCCCCTTTGTAGCCTTTTTCACTGGGAGAATCGGTATATTACAAGGGCTGTCCCATATTTCTCTTAGTATCCCCTTTTCCTTGAGCTCTTTTCACACTGGAACTATGCCCTCCTTTTCCTCCTTAGATATTTTGTAATGTGGTACTTGTGGCAGTGGTGCTCCAGGATGCAATGTAACCGGGGGGTGGGGGGGGTGAGAGAGTGTGTGAGAGAGTGTGCGAGAGAGTGTGGGTGAGAGAGTGTGAGAGAGAGTGGGAGAGAGAGTGTATGTGTGGGTGTGTGAGAGAGAGAGTGTGTTTGAGAGTGTGTGTTTGAGAGTGTGTGTTTGAGAGTGTGTATGTGAGAGTGTGTGTGTGAGAGTGTGTGTGAGAGTGTGTGTGAGAGTGTGTGTGAGAGTGTGTGTGAGAGAGAGTGTGAGAGAGTGTGAGAGTGTGTGTGAGAGAGAGAGTGAGAGAGAGAGTGAGAGAGAGAGTGTGTGAGAGAGTGTGAGAGAGAGTGTGATAGAGAGCGTGTGAGATTGTGTGAGAGTGTCAGAGTGTGAGAGAGTGTGTGTGTGAAAGAGTGTGTGTGAGAGAGTGTGTGTGTGAGAGAGTGTGTGTGTGTGAGTGTGTATATGTGAGAGTGTGTGTGTGTGTGAGTGTGTGTGTGTGTGAGTGTGGGTGTGTGAGAGTGTGTGTGAGTGTGTGTGAGACAGAGTGTGTGTATGTGAGAGAGAGTGGGTGTGTGAGAGAGTGTGTGATAGTGTGTGTGAGAGAATGTGGGAGTGTGTGTGTATGAGAGAGTGTATGTGTGAGAAAGAGTGTGTTTGTGTGAGAGAGAGAGTGTGTGTGAGAGTGTGTGTGTGTGTGAGAGTGTGTGTGTGTGAACAACCTGTACCTTTTCTTGGTTCCCCGCCGAAGCCAACTCAACACAGGAGGACGCCAACCCCACCTGCCACGTCCCAGGAGGGATGTGGTTATTACAGGTACGGGCATATTTGCCAAACCTGTACACTTATTTAACGGGCATGAAGGAGGGGGAGGTGGGAAGCCTAATAGAAAGAAAGGAAAAACGTGGAAGAAGGAGTGGGAAAGTATCCAAAAAAGTGTTGCATCTTTTATACACTATAACCACTTGAGCACTTGGAAACAAAATAATACCTACATTTTTTAGGCACAAAACCTCACACCCCCTCCATCAGGTGTAATTAAAGAATCTCACAAGAGATATTGGGGGTCATTCTGACCCCGGCGGGCGGCGGTCGCCGCCCTCCTGGCAGGAACCGCCATTTGACCGCTCCGCAGTCAAAAGACCGCTGGCGGCATTCCGACCATCCCGCTGGGCCAGCGGGCGCTAACAATGTTAGCGCCCGCCGGCCCAGCGGGAAGGGGGCCTGCAACATTGAAGCCGGCTCCGAATGGAGCCGGCGGTGTTACAGGTGTGCGACGGGTGCAGTTGCACCCGTCGCGCTTTTCACTGTCTGCTAGGCAGACAGTGAAAAGCAGGCTGGGGCCCTGTTAGGGGGCCCCTGCACTGCCCATGCCAGTGGCATGGGCAGTGCAGGGGCCCCCAGGGGCCCCAGGACACCCATTCCCGCCAGCCTCTTCCTGGCGGTGTAAACCGCCAGAAACAGGCTGGCAGGAAGGGGGTCAGAATCCCCTGGGCAGCGCTGCTTGCAGCGCTGCCCTGGTGGATTTGCCCAGCCGGGGGAAATCCGGCGGGAAACCACCGGACCCGGTTTTCTGACTGCGGCTTTACCGCCGTGGTCAGAATGGGCAGGGAAGCACCGCCAGCCTGTTGGCAGTGCTTCCTCCATTCGCGGGTCGGAATGACCCCCATTATACTTACCTACTCCCTATTTTCCTTCCTTTTTCATAACTCTGGAAGTAATATATCTGAACAGGAGATACCTACAAGAAAAAAAAGAAACAAGAGAACCATAAACAATAAGAAGATAATCAGAGAGAGAGAAAGAGAGACTAACAGAAACAGAAAAACAAACAGAATGGAATCGAGAAAGAGAAAAGAGAGAGACAATAAGGAAGAAAGAACAACAAGAATATCTACATAATCAAATAATTTAAAGTCAATAAAAAGGAAAATATTCAGTAAAGAATCGCATGATCTCTGTTTTTCCTTCATAAATGTGACAAACGAAAACCCTAAACATACACCCACAACATATTGGTGTAAAAAGTGGGCAATTGAAGTGCAAAATTGATACAAAACCATTAGATGGTGCTTGACCCCCTGAAGTACATTTCTAGCTTACTTAAAAACAGATGCTTATGCCCCCTGACAAAATGGAAAAAGCATTTGCAGGGTCTCATATTAAGTTTTGGTCCTATCCCGCATACTAACTTCTCACAAGCCTGTGGATACCCACATTGTTGCCAGATATTGCTATTGATATTTGATAAGGACTGGGAGTTATCATGAGTAGTCCATCTGGAGGAGGCAGACCAGCTGAGGACTGTTGGTGTGTCCTCTGTTTTTATTCTTCTTTGCTGCAAAGGGGTCTGCCTATTTAGTCCAGGATTTTTTTTATTCTGATCACTTGTTTTCTGGACCTTCACTGTGGGGGAGTCTCACCACCTGAGTCTTTCCTTCTGTAAATTATGGGAGACTGAGCATGTTTACCACCGGTGTCTGCCTTTTAAGAAAAGGGACACTGGTATGGTTAAACATGGGACATGTCTGTGGGGGGTGTTTGATAGAGTACAGTTGTATGCAGCCTGATAGTTGCACAGATGTATTATGCGTGTGGTAATTTCAAACTACAAATTAAATTCGTCATCATAACCTCTTATGAAAGGCCTAAACCTTCCTTTTGAACATTTGTAAGTCACCCAAAGCAGGGCTCATTGCCCATAGAGCAGGTGCATAGTATTTAACAGTAGGACATCTAAAATGTTAATGTTTCACATGTCCCTACAGTGAAAAAACCTAAAAAGCTATTTCTGCTGTAGAAAGGGAGAAAGGAGCTGCTCCCAGAAGTGTTTTTGAGTGACCACAGAGTAGGGGCTACTCATTTCCATTGCCACACTTCTTGGTGGGCTCCACAGAAGGGAAGAAAGATTCTGCCATGTTAGATTTAGGCAGAGAGCAACACTGTGGGATTGTTTGCTGGAGGGCACCCAGGAAATGATGCAGGGCAATGCTTGGGAACTTTTACCTTATTGGTAAGGGAGGGGCCAGGATCGACCACCACCCACAAGATTGTGGCATACACAGTATCCTCAGTGAACAAGATCCTGGACCTGGAAGGCCAAAACTGAAGAGCGAAGGACAGCTGGAAAGAGAAGCCACCCAAAGCCCTGCAAAGATGGACTAAAGAATCTGACCACAAGACCAAATGGGTCTCTCCAGGGCCAAAGGTGCTGGCCCACTTATGCGCCATGAGGACCAGTTGGATGAAAATCTGGACTCTGCTGCCACCCCAAGTTATATGCAAGACAGCCAGGAGACACTGGGACTTGGGAGTGTGGGCAGAAGGGTGGTCTGCTGGCTGATAGTGGAGGGACTGCAAAAGAAGCCCCACCAGCAGGAGATGATCACAATAAGCCAGGATAGAAGCAGCATGGTTCAAGGAGCCAGTAAATTCAGCCCCTAACAAACCACATCCTTTAGAGGCCAGGCAGACTTTGAAAATGCTCCTACTGGCTACAGTTCACCACCAGGAGTGAATTAAGCCAAAGATCTTCTAAATCGTCCTATTGAGGACCAAGATATGTTGTTAAAAAAAACTTTGAAAAGAAACAGAACATGGGGTGCTCAACTGCTATTTTTTTTTACTACTCCTGGTGTGAGCCAGGGCCTGGGAGTGGACGCAATGGTGTTTTTTAGAAATGTATCGGGAGAGGGCTGTATGAGGGGCCCTCTCCCCATACTTACTTTATGCCCATGGGGGCTTATCTCCCTGGGAGCCAATGTGAAGGAAGGAGAGAACCAGAGTGTAGTGGTGAATTGGGTTGCAGGAGTAGGGTGGCCTGTGTCTTGTTTACCCACCTCTCTGTGCCTGAGTCTGGGGGAGGTGGATGCACCCCACTCTGAGCCTCTCGCCCCACAGCGGGAGTCACACAATGCTCTGGTCCCGCCAGCTGGAAACAACGTGGATACGAGCACAAAAGATGTTGGACCCTGCACAGGGAGCTGGCTGGGCTGAGTGGGCTTGTGGTTCTAAAAATTCTGGACCCATGTAATTTACTTTGCCACAGCAGTATGATTCTAGTATCAAAAGACTGATAATGACTAGTACACTAAGCATGAGCATTTTCGCTCAATTCCAGCAGCGTTTTCACCTCGAAATCGCCATTTTCGTCCTGCACTCGTGGCTCCCATTTTATACACAGCAGCCATTTTTAAAAGTTGCCCTCACATAGGCTTATAATACAGTCAGATTTGATTCCAAGGACACGTACACCTTGATTGACTTCTCTCTGGCCTGGGCAAGCTGGAACCATTGCCTCAGGCCAAACCTGTTTGGTCAGTCCCTCTCCCAGTGGCCGAATCAGATAGCATCAAGGCACACCATGCCATAAAACCCTTATTATCGCTCACACACCCTGCCTAATCTTGCTCACACCTGCACCTGCTCTTTTCTTCTTCTTACTTTACGAGGGGGAGGTGCCCGTTTTTATTGGGGGTCCACACTTATCTGATGTAAAATACTAGGCCTTGCCGGGTAATTTATTATGGGTTGGATGACATGAAATATAAGGTTTCATCATGACACTGTTTTTTCCTTTGTAGTGAAAACATGTGAATGACCAACCAAAATGTCAAGAATGTTTGCCTGAAGCTTAAAAAACTGTATATAAGGAAACCTGACTTTGCATTGAAACACAGTCTCCTGAGAACATACAAATCGTGCTGTTGTACTTCTAGGACACTTGTCAATTGGTTGCAGCCAATAAATTCGATCTTTGACTTCACCTAGAAGACTCTGAGTTTCTGTAGTCTGAATCAGGAAAGTACCCGAGGTCTTTGGGTGTACCCTGGCACCGCTGGGTTACCGGATCAGTACCTGTTCTGAAAAACCCAGTACCTCAGTTGGCGCCCAAACGTGGGGCGATACCAGCGGTACCGGTCCAAGCCTGAGGTCCGTGGGGAGCTTCGTGTGAAAATTCTGGAGGAAGGCCGCCACTTCATCGACCCCTGCATATCGACGTGGTCCGAAAGTCTTTGTTGCGAGGTTCCCCGCTTCCCGACGGCTATGAAGGACTGCTGCCCTGGCTATCGCCCTGATTTGGACCCTTGATTTTTGGTAGAGCGAAACGATAAGACGAGTCTTCTGGTGACGTCATTGATATTTTCAGTTAAGTATAAGTGGAGCGTCTCCCAGTCCTTAGTTGGACACTTGGTTTGGTCCTTAGTTGGACACTTGGTTTGGTCCTTAGTTGGACATTTGGTTTGGTATCCCTTTGGGATCACTTTGATTTGGAACTTGCAAGTACCAAAGCCGAAGGACTCGTGTATTCACGAGACTATCGTAAACGATAATCCTTTGAAGTTTGAAGCTAGACTAGTGAGCGAAGATGCCTGGTCTTAGCAGACTTGGAAATTTGTTTTGTCTTGGTTGTAAAAGGGACTCCCGGTTGGAGGACTCATGTCCGGTTCCTCCGATTGGAACTCCAACCTATGAACTATATGTGAAGCACGGAGTGGGCCCCATCACGTTTAATAAAGTATGGGTCCGCTATTCTTGGAAATAATTGAGAAAAGTTTTTTTTTTTTTTCTTGTAAATATGACTTACAACTAGGATCTGCAAACGGTTCTGTAAGTAAATTGCGACGGCGCTATTTATGAAAAATGGCTAAAGCGCGCTGTATTATGTGTACTGAGTGTTTTCTGTTTATATCTGAAATGAGCTCAATGTGTGTTTGTGGGTCTTCTTGATGTTTACAGTTTGTTAAGTAAAATGTTGGTTAATTAATATTAAGTAGAAACTTAGAAAAAATCCAGAAATGAACCATGTGATGTGCTAACATAGCTATATGTTGCTCTTTAATTTATAGAATGAGCAATTGTGCACATATACAAAACTGCCGTTAAATGCTTAATAAATTAGAAAACACATTCAATAGATATAAATAGGGCCCCCCCCAAAAAAAAAACGAAATTATCTATTTTCAATTCAGCCAGCACTTTCCCAGTTAAACATGGGTGGAATTTTGCATAACCTTCCTTTTAAATGAAAGTGGCGCAAAAATGTGACGCATTTCAAGTTAGGCTTATGCGCTTAGGCTTGTGAGTTAATGTATCCCAAATAATAGGCAAGGGATGCAGCTTGCTTTTATATGTGGAATTGTCACAAAAAAAAGAATAATTGGGTTTTTAATTTTTTTTAAAGAAAATTATTAATTATGGAAAAATTATTTAAAAAAATAAGTGCCTTTCAAAATCGTTTTTTAATATTTATAAAGCTTAATACCTATACTATGACCTCCTAACATTAAAATTTAATTCAAGTTATGTTGCACCACTAAAATGACATTTGTATGTGCAATTTTCCCTTGGCGCAGGAGCAAACAAGCTAATTTCTATAAAGTATAAGTTAATATTTTCAATGGCTGACTCATGGATTGTGTAATAGACATTCTGGTAATGCATATTATGCAAGAAAATTGTAGGATATTGATTTTTTAATGCCTAAAATATCAAAGTCGATTTTGGGCAAAAGCACTGTTTAAACTGCATTTTCTTTCATTCAGAGTACTTTTTAAAGTGTCTCAGGCTTCAGTAAATGCATACATTTAGGTTTGATATATATTTGCAGGTTGTGCCTTCTTATGATTCAATGAGTCAATGTGCCAGTACAAAGGCTTGTTTTAATATCAAGGTTGAAGGTTCTAACTTCAGCTGGGCCTACTGAGACGTTCATTCATTCGAGGTTGATGAAATATGTACCATTGCATGGGATTGCAACAAGCATTTATTCTAACAACTGGTATGTGTGTTATTAAGGTTTGTGAATTATTCACAGTAAATGTAGTTTAACAATCTGGAAATAGAGATAGTTTTTTTTAGCGCCTAAAAAGGAAAAAATATATTTTTTAAATAGAGTGAATTATTGCAGGTTAGAAGGAAAATAGAAAGGCCTACTGTCTTTGACAGATTCAGAGTGGCAGAAGCTAGGAGAGCTACAGAGGCTGGCTCAAGTCATGCTGCTGAGATGCTATCTTTAGTTTTCCCATAAACAATGGAGGAGGCTGTCGTGTTGACACTTGTGACCTTTTAAATTAGGGCCTTGTCTCTGTAAAATGCAGAATGACCCTACGGGCCTCTAAAAGTGGGATTTCTGGTTTCTCCAGAAGAACATCAATACAATTAAAGAACTTAATTCCAAAGGGAAAATATAAAAAAAAGGGGTTTCTTCGAAAGTCCCAACATCATGTTAAATGCTCTGCAGAACTGATACATTTGTGTCTCCGCTCTAAAAAATAAAATGATGCCTGCTAGTTGCTTTTATTTGACAGAAAACGAAGTGTTGCATTAAGTCTTAGACAGAAAATAAGATGCAGCCCTTTTCTCAAATTTTGAAGGCTACATGCCTTAATGAGAACGATTTGCTAATTAAGACTTATTTTTCACAGTGGAAATTGTAGGTGCCAAATTAATATGGAGTGTCAGTGTAACAATTTTTACTTTTAGAAAGGTAAAACTAAGGTGGCTTGATGTTGCGAAGTAACTGACAAGAGGGTAACAGTTAAGTAATGGAAATTTATTTTCATGTATTTGGTCCTATCATGAATTGTTCTTGCTGGTCCTGTATGTTAGAAGAGAAACAGTAAAGTTATATTTGACAGCAGATTTCCATTGCCTGGTGATCTACTGTCAAAAGGAGGGTAAGGATTTTAAACCTGACAAATTAAACAGGCCCAAATATTGGGTTTTGGGCTGCAGGTTTACAGTGCATAAAGTACATGACATGGTGTTGTGTGTCACTGCTTATTCACACATGCTATTGTTTTGTCTATGCTTTTTGTGCTTGATACACAGCAAGTATATCTGATGGCTTGACGTTTTGTGCGTTTTTATTATTTTTTATTTGTTTTTTGCATGTTTGTTGCTGCTTTTGATACTATTACAAGCTCCCCTGTGTTGTGAGGGGATGGTCATGACGATGCCCATCGCTACGCAACAGTTGGTTGAACTTGTTCTGGTTACTAAATTCCACAGATAATGATATTTCATGCTGTGAACATAAAAGACAACACTTCACCAGTGAATGTCTATTTGGCAATAATGGTATTGAAGGAAAATAAAAAGAGATATACAGGATCAAAGTGTGTCACCTGCAGTTAGTCACGTTACTGCCCCTTCCCTTAAAGGAACAGGCAGCCCTACATTTATGTATCCTTGATTGGACCTAAGGATGAAATGATAGATCTGTGACTCAAGGTGGCCTAATTTCTATATTACATTAGTTAATGATGTTGTGTTTCCTAAGTAGCATATGGCTTTCGTTCCTTAAAAGAAAACCAGGTTTTCATTTTTTCCTGAAGAAGGAACTGAAACATTAGCTAGGAGTACCGTATATGTTGTAGTCGCCAACGGTAGAGTTAAAATTTGTGTAACTTTGGCCTTTGTGTATCACCCGTACTCTCGGTGTTGTGTCACATGCCTGACTATCACCCAAATAATTTTTTTTGTTCTTCCTATAGATTTTTTCTTTTGTTACTTCCCCTGACCAATGTCGCATCATGCTTAGTTATTGAGATTTTAGCTATGTCCTAGTCCCATTTCTCTTTTTCGAATTCCTTTCACCAGTCAGCCCTTTTAATATTATTGATGTATTGTTCAGGTTCACATTTCCAGACTGCAGTGATGTACCAGGGACCCCCATGTTATGTATAATTCCCTTTGGTATGACCAGACTGGTTTTCAAGAATTTGCCTTAGGCCTGCTTCAATGTTTTCCAGCCTGACTGTCAGGGTAGCGATAGACTGGTTAACTGACTCAATATTATAGTAAGACAAGTTTTCCATCTCAATAGGAGATATCTTATGTTTACCTTTTTGAACATGACGAATTTTCAATGTCTATTTTAATTTGGTTTTCGGTTCCCTTCTGTTCCTGCTACTTTAATTTTTGGTGGGATCAGATGTGTCCTAATCATGCAAATATCAGGACCCTCTAGTTCTTGTCTTTTTGTTTGCACATTTGACTATTAGCCTGTGTATTGCATAGTGCACCTGATGCACAGTTTTTAAAGGAAGGTTTCTACATGTCCCTGATAATCGGTATCATGTGATTTCTCTATTGAGATGTTCTAAGGTAAGGAGGAACACCTAGACTTAATCATTGAGGCAAATATGTGTTTACCCCATTAGACAATACCACTGTGTGAGGAAATCCATTCAGATAGAATTCTCATGTAGCTATAGATGGCAGAGAATAATGGAGAGAACCCAATTAAAGATGCTAGAGACCCTGTTTTGCCCTTCTGCCTTTGTCTTTGTATTTTATGCCCATGGTGTATGGCTACTCCTTTGAAGATTGCAGACCACCTGCTTGCAGTCCCCTTGTTAAAAACCATGAACTGTTTTTTTTTACTAAATTGAAGGAAACTAACAACTGTGGCACATTTCCTACGTCACTAAATTCTGCGGGTATCAAGTCATAATAACCTGCAGGACATTGATTTAAGCCTAATTCCCATCAGTGACAGCTACAGATGAAAGATGGACGTCTTGGCCCTACAGTCTCAGCACCCAGAAAGTAGCAAAGCTGGACAGCGATCGCCAGCGCATGGTATCGTACTTGCTCCATCAGACGGCGTTGGACATCACAAAACCAAAGTTTCAGTGTAAAAGAGCTAAAGAGAAGGATTCCTGTTGTTGATGGCAGAGCTGTTTTGAGGTTTCATTTCTCTACCTGTCATGTGCTGGTAACCTCTGACAGTGTGCAATCCCTTGAGCCCCTTGGCCTGAGTTTTGGCCACACACCCCCTTTTCTTTGCTCCAACGGAAGAAGGGCAGTGCACCGGAGATTTCAAGTTTGGAAAAAGGCACTATATTGTGGTGCCCATGAAAGAGCAGCTTGAGCGTCCTCTGACACTAAATAATGAGTGTTGGAGTCTGAAAGTGCTGCTGAGCTTGAGCTATTTCCCAATTAATGGTGCTTGCCTCTGCACGAGATGATTTGTGCCCTTGATCAATGAAGAGCACATTGTTTGTAGTGTCTGCCACAGAGGAGAGACACTGGTGCATTGCTTTAAGACATTGAGACTTTCGAGTGAGCTGTGGGTGTTTGCCAGGAGGGCACTCCAACTAAGCAGTATTTTCTCACGAAGAGGCCTGAATTGAGAGGCCCATGCAAAAGAAAACAACAAAAGAAAATTTGATGGACAATAGAAGCCTGCCAGAGAGGCTTTTTGAACGGACTCTGGGCATAGTTGGTTTCACAAGAGGTTTCCGTGTGATTGTATAGACTAGGTGTTAGGAGACTGATTGTTTTGCTGGCATTGTTTTAAAGTACTATTCTGTTTAGTAAAAGCAGAATAAAGTCCATTTTCTGTGGAAAGAGTACCCCCTTTTCACCTTAGAGCATTGATGGGAGTCACCACTGTTCCACCTGAACATACAAAAATTACTGAAATGCAGAGGAGCCCTAAAAATGTTACTAGATAATTTTAGGATTTGCTTTTTGGTTAGGGTTGTGAAAAATTATTATTTCATAGTGGTCACTACTTTCTCCCGTTGTCTATATGTTCTTAATAACGTGTTTTCTATTGTCTTTTAAACATGACGTTGTCATTTATGGGTAGGATTGTTTTTCTCTACTCAATTGACTTCTGAACCCACTTCCCAACCTATGTCTTTTCCTACTATTGTTTCTTTGCACTCTTTTCACCCTTTTCCTGAACATGAGCAGGTTAGAAGATCAGAATTCGTAAGCAATTCTTTTGTACAGCTTCTGCATCAACACTAGTTAGTAGTGAACATCACTAATTGTTGGGTGTGTGATCTTATGCCACCTACTGCAGATAGAGGTATTCCTTATTTTGTCCTGCCATATGTGGCCTTTTTGTGCTACTTCATGTTCGAGGAGACCTGTCCAGAGAGAGTTACCAAGTACTAGAATTTTGCTCCAGCAACATCTCCATGGCCTTATAAACATAGACCTGGACTCAGATTAGCATGAGAATAGGTTTATTGCCTATGTAAGGGCAAAAGGAGGGTTTGTGGTTCTAAAAATTCTGGACCCATGTAATTTACTTTGCCACAGCAGTACGATTCTAGTATCAAAAGACCGATAATGACTAGTACACTAAGCATGAGCATTTTCGCTCAATTCCAGCAGCGTTTTCACCTCGAAATCGCCATTTTCGTCCTGCACTCGTGGCTCCCATTTTATACACAGCAGCCATTTTTAAAAGTTGCCCTCACATAGGCTTATAATACAGTCAGATTTGATTCCAAGGACACGTACACCTTGATTGACTTCTCTCTGGCCTGGGCAAGCTGGAACCATTGCCTCAGGCCAAACCTGTTTGGTCAGTCCCTCTCCCAGTGGCCGAATCAGATAGCATCAAGGCACACCATGCCATAAAACCCTTATTATCGCTCACACACCCTGCCTAATCTTGCTCACACCTGCACCTGCTCTTTTCTTCTTCTTACTTTACGAGGGGGAGGTGCCCGTTTTTATTGGGGGTCCACACTTATCTGATGTAAAATACTAGGCCTTGCCGGGTAATTTATTATGGGTTGGATGACATGAAATATAAGGTTTCATCATGACACTGTTTTTTCCTTTGTAGTGAAAACATGTGAATGACCAACCAAAATGTCAAGAATGTTTGCCTGAAGCTTAAAAAACTGTATATAAGGAAACCTGACTTTGCATTGAAACACAGTCTCCTGAGAACATACAAATCGTGCTGTTGTACTTCTAGGACACTTGTCAATTGGTTGCAGCCAATAAATTCGATCTTTGACTTCACCTAGAAGACTCTGAGTTTCTGTAGTCTGAATCAGGAAAGTACCCGAGGTCTTTGGGTGTACCCTGGCACCGCTGGGTTACCGGATCAGTACCGGTTCTGAAAAACCCAGTACCTCAGGCTTTAGTGCTGCACCCACAGGCACCCAGCAACCCTGACTGTGTGCTGGTGTCGGGGTGGGAACAAACACCCATGAGCATCCCTTAAACAAAAGGAAACAGGAGCCGGGCAACCACACTGTAAAACTATTTCAGAGCAGCCCGCTCCTTTTATATTTACAAACACAGGCCTAGGAGGGCACTGTAATGGGCCACATGGGGGCTTTTCCTCATTTTCCTCTTTGTGGTGGTTGAAGGAGGGGCGGGGCACCATCAATGGTATTTGCCACTGTAGTGGGAGATGCACGAAGTGCAGCAGCCCTCTCTCACAGGGCCATATTTAAGAAAAGTGGTGCTGCACTTTTCTTACTCTGCCCTTAGCGCCCCCCCAACGCCACCATGTGTGCACGGTATCTAAAATAGGGTGCACCATGGTGGTAGTTAGGGAACTAGTGTCAACATTTTTTATGCTAGTTCGGATGTTTTGCAGGCTTAGGTGGTCATTACAACCCTGGCGGACGGTGTTAAAGGTGCGGTAATACCGCAAACAGGCCGGCGGACAAAGAAAGGGAATTATGACCCTGGCGGAAACCGCCAACAAAGACAGCTACTTTAACACACCGCCCGCCACGGCGGTACAGACAAGCAGCGCGGCGGTTACCGCCAACAGATAGGCGGCAGACAATGTACCGCCCACACTATTACAACCCGCCAATCCGCCACCTTTTCCGGGGCGGAATCACCGTGGATAAAAACACGGCGGAAACAGTTTCTGCAATGGGAAAACGCTCACCTTAGCACATCCCACGAGGAAGGAGGACACCATGGAGCCGGAATTACAAATCCTACCTGCCCTTGTTTTTCTTCTCCTTTACGACCAACAGCTCCGTAGGCGCAGAAGATACCGGTGAGTACTGCATCTACGACACGGGGAGGCAAAAGTCAGGGGGACACCCACCAAACACCCCCACCCCCACTCTCGCATTATACAACATACACACCAATGCAGTCACAAAAATCACAGTAACAACCCACAATCCCCCCGGAAGAATGCAAAGACAATGCGAAATTCGGGCAAACATTGTAATGTGCCAATATACATGTCATACAAAAATATACAGATAAATATCTCAAAATCACTCTTATTTACACATACAATCCGAGAAGTAGTGCAGATATGTACACAACAATGTCCGTGCACCAACAGTCCAAAAAAGCATGGGCGAGGCCCACAATAGATACCTGACCAAAATCAGAGAGAACACTGCTGGGGCATCAGATAGAAACACTACAGGCACCTCAGGGGGAAGGGAAGGGAGGGCACCTCAGCCAGATGAATGCGAAGCCAGATCCACGACAGGGCTCCATGCCCATTGATGTATCCTGGGGAGTGCAAAGCCACAGTCTCTCAAGTCTCTACAGTGGGTGGGTTGCCCACTGTGCCATCCTGGGGAGTGCAAAGCCACAGTCTCTCAAGTCTCTACAGTGGGTGGCTTGCCCACTGTGCCATCCTGGGGAGTGCAAAGCCACAGTCTTTCAAGTCTCTACAGTGGGTGGGTTGCCCACTGTGCCATCCTGGGGAGTGCAAAGCCGCATTCTTTCAAGTCTCTACAGTGGGTGGCTTGCCCACTGTACCATCCTGGGGAGTGCAAAGCCACAGTCTCTCAAGTAGATGCAGGTCTCCACTGGTTCTGGAGGGGGCCTGGTGCCCAGACTGGATGAGTCTCCCCGTGAAAGTACCTGTCCTGTGACTGTCCCAGCTGCACATGGGATAAGGATGCCTGATGTGGCGGTCCATTCAGTCCTACACAGTGCATGCCCTGTTCAGCGGTGCTTTGCCATGGCGGTCTTTGCCCTGTTCAGCGGTGCTTTGCCATGGCGGTCTTTGCCCTGTTCAGCGGTGCTTGCCTTTGCTCTGTCTGACCTGTTCAGCGGTGCTTTGCCATGGCGGTCTTTGCCCTGTTCAGCGGTGCTTGCCTTTGCTCTGTCTGACCTGTTCAGCGGTGCTTTGCCATGGCGGTCTTTGCCCTGTTCAGCGGTGCTTGCCTTTGCTCTGTCTGACCTGTTCAGCAGTGCTTTGCCATGGCGGTCTTTGGCCTGTTCAGCGGTGCTTGCCTTTGCTCTGTCTGACCTGTTCAGCGGTGCTTTGCCATGGCGGGCTTTGCCCTGTTCAGCGGTGCTTGCCTTTGCTCTGTCTGACCTGTTCAGCGGTGCTTTGCCATGGCGGTTCTGATATGGACATTGGTGTGTGGCATGACGATCTCTACACTGGGCATTGGTGTGTGGCATGACGATCTCTTCACTGGACATTGGTGTGTGGCATGACGTTCCATCATTGCCCAGCGGGGCTGTGGCATCCTGGCCCCTCATGGGCTGTGACTCCGGCGGTGGTCTCTGGACCAGTGACGATACTTGTGCCCTCCTGGGCTGTGACTCCGGCGGTGGTCTCTGGACCAGTGACGATGCTTGTGCCCTCCTGGGCTGTGACTCTGGCGGTGGACTCTGGACCATTGACAATACTTGTGTCCTCCTGGGCTGTGACTCCGGCGGTGGTCTCCTGACCAGTGACAATACTTGTGCCCTCCTGGGCTGTGACTCCGGCGGTGGTCTCCTGACCAGTGACGATACTTGTGCCCTCCTGGGCTGTGACTCCGGCGGTGGTCTCTGGACCAGTGACGATACTTGTGCCCTCCTGGGCTGCGACTCTGGCGGCGGTCTCTGGACCAGTGACGACGGTGCTGGCGGTTGTGTCTGGACCGCCGGTAATGATGGCGCCCTTCTCCGCCATGACACTCACAACAGGCTGGGCAGACTTCCTCTGGACCTTCCCCACCTTTGTTGGAGTTACAGCTGACTCACCAATCCCCTTCGATCCCATGTCACTTGTTGTCCCACCAGGAGTCCTAAGACGGTCCCGTCGTCCACTCTCCAATCTTAGGGCCTTTACAGGGGGTGGGCTCTCAGTGCCTTGGCTCCGGGTCCTACTGCCTGCCCTGGTGGCCGGTGCACTCCAAAAACCTGGAACACGCACCACTGGTACTGGAGGCTTTTTGGCTGAGGCGCTACGACGGGACTGATGAATTGGAGGGGGGGGGTGGGGGCAAAAAGGTCAATTTGACATAGGGACAGTTTCTGACGGACACTGGGATGGGTAGCTGGAGGGGGTCTGGGAGTGGAGGAAGAGGAGGTGGTTGTAGGAGGTGTCACTTTAGGTGTTTTGGGTGCAGGTGCAGGTACTGGAGGCTGTCGTGAGGTGGATGGATGTTGGGTGAGTGATTGCCGGCGTTTGTGTACTTTGGGAGGGGGCGTCACAGACACACTGAGAGAGGACACAGGGGATGTGTAAATGGCAGTGGAGGTGGTGAGTGCAGGTGAGCGGCTTGTGGTGCTGGGTGTCCTGGTGCGAGTCCTAGTGCCTGTAGATGTGGTGCATGCAGGTGTGTGTGTAGACAACACTGGGAGGGAGGAGGGAGAAGAGGAGGAGGGGGACACAGTGGAGACAGTGTATGTTGCTGTGTCTGTATGTGGGTGAGGCTTGCGTGAGTGCCTGTGGTGTGTGTGGTGCCTATGTTTGCTTGAGCTACTTGTGTGTGCTGACTTGTGTGCATGCTGGTCTGTAGGTGTGCTTGGGATGGGCTGGGGTACAGGTTATTGGGTCTGGGTGGAGGAAGTTAGAGGGGGGAGGCTAGACACAGGGACAATGGCTGCCATCAGTGCTGAGGCCAGAGATTGCAGGGTTCGCTGAAGGACAGCCTGACCAGAATGAATGCCCTCCAGGAATGCATTACCGTGTTGCAACTCCCTTTCTACACCCTGGATGGCATTCACAATGGTAGACTGCCCAACAGTGAGTGACCTGAGGAGGTCAATGGACTCCTCACTGAGGGCAGCAGAGGTGACTGGGGCAGGGCCTGAGGTGCCTGGGGCGAAGGTGATGCCCACCCTCCTGGGTGAGCGGGCACGGGGCGAACGCTGAGGGGCTGCTGGGAGGGCGGTGCTGGTAGGGGAGGTGGCGGCTGTAGAATTGGGGCGCACAGATGGTGCCGCCACCACAGGGGGGCTCCCATCGGCGGACGAGTCCCTGTCGCTGGTTGGTGATCCGGTGGCCGACGTGAAGCTCCCCTCGCCCTCCGTCCCACTGGTGCATTCAGAGTCTGTGGTGTGGCCCTCCATGGCCATGTGGGATGCAGCTCCCTCGTGCTCCGGTGCCACTGTGCCTCCGCCTGATGATGCTGATGTACAAAAGGACAGGTAGAGCAGGAAAAAGGGGGGAGACAGAACAAAGAGAGTTTTAGTGCATGGCATTCCGCTACCGTTGGCGGACAAGACAGACGCAGCAGCCCCCTGCATTACGCCGTGCTCCTGACCTCTGCACATGCAATTTCTGGGAAATGGCCTACATGGCAATGGTGGACATCTGCGCACATGGATGCCACAGGGGCAACTATACCTCAACTTGGCACTCTGCTGAGGTGGGGTTGAGTGCCACATGGCCTACATTACGGAGGGGCCTTGCCTACCTAACTCGCCCTGGCCTAGGGACACCCACAGCCCACCTCCCCCACCCAGACCCCTCCACTGCATGCTAAGTCCGCAGAATGAGGTTGTACTCACCCCCTTGTGTCTGCTGTGATGTCCTCAAGCGCCCATCCAACTCCGGGTAGGCCACCGCCAGGATCCGGAACATCAGGGGGGTCATGGTGCCACGGGCGCCCCTCCCACATTGGGAGGCCATCCCCAGCTGAGCCTCCGCCGTCTTCTTGCTGCAGCGGCGAATGTCCTCCCATCTCTTACAGCAGTGGGTGCCCCGTCTCTGGTGGGCCCCCAGGGTCCGGACCTCCTTGGCGATGGCACGCCAAATGTCCCTCTTCTGGTGGGCGATGACCTATATGACATGCATAAGGGAAGAGGAACAGTCATTACCAACTGCACCGTCAATGTGAGTGGCCCCCTCCCTACTCTGGCCATGTGGCCCATTCATTCCCATGCATTAATGTTCTATGAACTCTGGCCCCTTCCCTCTTCCACCCAGCCCTCTCCACCCAGGCCTAGCCCATACAACGTGCTCCCTGTGTACTAACCTGTTGGTCTGGAGGACCGTAGAGTAGCATGTACTGGGGGAGGACCTCATCCACAAGTTTCTCCAACTCCTGTGCAGTGAAGGCAGGGGCTCTTTCCCCAGACGCAGCAGCCATCGTCGCTTCCAGACCGAGGTCACAGCAGTACTAGCAGTGTAGGTCCTCTCCTGACGAAGGTCAGGTATCTAGTGATTGAACAGATAGAAAATGGCGGTGACGTCCGCGGCGGTGACGTCCGTGGCGGGGCGCATCATCACTGCCGGCGCACCTGTTCATTGGCTCCTGGGACCCATAGGGTCCAATGTTAACCAATGCAGAATTGCGCCGCGGTCTACGACCGCCTACCGCAACGGTGTGCAACGCCAGCGCAGTTACCCCACAATCCCATTGTCCCAGTTTAGAGGTCAGATAGCCGCCATTTCAGGGGCCCACATGGCTTCATTTACTACTGCGTCACACATAGCTAGGCCTATACTCAACACACATACAGGAAGGGTTTATTGTCTGGTGTAGTCTTGTGTGTAACTGTGGGTACATACCTGGAGGAATAGTGACTGGTTCTTCGCTGTTGTCCTTCTTAGGCACCGTCAGCTGGGACATATGAGAAGATGGCGAAATCCTCCGGTGTACCGACCGCTGGTGGACCTGTTGACAATGGAAGAAAGACATGTCATCGTCACCTACAGGTTTGACCGTGCCACAATCCAGGAACTATGTACCCAGTTGGAGCCAGACCTGATGTCACCAATCCGCCATCCGACTGGAATCCCCCCTGACGTGCAGGTGCTGTCAGTGCTCCATTTCCTTGCAAGTGGCTCTTTTCAGACAACAGTGGCCATGGCATCAGGGATGTCCCAGCCTATGTTTTCCAACGTGCTGTCCAGAGTGTTGGCTGCCCTGCTGAAACACGTAAGGAGATACATCATATTCCCTCAGGTGGAGGATTTGCCTACAGTGAAAGGTGACTTCTATGCCCTTGGACATATCCCCAACGTCATAGGTGCCATTGATGGGACCCATGTAGCTCTGGTCCCCCCCCACAGAAGTGAACAGGTGTACAGGAACAGGAAGAGTTATCATTCGATGAATGTCCAGATGGTCTGTTTGGCAGACCAGTACATCTCCCTGGTAAATGCTATGTTCCCTGGTTCAGTGCATGACGCCTACATCCTGCGGAATAGCAGCATCCCTGATATGATGGGTCAACTCCAGAGGCACCGTGTATGGCTATTGGGGGACTCTGGTTACCCCAACCTGTCCTGGCTATTGACCCCAGTGAGGAATCCCAGGGCAGAGGAACGGTACAATGAGGCCCATGGGCGGACTAGGAGGGTTATCGAACGCACCTTCGGCCTTCTTAAGGCCAGGTTCAGGTGCCTCCATATGACAGGTGGATCCCTATTCTACTCACCGAAGAAGGGGTGCGACATCATCGTCGCCTGCTCCATGCTCCATAATTTGGCATTGCGACGCCAGGTGCCTTTTCTGCAGGAGGATGATCCAGATGACGGTGTTGTGGCAGCTGTGGAGCCTGTGGAGCCTGTGGACAGTGATGAGGATGAAGCTGAGGAAGAAGAAAACGACAACAGGGATTCAGTCATACAGCAATATTTCCAGTGACACACAGGTGAGAACATCTTCAGGTTTAACATTACATCAACTTTCACACGTCTACCTCTATCCTGTACCTCCATTTCACTCACTATTTGTTAATTGAGTTGTACACTTCCATTTCAGTTTCACAAGTGTGGTAACCTACGCGTCAACTGCTTGCATCCTTGAAGGGCTTGTGATGTGTGACATTGGTATGTTAGCCTTACAATGGGTAACCCATTATGACACTGTAATTGATAATACAAAGTTCCAAATAATAGACTGACTCCTGAATTTTTTGTGTTTCAAGGGTGTTTATTTAAGTGCTCAAAAAAGTGAAGTGGGGTTGTAAACTGGGGATGGGTGATGGTGGAGGAATGTCCATGGCAGAGTCCAGTCTATTAGTCTCACAGGTGCACTGCCCGTCTGGGCTTTGGAAGTGGAGCTGGGGCAGTTCAAGTATGGACAGGGTGACAAAGTGGGACAGTGGGGGGACAATCAGGGTGGTCTCATTTCCTGGCGGAGGTCTTGCCATCTTGCTCTGTCCGGTTCCTGGATCTCAGGGCCCGCTTGCGTGGTGGTTGTCTGTCTGCAGGGGGTGGGGTGCTGGTGTGGTGGTCCTGTGGCGGGGCGTCCTGTCCACTAGCGCCGGCGGAGGTGGTGGGCAGTTCGTCGTCCTAGCTAGTGTCAGGGGCCCCTTGGAGTGCCACGGTGTCCCTCAATGTCTTTTGAATGTCCGTCAGCACCCCTACGATGGTGCCCAGGGCGGAGCCGATGGTCCTGAGCTCCTCCCTGAACCCCAAATACTGCTCCTCCTGCAGACGCAGGGTCTCCTGCAACTTGTCCAGTACCGTCGCCATCGTCTCCTGGGAGTGGTGGTATGCTCCCATGATGGAGGAGAGGGCCTCGTGGAGAGTTGGTTCCCTTGGCCTGTCCTCCCTCTGTCGCACAGCAGCCCTCCCAGTTCCCCGGTGTTCCTGTGCCTCCGTCCCCTGGACCGTGTGCCCACTACCACTGCCCCCAGGTCCCTGTTGTTGTTGGGGTGGTGGGTTACCCTGGGTGCCCTGTAGTGGTGGACACACCGCTGATTGACCTGTCCTGGGTAGGGAGGTTTGGGCCCGCTGGGTGGGTGCTGTGCTGGTGAACCAGAGGGTGGCAGCTCGGTGTTGGGCTGTGGCTGGGCAAGGGGGACCGACTGTCCTGAGGCCCACGAGGGTCCGGGCTGGTCATCAAGATCCAGTGGGGCAGAGCTGCTGTCATCACTGTGGGCCTCTTCTGGGGGTGGAGTGGTGTTGTCTGGACCCTCCTGTGTGGTGACGTTCCTTCGGGTTCCTGCAGGGGTATAGGAACATGATTATTGCATGTGTGTGTTTCATGGTGTGCAATGGTTGGGTGTGCGTGAACCCCAGTGCAGGCATTCCTTTGTGGGGGCTTGTGTGATGATGGTTTGGGGGGTGTTCTGGGTATGTGCAGTGAGCATGCTTTGGTGAGGGGTGACCATGCTTAGTTGTGTCATGCAGGGCTTGGTGTTGGGATGGGTGGTTGGTGTCATGGGTAGATTAGTGAGGATTTGGGGTGATAGGGGAGGGTGTGAGGGTGGGGGTGTGTGATAGCATGCAGGCAGGGTGGGGTATGTGATAGTTGAGATTTGACTTACCAGTGTCCCATCCTCCACCGACTCCTCCGAGGCCCTCAGGATGCATAATGGTCAAGACCTGCTCCTCCCATGTTGTTAGTTGTGGGGGAGGAGGTAGGGGTCCGCCGCCAGTCCGCTGCACCGCGATGTTGTGCCTGGAGACCGTGGAACGCACCTTCCCCCGTAGGTCGTTCCACCTCTTCCTGGTGTCCTCTGTATTTCTTGGGTGCTGTCCCACGGCGTTCACCCTGTCGACTATTCTGCACCATAACTCCATCTTCCTGGCTATTGATGTGTGCTGTACCTGTGAGCCAAATAGCTGTGGCTCTACCCGTACGATTTCCTCCACCATGACCCTGAGCTCCTCCTCGGAGAAGCGGGGGTGTCTTTGGCGTGACATGGGGTGGTGTGTGTGATGTGTGGGGTGGTGTATGTGTTGATGAGTGTGGTGAGTGTAGTGGTGTGTGGTGTTTTGTGAGTGGATGTTGTGTGGGTGATGGTGTTGTGTGCCTCTGTGTGATGGGGTGGTCAATAGCTGTGCTCTCTCTCTCGCCTTCTCTCAGAATTTGTGGTTGTAGGGGTTTGTGGGTGCTGTGGGTGTGTATTTTATATTGTGTTGGGTGTGTGGGAGTGGTGTGTGTATGTGTATCAGGTGTGTGTATTTTGAACTGTCCAATGTGGCGGTGTTTTGGAGATGTGTGTGTATTTTAAGTGCAGCAGTGTGTACCGCCAATGGAATACCGCGGTTGAAAGACCGCCGCATGGATTTGTGGGTCGTAATAGCACGGGCGTGTTTCTGTTGGCGTGGAGGTGGAGGATTTGTTTCTGGATGTTTATCGCTGACCTTTGTTGTGGCGGAGTTGTGTGGGTGTCTGAATTTCGGCGGATTCCGTGATGTGTGTCATAATAGCTGTGGCGGTCTACCGCGGCCGCGGCTGTGTATTGGCGGTGTTCTGCACGGCGGTAAGCGCCTTATACCGCCAATGTTGTAATGACCCCCTTAGTGTCAAAATGTTGATGCTAATCTTGCAAAGCCTATTGTAAACAATGGCGTGCTCCCTTTTAACACCCGCACAGGGCAGGCGTTAAAAGTGCCAAAAAAAATTAGTCATTGAAATCTCTTAGAGGTCTTTGCACCATTTTTTCAGCCCCTCCTAACAGGGGAAGTCCTCTTTGCCCACATTATGCCTGGCGCAGGCATAATGTAGCGCGAAGCCTTGCACTTTGTAAATTTGGCACCGCGAGTTTGGCCTCGTTGGGCCACATTAGCATAAAAAATTGTGCTAATGTGGCACAAGGATGCACTAGGGGCTCTTAAATCTGTGTATAGTAGTTTTTTTTTTTCAACACTCACATTTAGGAACTGATTTATATTTTGTAGATCAGGCCATTCTCTGCCAGGGAGATGGAATTAATTACTCTGCCATCATGGCAAAGGTCCTGACAACCACATTTATAAATGTCTGTCAGGCTGGAGGACATTTAATGCATTGACAGGACCCACTGTCATGGCAGTTCCTAACAATGCATTGTAACTACCACACGGCACCGTCAAACATTACGGACGAAGAGAACAGCAAAGTTATATATTTATTTTCGAATACAAAACTCCAAAGTGGGATTTTGTTTATGAAAATATAAAAAATACCCTCCTCAGAATCAGAATTATCTCCCTTGGTGACGGGGCATTAAACACTTTTCACTGCCCCTTACCGCCACAGTTTTTCTGGTGGTTCGGGCAGTGAAAACCGACCTGTGTGTCCGCCCATCTAAATTAAGTCAACAGACATAAAGGCCAACCTCTGACAACCCTTACTTTGTTGGGCCGTCTGAGGGGTGTTGCCATCGTGGAGGTAGAGTAGTCTCCAAAGATCCGGCTGCAATTAAAAAGGATGGGCGGACCATTATGTTGGCTCTGAGGATACTATGTCACCATTGCAATGGAGTATTCTTACCACCAACTTATAAATCAGCTCTGAGGTCGACTGGCTCAATGAAGGCATGTCCTTAGGAGAGGATTTCTATCATTTTCAAAGCACTCCAGAACTTTAGCTTTCGGTCTAGGTCTCTGAAGTGCATGAACTCCTTGTGGTTGGTCCTTGGCTAAATTATAGCCCTCATTACGACCCTGGCAGTCGGTGATAAAGTGGCGGTAATACTGCCAACAGGCGGGTGGTAACTACCACCAAATTATGACAAGGCAGTGTTATCTCCGATAGACAGCCAATGTACTACACCGACCGCCAGGGTGGAAACAACGGGCACCATGGCGGTAGCTGCCCACAGCCAGGCGGAAGACAAAGTACCGCCCACTATATTAAGACCCTTCCGGGGCGGTACCAACGCTATCAAAAGGCTAGCGGAAACAGAACACAAAACTCAAAGGACTCCCCATTGGAGACACAGGGAAGAACAACCCCGCCATGGAACCCGAACTGCATGTTTTCCCGATGATCTTCTATGTCATGCTCCCTTCAGTATATGTGGCCTGGAATCCTTTCCACCACGAGTAGGTGCTTCTACCACTGGGCCCGTGAACTGTTTGGCTGAGGTGCTTGGCTGGGTCCTTGCTACCCTGGCCATATGTACAGGACGGGGTGGATGGGTAGGGAAGAGGTCAATCTGGGAAAGGAAAAGCTTTTTAGGGACACTGGGGCGGGAAGAGGGATGAGTAATGGGAGTGGAGGATGAGGGAGTGGTTGTTGGAGGTGTTTGCTGGATTTGGGTGCAGGTGCATGTGCTGTATGCTGTTGTGAGGTGGACGGCTGTTGGGTGTCTGAGTGCCTGTGTTTGTGTACTTTACGAGGGGGAGGACAGACATAGTGGGAGAGGACACAGGGGACATGTGCATGGATGTTGTGGAGGTGTCTGCCAGTGATGTGTGTATTCTTCTTGGTGTGGTGATGATGCTGTTAGTGGATGATGTAGTGCATGCAGGTGTGAGTATGGACATAACTTGGTGGGACGTGGGAGGAGAAGGAGGGGGAGACAGTGGAAATAGTGGATGTTGCTGTGTCTGCAAATGAATGGAGTTTGTGAGAATGCCTGTGGGATGAAGTGTGGTGCCTGTGTTTGCCTGTGACACTCTTGGGTGTTGTCTTGTGTGCATTCTTGTCTGCCTGTGTGCTTGGGATGGGTTGGGGTTGAGGAGAATAGGACTGGGAAGGGGAAGTTGGAGGGGGAACGGTTGAAACAGGGACAGTGGCTGCCATCAGAGAGGAGGCAAGAGCCTGAATCGATCTCTGTTGGGCCGCCAATCCACCGTGAATGCCCTCCATGAAAGCATTAAATTGCTGCATCTGGGCTGCCAGCTTCTGGATGGCATTCCCGATGGTTGACTGCCCTACAGAGATGGATCCCAGGAGGTCAATTGCCTCCTCACTCAGGGCAGCAGGGCTCACTGGGACAGGGCCTGAGGTGCCTGGGGCGAAGGAGATGCCCACCCTCCTCGGTGAGCGTGCATGGGCAACTTGCTGAGGGGCTATTGGGAGGGCGGTGCTGGTACAGGGGATGGCGGCTGTACCTGCAGCCGGGGTGGTCACAGAGGTGTCTGCCACAACCAGGGAGCTCCCATCGGAGGAGGTATTAGAGTCTGTATTGTCCCCTCCAGTCTCCGCCATGGTGCTCCCCTCGCCCTCCGTCCCACTGGTTCACACACATGGAACAGGCCTACGCACTATGCATTGCACTACCAGTGAAATGGCTATCAACAAGGAATGAGGAGGGAGACACACTGCCAACTGCAGCACACCTGGGACCCACGCAGCCCTGACCAGTAGTGAATGCTAACAAGCTAGGTAAGCAGTATTTCCCCTTCAGACCCTTAGCCACCAGATGTCCTACACTGTTATGTCTGGCCTGGCCTAGGTGCACCCACTGACACACAACCACCACCTGGATACCACCCCACCAGCCAAAATATGTAATGATACCCACTGTACGCACCCCCTTGTGGCTGCTGTGATGTCCTCAAGCGCCCATCTAGCTCAGGATAGGCCACCGCCATTATGCAGGCCACCCCTTCGTCGTTGGGAGGCCATCCCCAGCTGGGGCTCTGCGTTTTTCCGTGCCCAGCGTCTCAGGTCCTCCCACCGTTTGCGACAGTGGGTGCTCCATCTGCCATAGACCCCCAGGGTCTGCACCTCCTTGGCGATGGCACGCCATATACCCTTCTTTTGATGGGCGCTGGCCTGCAGAGGCAATACAGACAGGAGAACACCATTAGACAAACAGTCCAGCCAGTAACACAAATAGCCCACCATACCCGTTTCCATCACCATTGGCACACACATAGCCCAGCGCACAACGTGTACCCCCCCAAGGGGACATCCCCCTAACCCCCCTACACGATGCCTTCACATACAACTCCTTGCATTCATGCCACATGCATCGTGCCCACAGTGTACTCACCTGTTGGTCTGGAGGCCCATACAGCAGTCCGTACTGGGGTAGGACCCCATCCACCAGTCACTACAACTCCTCAGAAGTGAAGGCTGGTGCCCTTTGTCCGGTCACACGGTCCATGGTAGGTTCCAGACACAAGTCACAGCAGCACATGCAGTGTAGGTCCTCTACTATGGAAGGTCAGGAAACAAGTGATGAATATGATAGAAAATGGCAGTCATGTCCGCGGCAGTGCATACCGTCACCGCCGGCGTAGATCATCATTGGCTACTGTACCCCTTACGGCTCAATTATAACCAATGAGGAGTTGCGCAGCGGTTCACGACCACCTTCCGCCACTGCGCACAACGTCAGTGGCATTACCTCACTTCCACCTGTCCCTCCACACAGGACAGGCAGACGCCATTTCAGGGGGGAGGGGACGGGCCTATGGGTTAATGCTGCGTCACAGGAAAAATAGGCACATTCTTGACAAATTACACTGTCCCATTACATGTTTGCAGATTACGGACTGCTGTTGTGGCTCCATTGTTCAGATTGTGACAGTCTCTTCAGTCTTTTGTCCCTTAGATACCTACCGCTGCGGATGAATAGGAGATGGAGACATACACCCGTGTACAGACAGTCTGGTGGACTTGGCTATATTGGAGACACATTATCCTTACCTATAGACTGGACAGGGCCACAGTCTCAGAGCTGTGTGCCCAATTGGAGCCTGACCTGATATCTGCCATCCGTCACCCCTTTGGGATCCCACCTCTTGTGCAAGTGCTATCAGTTTTCAATTTCCTGGCAACTGGTTCTTTCCAAGTGACAGTGGGCTTGGCAGCAGGAATGTCACAGCCAATGTTCTCAATAGTGCTGACAAGAGTGTTGTCTGCCCTGATAAAACACATGTACAGCTACATTGCATTCCCCAAGGTTGAGGATTTGGCTACTGTAACGGCCGGATTCTATGTAATGGGACATATCCCCATTATAATTGGTGCGATTGACAGAACACATATTGCATTTGTCCCCCCTGCCAGAATGAACAGGTGTTCAGGAATCGTAAGAGTTTCCACACCCGGAATGTGCAGATGGTGTGCCTGGCGGACCAGTACATCTCCCACGTCAGTGCAAAGTATCCTGGGCCGGTGCATGATGCCTTTGTACTGAGGAATAGCAGCATCCCAAATGCGATGGCCCAACTACAGAAGCACAGGGTGTGGCTAATAGGTGAGCCCTGGTTCCCACCCAGTATATGTTGGCATATGCCTATGGTGTTGGCCATGTAGGATAGTGTGTGGCTAAATGTTGTCCCTCAATATTTGCAGGTGACTCTGGGTACCCAAACCTATCATGGCTGCTGACCCCTGTGAGGAATGCCAGGACAAGCAGAAGAATGTTATAATGAGGCACATGGGTGGACCAGAAGGATCATTGAAAGGACCTTTGGCCTCCTGAAGGCCAGGTTCCAGCGCCTCATTCTGAGAGGTGGATCCCTGTGCTACTCACCCAAGAAGGTCTTCCAGATAGTAGTGGCATGCTTCATGTTGCACAACCTGGCCCTCAGATGCCATGTACCTTTTCTGCAGGAGGATGAGACTGGAGATGCCCCTGTGGCAGCAGTGGACCCTGTGGACAGTGAGGATGAGGAGGCAGAGGATGAGGATGAGGATGTCTTGCTGCTATGGAACGTACCTTCCCCCGTAGGTCGTTCCGCCTCTTCGTCGTCCCTTGTTCTGGGGTGCTGTCCCACAGCGTTGACCCTGTTCACGATTCTCCGCCATAGCTCCATCTTCCTAGCTATTGATATTTGGTGCACCTGTACTCCAAATAGCTGTGGCTCTACCCTGACAAATTCCTCTACCATGACCCTTAACTCCTCCTTAGTGAAACGGGGTGCCTTTGTGGTGCCATGGGTGTTGTGTGATGTGTTGGCAAGGGTGTGTTGGGTAATGTGAATGGGGTGTGTGATGTGGAGTGCGTGAGAAGTGTATGGGTGTGAGTGGTGAGTGGCTCTAGTTGTCTCAGTGGTCTTGGTGTCAGTCTTGTGCCAATGATTTGTATTCATAAGGGGTTGCGGGTAATGTGGGTGTGTGTTTTATAGTGTGTGTGTATGGGTGTCAGGTGTGTGTTGTTTCAATTATCCAATGTGGTGTTGTTTTGTATGTGGATGTCCATTGTGAGTGCGCCGGTATGTGCCGCCAATGGTTTACCGCCATTGAATGTCCGCCTTGGTGATTCGTGGGTCATAATGTGATGGGTGTTGTTCTGCTGGTGTAACGGTGTAGGTTTTGGGACTGGCAGTTTTTACTGACCTTTGGGCTGGCGGATTTGTGTATGTGGCTGTATTCTGTTTTATTGGTGTGTGTGTCATAATATGGTGAACGGATATCCGCCACTGTGGCAGTAAGCTGGCGGCCGCCAGCGTGGCGGTAAGCAGGATTTACTGCCAGTGTCATAATGAGGGCCTATGTGTCTTGAAAGTATAAAAGAAAGACTCTGACAGGAATTTAAATTGGAAATGTTCTTTTGACAGTTTTAGTATTGAAAATGCAATGCTTATTTTTATTATTAATATTCAGTACCGACTACCAATGAAATATGATATAAGGGTGTCACCAAAGGTACTTCCATCTTCCCGTTGTATCTATTAGTAATTTAATGTGTAATATTTAGTAGTGTGTTTGTAATAAATGTAATTTCCCTTTTCAGAGGAAAGGCACTGACTGCACAATAATTTATTGAGTGTTGTGTGCCCGTGAAATCGTGATTACTAGCCCACACCATCTCCCCTGAGTAGACCTTGGGCTTCTCTGCTTCTTTAACTTGTGAGAGGCAAGCGCTACAATGGGGTACTTGGCTCCCAGTAAGGAGACAATTCTGTACATATTGCTTGCGCAGGAATCACGTCCTGCAAAACTAATAACCCAAATTCTTACACTCTTGATCACCAGTTGATTTGAGAACAATGTTTCTAGGGAAACTTTTCACCATCAATCATAACATCCTGGCAAATCCACTTTCTGAGATGATCATCAGATGCAGTTCACTTCCAGTGGTGACCACCTTACTGACCAGTGTCTCCCTTCACCCATTCATGAACATTTTCCATCTCATCTTCTATGGTGTTCCACGAGGACCCCTTCACTCTCGCTCTCTCCCCTCTCCTGTATCTCCCTTTTTCTGATGGATACAACTGCCTGTGGATTCCTCACCTAAAGATTCTTCACCTAGAGAATTTTCCCCACACGTCAGACCTCAATGGAAATTTTCTTCTAGCTCTGCACGTCGACGATGACGTCACAATTGCTCGACTCCACGCGACGCCGTATGACGTCATCTAGGCAATAAGAAGCCCTCGTCGACGTGCAGACGTCAGTTCCCTTTTTTCCGTGCCTTCAAGTAACGTTTTTTCTTCGAGGCTACCAGGGAGTTACAGTTTCACTCTGGTGTAACTATGTTGCAACCAAGGAAGTCGGGTTTTAAACCCTGTAAACAGTGTGGATGTCGCATGTCGGTCACGGACCTGCATGAGAATTGTTTATGGTGCCTTAGTTCCGACCATGAAGTCGAGTCATGCGGTTCATGCCAACGCATGAATCCTAAGGCCCTGAAAGAATTGGAGGCTAAGTTGTTTCTTGCTCGTTCTAAGAAGAGGAAGGAGAAGCATCATCGTAGAGAGTCTTCTTCAAGATCCTCGAAGACTCATCGGCGCCATCGGAACTCTCGACGTCGACATGGCTCATGGCGCTGATCGAGCAGAGAACGCTCCCGTTCGAGGTCACCATCGGCTCGCACCGACCGACGTGGGAGATCAGCCCGACTGTCACGCCTCCAACGACTCCAGCTTCTCCGACATCTCCACTGTCGGTGTATGAAGTGGATCCGCATCAGGAGCCGAGGGCTTCTCCGGAGCAGGAGTTGCCTGGGCCGTCATCGGCTTCACCTCCGGGGGCCGGTTCCTCAAGGTTATCCATCTTTCCCGGCACCCGGCAAGGACCCCGCAGCATTTCTGAAAGCTATGTTTAATATTTTTGCCACCATGGCGCCTGGTGGTGGGCATGCGGTCCGTCAGGTCCTTTGGCCTTTGACTTGGGTGCTCCGGCTCCTTACAAGCCGACACCCTTCATGCGTTTTCTTCCTTCTGGAAGTACCTCTTCGGCGCCGATGCCTTTGGCGTCGCCCAGAAGACCGGTGACGCCGACGACGTCCACCGTTCCGGCACCAATGGATTCACCACGGATCCAGTCGACTTTGAAATTGCCTGTGGCTCTGGGGGATCCCGCGTCGGATGGCTCTGAGGGTCGGCATCGTCAAAGATCTTCGGCGTCGGCCGATGCCCTATCGCAGCCAGGGCTCGAGTCCAGGCTCCGCTCCAGGAGGTTAGCTCTAAGGCTGCTGGAAGAACAGGAATACGAGAGGCAGCATTTTAAGGAAGGTGAAATCATGGTGCCTTCAGGGGACCTGCAAGGCTTGGATACTGCAAGCGGCCTAGACACTTCCCCGGAATGGGACCTGGTTTCTCCGGGGGAGTATACGGAGGAGGCTGCTTCTTTTCACACTGTAGTGAGGAAAGCAGCAGACTTTTTGGACCTTCCACTTCCTGCTGCGGAGGTGAAGACTAACCTCCTGACCGAAGTGCTGCATCCAGCATCAGCTGTGGCGGAACCTCTTCTTCCTTTCAATAAGGCTCTTTTAGACCCTATTAAGGAAATTTGGAAGAAAGCCAGTGACTTCGGCGGCCGTGAACAGGTCGGTGGCGAGATGCTATCGTGTAACCCCAGGTGATCCGGACTTTCTGACCAAGCACCCAACTCCGGAGAGTTTGGTTGTCCAAGTGTCGTGCTCCTCCCATTCTGTTCCTGGTTCGTTTCCCCGGGCTCCAGCGGACAGGTAGTCTAAGAAGATGGACCAGGCAGCTAAAAAGGCCTTCTCTTCCTGCAGCATGGCTTTAAAATCTACCAATGCTACTTGCATTTTAGGTCGTTTACATTTATGCCCTTATGGATGAGGCTAAGGGCCTCCCGGGTTTATCACAGGAGGTGTTGAACCTTTTGTCGGACGCTCAGGCGGCGGCGACCCAGGTGATTCAATCTGGGCTGGACACCTCGGACTCGGTGGCCAGGGCTATGGGCACATCCATAGCGACGAGACGCCAGGCATGGCTGCGATCGTCAGGGTTCTCCCCTGATGTTCAGACTACTCTCCTGGACCTGCCATTTGATGAAGACAAACTTTTTGGATCAAAGGCCGACTCTGCTTTAGAACGATTTAAAGAGAGTAGAGCCACGGCGAGATCCTTCGGTCTACAAGCAGCCACATCCTCTGCTTTGAAGTCTTTTAGGAGGTTTAGAGGTTTTGGTCGTGGCGCTTCCTTTCTTGGCAGGCTCCATGCGGCAGGACAGGAACTCTTCCTTTCAGATCCTTCAGGTGCAGGGGTAGAGTACGCACTAGAGGTGCCACCCAGCAGCACTTCCTCTTCCTCCGGAGGGGTGCAGCAGGGAAAGCAGCCTTAGTCCTCCATCAATCGCTGCTCACACGTCTCCTGTAGGGAGGAGACTTACTCACTTTCTTCACATGTGGTAATCAATAACGGCAGACTCCTGGGTCACCGACATTGTGGGGAAAGGGTATGCCCTTCCCTTTCAGGAGTTTCCCCCTCCATTCCCTCCCTGCCCATCCTTCTGTTCGGACGACCATCTTCTGTTACTACAACAGGAGGTGATGTCCCTTTTGTCAAAGGGTGCAGTGGAGTTGGTTCCAGAGCAGGAGAAGGGTCAGGGCTGCTATTCAAGATATTTCCTGATCCCCAAAAAGGATGGTCGGTTGAGGCCAATCCTGGACCTGAGGATTTTGAATTGGTTCCTCAAGCAGGAAAAGTTCAAAGTGCTGACCCTGTCACAGGTTCTTTTGGTGTTGAACAAAGGAGATTGGATGGTGTCTGTCGACTTGCAGGATGCATACTTCTATATTCCGATCCTCAAGTCGTACAGGAAGTATCTCCGGTTTGTGGTGGGGTCGCAGCACTATCAGTTTGCGGTCCTTCCATTTGGTCTTACTTCGGCACCTCGAGTCTTCGCGAAGGTGATGGCGGTGGTGGCAGCGGAGCTCACAAGAAAGGGAATAGCAGTATTTCCTTATCTGGAGGATTGGTTGATCAAAGCCAAGTCTCCGGAGCTCTTGCGGCATCACCTGCAGTCGACAACTCAGTTGTTGTTCGACCTGGGTTGTTTCTCAGTGAATGTGCCCAAATCTCACCTGGAGCCCTCTCAACGCATCCTGTTCATAGGGGCAGCACTGGACACAACATTGAATCAGGCCTTTCCTCCGCCGCAGCGGATTCAGGACATTCAGGCGTTGATTCCAATGTTTCAGAATGGAGTGGTCGTTCTGGTCCTCAAGGTCCTTCGTCTGCTCGGTTTGTTCGCTTCTTCCATTCTGCTGGTCACGCATGCAAGCTGGCACATGAGGGATCTTCAGTGGTGTGTCCGCAGGCAGTGGTTTCAACACAAAGGAGTTTTCGAGGACTCGATAAGGATCTCCAGAGAGGCTGCAGCGTATCTTCGATGGTGGGCTGCGGTCGGCAACCTGTCGCAAGGAAAGCCGTTCTCGCTACCTCCGCCAGTGGCCACAGTTGTAACGGATGCTTCCACTCTAGGGTGGGGAGCTCATCTGGGGGGCCTGGAGATCAAAGGTTGTTGGTCTCCAGTGGAGCAGAAGTTTCACATCAATCTGTTGGAATTGCAGGCGATACGTCTGGCTCTCAAGGCCTTCCTCCCTTCCCTTCGCGGTCAGTCGGTTCAGGTCCTGACGGACAATACTACTGCAATGTGGTATATAAACAAGCAGGAGGATTGGGGTCGTATCTTCTCTGCAGAGAAGCTCTTCGGCTCTGGTCCTGGCTTCAGGATCACAGGATTTGCTTGGTAGCAAATCATTTGGCTGGAATTCTGAACGTGCGTGCGGTCAGTCTCAGTCGGCTCATCTCGACCGATCACGAGTGGCGTCTTCATCCAGATCTGGCCCTTTGCATCTTCCAGAGGTGGGGATATCCACAAATAGATCTGTTTGCCACTCGGGAGAACGCGCACTGCCCGTTGTTTTGCAGCCTCCAATATCCGGTGCAAGGAGCTTTGGGGGACGTGTTTCAGATGTCCTGGAATGGCCAGTTGCTTTACGCGTTTCCCCCATACCCTTGATTCCTCTGGTTTTGAGGAAGATCCGCCAAGATCGGGCTCAAGTCATATTAATAGCTCCAGATTGGCCAAGACGGGTATGGTACTCGGATCTTCTCCAACTCTCACTGTGCCCTCCGCTTCGTCTCCTGTACAGGGCAGACCTCCTCTCGCAGTCGCAGGGGCAGGTTCTACACCCCCACCTCCAGAGCCTGCACCTTCATGCCTGGAGATTGAACAGGGCAATCTGAGTTCCTTTTCTCTCCCGCCGGAGGTGGTGGAAGTTATTTTATCGGCCAGGCGACACTCCACCAAATCGATCTATGCATGCAGGTGGACCAGATTTGTCAGTTGGTATGGAGAGAACCAAATTGAGCCCTCGAAGGCCCATTTGTCTGATGTATTGTTATTTGCTTTATCCTTGGCACAGAAGGGTTGTGCAGTTGCCACAGTTAAGGGCTATTTATCAGCGCTGTCGGCTTTTCTGTGCCTTGCAGACCAACCCTCTTTGTTTAAGTCACCTCTTGTATTGAAGTTCATTAAGGGTCTCACTAATAAGTTTCCGGCCACCCCGTTTGTTATGCCACAGTGGGATCTTAATTTAGTATTGACCTTTTATTATGGGATCGCCATTTGAGCTGATGCACTCTTGTTCCTTAAGATTTTTAGTTTTAAAAACTGTTTTTCTACTGGCCATAACATCGGCTAGAAGAGGGAGTGAGCTCCAGGCTCTTAGTGTAGAGTCCCCTTATTTTTCCTTTTTCAGGGACAAAGTGGTGTTAAGGACCAAGGCGGCTTTCCTCCCGAAGGTTGTTACACCCTTTCATTTGGGACAGTCTATTACTGTCTCTTCCTTTTACCCTCCACCTCATCCATCCAAGGAGGAAGAGAGGCTTCACCGGTTGGATCCACGAACAGCGTTGAGCTTCTTTGTCGACAGGACGAGGGAGTTCAGGCAAGACGATCAGCTCTTCGTTGGATACGTGGGGAAGAGGAGAGGCAGAGCTGTCCAGAAGAGAACGCTATCCAGGTGGGTCATCGTCTGCATCAAGCTTTGTTATTCTTTATCAAAGAAAGAACCCCCTGTAGGGCTCAAGCCCATTCCACCAGGGCTGAGGCTGCTTCATCGGCCTTGGCTAGGGGTGTTCCTGTGGTTGACATCTGCAAAGTGGCAACTTGGGCATCCCTCCATACTTTTGTCAAACATTATTGTTTGGACTCTGAGGTCAGGAGGGATGGCCATTTTGCCCGTTCAGTGCTGCAGGATTTCTTGGTTTGACCATTCAGGTACCCACCTCCGGAGGTGGTACTGCTTTGGGACTCTATTCTTTAGGTGAGGAATCCACAGGTAGTTGTATCCATCAGAAGAACAAGTTACTTACCTTCGTTGACGCCTTTTCTGGTGGATACATTAGCTACCTGTGGATTCCTCACGGTCCCACCGCCTCCCCGTTGACTGACTGGTCTTACCACAAATTCCTAGGGTGAGCACCTGTATATTGTATATTTGTATATGATAATGCGATGTATATATATTTCTTTATATATGTGTATATTTCAAAGGAAACATGTTTGGAGATGTATATATATTTATTTGCATATTTAGTGTGTTGTTTCCATTAGTTTAGTTTCATATTATTCCAATAAACGTTGGTATATAAGTTTAATTGATGTGCTTATATTACTCTGTAATGTCAATGTTCACCTGTTCTCCTCAAAGGCACGTAAAAAAGGGTGATAACTGACGTCTGCACGTCGACGAGGGCTTCTTATTGCCTAGATGATGTCATACGCGTCGCGTGGAGTCGGGCAATTGTGACGTCATCGTCGCCGTGCAGAGCTAGAATTCCGTCGAGGGCTGGCGCGTGGGGAAAATTCTTTAGGTGAGGAATCTTTAGTTGAGGAATCCACAGGTAGCTAATGTATCCACCAGAAAAGGCTTACCGAAGGTAAGTAACTTGTTCATTCTGTATATACATCCCCTGTCCATGCTTATCTACTTTTCTAGCTGCAGCTTCTACAGCCAGAGATCATAATAATGTGGTTCCCCAACTTGATGAGAATTTGACTATCATTGCCTTCCACTATTATTGTCCAGTCAGTGTATGGGCAAAGATTAACTTATAGTTATGGGGATCATCCCACTCTTGGCACCTGAATTTTTCTCCAAATCTGTAGCAATTGCCCCATTCTTGTGTCTTACCTCGCGAATCAGCCTTAATACAAGTGTGTGTATAATTGCCTGGCAGCCCTGGTTTCCTCTATGACTTCTTCATACACTTCATTTCCATGCCCTTTTATAGACCAGTTTGCCAATTTCACCGTGTGCAAGAATTTTCACAGGTCTGAGCTTTGGTGTCTGCCCATAGAATTATGGGAACAAATTATGTTTAGGGCTTCTGGACTATCTCTTTCAATGACAGCATTTGACATAGAATGCTGCTATCCAGAATGTATCTTCTGCCCAAAAGCAGGACCGTATCTCTCTGTCCTTGTGCTCTTCTCACCAGCATCGGAGCCCATCTAAACAGAGAGGCCCAAACACCACTGTAACCGCGGCAATCCCTCATCATACCCACACAAATTAGTGGTGAATCGCAAATTATGGGCCCCCTACAGAATGAGATGAGAGGCCCTTGAATCGCCCATATCTTATAGATATTCCTTGGTTTTTGGCTGAAAGGGACCCCTTGAAGGGTTAAGGGTGCCCTGAAGGCTTGGGGCTCCACTGTTCCGTAGGGGCCTTTGCTACACCCCTACCACAAACCCTATCTGATCTCTACAAACTGCACCAGAACACCAAAACACCTTTCAAATCCCCAGAGCCTTAGTCAGATCTCAGCAATTCCCCACCTCACCACCAGTCACCTCAACAACGCTCCAGAAATACAGGTAAGAGGTTTTCATATCCAAGCTGATATCCACAGACTCCCACAACACATTAAAAAAACATCAGATGCTCCAGCTCCACCTGCCACTTATGAATGAATGGCAGGTCTCAGGCTCCTTTTCATAGTTCACAGGCTTCTTCGGGACACATGTCCACCTATCACTATCAGTGGAGGTTCGAGGTTCTGCTTTCACTCACTTTTCAGTGAGAGGCCTCACACGGCCAGGGTTTTCTCAGTAGGTGACTAGTTCCAAGGCTATCCTATATTTAGAAGTAGGGGGTAATGTAAAATTGAGATAAAGGTATTGAGTATTAGACGTGGCAAAGTAAAGTCAAAGTGAATGGGTGGGTTATGGCATACAATTGATGATTTTAGACTTCCTTATCCCCTCTTCTATGCCTCAGTGAGTGTCTGATCCATGCCCGGGTTGGGCTAAATTTTCAACATCTGTCACTTACCTTCACTGAGGACAAAGAGGCTTCTGTGACTTTATGACATTGTTTTATCTTTATGAGCAATGCTAAAAGTTTCAGTTAGCCAAAGTGCGCTTTTACAGCGATAGGTTGGGTGTGCCACAGGAAATTAGAACAGATAAAACTGGGAGACATTGGAGTTAAGAGTGTAAATTACTAAAACCCAACAAATGTTTGAGACCTCTACGTGTTGATGGCAGAACAGGAGGGGATTCACCAGGTCAAGCCTCCAGGGGCTCCAGGTTAGGAAGTAGTGTAATTGACCATGCGATTAAGTGCAGCAAAAATATTATCAAGGCATTCTCTGAAAATGAAGGACCAAAAAAGTGGAGACTATTAAATCGCATAGTTGAATTGATGGGAAAAATGCCAGCTCTCTTTTCTGTTTGTCTTAAGTAGCACGACCCGCCTACGTGTTTCATCCTATCACAATGCATCTGAAATGTGCACCTGAAACACAAACAGGGAAGAGAGCTGACATTTCCCCTATCAATTCAGCAAGGTCATTCAGCGGTCCCCTGAGCTTCGCAGAATATAAAGCAGTTTACCTCTCCTGTCATTAGCAGTACAGTGTGATTTTTGTTTAGGAGCAGGCTGCCCTAGAAAAGTTCTGGAGCTGGAGCAGCAAGGTCGGGTAACACACACTTACTTGCATGCGCCTATTTTGTCCTGAAAAGGCAGGTTTTGACTGCACAAGTCTGACCTGCCGCCTTTCCACGGACTGGGCTATGCAATCAACCACCCAGTACTGTACTACATGGGTGATGCGAGTTAGATATTTTTCCAGTGCTACTTTGTTTGGAGCACTGGGGCTGTTCGGTGGTCAGCCCTGCATTGTATTGTCATTCATAGAATGACGTTCATGCACGCTTGCGATTGTGTTGCCCGAAAGTGGCTTGCTGTCTGACCTCTTAGTGCAAGTCAGGCCAGACACTCACTGTAACCTATGAACAAAATCATATTTTATGTCTGTGGCTGAGTTCAAATGTTAATTTGAAAGACTGAAAATTGCAAGGATGGAGAGGGATGGCCCCAAATGCCCTAAGGGTCAAGATGCCCCTGACACTAATGAAGTAGTCCATCCTTTGCTTCCTAGCTGGTAGCTTTGTTTACTGTTGTTTAGAGTCCAGTCGCTGCACCCTTAGGTGATGCCTCCTGGCCTTCCTGTCTAAATTAAACCCAGGTAAACGGTGGGCCTTGTGGGGGGTTTCGTTTTGTATTTTTATTATTATCGTAGGTGTGCTTGAACATATAGTGGTTTTGATTGCTTTAACCAACATAAATGACAAAACATGTCAAAAATAGGAACTGTTCGAAATCACCTTTGGTACACCTCTCGATAGGGTTACACTACAAGACAGCGAACAGTATTACATTTGTGTGGGGGATGGCTGCTTTCCACAGAAAACAACATGGACGGCCCATCCAATTCTATTCCTTCCTCTCCTGTCTCCTCTGTTTCCAGGTACTGTTTCTCGTCAGAGCAGGCTTCCACAGGTCGCAGTGTCCCATGCATATGGGCACTGGCCACCAGAGTGCAATCTGGAAAAGGTGCAAGGGCTTTACTTCCAAGAAATCCTGCTGTGGAGTGAATCTCTGTCTCAACCTGGGTAAGTTTTTTTTTTTTTGTTTTTTTTACCTGTGAGACTCTGAATGGCAATTGGATCTTGCCAAACTGCGCACAACTGGACACAGCAGCTCGACATCCAGCCCAGCTGGAGAAAAACATCAACATTGATGGAAGGTGCAGGGATCCTGACCTCACCCTACTAGAACACGAAGCTGTGTTCTGTCCATATCCCGAAGGATTTCTGAGAGTCGACAAAACATCGTGACGGAAATACGCTGCACTTTGCAAAGGGTGGGCGCAGAACCACGAGACGGGGAGCTCGGTGCTTGGGGGCACACTGCTGCCGCCTGTTTCCGATTATTTCCTCATCTTGTTGATTTTGCCGACCATAATGCCTTCGTCTTTGACTTGCTTATGCTGCCCCTGCCACTCCCGCCGCTCCTACTGCTCTTGCCGCCCTGTACGCTTACAGGCATGACGAGTGTTTCACCAGAACGAGACAAGGGAGGTCGAAGGGTGAGTGTGAGGTGAGCAGGGTGGAGCAGAGAAGAGGCGGCGGTAGTCCAGCCAAGAACTAAGGGCCCAGATGTACGTACCATTTCTCTTGTCGCACGGATCGGGCCGTTTGCGACAAGAAAAAAGCATTTTGGTATTTACAGACCCTATTTTGCGATTCGCTAATCTATTTACCAGGGGCCAGATTTAGTAAACTTTTTGCACGTTACAAACAACAAATTTTGCTGTTTGCGACGTGCAAAAAACACATCGCAATGCCCAAACCCCGTTTTGCAATTCGGTAACCTGGTTACCAAATCGCAAAACGGGACTGCGAGTCACAATTAGGAAGGGGTGTTCCCTTCCTAATAGCGAGTCGCAGTGTGATGTATTGTTTTGTGACCGCAAACGCAAAACAATCGCAGTTAGCACCCATTTCAAACGGGTGCTAACCCATTCGCAAAAGGGAAGGGGTCCCCAGGGGACCCCTTTCCCTTTGTGAATGGCATAAAAAACATTTTTCCAGAGCAGGCAGTGGTCCTATGGACCACTGCCTGCTCTGAAAAAATGAAACGAAAATGTTTAATTTTTTTGTTTTGTAATGCATCTCGTTTTCCTTTAAGGAAAACGAGTTGCATTACAAAAAAAAACTGCTTTATTTAAAAGCAGTCACAGACATGGTGTTCTGCTGTCTCCAGCAGGCCACCATCCCTGTGAGTGCCGCGATTCTCAATATTCAGAATATTCATGAGGTGGGCCTTTGTGACCCCCCTGTGAATCACAGCTGGTGTCAGGGACACCATCCAACATTCTGAATTGCGACTTGTAAATTGCGAGTTGCTCTGACTCGCAATTTGTGGGTCGCAATTCAGAATGTACCTACATCTGGCCCCAAATCACAAAATAGGTTTGCGAGTCGCAATTAGGAAGGGGCATTCCCTTCCTAATTGCGAGTCGCAGTGCGATGTAGGATTATTTTGTGACCGTGAATGCGGTCACGAATCAATCGCAGTTAGCACCAGTTTCAAATTGGTGCTAAGCCATTCGCAAACGGGAAGGGGTCCCCATGCGCCCCCCTTCGCCTTTTGTGAATGTAAGCGAAAATATATTTTCAGAGCAGGCAGTGGTCCCATGGACCACTGCCTCCTCTTGTTTTTGAAATGCAGCCCGTTTTCCTTAAAGGAAAACGGGCTGCATTTCAAAAACAAAAAACTGCTATATTTAAAAGCACTCACAGACATGGTGGTCTGCTGTCCCTGGCAGGCCACCATCCCTGTGAGGGCGGCCATTCCCAATGGGGTCACATATTACAACCTACCTCATGAATATTTATGAGGTAGGTCATTTGCAACCCCATTGGGAATCGTAAACAGTGTCATTGACACTGTTGTACATCAGGTTCTGCGACTCTCAAATTGTGAGTCGCAAAACCTAATATTTGTACATGTGGCCCTAAGTGCTGTGCTGTCCGTAAAATAAAACGCCCATGACGCACAGAAAAAATTGTGTTGCTCATGGTGGGCTGTGGACAGTGCTGATGTGCCACCTGGAGGAGTACGGTGCAGTACGGTAAGCAGCCTTAAATTGTTCAATTGAAGGTCCTCTCTGGGCAAGAACCAACTGAGCGAGCATATGCAGTATTGCATAGGATTGTTGAGGATTAAAAGACATGTTTTGGCTGCAGTCTTTGGAGCAGCTTCTGGTAGTGTGTTGAATTTACTGAAGCAAAGCTTTGAAGAGAAACACGATATGTGGAGAACGTGAGCCTCAAGCAGTGTGGTGGCAGTCCTTAGGCACTGCAGCCAGAGGGTAGAGCTGGGGGGAAGCCGAGATGGTCTGGCTAGGTCCAGGTGAGAGAAATAATGAGGTCTGGTTGCATTGTGGGACCTCACAGCTGCCTAAAAAGTGGAAGAAAATGAAGATTGAATGACCAAACTCAGCCCGCCAGTTACTCTGAAGGCTCCAAATGGCTCTTTATCCTCAAGTCCTCTGAATTCCCTCAAGTTAATCCCGGGGAACGCAACTAAGTCCAATACTCCTGAGGGTCCAATCATTCAATCCTCCATTGTGGATTATTTTGAATAGCCAGAGAAAATATTACAAGAGAATGCAAATTATCCAGACACCTTGGCTGCGAGCCCCACCAACATTAACCACCACTACTGGTAATCTTTTAGGCTTCCAGGACATGGTATCTGGAATCAATTCAGCAAATAAGCAAAGTTTAGCTACTGCATCAAAATAAACAAACACTACACAGCATTGCAAAGTCAAATAATGACCTAGGTTCTCACACAATGGTTGTAAAGAGTCTTGATTACTAACACCTGGTTTAAAGAGCATCCTATTACCGATGGAAGTGAATCAACAAGCCTCGCCTACGTCAGTTCTGCCTGTATGAAAGCCAATATTAAAAGATTGCAGTATACCTAGTGCCACCTCAGTAGCGGATCTATCAAGCCTGGACCTAAGTAGTGAAAAGGCTGCTATAGATGCTTTTAGTCCAGTTCCCTCTATAAGATGCTACAATTCTGATCCAAAATCTAAATTTAACTTCGTTGAAAATATACCTCTAAAAATATGAATAAAATGAGTGAACATCCATCGACAGAGTTTATGGATAACTTAAATTAAGTCTGCTGATATTTCTTTTATGGAAAAATATGATGCAATCAACTCTGACCTTCCTAAATCCCCTAAAGAGCTTCTCCAGGACCATTGGGGGGATCAGCTCAACACCATGGATGCAATAACAGCTGCACTAAACTTCCACTCAGATAAATTTCATATACTGGTGGTATTGATTAACACTCTTCCTCTTTCGTTGCAGAGATAGATTCCAAATTACAAAAACGGAGTGATTTTGTAGTAAAAGCGCTTTAAATACAATTAATAAACTAGTAACATGCACTTGTGCCAGCATATTGGATAATGTCTCAAATCTCCCAACAATAGTTGGTGCCGCCGTAGATGAAGTAAAAAATATGTTTACAGTGAAAAGAGCAAACCCTGTAGAAACTACATCTCTAAAACCCGATTTGGGTCAAAGCCCTGTAGAAACTCCAACTTTGTCAAATTCAGGACACACAAATGTCACAATTGGAACATCCGACATTGTGCATTAAAAAATGAAAACATGTCTAATGTCTAGCAGTATAATGAGATTCGAAAGGTATTCTCAGAGCAGTTGTCAACAAGTGAGGTAATGCATGCACAAAATGTATCAAATATAGCAAATTGTTCCAACCCACAAAGAAGTTTGACAAAACAGGCAATAAAAAGGCTTAGAAAGGCTCAAAATAAATCTAAGAAATTAGCGATAATCACAAGGGTTGATGAGAAGAACAAAGATTGCTACCCCAGCTTTAAACCTAATACTTAAAACAGTCATCATACACTGCCAAAATGGATAGGAATGGACGTTAATTGTCCAGAGTGGCATTTACTGATTGATACTAATCAGGCAGAGGATGGGGAAGGCCAAATAAAAATGGCTGTGGCTTGAAACCAAATATTGGCTTAGACAATTTACCAAATGAAAACCTTACCATATCAGCACCTAATAAATGTAATCATCAACAAGCACCTACTGTTACTCGTGGAGGTGACCACGCTAACTCCCTGCCTATTTCATCCCTACAGGGATTTCCAGAGTAGATCAATGACAAATGGTCTGTGCCCAGGTATAAACTGTGACAATGAGACACATGAAGGTGTTAGTCCGACCAATTATTTTACCAACCATAAATTTTACTTTAACCCAATATATGAATCTAAAGGTCCCCGTGACATTCTTAATTGAAGCACTAGTTTAAAAGTATTAGCATCATACTCAACTTTATCCGTCTCGTGTCAGCAGAGATTAAGGCAATCCATTTTAAGCAAGATCCTTCTAATATTTCTCAGGAATTAGTCCATGTCACATGGTCAACTCCTGAAATTGCAAACAAAGTATTTGATTGCAGATCTCAGTTTGCAGAATGGGGTACTGAAGCCAAGAAATATGTCCTTTCAAATTACCTGACATTTCTGATCCCCTCTTTGACTTTAAGAAGGGAAGGGCAGCCCATACGGTCAACTAATATTTCAAAACAGTCTGCTCCCCTTTTACGTGGTGCTATCTGCCCACTCCTCAAACTAACAAAAATGTCATGCTTTACAATAACAAGCCCAGTTCCTGGACCCGCACTTGTGAACAAATTGTGAAGCGGAAAGCTTCAATAGAGGACTGAGGCCCGGCTCCTGTCTGTCTTATCTAGATCAATAGTTGATAGTGATGATTGATGTGTAGCCAGCTTTGACAAACAGCAACTGCCCATGAGAATCTATTCTTGAAATGTGCACGGCCTCACAAGGCTGCTGGAAGATCCAGAGGCAATATTATACCTGCAAATCTTTGAAATACTGATGTTACAAGAAACATGGAGAGTGCAGCGTGGTCCAATCATTGTCTACCAAGAATTTATTACCAGTGCCACTCGTACATCCCAGCAAGGTTCAGCTAAAGGAGGGTTAGCAATATATGTATCAACAGAATTAGATGTTAAATTCTAAGTACTTCCCTATGTACAATTACAATTTCCATCTCCGATTCTTCTGTTAAATATTTATCTGAGCACAAGGAGAAATAAGAAGACAACTCAGCTGTCCATTTGTGGAAATTGTTAGATCACTAGCTTCCGATCATCCTAATGCAAATGTAATAATTATCTCTGGTGACTTTAACATTCATCCATTATCAGCTAAACATCTGGTAAGCCAAATTGTAATATTGTCTAATCCTGTTGTGAATAAATTTAATGATTTGGCTTACTGATTCTCAATGAATGTGTTCCGAAGGCTTTAACTACAGGTCCGACATTTAGGTCCTCCTAACATAGCTATATAATTGACTACACCATCATCTCAAATGGCTTGTTTACCCATGTCGTCGGCTATGCTATAACACCAAGACTTGAAAGAGACCATAATACACAAGAATTAACCTTGGATCAAACTGTGTGTGGCATGCAGAAATCTAATGTTCACTATCAAGTGGCATCTTCTTAGAATTTGAAACAATTGGTTTGGCAGTCTACTAAACAGGCAGAGATAATGCAGCATGCTGAGTCATTAATAAGATCTGGCTGCTCTGTAGTCGCTGCCAAAAACTCCATGTGGACAAATGGAATTTCCTAAGCAACTCCTTGATTACAAGATTCGCAGCAAAAAACGTAAGGAAGGTTAATCCCCTTATAAACTCCACTAGTAAATGGTATACACCTATGTTGTATCAACAAAAGAAGGCTCTGAAAAGAGCGGCAAGGGCAGTTTTCCATCAGATGCATATCTTTATGTAACCTTTATTTAAACAAAAGCTAACATCTACCACCAGGATCTGTGGAATAAGCTGCTATCTGCAAGCATGTCAAATAATAGCAGGTGTTCTGTTCAATAAGTAATGGACTTGAAGATAATGCAAATATGACAGAAAATGCGTGGGTGGTTCATACCTCTAACTTTTTTGGAACACGAGCAGCAATTACTCCAGAATGTAGGTACTTTTGGAACAATAAATCATCAGATAAAATGGAGTAAAAATGGGGTGCATACTTCACGAAAACAGGCAAAACTCCATTGAGGTAGCCGGGTGTCGATATATCAACCCTTCCTTATAATGGAGCCACTAAAAAAAGAAGAAACCTCAGCACTGCTCAAACAGATGCAGCAAATGGCCTCCTAAACTCCATCTTTAAGGCAGAACCAGATCTTTGGGCAGAGATCCTGACTCCGCTTTGTAATGAGGTAATTCTGATGAAAGATGTACCTGAATCATGGCAAGGAAGTATCCCGCAACCTATCTTCAAACGTGGATCTCCTGAAGTTCCCAAAAACTATTGGCTAATCGCTTTGACAGATGTTGAGGAAAAAGCTTTTATCTCACTTCTCTTAGAGGAGTTGGAAAAATGGGCAGCAAGGGAGCACCTAATTCCAAAGAATCAATCTGGATTTCAGAAAGGTCAGTCGACAATTTACTTATCTGCTTGCTCTAACGTTGATGGCTGAGAGTGGAATCTCCAGGAAGCACAATCTGTGTATTTGCTTTGTCGATTTAAAAGCAGCATTCAACACAGTTCCTAGAGCTTTGCTAAGGAATACGTTAGTTACATGGGGTGTGCCTTCAAAATTACTAGATCTTTGGCATCCTCCTTTATACAAACATCTGGGTTCAAGTTAAGTTGGGTGGAGAATTGAAACTTCCAGTGGCTTACTGCAAGTGCACGTCCTTGCCTCATGTTTATTTAACCTCTTCATGGGAGATCTGAATGAACATCTAGAAACAATAAACTCAGATCCCCCTAAATTTGCAAATAGTTCTCTGAAATATTTACAATATGCAGACAATACTATTCTACTCAGTCAGACTCCTATAGGCTTACAGTGATTAATCAATTACCTTGAAGAACGTATTTAACTTAATCACTTAATCATTTTGAACTTAACAATAAGAAAACCAAAATCACTTAAATTGGGTCACCTATAGCTCAGTTTTGGTATGCAAGGGGAAAGCCAATTGAACTGGTCAAGAGTTACATGTGTCTTGGCATTCTGTTTGATAATAACATTTCTTTTAGAAGCCATTTCTATCTATTAAGAGCTAAAACAACTTGTTCCATTTTTGCCTTCAAATCACTTTGAGCCAAATTAATGTGCCCCAGTTATGATCACCTGGTGAAAACTATGACTGCTAAACTAATTCCAGCATTAACTCGCTCAGTTATCTCCCATGGGAAAGAAGCTAAATGACTGAATCTGTCATTCCGTCTTCATGATTTCCAGGAATGTTGGTCAGGCAGAAATTTGGTTAGAGTTCAGCCTCCAAGGGCAGGCTCTAGTGCAACAGGCCACCTTTTTAAAATGTTTCCATTCTCTGTTTTTATCTGAACCTAGCTCCTTAGCGAATATGTGCTGGCAGGAAATCAACAACTATCCCTGCATGTGGGTCCTACTTATCAGATTCTTATCAAACTTTGGCTTACAGTTATCAAGGCCTTTAGAGTTGAATACAGCATGCCTTAAACGTCTTTTCAACCAAGCCACTAACACATTTTTGTTCAATGTGGATAGAGGTGCACTAACAGACAAAAAGCATGCTTGGACAGTCATAAACTCTTATGAGAAACTGGGTATACAGCCATATATGACTACCTCTTCTCCATCTTGCATGAGGGATGCATGTCTCAAACTAACACTTGGCAGGTATCCAACTAAGGGTGGTATCCCGAAATTGCCATATGAATGGCCAACGAGCAGCTGTAGGCTCTGTGGTTATCCACAAGAAACGCTATTACAATTAGCATGTGTCTGTCCAAACCTGTTAAATGCTCTCCGAATTCTTTTGAAACATTTGTTTTTAAAGGCAGGAGTAAGAACATGTCGTCAAACACGTATTTTTCAGCTTATTTGCCAGTTTGTTAAATTCCTAACTGAGGCGGAAAGGTAACTTAAGTTGTTTCTTTCCATCTTTAAGTAAATTTAGTTGATTTTTTTATTTGAATGTATGTAAGTGTGAAAGCTCTGAGTACTTCCAAACGAATATGTGCAATGTTTAATGCAACTAATGCACATAACTTTAAGCAGCCTCTTTTATATGTTTTATGAATGTTGTATCCATGTCCTACTGATAACCAGTAGTTGATTAGAAGTTAAAAGATGATGAATCCATGTTAAGCACTTTGGTGAATTTTGCACAGGCCCTGCAATGAGCAGCTCATGACTATTGTCACATAATAATTGATCAAAAGGTAAAGATGAAGTATTAACGTTAAGCATTTTAACAATTTTGCACAGGTTATGTGAATGGTTAGTTAGAAGGTAGTGATGGAGTATTAGTCTTAAGCACTTTGATAATTTTTGCACAGGCTACGAATGATCAGCATTTGACCCATTTCAAGTGATAACTTACTCTTGAGAGAAATGAACTGCACATGCTTAGTGTCAAACAAAAACCAGCCAGAAATTAAAGGATAGGTAATTATTAATAAGGACTTTTAGCAACGTTTGCAAGGGTTTTGAGAATTATTTGAACAAACCTAATTTTGAGTTATAGCTTAGATTTGCGAGAAGTGAGTTTTGTCATATTAGTATGTTGCAGGTAGCTGGTAAGATGTGCTTCATTTTTGATTACCTTTTATTTAACATATCATGTGAGTGCCTAATTAGAAGGTAGTGATGGAGTATTAACGTCAAGTATTTTAAGTGGCGTACGATCAGCATTAGCCGCCCATTTTGTGTGATAACTAACTCTTGAGAGAACTAACTCTTGGGCTGCATTTACCCAGTGTCAAACAGCAACAGACCAGAAGTTAAAGGACAGAGATCTATTATTAAGTACTTTAGCAACTCTTGCACAGGGTTTGAGAATGATTTGCACTCACCTAATTTCAAGTGATAGCTTAAATTTATGAAAACTAAGTGGTAGACCTGACATCCCTGACTTTCTTGCCTTCTGACCTCCTGTTTTGCTTGACTTTGTTTTTGCTGGCTTTAGGATTCTGGGCACTTTACCACTGCTGACCAGTGATAAAGTGCATGTACTTTTTTCCCTTATAACACAGGAACATTGGCCTACCCACAATTGGCATATTTAATTTAATTTTAAGTCCCTAGTAAAGTGAAGTACATGTGCTCAGGGCCTGTAAATTAAATGCTACTCGTGGGCCTGCAGCACTGATTGTGTCACCCACTTCAGTAGCACTTCACACATGACTGTGGCCTTCCATTGCAGAGCTTGTGTGTGCAGTTTTAAACTGTCCTGTCGACCTGCAAAGTTAACCCCCTTTCCAGGCCCAAACCTTGCTTTTTATTACATATAGGTCACCCCAAGGTAGGCCCTGGACCGCTCCAAGGGCAGGGTGAAGTGTATTTAAAAAGTTGAACATGTACTTTTAAGTATTACATGTCCAGGTAGTGAAAACACTTAAATTTGTTTTTCACTACTGCAAAGCCTATCTCTCCCATGGTTTAACTTTGGGATTGCCATATTGCATTTTATAGGAATAATTTCCAATTGGGACCAGATAGATATTTCAAGTTTGGTGTTTCTGGTCTCACAATTTAAAATCACAACTTATGGTAATGTTGGATTTTAAGTTCCAAGTGTCAAAATGCCATTTTTAGAAAGTTGACACTTTCTTACTTTAACCATGCTGTGCCTTTGCCTGTCTCTTAATACATATATCGGTGGGTGTCAGCTGCTCTTATGCATTCCCTCTAGGCAGCCACACACAAAGGGAGCTTAGGTGTGAATGAGTGGCTGTCTGCATGTTGATTCCTCATCCTGGGCAGGATGAGGCGAAAGAGCTGGCACTCACACTTGTATTGGCTGGGTCGTGAGCCCTCACAGAGGACTACATAACCCCCTGTAGTGTGTCTGGAAGCAGGAAAGGAAGTACAGGAACTTTGTGCATTTCAAATGCCCTTTCTTTAAAGCCCCCACCCCACACTTCAAATGCACAACTCGGCATAACTGGTTATAAGTACTGGACCCCAAGCACCACCAAATCAGTACACTTCTACACCTGAGGACATTCTGTCAGGAAGAAGGACTGCAATGATACTGAAGGTACTGTCACTCTGCTGGAAATCTGCTTTACTTTGCTGGACAACTGCTTTGCTGTGCTGGCCCTGTTGCCTGCTGCCCTCCTTGCCTAGGAGTGAGAAGGACTGGACCTGCATCGCTACATCCCCAGAACCAAAGTGACTCCAAGGGCATGCTGGCTTGCCTCCTGTTCCAAAGTGTTAGGGACAGCAAAGACTTCACCCAACTCTGCTACAGTTTCTGAACTCTGCCAACTGTGAGTCCTTCCCTGCCAAGTGGTGCCAATTCAGTCCCTGGCTCTTGGAAGTGGGTTCTGCAGCTATTCTCTACAGAAATCCATGCATCGTCGTCCCTGTACCGATCGGAACTTCCACATCTATCCTTGACGCCGACGCTTCGCCGCTGTCGCTGAGTACAAGGACATTGCAGTACCAATGGCACAGCTCTGTACAGGCAAACCACTCTCATTCTTGAAGCATTGCCTTTACATCGATGACTGTGCGGTTCGATGACAACACTTCCCTGACTGTGCAGATCGGAACTGAGGCATCACCTTTGCATCGTCCCCTCTGCTAATCGCATTGGATCTTCCCCATCAACGCAACCATGCACACAAGGTACTTTTTCAGCAGAACAAGGTTGGTCCCTATAGCTGGCCTGCCCTCCATCACAATTGGCCTGAACCTTTGGATTTACCCCGGGCTAGAGCGACCAGATAGTCCAAGTTGGCGCTTTAAGTTTCTAAGCACCACATTTGCAGCAATTCTTTAAAAAATCATAACCCAACCTCTAATTATTGGATTTTTGTTGTTTTGGTCTTGTTTTACTCATAAAAATATAATCTATTTTCCTAACTTGGTGTGAAGTCTTTTTGTTGTGTTTTCACAGTTTTACTGTCTTAAGTGTTTCACAAATACTTTACACATTGCCTCCTAAGTTCTGCCTTCTTGCTCTGTGCCAAGCTACAAGAGGGTGAGCACAGGTTAATTCATGGTGTGTATCTGACTTACCCTGACTAAGATTGTGGTTCCTGCTTTGGCAGGGTGCATACCTCTGCCAACCAAAAATCTAATTTCTGACAGTGAGTTTTGTCATGTTAGTATGTAACAGGCAACTGGTAAGATTTTCATCATTTTCAACCAAGGTTTATTATTTTTATAGGGCTATTACTGGCGACTACACCTATTTTGAGTTGCTTGCTGTATTAGACATGTATGTAGTTCATGAGACCATTGTATTATGTTGTTTAAAATGGTTGAAATGACTTAAATTAATCAAACAATAAAGGTATACATATCCTGAAGGATGGGAACTAGCCTGGATGTCCTGCTGAGGCTCTGCTGAACTTGCCTGAGTGGAAGCCCCCAACCAGCCGACAGAAACCAGAGTTAGGGACACAGTGCCCAGAAACCCTGGCTTAAAACTAGAGGTAGCCTCAATCAAGAACCAACATCTTCAAGTGCAGATTAGCTGCCCGTGTGGTGACCCTGCCTAGAAACATTGTTTTTGTAGTCCATTATTCTACTCTTTCATAAGGAGATCCCGAACCCAGTTGACATGTGCACTTTTCATACATACTGACCTTAACATTTCCTGTTTGGTTTCCAGTGAGTGCCCTTGTGCCTTTGGCCACATAACTTATTTGTGTCATAAACCAGATGCCATTGAGGTTGGTCTTTTCTGTGTAAGGAGCCACTGACCTGGAGTTACTAAAACCTTAGCTTGTGAGATATCTATATTTTAAGGGGCAACTAAGCACCAACCCTAAACTGAGATCTCTGAACCCTGAACTCCAAGACACTTTACTTCCATTGTACTGACCTACCTTTTCATTTTTTCTCGCTGAGTTTCTTTTGTTTTACCTTCTTTCAGTCGCGGCTTGCGGGGATTAAAAGGGGCGGGGCAGAGCGGCGAGGGCGGTGGGAGTTAGGGAAATAATAATAAAATAAAAATAAATGTAAAAAATAAAACTTACCTGCTCTGCTCCCACGCCGCTCTTCTCTCCCTCGTCGCTTCTGGCAGGCATAGGCTCCCAGCCTTCCCTGCACCAATCCTGATGCTGCTCAGAGCAGCGTTAGGATTGGCTGGGAGCTCCCAGCCAGGACGCTCCCATGCAGACTGGGAGCCTGTGGAGAGAGCCCGAGACAGCCGGCCAAACACACATGCGCACTGAGGGTAGTGCACAGTGCACTCCCCTCATCGTACCCCATGGCCCCACCCCTTTAACAACCAAATGATAATCAACATAGTTTATTATCATTTGGTTGTTAAAGGTTTGCAGCGGCTGCTGCTGGCGGGGAGGGGTGACGCTCCTCCGCCCTAATGGAGGAGCCGCCCCTGCCTTCTTTAGTAGAATCTGCAAACACTGATAGATTTGGTGGGTGGATTGGCATTGTCCATTCAGTAACACAGTGTTATCAGCAGCAAATAATCCTCCCCCCATTTCAGAGCAATCACTGCAAACACTTACATTGTATCTATCTTGGGTAGTCATGGCGTTCGCGGTCATTTAGTTATCACAAACACATTCTGGTCCTCTGTTTACCTTTACCTTTACATTCATGTGCCATTTGTTTGCTGTTTTTACAGTGCATATACAAGAATCTACAATTCCAATCTGACATTCAAATTTTCATTGCTATGATAATGTTGCTATGTACTTGAACTCCCCCTCACATCACATCCTTTGAGCTAAGTCATGACTGCTTGTCCTCTGCTGCCCAGAGAGTAAGGTACTGTTAGGAGCCCCACTTTCTTGGTCAGTGTGGCACCCCTACAATTTCACCTATGATATTGCTGGGCTGTCCCTGAAACTGTAAGTATTGGTAAAAAAAAATAATAGCAGTATGTTCTTTAAAATCCCACCAATATTCAATGCAGTTTGAGGGTAGAAAAATGAACTTTCCAGATGCCAAAAAATGCAGTGGATTAGCTGCAGCTGTTGTTGAAATAGAATTCGAAGTAGATGGAAAAATACATGCTGAAAACAGGCTCGGTTATATGCTGCCATTGGCATGTCACTTATATTTAATGTTAGATGAAGGCAGGCTCATGAGCCAGAGGCTCTTGCAGTGGACCTCTCTGACATTGGTTCAACTTTAAACACTGTAGATGACATACAGCAGGGATTGTACATGAATGTCAAAATAGGTGCAGGAGTTGCTTGGCCAGGAAGGTTTATTTGGGCAAACTGCACAGCCACTATCAAAGTCTGGCTTGCAGTAGGGAAGTTGGAAGGCTGGTGAATTGCTTGTTTCCAAGGCCATAAATGAAAGGATGAGCACAACAGACCTATGCCATAGGAACCTAAGCACTTCTAACTGTGTTTGGTGGCTTGGTGGGCAGCTTTCAGAGGGGCCTAGTCACAGGTTCAGCCATATCAGAGTAAGACACATGTCATGAAGTAGGGAGTGACAAAATAATATCCTGCCTCAATATTGACTACACCAATATTGTGAAGGTATGTTTGTATAGGTATGTATAGACTTACTATTCTTAAATCCACATTTACATACCTTGGATGCATGAACAGGAAATTCACAGGTAAAGACCAACCCCGATGCAAGTGCAACTCTAGCTTTGAGATCCTGAGCAAATTAGAAAAGGTGAAGGTCCTTTCTAGGGTCGGGCCTGCAAATGCATGCGCTAGCGCGTGCATCTCGTATACGAGACGCTGTTGTGTTCAGTAAAGGGCTTGGAGCCTGCCTGTCGCTCACCATTTGTTGATTTGCGTGGCACTCTTCTTTACAGCCTCGTAATTCGTCAAGACATGCCTGGCATCACTTCAGTTTTTCGGTGTGGCGCTGGGATCCAGCTCTAATTGATGCAACTTAATTAGTGCTCATCCGCTGATCACGACGTGATCGAGATACTATTTGTTGTTTTCAGCTTCAAGGGGACCACAAACAAGGCTTGTGCAAAAACGTGCCCAGCAGAAACAAAATTAATCTGCAAAGTTTTATTTTTGAAAGCTAACTTTCTGTTATTTTGCCAAGTTGTCTTATCTCAGTTTCTTTTCATGTTTACTTTAGTTTTTTGCTCGTGGGCGCTGTTGTCAAAAGATGACAATTAACTTGTTAGAAATATACAAGACCTTTTGCATTGCAAATGCTTGTTTATAAATTAAACTAAAATAAGATGGCAGTAACACCAACCACAATAAGACATGTAGATCTCAGTTTAAAGACATCAGTGTACACATTAGGGGTCTAAATGTTGCTAGGCAGCTACTGTGTTAAGAAAGCCAGATCGGTGTGCGATGCCTAACATTCATCTATACACACACCAGCAGAAAGGAAGAAACATAACTGACAAAGATATTTGTGAAGCAGACAGGTGGGGGCTGCATTGACAGCAGTCATATCTCCATGAAAACCAAATATCAGCATTGCAAACTTTTGTCACAGAAATAACCCAGCACACCACGCACTTCTTGCATTAGAGAAAACATGCCACTCAGGCTGTGTTTATTATCCATCATAAGCACGACATAACGAAATAGGATATATCAGAACTAGAAAGAGCAATAAAGGGAAATATCTACATTATTTACAAATAACAACATTGCTGGCAACTATTATATCCTAACTCATCCAAACATTGTCAGAGTCATGTTTGGCCACCCCTTACGCCCCATTACCTGTGGCATTGCCCGTTTCACTTTCACAATGAGGGGGCAGAAGAGTGGATGGGTGTGGAAAAAGACAGCTCGGGTTTTGTTGGCAAGTGGGGTGCGTTAGCATCCATTAGGGGTGTCTAGTCAGCAAGATGGTCAACAGCTGAGGTTGCCCCCTATCTAGCACACACCACTGCTCCTGCTGGCCACCCAGGCGACTTCAACAGCCAATCGCACAACAGCATTTGTGTGCAGGTTCCTGCGAAAATTCGGATGATGCCCCCATCGTTGGCTGCCAATCCAGACTGTTCAAATACAGCTCACACCTGTCCTGAGGGCATGCTAGCCTGTGGTGTGCTCCCCGCTTGCCGTACTTCCAGGGCTCCGTTTTTAATGTTTGGGATCAGCTAACATTTAGGACATTCTAAAATCAATGGGGTTGGGTCCGGGGTGATAGGATGGGCTAGAATCACAGAGTATAAAGGCAATGATGCCTGTCTTGCTGTACTTCTCAATTATTCACCGTACAAACACATCAATCTTTTGAATCATGTAGACAAATCATCACTCACATGTTATCAGCTTACTGATTTTTTTGAATTTATAACATTTTCTAAAGAGAACACCAATTCTGCACATTTCATGAACCTTTCAACTGTGCCTTTTCAACGTTAAATATTCACATTTTTAATCCTCCCAAATAAAGAAACCAGTTGGATTCATCGCAAGTGAACACCTTCGCCAGTAAGTAAGATGCTTGTTAGAAGAACAAAAGATTAAGCTGTTCTTAAATTCCATTTATCCTATGATGGATATGTCAATGATGATGTACAAATTAGGGGTATAACTCCGCTGTTACTTACACTAACAAAGGGAAAGGTGGGTAGGAAATTGTAGTCCAGTATTGTTGGAATTGTGTGGCATGTTGTTCCCAAATTATTATGTACCCACTGTAAGGCCCTCAATACGAGTTTGCCAGTCACTGGATTGCCATGCCGGTGGTGGCGATCGCACTGCTGCCAGGCTGGCAGTGCACACCGCCATATTACGACCACAGCGGTGATCCAACCACAACACAGCCAAGTTGCAGCCAGTACCGCCAGTGCTGTCGAACCGCCACCGATGGCGGTAGCCATCTCCAGGCTGGCAGGGACCAATTCACCGCCCACCATATTACGAGTCAGCAGACAGGCAGGATTTCCGGGGCAGTGCGACTGACATGAAAAGCCTGGGGGAAACTGGCAGTATAAAAGGAAACACTCACCTCCAGGTACACAGACACGTCTGCCGCTGCCATGGAACCCGAACTGGAAGGCTTCCCACTGCTGTATCTCACCATTCACCAAAAGGACCAGCGACGACGACTAAGGCGACAACCGTAAGTACTCCCACCTAGTGCACACTGGAGGGAAGGGCAGTATTACACAGCCACACACAACACACACACCTGGCACGGACAATGACGGCCACACACACACACATGCAAACAACCGCCCATATTAACACACATCTACAGGCACACACTAACTACACAAACGCGTAAGTCAAAGACACACACCACGGCCAACAGGCACGTGCCATTCACACAGCACACCGCACAAGCACACCAACGCCACTGTCAAACACATCCATACACGACACCCCACAATCTCACAACGACAACAACATCACAAACACATAAATGCATTGTCAGAAAGGAACATCGACAACACATACTGACAGCAATACGCAGCAACAACACACAATCATATAAATAGTACAGACCTCCAAACAAGGCCTCAGGTGACACGCTATATCCAACCAACATACAAAGGACATCACAAATGCATCCCTATACACACAGATGCACACAACAATTCCACACACAACCATAACAACACATCACAAAAAACACATGGCACAAGTCATTACCCCAGCGCATGCAGCAACATAAATACATCCCATACACATACAACACAAACATCAAAGTATACAGATATAATACAACCATGTTGAAGGAAATCCAGGACAATTTCTCAAACTTGACATCCACATATATGTTGGCAGATGTATTTAAAATTCAAATACATATTAAAAACTAGGTACAGGTGAGGCCCACTGGCCAGTCCAAATGTCTTAAGTGCCCCAGGAACATTGGGCACAGTCACATGCCCCAACTTGACTCCTGACTTCAAATTGGCCTCCACATGGCAGGGGCATCAATGGGCCAGGCAGGCACCGGAGGGGGGAAGGAGGGGGTGGTGGTGGTGGGGGCTTGGAAGGGGGGGGTCCTTGGGTTTAGGATTAGGAAGGGGGGGTTAGGCTTAGATTTTTATTGTGGGGGAGGGGGTTTGAATTTTGGGGTAGGATTAAGGACCTTAGGCTTTGGAGGGGGTGGTTTCTTTGCAGGGGGAGGGGCATGGGCACTACTAGGGGGGCCATGGGAGGGCTGGGAGGTGAAAGATCTGGGTTGAGGCAGGGAGACATGGCGCTTAGGAACATCACGGGGTGGAACAGGAGCAGGGAACCGATCAAGACTGGCACAGATTTTTTTTTTTAGGTACACAGGGTCGGTCATGGGTAAAAGGTTTAGGAGTGGAGGTAGAGGGAGTGGTTGCAGGAGGTGTTGGTGTGCTGGACATGGACACTTCCTGCCGTCAAAGAGGAGGCCAGAGCCTGAAATGATCCCTGCAGGCCAGCCAAGGCACCGTGAATGTCTTCCAGGTAGGCATTACTTTGTTGCATCTGGGATGCCCGTCCCTGGATGGCATTCACAAAGTTGACTGTCCCACAGAGATGACCTCAGGAGGTCAGTAGCCTCCTCATTGAAGGCAGCAGGGCTGACGGGGCAGGGGCACAGGTGCCTGCGGCAAAGGAGACGTCCACCCCCCTGGGTGATCGGGCACGGGCAACTGAGTGAGGAGATACAGGGAGGGCGGTGCTGGTAAGGAGGGCAGCGGACAAGGATGGTGCTGGGATGGACCCAGATGGGTCCACCACCGCCAGGGAGCTTCCATCGGAGGAAGAATCCAAAGATGATGTTGCTGTACCAGTCTCCCTGTGGTGCTCCCCTTGCCCTCCATCCCACTGGTCCCTTCAGCGTCGGTGGACTTTGCCTCCTGGGTCCCCTTGGGCTTCCGCTTCTCTCCTCGCCAGTGCCCCTACGCCTGCTGATACTGATGCACAGAAGGATGGAAAAGGACAGGAAGAGAGGGTGGGAGAGAAAAAAAGGGAGGAAAGGGACAATATCTACCGATCTCCCCATCTAGTACACATACCAACAATGATCTACTCCTCCTCTGGTGTGGGAAGGAATGGCTATGAAACATTGTCCCCAAGTATGGGCCATGAAAACATAACCCAATATGCAAGCTGTTACCTCCTAATTCCAACACAATGACTAGTTTGTACATGCTGCAGTTTTTCATCAGTTGTTCTACAATGGTAAAAACTCCCAACTACCCAAATATACTTACCAATCTGACACTTTTGACACCTTGTTTATCAAATGTTCTGGATAGGTACATTGCACCCAAAATATACGACAGGTTGGTAAAGGACTCATTATGTACAGAAGTACATTGAGAATGCAAAGATTTCACAATGGAAGTTCCCTACTCACAGGACATATTACGCTATAACAGCCCTAACTAGATGACATTGACTATCTAAAGCAGACTCAGGGATAGGCAAATAAGGTTTGTAAATCACTCAACATAGGAGTGTGTCTAAATGTAACTGGACAAGGAGGTATAGCACCAACATATTACTGCAAGTGCCCAACTATCTCCGGGTAGGTCACCGCCAATATGTGGGCCATTGGGGGGGTCAGGGTCCAACGGGCACCCCTCCCTGGTTGGGAGGATGTCCCGAGCTCAGGCTCCGCGGTCTTTCGGGCCCAGCGTCTCAGGTCCTCCCACCACTTTCTTTAGTGGGTGCTCCGCCGGCTATGGTCGGGGGGGGCTGGATTTGCTTAGTGATGGCTCTCCCATAACCCATTTTTCTGATGGGCTCTGACATGCATGGGAGACACAGGCAAAAAGAGATATTAATTTAGAGTTACAGTACACCTACAGCAGTGGCCTGCACACAGCATGCACAGCACATTCTCATACAGAGTCCACAACATGCCAATATCATTCATACAACACAACCCCAGCAGTCATTCCTGCCATGTCTATATTTACACACTTTCGCCGTCAAACACCACCCTAGCTGATAAGTATACCTCATTGTACTGACCTGTTTATCTGGAGTCCCGGTGGATGGAGAGGAAGTGTGTTACATTGTTTAAATGTACTTGTTGTTCACATGGTGGTTTGCAATCATAGCCTTGATTGACATGCTTTCCAGTGATAGCAATGACAGCTCCTTGACAACTGGCAATGTTTAAGGGCTGATGGATAGTGCTGTTGTGTGCGTGTAGCATAGTAGGTTTTGGTCATCAATGCTGTCATTGCCATGTACTAGTGAGCAGTCCAAGTATCCTGTAGGTGAAGGGGGTGACATGGTTATACGTGCAGGTGTTGTAGTGTGGAGTGGAATTAGCAGTTATACAAGAGAGGGGAGTGTTGCCTTGTGGTAGTTGTAGTACTTGCTACAGTGGGAGATATCCGTGCACTTGGTGGGCCTGTGTGAGATTAGTGGTAGTGGGGAGGTGTGGCAGACAAGGGAGGGTACTAGGTTCAGGATTGATTGGTGCATTGTAAGGATGCTGTGAGGGGGTGCAAGGGTGGTGGGGGTACATGCTGTGCAGGAGTACATGGTGACCAGGGAGTATTGTTTCCTTATTAGAGTCCAGTCCTCCTGTTATTACAGTCCGGCCCTCTGGATTGCAGGATGGCCAAGACCTCTCCTCCCACAATGTTAACTCTGGGGGAGGAGGTGAGGGTCCACTGCCAGTCTTGTTGGTGGCTATCTGGTATCTTGCTGCCATGGACCGGACCTTGCCCTGTAGGTTGTTCCTCCTCTTCCTGAGGTCCTCCCTTGTGAGTGGATGGTTTCCCACTGAGTTCACCCTGTCAACGATCCTCTGCCATAACTCAGTTTTCCTGGCAATGGATGTATGCTGGACCTGTGCTCCAAACAGTTGTGTCTCCACTCTGACGATTTTGTGTACCATGACCCACAACTCACCTTCTGTGAATTGTGGGTGTTTCTGTCGTGACATGGTGGATGTGTTGTGGGTGGTGGGGTGTGTAATGTGCAGGGGTGCTGGATGTGCTGTTTGGTGAGGTGGGGTTGTGTGATTCGGTGTGCTTGTGGTTTGTGGTGGTTGTGTGCAGTGGTGACGTGATTGTTGTGTGCAGGGGTCCAGTTGTGTAGTGTGTGCTGTGTGTTAGGTGTGGGGGTGCCTGTGGTATCCAGGTGCAGTGTCTTCTAGGTGCTCGTTCTTCCATTTCTCTGTGAAAAATCCAGGATGCAAGGGGTTGTGGGTATGTGTGGGGGTGTGTTTTATACTGCAGTGATCAGGTGTGTGTGTATGTGTGTCAGGTGTGGGGTATTCGTTCTGTCCAATGTGGTGTTGTGTTCTGGTGGAGTTGAGTTTTTGTCTGCGGCAGTTTGGACTGCCAGTGGATTACCACCATGCAAAGACCGCTATGCTGATTTGTGGGTCGTAATTTGGAGGGCAGGATTTTGCCAGCGTGGCTGTGCTGGCTGTGGAACCACACTCAGTCAGGCTAACGGTGTCGGATTTATGGCTGATTTTGGCCAGTCTGCACTTTGTGACTCGGAATACGGCAGTCGTGAAACCACCAACACTGGTGGTCTTTTGGCCCACGCACAGACGGTGGTCTTCTCCTTAGACCGCCAAAGTCATAATGAGCACCTAAATGTTCTTCAGCAAATGTGTGGATGCTGTTGAATTTAGGGCCTCCTTGACTTGATCAGTGGACAGCCACAGAACGTAGTTCTTTATAGGTTTATGTGGTGCAATTTAAATTGGTATGTTCTGCCGACATGCTTTGACTTTCTGTACATAGGAGGCCTTCTCGGGATATGGACTGGTGTAAATACTTTATAGATCGGGTGCATATGGCTCTGATAATGTATCAAACCTTGCTGCATGTAGGATTTTAATTGGGACCGAAGGCTCACTTGTGGGAATAGATTTGATGATTCAGGATATAGCACTTTTAGAAAAGAAAGAGTGTCTGGTAACCAGACTTGAACCTTGTCTCTTTTTTTATGTTTAAAAAAGCGCCTAGAAGACACAGTGAAGCGAACTGAATTTCAGGCTGCAGACCGGGTCTCTTATCAATGACATTGGAGCCGTGTTTTGTATGAAAGACATGGGCTTCTTTCACGATGTAACTAGGCACCTTTCAATCTCTTGGTGCACCATTTGATAACCTCTGTTAGATTTACTAAAAAAAAAAATAGAACCAAAAATCACAGCAAAATTACAGCACTGCCTGTTGAGGAAGGGCATGCTGCTTTGCACCAGCAGATGTGTAATGCCCAGAAAAGCTGAGGGGATCTAAAAGTCACTATGATTATCCAAGCGTCTTCAAGGCCATCGGCTTTGACAATGTTCGTGGCTTGCATGGAGAATAGTGAGGTCAGAATGCCAACTGACTCCCAGCCACAGAGCCCTGACAACGAACAACAGGACCACTCCAGACAAGCACAGGACGCCTTGTGTATCTGATGCTCTTGACAGCACTTCCTGCAAGACATATTTTCAATGTTCAGTCTTTGAAGCCCCTATTATCATATCCCAATAGGAAACGATCAGAAGAAGACTCCAATTAGCTCCCTACTTGAATTCTACGAGATCAAATACTTACCTCAAGCAGTATTAGAAACACAAGCAACTTTCCACAGACTTGTGGAGAGGACGATGGGAAACATAACCCTGTTCACCCATTAGAACTCTTGACCATTTCAGGGAACAGAAGCTCAAGCTACGCTTTGGCAAATGTCAGTTCTGCCACTTCCGTGTATTATTCACATAATAATAGAGCATTGAATGTAAGTAGACCAAGCAAAGTCAAAGGCCTGAGCATCTGGTCTCATCTCAGCACTTAAGGAGTCTTGTGGCTCAGCTTTATCTCTAACTTTAACAAAATTATATAAGCAACTGAATAAAAAATAAAACACACTGATCAAGGAACCTGTTGACAGTACTGCAAAATCCTATTACAATTACTTGCTGCCCAACACAGGAGTGACACTGTGAAACAACTCGCCCATGACAATGTATCACAGAGACTTTAAACTTGATAGTATAAAGTAACATGCCTCAGGCCTCAGTATGTAAAATCACCAGTGCCAGATTGAATCCGAGAGCCATGAAGACGAAGACAGTGTGGAGCACTCTGGGACAGCCCTCTAGGTGAGCATTGGTCATTCTGCAATCCCAGGGTACCTGGTTGGCCCTTCAGATACATTTCTGCCAGCCACATACCCTTTATATGCCCAGGATCAGAGAAGTTTTAAGGCATGGCAAAAATGGGCAATTGCTCCGAGGCTCCACCTTCCAATGGCGCCCTTGGAGAGCGGTCTCTATATGACCACAGTCTAGCCTATTTCACTTCCTAAACCCCTCTCCCTCTCTTCCCACCTTTACCTCTCTTCCCAGTGTCATTCTAAGGATGTTGGAGGTCCTGGGCAAGACATTCAACTGTGTCTGTATGACCTTCTACTGAAAGTGTGAAATATAATTTAGTATTGTTGGCATCATGTGGCCATGAATTAACTGATAACGGTCAAAAAAATTAAAATATGTTCCAAACTGGGACCTCCAAAGGATGTATTACCCAGAGTTCCTAAAATCTTTAAGATGTCCCTGCCTGGCATGCAAAGAGATTTTAAGGCATTATCAATTGCCCAATCCCCCATCTTCCAAGATACCTCTGAAAAACAGAGCTTTCCCTCCATCTTACATCTGTCTAATGTTCCCTTTGAACTTTTTACCTATTCTTAAATATTGTTTGGCATCGTGAGCTTGGATTAGCATAAAATGGGTAGTAACATTCAGACACGGCCCACTAAAGAATGGCTTGCTCGGGGGCCCACAAAATCCTTCAGCTGATACGGCTGGCATGGTGCTTTCCCACACATCAGCTAAGTCAAGAAGACTCCTTTATGTGGGTTTACGACTTGACGTTATCTTTATGAACAAACTGAAAAGGTTTCAGTTAAATCAAGTGCCGCATTTACAAGGACGGGGCGGGTGTGTCACGCGCACAGGGACTGCAGTGGGAATCGAGCGATAGCACAAGTGGAGTGAGAGAGAAAGAGCAACGGTGAGGGCGGAGGGAGAGAGAGACGGAGACAGAGGGGGCAGAAAGAGAAGAATAGGTGCAGAGAGAGGCAAGTGTAGATAGAGACGGGGAGAGAGAGTCAGCAAGTATTGTAAAGCCTTGCCAACATCTTCATGTTATGTCAATAAAGCTTTATTGAATTTAGTGAACTGCATTGATAAAAGAGACCCACGCCGAGTCAGCGATGGAGGGCACGAGAAGGCTGGAGAGGCAGAGAAACAAAGAGAAAAGGAGTGTGACACTGCTGGACAAAGCTACCCAGAATCAGGCATGTAGCCAGACAAACACAAACAGAAGTAACAATAAAAGCGGCAGACAAAAATGTAGAGTCAGAAAATAAACAGGAATAAGTAAAATGGGGAGAAAACCGCGTGCATTGAGATAGACAGGCGGGAGACATGGAGACAGAGAAGGTAGGGTGGAAATAAAAGAAGACGAATTGTAGCGATATAGGGTGCGAAAGAGAGACTCACTTCATACTGGCAGAAAGTGTATTCAACAGTTGAGGTCCCTGAATCTTGAAGTTTTGTTCACCTTTTGAGCAATCGTCTAAAGGTTGTGAGCAGAGAACCAATCAAGGCTGTACTCAATTTATCTCTGAGATGTTTGAACGTGCGCATCCGTTTTCTGGATTAATTTGCCAGAAGTGGTAATACGGTAGATACATGATCCAGGCGATATCTTTCTAAAGTCAAACCCAGCTCTTAAAAGCAGCCTTTTACCTCCTGACCTCCCCCATTTATGATCCAAATTCTAATTAAACCTGTCAGCCTCAAGGGACCACTTTCATAGTGAAGATAGCGTTTTTTTTTAAAACACACTACGACAGCATCACACATACCGAGCCAATATCCCATGCAGACCTTTTCTACCCATGGGTTCAAATCTTCCAAAACAAATGACAAAACTCTCAAGATTCGTTGAAATAGGTTATGCTCTTGCACATTCTTCATGTCCCAATCTATCCCTATCCCAGACTGCCAACATACTCCCTGCTCATTTCACTTGATGATAATTCATACTCTAAAAATTATTTCCCTTAAATTGCTAACTAGAAAAACGTTTCTGCGATTGAAACTGATGATAATCATTTTTATGCAAAAGGCATCACAAATCCTTCTCTGTCTGTCCTCCATGCCCTCACATAACCTTACACAGGTGCTACAGAAAAAAAACTCCAACTGAGCTGCCTATAGGCAGGGCCACTGGAATTATGCAGCAGGTGAGGACTACATTATGCAACAGGGTTGACTTAATTATGCTGCAAAAAAAGGCAAATTATACGGCACATTTTTTACAGTATTACCTCATTATTTTGACATTTTTACACATGGTAACACTATGATTGCAAAGGTTTCATCTAAATAAGTACCAGTATGGCCTTCCACTGTGTAGCAACACATATCTCCATGTTTTTAGTAACTTTTGATGCTTTTTTGCTACAGATACATTTTAGTTTTGTCCTCATATTACCAACTATCCTACGTTGTCTTAGGCCATTACTCTTCCGCCCAACGTACCTGGTTTAAAGATGTGCTGAACATCTCTTTATCCTCCACAGTAGCCGAAAAAGGAAGCACGACCCTCGTTCTCAGTGAAGGACTAAGGTATAATCATCGGACGTTTACGATTTAGCTCACCAGGCCAGATAGGGACTCCATTTTTTTTCAACAGCAGTCAATACACGTCTGATCTCTAAACCACAGATATAATTAACAGATCTAAACCATTCTCCTGTGCTTCGGGGGTGCGAGATAACCCACTTATTACAAAATGTCCTCCTTGCAAACAAGATCAGGAAAAATACCAATGAGGCTTTCTCCTTGTGAAGATGGAAATAGACACAGTTATCCAGTCCAAATAATATTAAGGCACAGTTTACCATAATTTCCAGGCCTATAATTGCTGCAAGAATTTGAGTTACTTTCTTACCAGAGGAACTTAATGCCAGGCAATCAAAGAACATATGCTCATCATCTGTGTCTGCCTCTCCACACTTCTTGCATCTCTGCAGCTCAACTGTAAATTTGGCGAGCTTCGCAGACGACCAGTAAGCCCTATGGAGAGTAAACAAATAATTCCTTTTAAATGGTGCAACTTTAACTGTTGGGTAAAGTAAACTACAAGAAACTCACTATATTCATTATGCTTGGTAGGTCCTTTTCCAAGTGTTGGTATGGAAGCACCATATTTTCTTCTAGTACAGTAAGGATTGTCCAATACCACTGGGAAGTTTCCCACTTGAGTGGCCAACATCTGTGCAAAGAAGGCCTCCACGGCTGGACTTCCTGCTTCCAATAGATTTTGTGATGCCCACCAGGAAGTAAGCTTCTGGTATTTAAATTTGGAGACCCTCCATTTTGATAGATCGGATAACTCTTGCCATGAGATCAGAGCATCTCCTTTTCTAAACTCTGACCAGGTAAGACAATTCCCTCCTCAAAGAGGATAGCTCAATTTATCCTCAAGACAGTAAGGGGTATTTAGAGTCCCAAATTGGTGTAGGATCTGCGTAATAATGAATTCTCAGGATTTTCCTCATGTATGCCCAGACCCTTAAAGCAGCCAAGAGCACCTTCAACCTGACCTGCTTGAAAATATTTGGATTCCAATTTTAAACAAAAAGTTAGCAGGACCTATGTGTAGTAACATGGCTGTAAAATGCTGCTCCATGTACCTCTCAAAGGTACACCCAAATGACCCTGTCAAATACTTTGGTGGCATCGATTATGGCAAATATCAGGGGGAGTTTGAAAGCTACTGCCATATCAATTGCATTGGTCAACCAATGTGTCAGATCATATAGGCCCTTATCATGACCCTGGTGGTGACTGATAAAGTGTCGGTAATACCGCCAACAGGCTGGTGGTAAGTACCGCCAAATTATGACCATGGCGATGATAACTCCCATAGACAGCCAATGTACCACACCATTCGCCAGGGCGGAAACAACACTCATCACAGCACTAGCCGCCAACAGCCAGGCGGAAGTCAAACTACCGCCCACCATATTGAGACACATCACTCCATCACCTTTTCTGGGGTGGTAGCAACACCATCAAAACCCTGGTGGAAACGCATCACTGAAGAGAAAGGACTCACCATCGGAGATACAGGGAAGAACAACACCACCATGGAACCCGAACTGCAAGTCTTTCAGATGATCTTCTATGTAATGCTCCACCTGGAACACCAACACCGACGAAGACGACGATGGTGAGTACAGCCGCCTAGCACACAAGGGAGGGTGGGAGGAAAATGAGAGTGGCACACACACGCACAACACACACAAAGACACACACACACACCACACTCATGTCCAGCTGACCACGAAAACAATTTGTCCCTGAAAAATGGCAGAATAATGCAAGGACAACAGGAATGGACGAAAGTGATTGTAATCAGATCAACATCACAATAACTAATTCAATTTGTCAATGAAACAGATATGTACACATGTACACAAGGGACACTGCCCAGTCCAATGTTCAATGGGTACATTCTAAGGCCCAACTCGAATCCTGACCACATCCTGATAGTACACTGTGGGGGCATCAGTTTGCAAATAGGCAGGCACCTCGGGGGGGGGGGCACCTCAGCCGGATGTGGGAACAACCACACTGGTTTTCGAGGGGGCAACTTGCCCATTGTTCTGTCCTGGGGAGTGCAAGGCCACAGTCTCTAGGAGTGGGTGACTTTCCCACTGGTTCTGGAGGAAGCAACTTGCCCATGGCTCTGTCCTGGGGAATGCAAGGCCACATTCTCTCGGGTGGGTGACTTGCCCACTGGTTCTGGAGGGGGCAACTTGCCTATTGCTCTATCCTAGGTACTGCAAGGCCACAGTCTCTCAGGTGGGTAACTACCCCACTGGTTCTGGAGAGGGCAACTCGTACAGCAGCCCCTGGAGTGTGGCCTATATGGCGTCCGTGGCAGTGACGGCTGCAGTGTGGTGGTGGATGGAGGAGCCTCCTGGGCCGCCTCTGCATTTTCGGATGGCTGCAGTGTGGTGGTGGATGGATGAGCCTCCTGGGCAGCCTCCACACTTTCTGGTGGCTGCAGTGTGGTGGTGGATGGAGCCGCCTCTGCACTTTCTGATTGCTGCAGTGTGTTGGTGGATGGAGAAGTCTCCTGGGCCGCCTCTGCATTTTCGGATGGCTGCAGTGTGGTGGTGGATGGATGAGCCTCCTGGGCAGCCTCTGCACTTTCTGATGGCTGCAGTGTGGTGGTGGATGGAGGAGCCTCCTGGGCCACCTCTGCACTTTCTGTTGGTTGGAGTGTGGTGGTGGATGGAGGAGCCTCCTGGGCCACCTCTGCACTTTCTGATGGCTGCAATTCATCAGCTGGCGGTGGGTGCCCCGTGACAGCTGGTGGTGGTGGAGGTGTCACCCTGACAGCCTTCGTTGGAGTAGAGGGCTTTGTCTCCTCCAGTACATGGGGCGTGGATACCTTACACTACCTGGTAGGGGTGGATGGGCTCTTCCCCTTCCTGCCTGGTGGTGCAGGCTCCTTCCCCTTCCTGCCTGGTGGGGCAGGCTCCTTCCCCTTCTTCGATGGAGGTGTACCATTGTCCTCATGGACTGTTTGGCTGAGGTGCTTGGTACCCTGCTCATAAGGGCAGGACGGGGGAGTGGTAGGGAAGAGGTCACATTGGGAAAGGAAAAGCTTTTAAGGGACGTTGGGGTGGGATGAGGGAGGAGTAATAGGAGTGGAGGTTGAGGGAGTGGTTGTTGGACGTGTATGTCTGCTGGATTTGGGTGCAGGTGCATGGGATGTATGCTGATGTGAGGTGGATGGCTGTTGTGTGTGTGAGTGCTTGCGTTTGTGTCCTTTGGGGGGACAGACAGGGTGGGAGAGGACAGAGGGGACACGTACATGGCTGCTGTGGAGGTGTCTGCAGTGAGGTGTGTGTTCTGCTTGGTGTGGTGGTAGTGGATGTTGATGTAGTGCATGCAGGTGTGAGTGTGGGCGTGACTGGGAAGGAGGTGGTGGAAGAGGAGGAGGGGGAGACAGTAGAGGCAGTGGATGTAGTTGTGTCTGCAACTGTATAGTGTTTGCGTGAGTGCTTGTGGGATGAAGTGTGGTGCTTGTATTTGCCTGTGCCACTCTTGGGTGGTGTCATGTGTGCATGCTCATCTGTATGTGTGCCTGGGATGGGTTGGGGTTGAGGAGATTGGGATTGGGAAGTGGAAGTTGGAGGGGGCACAGTAGAAACAGGGACAATGGCTGCCATCAGAGAGGAGGCCAGAGCCTGAGTTGATCTCTGTTGGGCTGCTAATCCACTGTGAATGCCCTCCAGGAATGCATTGCATTGCTGCATCTGGAATGCCAGCCCCTGGATGCCATTTACAATAGTTGACTGCCCTACATAGATGGATCTCAAGAGGTCAATAGCCTCCTCACTCAGGACAGCAGAGCTCACTGGGGCAGGGCCTGAGGTGCCTAGGGTGAAAGAGATGCCCACCCTCCTGGGTGAGTGGGCACGGGAAACTTGCAGAGGAGCTGTTGGGCGAGCAGTCCTCGTACAGGGGGTGGCGGATGTACCTGCAGCTGGGGTGGTCACAGAGGTGTCCGCCACCACCAGGGAGCTCCCATCGGAGGAGGTATCTGAGTCTGTGTTGTCACCTCCAGTCTCTGCTGTGGTGCTCACCTTGTCCTCTGTCCCACTGATTCCCTCGGTGTCGGTGGACTCTGCCTTCTGGGTCATGTGGGATGCAGCTCCCTCTGTCGCCGGTGCCTCTGCTCCTACACCAGATGATGCTAATGCACACAAGGACAGGATGACAAAACAAGAAAGGTGGGGAGAGAGACAAAGGATACACTGGGTCAATGACTGCACCAACACAACGGTTGGCATACACATCACCATCACACACAGAGAACAGGCTTAAGCACTATGCATTGCACTACCAGTGATATGGCTATTCACTAAAGCAAGATGAGGACCACACACTGCCAACTGCAGCACTCCTGGGACCCACGATGCCCTGCCTGAAATGGACTGCTAACAAGCTAGGTTACCTGTATTTGCCATACACCTATTACCCTTCAGATAACCCACGCTGCAATGTCTGGCCTGCCTTAGGGGCCCCCATTAACACACATTCACCACCTGGATACCACCCCACCTGCCAAAATATGTAATGACACCCACTGTACTCACCCCCTTGTGGCTGCTGTGGTTCCCTTAAGTGCCTATCCAGCTCAGGGTAGGCCACCGCCAGTATGTGGGCCATCTGCGGGGTCGGGATCCGACGGGCACCCTTTCCTCGTTGGGAAGCCATCCCCAGCTGGGCCTCTGCGGTCTTCCGTTCTCTCTGGTCCTACCACCGTTTCCGACAGTGGGTGCTCTGCCTGCCATAGACCTCCAGGGTCTGCACGTCCTTGGCAATGGCTCGCCATATTCCCTTCTTTTGATGGGCGCTGACGTGCAGAGGCAATACAGACAGGAGACCACCATTAAACAAACAGTCCAGCCTGTCACACAAATGGCCCACCATACCCGTTTCCATCACCATTGGCACACACATAGGCCAGCGCACAACATGTAAACCGCCAACAGACAATCCCCCCACCCCACCCACCCTTACACAATGCTTTCACACATATCTCCATGCATCCTTGCCACATGCATCGTGGCCAAAATATACTCACCTGTTGGTCTGGAGACCCATACAGCTGTCCGTGCTGGGGTAGGACCCCATCCACCAGTCCCTCCAGCTCCTCCGAAGTGAAGGCAGGGGCCCTTTCCCTGGTCACACGTGCCATGTAGGTTCCAGACACAGGTCACAGCAGCACACGCAGTGTAGGTCTTCTCCTGTTGAAGGTCAAGAAACAAGTGAGAATTGAGATAGAAAATGGCGGTCACGTCTGCGGCGGTGTACACCGTCACCGCAGGCGTACATCCCCATTAGCCTCTGTACTCCATACAGCCCCATATTATCCAATGAGGAATTGTACGGCGGTGCAAGACCGCCTTCTGCCACAATGCCCAACGTCGGCAATGCTCCATCTGTCTCTACACGCAGGACAGGCGGTCGCCATTTCAGGGCGGGAGGGAACAGGCATATCGACAATTACTGTGTCACAGATTAGATTGGAACATACTTTGCCATTAACACTGTCCCAATACATAAGTGCACCATGTGGACTGCTGTTGTGCTTTTGTTGTTCAAATTGTGACAGCCTACTCGCTCTTGTGTCCCTTAGATACCTACCGCTGCGGATGAATAGGAGGTGGAGACATACCCCGTGTTCAGACCCCTTGTAGTCTTGGCTACACTGGAGGACAGGCACATTATCCATACCAATAGACTGGATAGAGCCACAATCACAGAGCTGTGTGCCCAGTTGGAGCCAGACCTGATCTCATCTATTCGTCATCCGACTGGGATCCCCTCTCTTGTGAAAGTGCTAGCAGTGCTCCATTTCCTGGTGACAGGTTCTTTCCAAGTGACAGTGGGCTTGGAAGCAGGAATGGCACAGCCAATGTTTTCAATCGTGCTGGCAAGAGTGTTGTCTGCCCTGATAAAACACATGTGCAGCTACATTGTTTTCCCCCAGGTGGAAGATTTGGCCACAGTGAAGGCCGGATTCTATGCAATGGGACATATCCCCAATATTATTGGTGCGATTGATGGTACACATATTGCGTTTGTCCCCCCGCCAGAATGAAGAGGTGTACAGGAATCGTAAGAGTTTCCACTCACTGAATGTGCAGATAGTGTGCCTGGCGGACCAGTACATCTCCCACGTCAATGCTAAGTATCCTGGGTTGGTGCATGATGTCTTTGTCATGAGGAATAGCATCATCCCAAATGTGATGGCCCAACTACAGAGGCACAAGATGTGGCTAATAGGTGAACCATGGTCCCCAGCCACTGTATGTTAGTGTATGCCTCCGGTGTTGACCCCAAAGGATTATGGGGGTTATTACAACTTTGGAGGAGGTGTTAATCCGTCCCAAAAGTGACGGTAAAGTGACGGATATACCACCAGCCGTATTACGAGTCCATTATATCCTATGGCACTCGTAATACGGCTGGTGGTATATCCGTCACTTTACCGTCACTTTTGGGACAGATTAACACCTCCTCCAAAGTTGTAATAACCCCCTATGTGTGGCTAAATGTTGTCCCTCTGGATGGGTACCCAAACCTATTGTGGCTGCTGATCCCTGTGAGGAATGCCAGGACAAGGGCTGAAGAACGTTATAATGAAGCACATGGGCAAACCAGACAGATCATCGAAAGGACCTTCAGCATCCTGAAGGCCAGGTTCAGGTGCCTCCATCTGACTGGTAGATCCCTGTGCTACTCACCCAAGAAGGTCTGCCAGATAGTCGTGGCATGCTGCATGTTGCACAACCTAGCCCTCAGGCGCCATGTACCTTTTCTCCAGGAGGAGGAGACTGGAGATGGCCCTGTGGCTGCAGTAGACCCTGATGACAGTGAGGATGAAAAGGGTGAGGATGAGGACAACAGAACATCAGTTATCCGTCTGTACTTCCAATGACACACAGGTGAGACAGTGCAACTTCACATTTCTATGACTATTGGTGCATTCTGTTTGGCTGTGGCATGATGGCATTAACAACCTTTTACCTCTACTTACTGTCACCTATGGTTTATCACTTTACAGATGTTCGTGCTATGACAACTGTGTACTAATGTGTTGACTACAGCCAGCTACAGGTCATTATTTCTATGCTCTCACAATGTACAGGTCATTTGCAATGGATGTAACTGTTTCCATAAACACACTTTTTCAACACATGACATACAAGTAGTCAAGTTGTGTTCAAGGATGTTTATTTTAGTGTTAACAAATTGAGGGAAAAGTGCTATGGAATAGGGTGATGATGGTAAAGAAAAGTCCAGGGTATTGTTCCAGTCTGTTTGTAGGACAGGTGCAGTGTCCAAGTGGCCATAGGAAGGGGAGCGAAGGCAGTTAAAGGTGGACCAGGTGACTGAGTGGGACACAAGGGGGGCAATCAGGAGAGTCTCATTTCCGGGCGGTGGTCTTGGCAAGTGTCTCTGGCTTCTGTCTGAGTTGCAGGGAACGTTTGCGGGGTGGTTCACCCTCTGGAGGGGAAGGGATGCTTGTGGCCTGTGGGTCCTGTGGCGGGGCCTCCTGCCCACTAGCGGCAGCGGAAGTGGAGGGCTGGTCAATGGACTGGCTAGTAGTAGGGGTCCGCTGGTGTGCTGTTGCCTCCCTCATGATGTTGGCCATGTCTGCCAGCACCCCTGCTATAGAGAACAGGGTGGTGATGTTGGCCTGCAATTCCTTTCTGATCCCCGGATACTGTCCCTCCTGTTCTCCTGCACATTGTCAAGGATCTGGCCCATTGTGTCCTGGGAATGTTGGTAGGCTCCCAGGATCTCGGAGAGTGCCTCCTGGAGGGTCGGTTCGCTGGTCCTGTCCTCCCCTTGCCGCACAGCAGTCCTCCCAGTGTTCCTGATGGCCTATGCTTCTGACCCCTGAATGGTGTACCCACTGCCACTGACCCTAGGTCCCTGATTGTCTTGGGTATGAGGTGTGGCCTGGGGTCCCTGTACAGCTGGGCACACTGCTGATTGACGTGTCCTAGGGACAGAGATGTTGGTACGCTGGGTGGGTGCTGTGGTGTTGGATCCTGATGGGGGAGGTTCTGTGGTGGTCTGTGAGTGGGCTTGGGTGATCGGCTGTCCAGTGGTCCCTGATGGGCCAGGTACGTCATCCAGATCCAGAAGTCTAGAGTTACTGTCATCACTGGGGGCATCTTCTGTTGGGGGACTGGATAGTTGTGGCACCTGCTCTCCACTGACATTGGCAGGGGTACCTGTGGGGATGTAAGTGATGTATTATGCTTCATATGTATGACATTTGTACATCCCTGGCTTCCCCTCTTTCGTTGGTGTTGCCCTGCCACCTTTTGCTTGTGTATGGTGATGCACTGTGGGATTGTTAGTTTCCCTATGCTGTGCATGCTTTAGTGATGGATGTCCATGCATTGGTATAGCATGCAGGGCTTGGGATTGGGGTTAGTCATATGTGTAGGTGCAGTGTGTGGGATGGAGTGGAGTGATGGGAGTGAGGGTGAGGGTGTGAGATGGCATGCAGGTATCGGGGGTCATAAGTAGTAAATATTGACTTACCAATGTCCAGTCCTCCAGCTACTCCAGCGAGTCCCTCAGGATGCAGTATTGCCAGTGCTTGTTCTTCCCATGCTGTGAGCTGTGGGGGAGGAGGTGGGGGTCCACCGCCAGTCCTCCATATGGCGAGTTGGTGCCTTGCTGCAATGGTACGTACATTCCCCAGTTTGGTATTCCACTTCTTTCTGATGTCGTCCCTTGTTCTTGGATGCTGTCCCACGACGTTCACCCTGTCCACGATCCTCCAGCATAGCTCCTTCTTCCTTGCTATGGATATCTGCTGTACCTGTGCACCAAACAGCTGTGGCTCTACCCTGACAATTTCCTCCACCATGACCCTTAACTCCTCCTCAGTGAAACTGGAGTGCCTTTGTGGTGCCCTGGGTGTTGTGTGGCGTGTGTTGGTGAGAGTGTGTTAAGTAATGTGGTGGGGTGTGTAATGGGTGCGTGAGGGATGTATGGGTGTAAGTGGTGTGTGTCTAGTTGTCAAAGTGGTCTTGGTGTCAGTCTGGTGGCAATGATTTGTATTTGTAAAGGGCTGTGGATAATATGGGTGTGTGTCTTACAGTGGTTTGGGTGTGGTGTCTGTATGGGTGTCAGGTGTGTGTTTTTGGTATTGGCCAATGTAGTGTTGTTTTGTATGTGGGTGTCCATTCTGAGCGCAGCAGTATGTACCGCCAATGGTTTACCGCTATTGAAGATTCGCTGTGGTTATTCGTGGGTCATAATGTGGTGGGCATTGTTTTGTTGGCGTAACGTTATGGGTTTTGGGACCGTCAGTTTATCACTGACCTTTGTGCTGGCGGATTTGTGTATGTGTCTGTATTCTGAAAGATTGGTGAGTGTGTCATAATATGGCGAACAGATATTCACCATTGCGGCAGTATATTGGCGGCCGTCAGCGTAGCAGTAGGCGGCATTTACCACCAATGTCATAATGAGGGCCAAAGTTATCTACCAGGGACAAACCCCATCTGATCTGGGTGAATTAAGGTTCGAATGACCCTGAAAGGCTATTTGCCAGAATTCCAGTGAAGATTTTAGAATCACAGTTGAGCAGAGATATAGGCCTGACCTCGGATCCTTGCCTGGCTTAAGGATCATCACCATGCGGGCGGAACTAAATGCCTTATCATACACATCTCATTAAACTGATACTTCCAGAAGGGAACCAACACCTTTATTATTTTTTTATGAAACTCAGCTGGGTCCCCGCCTGGGCTTGCAGCCTTTCCCTTTGCTAAATTCTTAACTTGATCTTTTATTTCCTCTTCTGTAATATCTGCCCCAAGATCTGCAACCTGCCCTTCTGTTAGGTGTGGGAGGTTTTTATCACCTAGCCAATCTGTAATAACTAAGGGATCTGGGTCTAGATCTTTCTTGTAGACTACACTCAGATTGCGCAGCATCTCTGCTTTGATCTCCTCCATAGAACTCAGGACTCTACTTGTCCCTGACTGGACCAGTACCTCTATTTTGTTCCTACCTAGATCTGATCTAGTTTTCCAGGCTAATAGCTCCCCACAATTCTCCCCGTACTCAAAATGCTGACGCTTACTTGCCTCCCATTTGGCTTGCGGCCTATTGTCTAGGTAATTCTTAAACTCTTGCTGCAACTGCTCTAATTCATTTCTCAGCAAAGAGGTAAGCTCAGGGCTCTGCCTTGCATCCTCCAGTAACTCTGCTTCCTTCTCAGCAATCTTTGTCATCAACACTATCTGGAAGTTGTGATCCTTCCTGACTTTCACATACAAAATATTCACTATACAGCCTCTATCAGTCCTTGTATGCCTCTCATGTCATTATAGCACTGGTCGTGCCCTCATTATGCGCAATGTATTCTGTTGTTTGTTGAGACTTTTGTTGTTGTTAATCTTTGCAGCTTATGCAGCATTTGCTGTATTATGTGGCAAATGCAACAAAACCATAATTATGCAGAAAATGCTGAAGTTGCAAAATTGCATTATTCCAGTGTCCTTTCTAGTGAATGGCAGCAGTGACCCTTCGTCGAGGTCAGGTATCCTCATAGAATAGTCACTTTCAGTCCATTCCAATATCTTTTGCTACAGAATGCTCTAAAACATAAAAACATATCTGTCCCCTCTGCAGGAACATGCAAATGCAAGGCCTCCTTAAGGTCCCTTCTATATACGCTTATACTCTCCCTTTCCAGTTACTGTTTCTGCCAAACGCTCAAGTCTGTTAACTTAATTGAAGCTTGCACATTTGCTTAAAATCCACTTAAACTCTCTTATCCATTTTCCAGCTCCGTGCTACGCCTCCATTCACTTGTTCAAGCATGAATGAGAACGCCCCCTCAATTTGGATAATTTGTGCATTCATACACACTCACCCTTGTTTATATTCCCTTGTTAAATGCCAAACATGTATTATATTAGTGTCTTGCTTGTCCCTTAGGATAGTTCCCCGTGCCACTGAAAGGGCTGATGTGGTAATTGAAAAAATACAATCATGTTCTCCAATCTTTGCCTTATGTTTCTCATCATTTAGGAGCTATACCAGATACTTATCGTTAACTGGTGCTGTTCTTAGTTACTACATGATTGTATGGAAATGCCTCCTTTTGCAAGTTCACTCCCCATTTTTGGACTGATGCTGCTGGTTTTTCGACTTTGAGAGTGCACTAAGGCCTGCTAACCAGACCTCAGAGCCAGTGTTCTAATCCCATATAAAGTGTAACTTGAATAGGCTATCCCAATTTAGCAAGAACTGACTTACTTATAAATCCTAGTGTATGGTACTCAGGGTACCAAATGCATGTAAGGCACGGTGTCCACCCAGGGCTGCAGCACTGATTGTGCCACCCAAGACAGTTTTTGTGAGTGTATTCCACTGCAAGGTTGCACAGCCATTCCATATAATACTCCAAAATCCTCACAATGATGCATTGTTTCGAACACCCTTCAGATGACTTACAGTTTTCAGTAGTTGTAAGAATCTCTGGCCTTCTTACTAGCTTTTTTCCTTTTAAATCACTCTGTGCACCTGGCATCCCCTTGGGGGGCAGATCGGCCTATTTGTATTAGGCCACTCTGCCCCCAAGGGGGGCAGAAACCGCTGAACACCAGGGATTTATTTTTATGTCAGTTACACGCAAGGGGAGTGCCCCTTAGGCAAGGGTCGCACCCCCGGGGTGACAATTTTATTTTAGGCCAGTTCTGCGCCCCTTGGGGGCAGATCAGCCTATTTTAATTAGGCTGATCTGCCCCCAAGGTGGGCAGAAACCACTAGGCACCAGGGATTATTTTTTTTTAATAATATTTTTTTTACACATGGGGAGCAACCCCTTAGGCAAGGGTCGATCCCATGGCGGGGCAATTTTATTTTAGGACATTTCTGCCCCACTTTGGTGCAGATTGCCCTATGTTTATTAGGCCTATCTGCCCCCAGGGGGGTAGAAACCACTCTTAGGCACCAGGGATTGGTGTGTATGTGTGTGTTTTGTTTGGGGGGGCTCCTCATGGGGACACGTTACTGCTGGCCGTTTGGAAGGCCCATCTAGGGAAGATTTTTTTTCCAAAAAAGATGGTGGGGGTATGGCCATACCCCCACCCCAAATAAATGGGGTGAAAGTTGTTCTGCCCACCAGTGGGCAGATGGGGAAATTACCCCCGATCCACTCCCTGAGGGTGCGAAAAGCCTACTAGATGCCAGGGAATTAAAAATAATAATAATAAAAATAGTGGGGTGGTGGCTACCAACCTGTATGGGCATGGTTATGCCTCCACCCCAGCTGAAGGGGGTAACAGTCTTTCAGCTCTGCCCGCACACTAAAACATCTTATCTTACGGCAAGCAAGAGGACATTTGATTATTTTGGATTTTGGTTTTACATTTGGGCCACAAGAGCTTGGCTAACTCTCAAAATCGTCCCACTTGGAATGGTGAGGACTGCACTTTTTGGACTTTGGGACGCTGTCATGTAGGAAAATCCACAAGACCTAGACACATCTGAAAACTAAACATCGGGGTGAGTCCAGGGTTGTGTGCTTCACATGCACCCCGTACCATTTTCTTACCCACAATGTCCTGCAAAACTCCAACTTTGCTAGGAAACACACATTTTTCCCACATATTTGTGATGGAACCTTCCGGAATCTGCAGGAATCCACATAATTCCTACCACCCAGCATTGTCGCATCTATAACGATGAAAATTCTGCCCTACTTATCAGCCTAAAAATGTTTTTTTTTCCAAACTGCACTTTTGGACCCGCTTTGGTTCCCCCTCAACTTCAACATGTTTTTGGCTCTTCCCTGTCACAGGCACTTGGCCCACCTAGACAAGTGAGGTATCATTTTTACCGGGAGACTGAGGTGTACGTTGGGTGGCAAGAAAGTTGTCCTGGTGCGGTGATCCCACACAGAAACTTGGGGAAAATGTGATTATTTAGCTAAATTTGAGGTTTGCTGAGGATTCTGGGTAAGAAAACACCGGGGGAATCCAAGCAAGTCACACCTCCCTGGACTCCCTCAGGTGTCTAGTTTTCAGAAGTGGTTGGGTTTGATAGGTTTCCCTATATGGCTGCTGAGCTTAGGACCAAAAAGGCAGGTGACCCCCCTGCAAAAATAGATAGTTTAGTATTTGATAATTTTGATATGTCCACATAGTGTTTTAGGGCATTTCCTTTCGCGGGCACTAGGCCTACCCACACAAGTGAGGTAAAAATGTTATCGGGAGACTTGGGGGAACACTGGGTGGAAGGAAATTTGTGGCTCCTCTCAGATTCCAGAACTTTCTTTCACTGAAATGTGAGGAAAAAGTGTTTTTGTGGCCAAATTTTGAGGTTTGCGAAGGATTCTGGCTAACAGAACCTGGTGAGAGCCCCACAAGTCACCCCATCCTTGATTCCGGTAGGTTTCTAGTTTTCATAAATGCACAGGTTCAGTAGGTTTCCCTAGGTGCCGGCTGAGCTCGAGGCCAAAATCCACAGCTAGGCACTTTGCAAAAAACAGCTGTTTTTTGGGGAAAATGAGATGTGTCCACGTTGTGTTTTGGGCATTTCCTGTCATGGGCACTAGGACTACCCACACAAGTGAGGTACCATTTTTATCGGGAGACTTAGGGGAATGCTGTGTGGAAGGAAATGTATGGCTCCTCTCAGATTCCAGAACTTTCTATCACTGAAATGTGAGGGAAAAGTGTTTTTTTGGACAAATTTTGAGGTTTGTAAAGGATTCTGGGTAACAGAACCTGGTGAGAGCCCCACAAGTCTCCCCATCTTGGATTCCCCTAGGTGTCTAGTTTTAAAAAATGCACAGTTTTGGTAGGTTTCCCTAGGTGCCAGCTGAGCTAAAGGCCAAAATTCACAGCTAGGCACTTTGCAAAAAACAGCTCTGTTTTCTTTGGGAAAATGTGACGTGTCCACGGTGTGTTTTGGGGCATTTCCTGTCGCGGGCACTAGGCCTACTCACACAAGTGAGGTAAACATTTTATCAAGAGGCTTGGGGGAACACTGAGTGGAAGGAAATTTGTGGCTCCTCTCAGATTCCAAAACTTTCTGTCACTGAAATGTGAGGAAAAAGTGTTTTTGTGGCCAAATTTTGAGGTTTGCAAAGGATTCTGGCTAACAGAACCTGGTGAGAGTCCCACAAGTCACCCAATCCTGGATTCCCCTAGGTGTCTAGTTTTTATAAATGCACAGGTTTGGTAGGTTTCCCTAGGTGCCGGTTGAGCTAAAGGCCAAAATTCACAGCTAGGCACTTTGCAAAAAACAGCTCTTTTTTCTTTGGGAAAATGTGATGTGTCCACCGTGTATTTTGCGGCATTTCCTGTCGCAGGCACTAGGCCTACCAACACAAGTGAGGTACCATGTTAATCGGGAGACTTGGGGGAATGCTGGGTGGAAGGAATATTGTGGCTCCTCTCAGATTCCAGAACTTTCTGTCACTGAAATGTGAGGAAAAAGTGTTTTTCGGCTGCATTTTGAGGTTTGCAAAGGATTCTGGGTAACAGAACCTGGCGAGAGCCTCACAAGTCACCCCAACCTGGATTCCCCTAGGTGTCTAGTTTAAAAAAATGCACAGGTTTGGAAGGTTTCCGTAGGTGCCGGCTGAGCTAGGGGCCAAAATCCACAGCTAGGCACTTTGCAAAAAAACATGTCAGATTTCAATGTAAAAATTTAATGTTTCCAGGTTGGGTTTCCTGTCGTGGGCAGTAGGGCTACCCACACAAGTGAGGTACCATTTGTATCGGGAGACTTAGGGGAACACAGAATAGAAGAATTAGTGTTATTGCCCCTTGTCTTTCTCTACATTTTGTCCTTCCAAATGTAAGACAGTGTGATAAAAAGATGTCTATTTGAGAAATGCACTGTAATTCACATGCTAGTATGGGGACCCCGGAATTCACAGATGTGCAAATAACCACTGCTTCTCAACACCTTATCTTGTGCCCATTTGCGAAATACAAAGGTATCCTTGATATCTATTTTTCACTCTTTATATTTCAGCAAATGAATTGCTGTATACTCGGTATAGAATGAAAACCCATTGTAAGGTGCAGCTCATTTATTGGCTCTGGTTACCTAGGGTTCTTGATGAACCCACAAGCCCTATTTATCCCCGCAACCAGAAGAATCCAGCAGACGTAACGGTATATTTATTTAAAAAATCTGACATCGCAGGAAAAAGTTACAGAGTAAAACGTGGAGAGAAATGGATGGTTTTTTTTTACCTCAAAATTCAATATTGTTTTATTTTAGCTGTTATTTTTGGTAGGACAACCTTGTAGGATCTACACAAATGACCCTTTGGGGAATTCAGAATTTTATCTACTTTTCAGAAATGGTTATCTTTCCAAGATCCAGCATTGGTTTCACATCCATTTCTGTCACTAACTGGAAGGAGGCTAAAGGCATAAAAAATAGTAAAAATGGGGTATGTCCCAATAAAATGCTAAAATTGTGTTGAAAAATGTGGTTTTCTGATTCAAGTCTGCCTGTTCCTGAAAGCTGGGAAGATGGTGATTTATCACCGCAAACCCTTTATTGATGCCATTTTCAGGGGAAAAAACACAAGCCTTCTTCTGCAGCCCATTTTTCCCATTTAAAAAAAAACAAAACTTTTTTGCTGTATTTTGGCTAATTTCTTGGTCTCCTTCAGGGAACCCACACATTCTGGGTACCTCTATAATCCCTAGGATGTTGGAAAAAAAGACACAAATTTGTCGTGGGTACCTTATGTGGACAAAACGTTATGAGGGTCTAAGCGCATACTGCCCCAAATAGCCAAAAAAAGGCCTGGCACCTGAGGGGCAAATGCCGGGCAGCGAAGGGCTTAAAGAAATGCAGCTTTTAGAAAGTTGCCACTCTGTAACCCAACTGTTCAACGGACCTCACATGGGCACTGGCCAACAGACAACTTTTTGAGACCTTGGGAGTAGCGTGAATGGCTCCCGGGCTTAGGAACAATAACAGCCTACTGCAGGGCAAGTTGTTACCTCCCCTTCACGAGAAGCCACTTAGGGTATTAGTCCGAAAGCTGAGCTTCAAAGGCGAAACTACCTTTGTTGGGTAAATGGCGATCACACTCCTGAGGGGCTGACCTTCGTTCAGGTAGATGGGCTGCCAACAGGAACAGAGAGGGGAGACATGTGGCTAAACCGGTGTTCCCCTGAGCGTGTAGCCCACAGGTAGCCAAACCTCCAGGGTGGGCTACTAAGTTTCCAACAGCCGAGGAAGGGTGCAGAGATTTTGGAAGTTGGCAGAATGGTGCACTCTGAGATTGTTAGGTGCCACACATTACCAGAAAGTCATCAAGAGGGAGGGGACCTGGTAGCCCTTTGGCTAGTGCCCACATTGTCCCCTCAGGGCACTTTCCTGAGATTAATATGGAACCACTGGCACCTTAAACCTCAGATCAAGTTAGAATTTGAACAAGGACCAAAGAAGGACGGCCGTGCTGCTAAAGGACTGCACAAAGAGAGGCTGCACTGTCTGCGGGACTGTACCTGCTGCAGTTTTGGGCTAGCAAAGAGGGGACTGTGCCTGTAGCTCCTGACTCGAGGAAGAGTCATGTCCCATACCAAACTAGAGAATCTAAATGTCAGCTGGCTGACCCCCTGGAACCATCCCCAGGGATACAAGCACTGAAGACGCCCAAACCAGCAAGTCAGTAGCCATTTCAGAAGAAACTCTATTGACTGCCTCTGGGTGCCCCGGGGGATCCGTCCTTGACAGCCAAAAGTTGCACCCATCTCATCCAGGCCCAGAAGTGTCATTAGAGCCCAGATTGGTCGATCAAGAGGGACACTGGAGTCCACTAAAGGATTATGGTGTGACCACTGTATTCAGAGATGCGTAGCCCAGCCACAGCTGGCCTTCTATTGCTTCCAAGAGGACTTTGTAGGACTCTGACCTCTGTGGTCAAAGTCACCCCACACTACCTGTGGACTGAGAAATCACCACAAAAGCACCCCTGTTGACCACACAGCAACCGGAGCACCTTTGAGCAACTTTTTTATCTTACATCCCTAGCATCAGGACCACTCTATTGAAGTCTATAGTGGCCATGCTGTAAAGGCTTGAACTGGACTGTAAAACACTCTAGTGTCAAGGTAACTGTCAAAAGGTTGCATACTGGCCTCCTTAACCTTCATCTGTCAAATTTGGTCACCCAGGTTGTGCTAGAGTTGCCGCACAAACTCTTTACAGACAACATAAGTGTGCAAACTTTAAATTGACCAATGCTTCTTTGCAGTTGGATTAAAAAGTGATGAACATTTAAAACTCTGTATCTCTGGAAAACTTCAGTGGATTGACCTTATCTGGGACTTTAAAACATCATAAAAATATCATCTATTTTTATAAATTAATGTTGTGTTTCATTCGTATTTTGTGGCTTTCCTATTTTGTTGCTTGGTACTGTTAATTGCTTTACACCAAGTTTCTTTGTGCTAGCCTTGCTTCTTGAAGTCATTGCTATCTAGGGTCGAACTTAAGGTTGTTCAAATGAGCATGGCGGGGCCCAAGACAGTTTTTGTGAGTGTATTCCACTGTTAGGCCGCACAGCCATACCATATAATACACCCAACTCCTCACAATGATGCACTGTTTCGAATACCTTTTAGATCAAGTGATGACTTAAAATTTTCTGTAGTCGTGAGAATCTCTGGCCTTCTTACTAGCTTCTTTTTACTTTTAAATCACTCTGTGCACCCGGCATCCTTTCATAATAATTGGAAAACCTCCCAAATATTTTTGATATCCTCATGTAGTGGAAACTTTTCATTTTTAGGTTTCGCCTGAGACAGCTCATGAGCTGTTGGCAAAGTTTTTTGTAAACAAAAAAAAAAATACTTAAAACAGGCTTAAAGGCCACCCATTACTTACCATTGGTTGTCTTTGATGTCACTCTTGTTTCCTTGCTTCTTATTAGTCAGTGCCTCCTGCTCACCTCTTGATTCCTCCTGGGGCTTGTGTCTTTGTCCCGCCTGTCGAGCATGGTCTGAATATGGTTTCCTGTATGTGGCAAATTGCCCTTCCACTTACTACATGTTCCTGTAGGTACTTTTTTGTGTGTTACTTTTGTCGATGCAGTCTATAAAACTGCATGTGTCTACAGTCCCCCCCTCCCACAGTACGTGCTCTTGGCCCAGCCTCCCTTCTCCCTCCTCCCACTGTCCATTGCGTTGCTGCTCTCATAGCCCTTTTTTCTTTACTTGAAGTCATGTTGCACAGCAGCCCGTACTGCTATGCAACATCTCTAAAACTCTATTGGCTTTGCCAATGCTTGTTGCATTTTCTTCCAGATTTCTTCTTTTGCTCCACACATTCAACTCTTGTTCATGCTCAAGTACTGTCCCCATTTCCTTTATCTCTCTTAGTCAATCTTCTTTCTCTATGTCCTGTACCAGAGCATGCATCACCATGTCCATCATGCTGTCATTTACCCTTTTACTCCCTGTTGTTAGGACTTCTGTGATCATCTTGAATTTGATTGCACATCCGCTCTCTCTGTCTGTAATACCGTCACTCTTCAAAACATGCACTTGCATCTCTCACCTATCCTCTAAATCAAGCACTATAATTAGGACGTAACTAAGTACTAAAGCCTTTTAGTCCAATGCCGAGGTCTATACAGGTTTTTAAAAGCCATACACCTGAGTTATGGCCCGAGCCATAGCTGAGGGAGAAGGCCTTTAACAACTGGTATAACCTGAGGCAGATGGGCTATAAGGCTATTAGAACATTTCACCCACTGATAATAGAAAGTTCAAAATTAAAAAAAGGGGAAACAGAAATACAAACACTGGAATATTGGAGCAGAAGGTTCTTTTCAGCAATCAGTAGCCCTGAGTGTTATGTCCTTTAAGTTGTATTATATTTGTAGACAACGTTGATTTATATGTACTTGGCCATATTGGAGTATTGTGTACTTTTAGTTTGCTCTTCATTCCACTGCACGTTCATAGAATTTTGAACTGTCGGAGAATTCGTGGACAGCAGTTGCATAGAGTGTAGAGCGGAGACGGAATGTCCGAAGTGTTGCGCTGTGATGTTTTGACAATAAAGAAACCCTACTTATACCTGGAGCTTCAGTATCGTTCTCTTCAACATGACAATTTGGTGACGTGCTTTTGCTGTCAAAACATTGTGTGAAGGAACCCACCACGTCTGGAAAAGCATCTGTTATTCCGTTGCAGCCCATTTCAGTTTCGAATATTATGTTTATTCTTGTGCTAAAACTGCTTCACATACACTAATTCTGCCTGAACCTATTTGTCGCACAATAAGAATTGGATTTTATCCTTACTGCATTAAAGGAATTTAAGGCTTGTGAGCTGTATTTTGTAAATCTCAGTCGTTGTTCTGAAGATTCTTTGCTGCATATGCTCAACACTTCAAGGAACTTATTGCAGGTTTACGTATAGCACGTTAACCCCTTCGCTGCCAGGCCTTTTCCCCCTCCTGTGCCGAGCCTTTTTTTGGCTATTTGGAGCAGTTCGCGCTTAGGCCCTCAAAACTTTTTGTTCACATAAGCTACCCACGCCAAATTTGCGTCCTTTTTTTTCAACATCCTAGGGATTCTAGAGCTACCCAGACTTTGTGGGTTCCCCAGAAGGAGGCCAATAAATTAGCCAAAAAACAGTGAAAATTTCGTTTTTTTTAAAAAAATGGGAAAAATGGGCTCTAGAAGAGGGCTTGTGTTTTTTTCCCTGAAAAGGGCATCAACAAAGGGTTTGCGGTGATACAATCACCAGCTTCCCAGCTTTCAGGAACAGGCAGACTTGAATCAGAAAACCCAATTTTTCAACACAATTTTGGCATTTTACTGGGACACACCCCATTTTTACGATTTTTTGTGCTTTCAGCCTCCTTCCAGTCAGTGACAGAAATGGGCATGAAACCAACGCTGGATCCCAGAAACCACAACATTTCTGAAAAGTAGACAAAATTCTGAATTCAGCAAGGGGTAATTTGTGTAGATCCTACAAGGGTTTCATACAGAAAATAACAACTGAAAAAGAAAAATATTGAAATTGAGGTGAAAAAACATCAATTTTTCTCTACGTTTTACTCTGTAACTTTTTCCAGCAATGTCAGATTTTCGAAAGCAATATACCGTTACGTCTGCTGGACTCTTCTGGTTACGGGGATATATAGGGCTTATAGGTTCATCAAGAACTCTAGGTACCAAGAGCCAGTAAATGACCTGCACCCTGCAGTGGGTTTTCAATCTATGCCGGGTATACAGCAATTCATTTGCTGAAATATAAAGAGTAAAAAATAGCTATCAAGAAAACCTTTGTATTTCCAAAATGGGCACAAGATAAGGTGTTGAGAAGCAGTGGTTATTTGCACATCTCTGAATTCCGGGGTGCCCATACTAGCATGTGAATTACAGGGCATTTCTCAAATAGACGTCTTTTTTACACACTGTCTTACATTTGGAAGGGAAAAATGTAGAGAAAGACAAGGGGCAATAACACTTGTTTTGCTATTCTATGTTCCCCCAAGTCTCCCGATAAAAATGATACCTCACTTGTGTGGGTAGGCATAGCGCCCGCGACAGGATATGCCCCAAAACACAACGTGGACACATCACAGAAAACAGAGCTGTTTTTAGCAAAGTGCCTACCTGTAGATTTTGGCCTCTAGCTCAGCCGCCACCTAAGGAAACCTACCAAACCTGTGCATTTCTGAAAACTAGAGACCTAGGGGAATCCAAGATGGGGTGACTTGTGTGGCTCGGACCAGGTTCTGTTACCCAGAATCCTTTGCAAACCTCAAAATCTGGCTAAAAAACACATGTTCCTCATATTTCTGTGGCAGAAAGTTCTGGAATCTGAGAGGAGCCACAAATTTCCTTCCACCCAGCGTTCCCCCACGTCTCCCGATAAAAATGATACCTCACTTGTGTGGGTAGGCCTAGCGCCCGCGACAGGAAACGCCCCAAAGCGCAACGTGGACACATCCAAATTTTTGAAGGAAAACAGAGGTGTTTTTTGCAAAGTGCCTACCTGTAGATTTTGGTCTGTAGCTCTGCCGCCACCTAGGGAAACCTACCAAACCTGTGCATTTCTGAAAACTAGAGACCTAGGGGAATCCAAAATGGGGTGACTTGTGTGACTCGGACCAGGTTCTGTTACCCAGAATCCTTTGCAAACCTCAAAATTTGGCTAAAAAAACACATGTTCCTCACATTTCTGTGGCAGAAAGTTCTGGAATCTGAGAGGAGCCACAAATTTCCTTCCACCCAGCGTTCCCCCACGTCTCCCGATAAAAATGATACCTCACTTGTGTGGGTAGGCCTAGCGCCCGCGACAGGAAACGCCCCAAAGCGCAACGTGGACACATCCAAATTTTTGAAGGAAAACAGAGGTGTTTTTTGCAAAGTGCCTACCTGTAAATTTTGGCCTGTAGCTCAGCCGCCACCTAGGGAAACCTACCAAACCTGTGCATTTCTGAAAACTAGAGACCTACGGGAATCCAAGATGGGGTGACTTGTGTGGCTCGGACCAGGTTCTGTTACCCAGAATCCATTGCAAACCTCAAAATTTGGCTAAAAAAACACATGTTCCTCACATTTCTGTGGCAGAAAGTTCTGGAATCTGAGAGGAGCCACAAATTTCTTTCCACCCAGCGTTCCCCCACGTCTCCCGATAAAAATGATACCTCACTTGTGTGGGTAGGCCTAGCGCCCGCGACAGGAAACGCCCCAAAACGCAACGTGGACACAGCCAAATTTTTTAAGGAAAACAGAGGTGTTTTTTGCAAAGTGCCTACCTGTAGAGTTTGGCCTGTAGCTCAGCCGCCACCTAGGGAAACCTACCAAACCTGTGCATTTCTGAAAACTAGAGACCTAGGGGAATCCAAGATGGGGTGACTTGTGTGACTCGGACCAGGTTCTGTTACCCAGACTCTTTTGCAAACCTCAAAATTTGGCTAAAAAAACACATGTTCCTCACATTTCTGTGGCAGAAAGTTCTGGAATCTGAGAGGAGCCACAAATTTCCTTCCACCCAGCGTTCCCCCACGTCTCCCGATAAAAATGATACCTCACTTGTGTGGGTAGGCCTAGCGCCCCCGACAGGGAACACCCCAAAGCGCAACGTGGACACAGACAAATGTTTGAAGGAAAACAGAGGTGTTTTTTGCAAAGTGCCTACCTGTAGATTTTGGCCTGTAGCTCAGCCGCCACCTAGGGAAACCTACCAAACCTGTGCATTTCTGAAAACTAGAGACCTAGGGGAATCCAAGATGGGGTGACTTGTGTGGCTCGGACAAGGTTCTGTTACCCAGAATCCTTTGCAAACCTCAAAATTTGGCTAAAAAAACACATGTTCCTCACATTTCTGTGGCTGAAAGTTCTGGAATCTGAGAGGAGCCACAAATTTCCTTCCACCCAGCGTTCCCCCACGTCTCCTGATAAAAATGATACCTCACTTGTGTGGGTAGGCCTAGCGCCCGCGACAGGAAATGCCCCAAAGCGCAACGTGGACACAGCCAAATATTTGAAGGAAAACAGAGGTGTTTTTTGCAAAGTGCCTACCTGTAGATTTTGGCCTGTAGCTCAGCCGCCACCTAGGGAAACCTACCAAACCTGTGCATTTCTGAAAACTAGAGACCTAGGGGAATCCAAGATGGGGTGACTTGTGTGGCTCGGACCAGGTTCTGTTACCCAGAATCCTTTGCAAACCTCAAAATCTGGCTAAAAAAACACATGTTCCTCACATTTCTGTGGCTGAAAGTTCTGGAATCTGAGAGGAGCCACAAATTTCCTTCCACCCAGCGTTCCCCCACGTCTCCCGATAAAAATGATACCTCACTTGTGTGGGTAGGCCTAGCGCCCGCGACAGGAAACACCCCAAAGCGCAACGTGGACACAGCCAAATTGTTTAAGGAAAACAGAGGTGTTTTTTGCAAAGTGCCTACCTGTAGATTTTGGCCTGTAGCTCAGCCGCCACCTAGGGAAACCTACCAAACCTGTGCATTTCTGAAAACTAGAGACCTAGGGGAATCCAAGATGGGGTGACTTGTGTGGCTCGAGACCAGGTTCTGTTACCCAGAATCCTTTGCAAACCTCAAAATTTGGCTAAAAAAATACATGTTCCTCACATTTCTGTGGCAGAAAGTTCTGGAATCTGAGAGGAGCCACAAATTTCCTTCCACCCAGCGTTCCCCCACGTCTCCCGATAGAAATGATACCTCACTTGTGTGGGTAGGCCTAGCGCCCGCGACAGGAAACGCCCCAAAGCGCAACGTGGACACAGCCAAATTTTTGATGGAAAACAGAGGTGTTTTTTGCAAAGTGCCTACCTGTAGATTTTGGCCTGTAGCTCAGCCGCCACCTAGGGAAACCTATCAAACCTGTGCATTTCTGAAAACTAGAGACCTAGGGCAATCCAAGATGGGGTGACTTGTGTGGCTCGGACCAGGTTCTGTTACCCAGAATCCTTTGCAAACCTCAAAATTTGGCTAAAAAAACATGTTCCTCACATTTCTGTGGCTGAAAGTTCTGGAATCTGAGTGGAGCCACAAATTCCCTTCCACCCAGCGTTCCCCCAAGTCTCCCAATAAAAATGATACCTCACTTGTGTGGGTGGGTAAGGTGCCTGCAACAGAATAAGGCCCAAAACTCGTAGAGATAGAGGGGATAGCACAGCAAGTTTATAAGGACATATTCTTTTATACATCTTTAGACTGACTCTGCTTTGGGGACCCACATAAGTGAGGTGTCATTTTACTTGGGAGACTGAGGGGAACACTGGGGAGTAGGAATTTTGTGCTGGAGTGGTGATCCTACGAAGAAAAGTCAGGAAAATATGCTTTTTTAAGCACATTTTGAGGTTTACAGAGGAGTCTGGGTAAGAAAATGTTGGGGGATCCACGCAAGCCACACCTCCCTGGACTCCTTGGGGTGTCTAGTTTTAAAAAATGTCTGGGTTTGGTAGGTTTCCCTAGATGAAGGCCTCACACAGGACCAAAAACATAGGTGCCCTCCCCCCCCCAAACACAGGTAGTTTTGTAATATATCGTTTTGATATGCCCACATACGTCCGTGATGTGCCAAACACTAAAATTTTGAAAAGAAACACACTTAAGTTATGTGAAAAAGACCCCTCACCAACCAACCAAGTTGGTGGCATGCTTCATCATCGGGGTCCCACCTGAGGCACCTAGCGTGTCACAGGTGTGCTGTGACGCCTGATTACAGCGGAGCAGGTTTTGTCATTTTTACCACACATACTGGTTGGATTTGGCACGAGGGTGAGTGATGGTTCAGTGGATCAAATTTTACTAACAAGAGCTTTCACAAAAATGAAATGCACTGTTAGTAACTGAAAGGCAAAAAACTGAACCAATGACTCACAGCTCGTGAGCTGTAAAGCCGCAACAAGGCACCAACCGCTTTACAGTCCATTCACACAACTTTCATACATGACACACACAAGGCCATTCACACCGCCAGCCACGGGCCCAGCACATTACAACACTCACATCGACAGACAGCGCCACTCAAGGGCCCATCACTTACATACGCCCACATGCCTGATACAACAATCACACCAGCTGATGGGAGTGTGTGGACTGGTGTTTGGCTGGCAGTGTGTTGCAGTAGCCAAAAGCAAGTCAATATGTACACTCTCAGCCAAGCCCCACTCCACACACAATGGCATCATTTTTTTTTTTTTTTTAAACAGAGGAACCCCTAACTAAGTAGAAAGAATTACAAAACTACAAACACAAAAGCTCTAACTAAGAACATGACAGAAATGCTAACCATGAAACTAAACACATGAAAATACAAAACAGACATGAGTTTACACTCATGGTTGTTCCCAGAAATTCTTCTGGGTGTGGTAATTCTTAAAACAAGCACCGACACACAGCCCAGGCTTTGAAGGACAATCTGGGCAGTACATTTGAGTCTCCCTCCGGATACCTCTTCGAAAACACACTCTACATTTCTTAGCTGGAAAGTCTTTTTTGGGTGTGGGAGGAATGTGCTCAGCAAAGTGGCGATCTTTCAGTCTAGCAACATCCTCCACCACTGCTTCTCTAGGAACTCTGGCCTGTTCCACCACAATAAGGCTCTCTATCACTGACTCCTGAAATTTCACAAATGTCATCTTTGACTCTGGAGACCTATCCCTAAACACAATAAAAGCATTGAAGTTTGCTAAGTGGGAGAGGTGAAGTGCTAACTTCTTATACCAAACGTAAGACTTACGAATAGCAGTATAAGGTTCCAACCTCTAGTCAACTCTATCTACACCTCCCATGTGCTTATTATAATCTAAAATGCACACAGGTTTGCGCACTTCAGCAACCTGGCCCCAAACAGTCACAGGGGAAGTACTCTCATCATGGATGGTACTTAGCATGTAGTCATCCCTCTTGTCTGAAAATTTCAAAGCTAGCAGCTCCTCGTTCCGCAAGGCACAGCACTGTCCCCTCTCAAGTTTTTTACAGACAAGCTCCCTTGGATAGCCTTTCCGGTTAGAACGGATTGCGCCACAAGCAACTGTGTCCACTCTAAACAATTCCTTGAACAATTGCACACCAGTGTAGAAGTTATCTACATACAAATGGTGACCTTTGTTGAACAGTCGTCTATCAAGATCCCACACAATTTTCTCAGTAACTCCAAAAGTGGGAGGACAACCAGGGGGGTCAATATTGGAATCCCTACCAGTGTACACACGGAAACTATACACATATCCTGTCCTACTTTCAGACAGCATATACAATTTAATTCCATATCGTGCCCTTTTGCTAGGAATGTACTGCCTAAAAACCAAACGACCCTTGAAGAGGACCAAAGACTCGTCCACACTTAACTCTTTGCCTGGAACATAGACCTCCGAAAACCGATCTACAAAATGATCAAGGACAGGCCTAATCTTAAAAAGACGGTCAGAATCTGGGCGATCTCGTGGCAAGGCTAAAGCATTGTCAACAAAATGCAGCATCCTAAGAAGAAGCAAATACCGATTACGACTCATGGTCGCTGGAAATATAGCTGTTGCCATCAAGGGACTAGTAGACCAATAAGAAGCCAGTGATGGCTTCCTTATCAACCCCATCAAAAAAGTCACACCTAAAAACTTATCTCCTCCAAATTTGTGGGAATCCACAGGGCAGCTCTAGAGTGTGGCCTAAGTCTAGCAGCGTTGTCCCTCAAATGCTGCTCCGCATACAAATTAGTCTGCTCAACAATCTCTTCCAAAAACATATCATCCATGAATAACTCAAAGAAATTGATAGGCATAAAGTTCTCTGTATTGGCGTTACACCCCGGGAGACCAGTAAAGGCAGGCAACTCTGGCTGCTCCATGTTTGGGGCAACCCAGACATCAGGTCTTATAACGGGAAACCTTTCAGCCCCAGGTTGCTGCACTATTGGCACATCAATGTCCTCCTCTAAAACAGGCCCTTCATCTGCACTGAGTGTGGCTTCATCATCAGAAGATTCCCCTCCAACAGAAACATCACTGCCAGAATCTCTGACTTCCTCCTCTGCCTCAGATGCAGAGTCCGTCTCATAGTCATGATCAGACTGTGACTCAAAAAGCATCCCAACCACCTGCTGAGCGGTCATCCTGCGGCTAGCCATGATCTCTCCTGCTAAAATTAACTGGACAAATTCACCACCAACAACCAGCACTGTGTAAGACAAGTAACAAAGTGTGGCTTTGTTAGTAAGAGTTATAAACTGAAAAACTATACCGCTCACTTGCCTGAAAAAGCTTGATTCACCAGCAACTACACAGCAATCACCAATGATATCCCACTAAAAATAAAGAAAGAAAGGCAAATTAGAAATAAGACAAAACAAATATCATTGCGCACAAACCTAAGGACAATTTCACAAACAATCCTGCATTTAGTACACCCCCTACAAACATGCCATTCATACATGGCAACAATACTCCTTTGGAGTAAATTGTTTTTACTTACCTAAAACATGCAACTGTGCAAACTGCAGGTCAACCACCGCCAAAACCGCAAGGAGCCACAGCAAATAAAGCAAAAGCTTTGAACTAGAACAAAAAGGAGGAAAACATTTTTTATCACAAATGCAAAGACTTCTTCAGTTGACAAACACCCCACCATCAAACATTTAGAAATTGGTGCCTAAGTGGATTCTGCCATAGTGGCAGATGGGCCTACTAAAAAAATCGGCCTGTCTGCCCCAAGGAAGCCAGAAAATACCTTTAGTAGTGTGTCCCCATGGAGAGCGACCCTTGCCCAAGGCCCCCCAAACCACTAACACACACACACACACACACACACACACACACTATCCCTGGTGTCTAAGTGGCTTCTGCCCCCCTTGGGGGCAGGTGGGCCTAAACAAATAGGCCCATCTGCCCCCAGGGGGTGTAGAAATGGCCAACAGGTCAATGCCCCCCTTGGGGGGGCGCCCCGTGACCAAGGGGACGCCCCCCCCACAAAAATAAACAAATACAAAAAATCCCTGCCGTTCTAGTGGTTTCTGCCCCCCTTGGGGGCAGATCAGCCTAAAAATAATAGGCTGATCTGTCTCCAAGGGGTGCAGAAATGGCCTGGGTACATGTGCCCCCAAAGTGAGGGGCGACCCTTGCCCAAGGCCCCCCCCCATCCACTAACACACACACACTATCCCTGGTGTCTAAGTGGCTTCTGCCCCCCTTGGGGGCAGGTGGGCCTAAAAAAATAGGCCCATCTGCCCCCAGGGGGTGTAGAAATGGCCAACAGGTCAATGCCCCCCTTGGGGGGGGCGCCCCGTGACCAAGGGGACGCCCCCCCCACATAAATAAACAAATAAAAAAAATCCCTGGCGTTCTAGTGGTTTCTTCCCCCCTTGGGGACAGATCAGCCTAAAAATAATAGGCTGATCTGTCTCCAAGGGGTGCAGAAATGGCCTGGGTACATGTGCCCCCAAAGTGGGGGGCGACCCTTGCCCAAGGCCCCCCCCATCCACTAACACACACACACACACACACACTATCCCTGGTGTCTAAGTGGCTTCTGCCCCCCTTGGGGTAGGTGGGCCTAAAAAAATAGGCCCATCTGCCCCCAGGGGGTGCAGAAATGGCCAACAGGTCAATGCTCCCCTTGGGGGGGGCGCCCCGTGACCAAAGGGACGCCCCCCCCACAAAAATAAACAAATAAAAATAATCCCTGGCGTTCTAGTGGTTTCTGCCCCCCTTGGGGGAAGATCAGCCTAAAAATAATAGGCTGATCTGTCTCCAAGGGGTGCAGAAATGGCCTGGGTACATGTGCCCCCAAAGTGGGGGGCGACCCTTGCCCAAGGCCCCCCCCAACCACTAACACACACACACACATACACTATCCCTGGTGTCTCAGTGGCTTCTGCCCCCCTTGGGGGCAGGTGGGCCTAAAAATATAGGCCCATCTGCCCCCAGGGGGTGCAGAAATGGCCAACAGGTCAATGCCCCCCTTGGGTGGGGCGCCCCGTGACCAAGGGGACGCCCCCCACAAAAATAAACAAATAAAAATAATCCCTGGCGTTCTAGTGGTTTCTGCCCCCCTTGGGGGCAGATCAGCCTAAAAATAATAGGCTGATCTGTCTCCAAGGGGTGCAGAAATGGCCTGGGTACATGTGCCCCCAAAGTGGGGGGGCGACCCTTGCCCAATGCCCCCCCCCCAACCACTAACACACACACACACACTATCCCTGGTGTCTAAGTGGCTTCTGCCCCCCTTGGGGGCAGATGGGCCTTAAAAAATAGGCCCATCTGCCCCCAGGGGGTGCAGAAATGGCCAACAGGTCAATGCCCCCCTTGGGGGGAGCGCCCCGTGACCAAGGGGACGCACCCCCACAAAAATAAACAAATAAAAATAATCCCTGGCGTTCTAGTGGTTTCTGCCCCCCTTGGGGGCAGATCAGCCTAAAAAGAATAGGCTGATTTGTCTCCAAGGGGTGCAGAAATGGCCTGGGTACATGTGCCCCCAAAGTGGGGGGCGACCCTTGCCCAAGGCCCCCCCCCCAACCACTAACACACACACACACACACACACACACTATCCCTGGTGTCTAAGTGGCTTCTGCCCCCCTTGGGGGGAGGTGGGCCTAAAAATATAGGCCCATCTGCCCCCAGGGGGTGCAGAAATGGCCAACAGGTCAATGCCCCCCTTGGGGGGGCGCCCCGTGACCAAGGGGACGCCCCCCCACAAAAATAAACAAATAAAAATAATCCCTGGCGTTCTAGTGGTTTCTGCCCCCCTTGGGGGCAGATCAGCCTAAAAATAATAGGCTGACAAGGGGTGCAGAAATGGCCTGGGTACATGTGCCCCCAAAGTGGGGGCGACCCTTGCCCAAGGCCCCCCCCAACCACTAACACACACACACACATACACTATCCCTGGTGTCTCAGTGGCTTCTGCCCCCATTGGGGGCAGGTGGGCCTAAAAATATAGGCCCATCTGCCCCAAGGGGGTGCAGAAATGGCCAACAGGTCAATGCCCCCCTTGGGTGGGGCGCCCCGTGACCAAGGGGACGCCCCCCACAAAAATAAACAAATAAAAATAATCCCTGGCGTTCTAGTGGTTTCTGCCCCCCTTGGGGGCAGATCAGCCTAAAAATAATAGGCTGATCTGTCTCCAAGGGGTGCAGAAATGGCCTGGGTACATGTGCCCCCAAAGTGGGGGGCGACCCTTGCCCAATGCCCCCCCCCCAACCACTAACACACACACACACACACACACTATCCCTGGTGTCTAAGTGGCTTCTGCCCCCCTTGGGGGCAGGTGGGCCTTAAAAAATAGGCCCATCTGCCCCCAGGGGGTGCAGAAATGGCCAACAGGTCAATGCCCCCCTTGGGGGGGGGCGCCCCGTGACCAAGGGGACGCACCCCCACAAAAATAAACAAATAAAAATAATCCCTGGCGTTCTAGTGGTTTCTGCCCCCCTTGGGGGCAGATCAGCCTAAAAAGAATAGGCTGATTTGTCTCCAAGGGGTGCAGAAATGGCCTGGGTACATGTGCCCCCAAAGTGGGGGGCGACCCTTGCCCAAGGCCCCCCCCCAACCACTAACACACACACACACACACACACTATCCCTGGTGTCTAAGTGGCTTCTGCCCCCCTCGGGGGCAGGTGGGCCTAAAAAAATAGGCCCATCTGCCCCCAGGGGCTGCAGAAATGGCCAACAGGTCAATGCCCCCCTTGGGGGGGGCGCCCCGTGACCAAGGGGACGCCCCCCCACAAAAATAAACAAATAAAAAAAATCCCTGCGTTCTAGTGGTTTCTGCCCCCCTTGGGGGCAGATCAGCCTAAAAAGAATAGGCTGATCTGTCTCCAAGGGGTGCAGAAATGGCCTGGGTACATGTGCCCCCAAAGTGGGGGGCGACCCTTGCCCAAGGCCCCCCCCTAACCACTAACACACACACACACTATCCCTGGTGTCTAAGTGGCTTCTGCCCCCCTTGGGGGCAGGTGGGCCTAAAAAAATAGGCCCATCTGCCCCCAGGGGGTGCAGAAATGGCCAACAGGTCAATGCCCCCCTTGGGGGGGCGCCCCGTGACCAAGGGGACGCCCCCCCACAAAAATAAACAAATAAAAACAATCCCTGGCGTTCTAGTGGTTTCTGCCCCCTTTGGGGGCAGATCAGCCTAAAAAGAATAGGCTGATCTGTCTCCAAGGGGTGCAGAAATGGCCTGGGTACATGTGCCCCCAAAGTGGGGGGCGACCCTTGCCCAAGGCACCCCCCCATCCACTAACACACACACACACACTATCCCTGGTGTCTAAGTGGCTTCTGCCCCCCTTGGGGGCAGGTGGGCCTAAAAAAATAGGCCCATCTGCCCCCAGGGGGGGCAGAAATGGCCAACAGGTCAATGCCCCCCTTGGGGGTGTGCCCCGTGCCCAAGGGGACGCCCCCCCACAAAAATAAACACATAAAAAAATTCCCTGGCGTTCTAGTGGTTTCTGCCCCCCTTGGGGCAGATCAGCCTAAAAATAATAGGCTGATCTGCCCTCAAGGGGGGCAGAAATGGCCCTAAAAGACATGCCCCCCAAAGGGGAGCGACCCTTGCCCAAGGGGGCGCCCCCCCATCCACTACACACACAATCCCTGGTGCCTAAGTGGCTTCTGCCCCCCTTGGGGGCAGATGGACCTAAATAAAATAGGCCGATCTGCCCCCAAGGGGGGCAGAAAAGGCCAACAGTTCTCTGCCCCCTTGGGGGGGCGCCCCTTGCCCAAGGGGGCACCCCCCCCACATAAATACACATACAAATAAAAAACCCTGGTGATCTAGTGTTTTCTGCCCCCCTTGGGGGCAGATCTGGCTAAAAAGTAGCCAATCTGCCCTCAAGGGGGGCAGAAATGGCCCTAAAAGACATGCCCCCCAAAGGGGAGCGACCCTTGCCCAAGGGGGCGCCCCCCCATCCACTACACACACAATCCCTGGTGCCTAAGTGGCTTCTGCCCCCCTTGGGGGCAGATGGACCTAAAAAAAATAGGCCGATCTGCCCCCAATGGGGGCAGAAAAGGCCAACAGTTCTCTGCCCCCTTGGGGGGGCGCCCCTTGCCCAAGGGGGCACCCCCCCCACACATAAATACACATAAAAATAAAAAACTCTGGTGATCTAGTGTTTTCTGCCCCCCTTGGGGGCAGATCTGGCTAAAAAGTAGCCAATCTGCCCCCAAGGGGGGCAGAAATGACCGTAAGTGATTGCCCCCCAAAGGGGAGCGACCCTTGCTCAAGGGGCCGCTCCCCGCGTGCCAGAAACAGTTTACAAATACATAAAAATAAAATCACTGGTGTCTAGTGGGCATTCCTGCTGCCCGATCGCAATGCGATCGGGCAGCAGGAATGCTCAAAGAGACACCGGGGGAAAGGAAAAGCCTTTCCTTTCCCCCGGTGCCTCTTTAGCCCAAACCCCCCACCCACCGGGAAGAAGAACTCACCTCTTCACTCCACGCCGCACAGGAAGCAAATGGCTTCCTGTGCGGCGATATCCCCATAATGAAGTCAGCGCGCGATCGCGCGCTGATGTCATTATGGGGGGGTGGGGGGGGTCGGGGGTGGAAGGTGAAGGGCTTCCCCTTCCATCCCTGACTTTGGGGGGTGGGGGGAAGCACACAGAGGGAGCGAGAGCGCTCCCTCTGGGCTGTGTGCCGAGGACGTAGTGGTTACGTCCTCGGCACAGCAGCACTGTGCCGAAGGACGTAACCACTACGCCCTCGGCACAGAAGGGGTTAATACGTCTTGCGGCTTTGTGTCCCTTATGTGCGGCCATCTTCAAAGTAATGTTTTGTTTATATATGTTCACAGAGATCCAGTTCGATTCTTATTATGGCTGTACGTGAACATGGGAATAAAGAAACAGCTATTAGAATAATCATTACGGGGGTTATTACAACTTTGGAGGAGGTGTTAATTCGTCCCAAAAGTGACGGTAAAGTGATGGATATACCACCAGCCGTATTACGAGTCCATTATATCCTATGGAACTTGTAATACGGCTGGTGGTATATCCGTCACTTTTGGGACGGATTAACACCTCCTCCAAAGTTGTAATAACCCCCTATATTTTCACTACCCCGGCAAGTTTAATTGTTGAGAAATTGTCTTTCACCAGCGATCGTCAAGCTACAGTTATTTTCTTCTTTTGGTGTTACAAAAGTGGAAGCACAAGTGGAGCATTTCTGTAAGTGGTAGCATTTCCAGCAATTGATGCAATATTACTTTTCATCTTATTTATTTTTATAACTGAACCAAAACCCTAAAGTGAGATGTTGTTACTCTTGGTTATTTAATATTGCCAGAAAATTACTCCTAGGGTAAAGATAGGACACTGGAAACTGTTTTTTGTTCAATTCTATTATACATTTTCAACATGACAACACATCATTTTGCACTTTAACCTCCACAAGCCTTTTGCCCAGCAGGAGGAAATCCATGTATGAAGTGGGTGGAATGGAATGCATACTTTCTAAACTTTTTTGAAACTATTGATGAGGAAAGAAATATGAAACCAGAAAGGAAAAATATTTTTTTACATTCAGTTGGTCCAGAACGATTGAAGAAATGACAAAATCAACTGGGGGAGGTGACAGTAATGTTTTTGAGGATGCTTTAGGAGATTTTTATAATCATTTTGCACCTAAAGTGTGCATTGGGATTTTAAGATACAAAATCTTTCAGAGAAAGTAAGAGGCAGGAGAAACAATTGATGAATATGCAACGGTTCTGAGGAAATTAGCAGAAGAATGTGAATTTGATCACTTACAAGAAAAACTTATTCCTGATCAGGTAGTTATGCATACACATGATCCTGCAGTACAAGAAAGATTGTGGGTAATTGGAGAGTATGATTTAAAAGATATATTAGCAATAGTAAGAAAGGCTGAATTATCAAGTTGTAGTGCAAAAGCCTTGAAAACAGAATACAAAGAGTTGTGTGATGAAGTAGGTAATAGAATAAAAAACAAAAACAACAACAACAACAAGGTAAACAAAGGTAGTGTTAAAACACAGGATTTTATACAAAAAGGATTTAAATGCTGTAGATGTGATAGCAGTTCTCATTTAGCTTCTAGCAAAAACTGCTGGGCAATAAAACAAAGGTGTCCAGCATGTGGAGTAATTGATCACTTTGCTAGGGCATGTAACAAAAATAAAAATCTTAAAGGGAAATGTGCTGATAATAAAAGTGTGAAGAGGACGAATATAGTGTAAAGAAAAGTTATACATTGTGATAACAATTTTAGTGGGAATGATTTAAAGAAGTCCTTTATGTTACACATAAGTGAAAATTCAGAAGTGAATAGGAAGAAACCTATATGTTTAATGACCATAGTAGGTGTGGATGTGCAAATGTATGTGGATTCAGGGTCACCATTTACAGGCCTCAAAAAATCATAAAAATGTTACTAGGCCTGCAGGTCGAGTAGCTTGAATAATCTACTCGACCTAACTGTAATGTATTTGACCCCGAAATGGGTCGCAAAATGTGTGATCCTAGGCAAATATTGTATTTTACAGTCGCTTGTTTCTTCATTCTCACATATGAGTGCACCTTCAAATATGTGAGTTCTTTTTTTTTTTTTTAAACACTAAACGTTTGCTCCATGCATAATACATCTATCCCACATATACACATGAACCATGTATGACTTGCCTCTTAGTTTACTAATAGCTTTGGCATCAGGGCAGAAGTGTTTCTCAGTTTATGTTTAAACACTCACTTTTATTAAATATATTACTAAAGCATGATGTGTTAGCGCACTGTCATTTTTAGACAGTAAATTTCCAAGAAATGTCCACAAATCTTCCCACTTACTTGAAGCTTTACTGATAAAACTATGTAGTATATTAACAATAATCTGTGAAAATTGGGTTTCAGAAAACATTTATCATTTGGACATCACCAAGTAAAGTATTCTGATTATATTTTTCATCCTATTAAATATTTTTTTCATCACACAGAAGTACAAAAAATGATCTTTCACAGCTACTGAAATATATTTTGAAATGTTTGTAAAGTTGACTTAGTTATATAAATGTTGTGCAGTCACAAGGAAAGCTATTTGCATTGTAAGAAGACAAACTGACTTTTGACCTCTGTTTCTGAACACAGAGCAAATGTGCCAAGAATAAGATTTAAAGGCATCTTAATTGCTAATTCAGTTTCTGGCTAACAGAACATCTGTTCTTTGTCTACTCCCCAGAAGGGGCGAGAGTGGTCAAGTAGATTTTTCGAGCCCTGATTTACTATTGTAAACGAAGAAGTATGGAACTCTAAATTTAAAAACAAACTTGGGAAAACTTATTGGAAACTGACATAATACCAGAAGTATTTTCTGGAGAGAAAATAGATCTTTTATGGGATAGAACCCTAATGTTCAAGTTTAAAAGTTGAGAGTCTGTAGGAAAATTATATGTATCAAAGAAAGGACCATCAGTATTAGGGTGGAGAGACCAAGGCGATCTATATATGATTCTGGATTCCAACAGTCCAGAACCGGTCATGATTGTTGACGATAGAGAGAGTGTGAGGAAGGAGATGTCAAAGTAATTTCAGAAAGTTTTCAGTGGAGACATTGGTATGCTAACCGGTTTCGAGCACCGCACAGTATTAAAAAGCAATTCTTGCCCAAAATACATAGGGCAAGGAATATTCCTATTATTCTTACAAAAGATGTGGAACAGGAACTAGAGAACTTGATCGAGGCTGATATAATAGAGGCTATCGAATCATCAGAATAAAATGAAAGTAAACAGTATACAGCATTTATTACTCACTGCGGATGTTTTCAGTATAAAAGAATGCCTTTTGGCCTGGCTTCTGCAGCCCCTATTTTTTAAAGACTAATGCACTAACTGTTTGAGAAACATCCTAGGGTAAGGTGTTTCCAAGATGATATCTTATTATTTGGCAATGATTGATTAGAACATGATAGAGTGTTAGAAGAGGTACTAAGAAGTTTGGAAGAAATGGGTTGAACTGTAGAACATTTTAAATTTGGAGTACAATCCATGACTTATTTGGGACATGTTCTGTGTGGTGAAGGAGTAACCACTAAGCCAAAATTACTAGAGGCCATCCAAAATGCCACAAATCCCACCAAAAAGGATGAAGTAAGACAATTTTTAGGATTGGTAGAATTGTATGCAAAATTTGTGGAGAGTATACAATATCAGACAGTTACTGAAAAACAGAGTGAAATTCGTATTGTCTGATGAATGTAAAAGAGAGTTTGCTGACATAAAAAAAATGCCATAATATAACCACCTGTTTTAGGTTGTTTTGATCCTAAGTGGAAGAATGTTGTCACAGTGGATGCCAGTAATAGGGCTTTAGGTGGTGTTTTGTCGCAAATTGATGAGAAGGGAACTCTTGCTTTTGTTTGGGCACTGGAACATTTCCGATCATTTCTGTGGGGTGATTTATGTGTTGTCCGTAGTGACCACAAACTATTAGTTAGATTATTAACCACAGGAGGTATTTACAATGCTTCAGCCAGAATGGCAAGAATGTCTATGCGTTTTCAAGATTTTATTTATAACATTGAGTATGTGCCAGGTAAAATCCATGTTTGGCGTTTTATTTTTATTTTGTGCCTATGGATATTCAAGAGTGTGAGAAAAGTGATTGTGCTGTGTCATCAGTGTGAAGTATGTCAATGATGGAAAGTTGCAGCAACTTATTGAGTGGGTGGAGAGAGTTTGGGCAATAAACTAAAAGCATTTTGGGAAGTAAAAGATGAATTATCTGTGGTGAAAGGTACAGTTTTCAGAGGTGATAGGGCAGTTCCTCCAGCCACTCTTAGGGATCGTGTTATGAGTTTATGCCATGAGGGCCATTGTGGTATAGTGAAGACCAAACGAAGGGTTAAGAAATGGTATTGGTGGCCTGGTATTTATGTGATGCAGAAACAAAGGTTAGAAATTGTACAACTTGTGCAAATTCAGATAAGAGTTTGAGAACCTTGAGACCTAATATGTGCGAAACAATTGTTCCGGAAAAATCATGACATACCATTGCCATGGACATTATGGAACCAATTGATTTGCCTCCTAAATACATAACTGCCATGATTGATGTATTTTACAGGTGGCCTGTTATCAAGGTGGTAGGGAAAATAGATTCTGAAGAGGTGTTGAAATTTGTAGACAAGATATTTGTAGATGAAGGTTTGCCAGTACAAATCATTAGTGATAATGGTGCGCAATTCTTATCCAAAATGGCTAAGAATTATTTGGAGAGGATAGGACCACTTCTTTATATAATCTCAGTGGTAATAGTATGATTGAAAGGTTCAACAGAGTTTTAAAAAATGCAAAACAAGTGGATTGTATGAAAGGAGAAGTTAGGGAGGTTCAAATATTTAAGACAATGGGGACGTGTACCGTACAAGCATGCATGTAGCTTTAGATATTGCTCCTTTTGAAAGTAATGAGGGGAAGAGAAGCGAGAACCAAATGTAACCCAGAATGGTTGATTCAATCTGCTGATTGTAATTTGTCCTTAGGGGAAATCAGGAAAAGAATAATCAATATTCACAAAAAAATATAAAGAAGTTTTTGAATTTAGGAGAGGTTCAAGCAAGGTAGTGATTTACAAAGGTATGTGGGTTAAAGTGAAAAAAAATGTGGAAGGCAAGAAAAGGAGAGTCAGTTTTCAGAACCATTACAGGAAACTAAGATTTTACGCAATGCTGTAAGAATTGCCAAACTCAAGAGTGACGCTGAAATGTATAATAATGTCTCTTCGTCCAAGCAGACAGAAAAACTTCTTACTGGGGTTGTTGAACAAAAAGAGAATGAATGTTCCATAGAAAGTGAGAATTTGGAAAGTGAGCATGTTTTTTTAAAAAATTTTAAAACTTGGTTTATTGTTTTTTCCAGTAATTTAGTAATCATTAATACAAGTGTATGCTCTTCATTACAGGCCATGTATTCAGGACTCAATTAATACATTCAGGCCGCAGTTAATGACTGGTTCATTGCAGTATTCAGCTAGTCATTGTGCAGACCATCCACTTGTACATGCCATCAACACTTCTCACCTATTCTTGTGTCCAGCTTCAATCCGCGCACTCGATATCACCATATAAACTGTAAACCATCTAAACATCAAGGTAGCAATAAGTAAACTACTGAAAACAAACAGTGCGCAGGTGGGATAAGTTGTGGCAGTTGAGACCCAGTCTTGCTAGTACATCTAGATCGCTCTACTGGCGGGGTCATCCTAAACGTCCTCCTGTTCCTTTTCCGTTTGTATGGTCTTCCCCATTCCGACAGGGTCCTCCAGGCCCTAAATATAGTCATACTTCCTATCCAGGGATATCAGCATCATTCATCCTTCCCTGGGGTCCACCCCTCGCTGCAAGCTAATATAGCTCCTCTCGTGCCTCCCCATGCACGTTCTCACCCTCCCACACCCTCCCAACCCATCATCCATTGCCTCAGTCCTCCTCACCTGGCATTCTGTCCTCTCCACGCTCCCTTACCCTCTCCCCCCCCTCGCCTCCGGTCCTCCCATGCTTCCATTATTTCTGTCCACAACGTGGCCATAGGTTCGGTCCTCATCCCTCGTGCCTACTCCCTCTGCAGTGTCTGCAGTTCGGGCGCTGAGCCCATACTAACACATCCTTCCTCCCTTCCTCCAATTTCAGTCCTGTCTGGGACTTCCAGGTCATCGCTATTCAGCGCTTGAACAAGATTAGTGCAAGGTCTAAGAACCTACTGCCCACTCTCTTGGATCCAGGTGTCTTGTGCAGACCCACCGAGCACAGGAGGGGGCTCATGTGCAGCCGAGTACCCAGGGTCTCTTCCAAGTCCTCTAACACTCCCAGCCAGCCCCCTGTATGCTGGGGCAGAACCAGACCATATGGTGAAATTCCGAGTCTACAGCCTGACATCTGGGGCAACCCCTGGATTCTCCCCCATATATCACTCTAAGTCTGTGTGGAGTGAGATATGTTCTGTGGACATAGTTGTATTGGATATATCTGAACCGTGTGTTACTGGATACTGTCCGAGGATATGCTAGCACTCTGTGCCACTCTGTATCTGTTAATTCTCTTCCCCCTGTCTCCTCCCATTTTGCCCGCAGGGTCTGCAAGGACTTCAATGTAGCATTAATGGAAGCCTTATAAAGCCTTGTAAAGTTTAGTGACCAGATGGCTGTCACCTCCACCCGTCAGTAGTAAATGCAGTATGGCATGCGTCTCTGGCTCCGCGTTCACTGTGGTCCATAATAGTCACACGGCTAGGACCAGCGTCTGATACGTCAGAAACGGTCCCCCCGGGATCCCTTCCTCCTCTACTAGTCCCTCAAAGGGTCGTAGTACCCCCTCACGAAAAAGGTCTCCTAACGTCCGCATACTCGCCTGGGTCCAGACCCTAACCTGGCCTCCACCCAAGGTGCGGCCCGGTGCTCCCAGTGGTATACTAGTCAGCGGTAGCCCAGGGGAATAAGCCACCGCCACCCCAGTGTGCTTCAAACATTTTTTCCAGCAGGAGAGGGCCGCCATCAGTAGGATAGATCGCCCAGGCAGAAGTCTCCCAGCGCCCAGCAGGCCCGCCAGCAGGAGATCTGGCGTTATCTTGCCACCAGCTACACACAATCCCGTCCGATGCCGCCAAGATACCCACCTAGCCACCCACTGAAGTTGGCATGCCAGGTGGTACAATTCAAAATCTGGGACCGCCTGCCCCCCTCTCCAGCGCAGGCCGGCAAAGAATAGAGAGAGATGTCCGCTGACGGCTCCCATCCCATAAGAGCCCCCTAAGGAACACATTCAGTTCCCTAAACCAGCTCCTCAGAATAGTAACGGGTAGATCGGTGAAGTAATAGAGGAGGCGCAGTAACATGATCATTTTAGACAAGGCCACCCGGGCCATCATTGGGAGTCTGAGGGAGCGCCAGAACAGCACAAAGGATCGCAAAGAAAGGAGAGCTGCTCCTAAGTTCCCGTCATGTAAATCACTCAATTCGTGAAAGATCTGAATGCCCAAGTACCTAAAGGAGCGCAGTGACCAGGGTAGATCAGCAGGTCACGTGGACGGGCATCCAGCGCCCTCAGACAGCGGGTAAGCGTACGTCTTCCCCCGTTAACTCTAAGACCCGACTGGGAACCCAATCCCTCAAGTAGTGCCAATGCCCAGGGAATCCCAGACACGCCATCCCTTAAGTAGATCAGCAGGTCATCTGCATAGAGCTAAATAATGTGTTCCTCCCGGCTCAGCATTACTCCCCTACCCCGTCCCTCTACACGGAACTGCGCTGCCAAGGGCTCAAAAGCAATCGCAAACAATAAAGGTGAAAGGGGGCAGTCCTGTCTGGTTCCGCGGCATGTGGGGCAGAAGTCCGACACCATTCCCCCAACTCGCACCCTAGCCACCGGTCGATGGTACAACAAATCAACCCACCGTACCCAATTCTCTCCCAGCCCCATTCTGATCATCAATGCATGGAGATAGTCCCATCTCACTGAGTCAAATGCCTTTTCTAGGTCTACCCATAGGAGCATAGCCTCAGGACGCCGCTCCTCTAGTGGCCGGTGTAGGAGCACAAATAGCCGTCTTAGGTTCAGGGAGGTGCTACGTGCGGGCACAAAACCATTCTGATCCTAGTGAATAAGGGAAGGAATATGTTGCAACAGCCTATTAGCCAGCGCCTTGCTAAGGATTTTGAAATCACAATTCAGCATAGACAGAGGACCGAAATCGGCCACCGACATCTTGGTTGATTTTGTCTTGGGTAGCGGAACCACCAACGCCTCCTGCAGGGTCCCCGGAAGAATGCCTGTCTTAAAGGCTTCCACATAAAGATCAACCAGTACTAGGGCCAGGATGTCCACGTATGTCTTATAATACTCCAAGGGTAGACCGTCCATACCTGGAGTTTTGCCTGCGACCAATTGTGTAATAGCAGTTTTTACTTCCTCTAGGGAGATCAGCTCTCTCAGGGGACCCCTATCATCCGACCCGAGGTTGGCCAATGGAAGGGATCCCAAGTGATCCTCCAATGACCGCAGTACTTCGTCCTCGGGTTACCTGTAAAGAGTCGTGTAATAGGATTTAAAAGCATCGTTAATCTCAGACGGTGTATAAACATAATTCCCGGTCACCCCTTGCACACTCGTAATCAGGGCGTTTCCTCCTACAGGTCGCACCAACCAGGCAATCAGTCAGCCCGCCTTGCCCTCCTCAGCCTGTACAGATGTCATGTGCTTCGGGTAATCATGGCACCATAACCTCTCTAGTGTCTGGTGAAACGCCTCTCTAACCTTGAGCAGCCTGCGATGGGCATCTGGGTCCGCTCCCTGCTCAACCTCCCTGTCATGAAGTTCCATTTCTAGCTGATTCAGTTCACTAACAAGAGTTCGTCTGATCCCCACCGACTGCCCCATACAATGACCCCTAGTCACTACCTTGAGAGTCTCCCATTCCATACAGCGTGACCCCGTAGAGCCCTTATTAACCCTAATGTGTTGCCTGCGGTGTGTCCGGAGCGCCTCTCTGTACACTGGGTCCTCTAGGGCCCGCGGCTGGATCCTCCATGTTGGGATGGGTGCCCTCATCTCCGACCCCCGCCAGGTGACTAGCAACGGGCTATGGTCTGATATAGTTCGGCCCAAATACTCAGAATGGACTATTTTGTGGGTAATGGAGCCAGAGCACACCACACTGTCTATTCTGGTGTGTAGGTGATGAAGTCCTGAGTTAAAGGAGTAGTCTCCAATTTGTGGTTCCTGTAACTGCCATACGTCTTCCACCCCCCAGTGTCTAGTCCAATCCCTGAGGTTCTCCACCATTTTATGCGCCGTCGCACCTGGCAGGGGAGGAAAGGAGCGTTCAACCCAAGGTCCAGTACACAATTAAAATCTCATGAAGCGGTCCCCCGAGCACCTGGCCATTCGCCCAGAGAGTGTTCGCCAAAAGGAAGTCTGCTCCTGATTAGGTGCATATACACAACTCAGCACCATGAGCCTACCTTGTAGTCTACCCTCCACAATGACATATCTACCATCTGGATCCAAATCTATGGAGAGGGCCTCAAACGGGACCCCAGCCCTGACCCAGATCAGTGCCCCCTCGCAAATGCCGAATGCGTGGTGGCGAAGAGCTGCCCCCTCCATCTGCACCTCAATTTATCTATCTCCCGTGTGGTGAGGTGCGTTTCCTGGAGCATTGCTATGTGTACCCCCCTTCTCTTTAGATAGGACAGGATCTTATGGTGCTTAACCGGTGACCCCATCCCCCGGATATTCCAAGTTATCAGATTGTAATCCATCAATATGTGGGGACTAAGTCAGTAAGGATCATCACCCCGTCATTCCTCGTCTCTCTCCCATGTCTCAATCGTGCCATGAATAATAATTCCAGTGTAACTGATCTCTTGCGCATGCAATATAACAAAAACTTCAAACCCCCAACTCCCTCTTCCCTGAGCAATCCTGCAACAGGTGGTTGTCCAGTTTACGCTCAATGAGCAGAACAGTAACGTTAAGTCATGTAGAGTTCTCGCCATTTGGTGATTTTGCTCAAGAATCCAGGTGAGGGGGGCCATGATCACCTACAGGCCCCTAACCAAGTCGCGACCCCAGAGGAAAGCCCAGCGCCCTTCCCCCTGTACTCTATACAAGTCATCTGCCATTTGGGGGGTCAATCTGGGGCCTCATCGGGATGGCGGGAGTCTGAGTCCGTGGAGTAAGTTCGATGGTCTGAGTCCCCACCGCTAGCCTCTGCAGCCGTATTCCCCTGTTGCAATGACGCCACAGCTTCCAGGGCTGATCTAGCCAGGTCCTTCTGTGTTGGTGTTGGCCTGGTTCCTGGACGTGATCTGTTACGGGGTCTTCTCTCTCCCCTGCGCCTCCGTCTGTGCGATGCCGCGGGCGAAGACCCAGAGTTCCCTTCCACCTTATGCGCCTCCAACCATTCCCAGGCTTCCTCTGGTGTCTGAAAAAACGTGCTGTGACCCTCCTGAATCACTCTCATCCTGGCTGGGAATAGGAGCGAGTATTGGATACCCGCATCTCTCAAGTCCCTCTTCACTGCCATGTAAGATGCTCTCTTAGTCTGCACCTCAGCAATAAAGTCCGGAAAGAGGGTCACTGATCCGTTGTCTATCCTGAAGGGACCTGCTTCCCTTGCTCGCTGTAACAGGATGTCCCTGTCCCTATAGTGCAGCAATTTAGCTATCACAGTCCGCAGAGGTCGTCCAGGCGCGGCAGGCCTCTCCGACACTCGGTTGGCTCTCTCCAGGGCAAAGAATGGGGTGAGTAGGCCCGGGGCAACTTCCTGCTTCATCCACTTTTCAAGGAAGGCCACTGCATCCGTCCCTTCAGCTCCCTCTGGCAGCTCAATAATGCGCTCATTATTTCTCCGACTGCGGACTTCAGCATCTTCAGCTCGAAGTTCCAGTCTCTAGACACGGTCTGCTAGTTGCGTTAGTGTGGCTTGTATCTCTTGATGCGCTGGTGCCACTTCTGTAAGCGTTGTCTCTGCATCTCGAACCCTGTCTGCAGGTTTCTGGTGGTCTGCACGCAACAGGCCCAGTTCCACTGATACCTGGCCAATTTCTCGCTGGAGAGTGGTTTTGGACTCTTCTATAGCCCCCAGTATCTTGTCCAGCGTTACCTGCAGAGAGTGCGGCACCGGTTTGGCCATATCCGAAGAGCTCTGGCCGCCAATGCGTTCTTTCCCCTGCAACCTTCCCTTCTTGCGGCTTTGGGCCGACATGCAGCCTCGGAGGCAAGGTACCCCCACCTGGGATCTGGCAGCGGTCACAGAGGTCGCGCACCAGTCCTCCTCTCCGTCTGCTCAGGGCAGGTGCGGTCCATGGGTGGCCCCCTCCCTGGGTACAGTTCACTTCCAGCAGCTGATCACTATAGGTCACCTCTTCACCTTCTCTGGTTGGGCTCTCAGTTCCTAGAGTCTCGCTAAGCACATTCAGTTATTCAGTAGGGCCATGCCCCGCCATTGCATTGTTTCCGCTGTGTAGCAGCCGCAATCAGTTCAGTGTCTGACCAAGTGGGCCTCGTTCTGTTTCCCGGCCCTGCGACACTCTCCCTCAGGCTTGCCTGATTATGTGCCCAAGTCGAGCCCAGCCAGACCGCACGTGCTTAATGTGCCTCAATCCTTGTCCCTGGTATTCACCGTCTGGGCTATTTGCTCCGGGCCAATCTCCTCCACCTCCCGGCAGGGCCCCCTCCACGCTGCCTCGGGGGGCCCAACGCTCACCTGTGCTCCAGCGTGCAAGCAGCGCTGCCATGGGGATTACGACCCCTTTCTCCACCAGCAGTTTCATAGCGGTACCACCACCACCATGAAAAAGCTGGCAGAGAAAGGGTGCAGCAGGCCCCAGGGGCTAGCACCATTTCAATGTTCACTATCTGCTTTGCAGACAGTGAACATTGCAAGGGTGCTGGTGCACCCTGCTCGCTACAGCATTGTCTCCAGCTCGATTACGAGGCGGAGACAATGCTGAAGGCTGTTTCACACTAGGCCCGCAGGTGGAAACTCAGGTTTCCGCCCACTGCCTTAGGGGGAAACTCTTAATGGGGCTGAGGGGGAAGTAGCCTGTGTGGCGGTAACCTCCCCTTTGGAAGTTCGGCGGACGGTGAGCACATAATAAGCCCCTAAGTGTTAAACCCAAATGGTTAGCACATTTTGTTTGTGGAAATAATGTATACATTTTGAATATAGTTTTTCTTCCATTATTTAAATGGGAAATCGTTGATTTATATGTACTTGGCCATATAGGAGTATTGTGTACTTTTAGTTTGCTCTTCATTCCCCACATTCATAGAATTCTGAACTGTTGGAGAATTCATGGACAGCAGCTGCATGGAGTGGAAAGCGGAGACTGGATGTCCAAAGTGTTGCGCTGTGATGTTTTGACTATAATGAAATCCTACTTATATCTGGAGCTTCAGGATCGTTCACTTCAACATGACACTGAGCTACTCCATTGTCTTCAATGAGCTTCCAAAATTCCAATGTTCTCATATATATTTTTATAGCTGGCCATAGCAGGCTAAACCAGCCATTAAAAGCCTACTCCAGTGTTAAAGGCCATAAGCGAAGACAATGGCCTTTAACAAGGGAGCAGGCGTTGAATGGCCGGCATAGCCCCGCTATGGCAGGCTATAAAGCTATTAGCGCATTCCACCCCATGAGGGTAGAATGTTCAAATAACATAAACAAAGGGCTCTCTGGGCTCAGTGAGGTTGAAGTCCCCTTGGCCCCGAATCCTTTGTTCACCGCACTTGCTGTGAATGTTCTACAGTTAACAGCAGCGTGAAGGGCCACAGCTGTTGAACATTCACAGTAAGAGCTGAGAAAGGGGGCTGCAGTCAGCCTTTGGTCCTTCCCAGCTTGGCTGAACTGCTTTTTGTAGTTCAGCTAAGCCAGGGAGACCCAAGAGCTGAAAAGCATTTACCCCTCGCTCCTTCTGAACCCCTAGTGACACTGATCTAAAGGTGGAGGGAAGAGAGAAGGCTGCGTGTGTCCTCCTGCATGGCCTCTGCCTAATTAATACGTTTTTAGAGGTAGGAGAAAGGCAGAGGCTGTATATTAGGACATTAAAATACATGAGAGCAGCAGGCCTTTACCAGTTCATATAAGCCACTGCTGCTCCATTGTCTTCAATGGTGCTCTCAACATTCCCATGCTCTAATGAATATTACATGGCAATTGTCCATAATGAAACCCTGACCTCCTTAGCCCATCTTGAACTAAAGATTCGTCTAAGACCTTTTCTGAGTGTTAAACAATGCAACTATCCTTTGTGGTGAGACAACGGAGCAACAGGAGCAAGAAGAAGACCCATACTTACCTGTGACTCATTCAGTAGTCTGGGTCAGTTCGTTCTTGAGGTCATCAGAAAAAACAAACAAGGGAAAGACATTAGAGCAGGGCAAAGGACAAACAGGAAGATAAGAGAAAACAGAGAAATAGATAAAAGACTCAACTATTTCATACAGGGGACAGACCAGGAAGAAGGAGGATGGAAGTAAGGCCAAGAGAGGGATATAGAAGCTGGACAACAGGAGGAAGAGCTGCAGGATGGGATCGAGCAAGGAGAGACACCAGGAGAAACAGCAAGAAAGGAAAAGTTGTGGGTCCTCTGGTGGCAGAACTGGAGAAGGCAATGGAGTTGGACAAAGGAAAGGAGGCGGTGAGTACCAGAGGGAGGCACCCACGTCAGCTCCTTCAGCCGCCTAGGTAATAGAAGGACAGGAGACATACCCGGCCAAAGCCATGTTTACAGGGAGCTTGGCTTGACCAGATCAGCATGCATATACAGGATTTCGAGGGGACACTCTTGGTAGAAAGGCAGAAGGAGTGGGAGCCATTGGATGATTATTCCGGTACTGAGGTATTTCAGGGAGACAGGTTTCAGTTTTTGTGTATGTTTTTCTTTCCCTTTATGATACAAGATCCTAAATTCAGGCATATAACTTAATTAGTAAAGATTTTTCCTACAAGAAGAATTATCTAGGTTTGTGGTTGATGTGGTTTTTCTTTTGGGTTCTTATAATAAGCTATATTTTCAATTGGTTGAACAAGAGTCTCACTAGCTGACAGGAACAGATAAGCAGAAGAAGCTTGTTCAATCCGCCAGGGAAAAGCACATCAAAAAACAAAGGTGAGAGAAGGAAAAGTGAGACAAGGAAAAAAAAAGAAATAAAGAAGAAATAGTAGAAGGAAGAGATTAAGAGAAATAGAAATGGAATAAATACTTACCTGTCACTTCTCTATTCTCTCTGAGACATCTGGTCCTCCGCAAGAAAAAGCCTGAAGAGAGAAGGAAAGAGGTACTGTCAACTGTAAAGGTCAGGAGAAAGGACAAGTAAACCTCAAGAAACAAGAACAGGCCAAGACATATAGGGCCTGATTACGACCTTGGCGGATGGGATACTCACAAACGTGTCAGATATCCCGCCCGCCGTATAACAAGTTCCAATTTATCCAATAGAACTTGTGAAACCGCAGGTGGGATATCCGTCACGTTTGTGATGGAGTATGCCATCCGCCAAGATCATAATCAGGCCCATAGACAGCATGAAATCTGAAATAATACAATAAAGAAACTTTATGTTTATTACCGAAAAAAAAGCCTAGTAGCCTGGAGTCTATTTTCTCATACCTTAGTGCCCACATATCGCACCCCTCTTACGGTGCTGCAGAGTTGAAAATATTAAAACATCTTCCTGCTGAACTGATCACAGAGTTCACTATGTAAAACCACTTGATATTTAACTCCTCAGAGAGCCCACAATATAGTATATCTTCTAATATGTTTGTCAGAAAGTTCAGAATGTAAAACTGCTTCCCACTGTACTCGTAGCTGGATATGCATTAGCAATGTCTCTAACAGTTCTGTGCAACTGTGCAATGGAAGTACCCACCTGATAAAGGCCCTAATTAGCACATTTAAAATTGCCATTTTCTATGACACTGAATAAATAATGTGTGCTGCTTGTAGTTTTAGGTCGGGCCTTTGAGACAGCTGTTAAAAGAAATTCATACCTCGTGGCCTCCCTCCCCAAGCTTTGTTAGGCACTGGGGACCCAATCCCTCCTGGACCTTGTGTAATTTAAGGGGGAGGAGATCCTCATTGTCCACTCTCCAAGCATTTTTAGGCCCTGGGATGCCATTACCCAGTGCTGTTTATTTTTTTTAAAGGGGAGAGGTGGGTCTTGTGACCTACTTCCCGAGCCTCATCAGGCCCTGGGAACCCCATCCCATAGGGCCTTATGAAATTTTAGTGCAGGCAGGAAAACAGTTCAAAAGTCTACTCCCAGCCGACGGAAGGAAACAAAAGTTTACCTGCCTGTGTAAAGAGTCTCCCCCGGGGGATGGGTGCCCCGGAGCCATAGAAGGTTTAAGAAGGGCTGCATGGCTCCCCTTTTCTTTGAAGTCATGACCCTGGGGATGGGATCCTCAGGGCCTTTTAAAGGCTCGACAAGGGGCTGGGGGATGGCGTGGCCCAGTCCCTTAAAAAAATACAGTTGGCGCCAGAAGATTGAGTCCCTGCGACCGAATATATCTCAGGGAAGCTGGGGCTGCATGCCTCCCTTTCCATATTAATGAATCAGGCCTCTGGGAATGTGGTCCCTGGTGCCAAATACAGCTGGAAGAGGAGGCCTACACGCCTCCTTCCCTTAATTAAACAATGCAACCCTGTGCTACCATTTTTTTATCCCGCAGGTTTTCTGGGGGATTGTATCAAAAGTTGCTAATTTTGTTTTGAATTTTGGCCCTGAGGGGGTCCCTGTACGTCCCCCTCATGAGGCTTGGGGGGCAGGCTATCCCTACCCTGCCCCTTATGTCTTTTATTTTCAAACTTCAGGACATGAGATTATGACCCCTATAATGACTGCCAAAAATATTTTTCTCATGTTGATGGCAGCTAATCAGAGAGCTCACTCCCGTTGGAGTCTCTCCAAGCCTCGCTGACCCAACCGTCCAGATATATACATATATTTAATCCTTAATTTCTGAAAATCTAGTATATGGATTTACTCCAAATCACAAGAAGCATAATCCGCAGACAAAGATATAGCTTCATGCCAAATTTGGTGCAATTCAGCTCAGCAGTTTTTGCTGTAGCCCTTTTTAAATAAGTCTATCGAAAATTCATGTGGATTTTGCATTGTGAGACCCCGTTTTTTTCTAGGCCCCCGCTTGAAGGATCATTCCGAAACTTTCCATGCACAAACTAATCAAAAAGTAGCACCTATTTGAAAAGGTTTGTGGGTATTCATCAAACACGGCCAAAGTTATTAGCAACCAGTGCTTAATTTGTAAATAAAAAGGTGCTGGTGCCGAAAGCCCTCCTCTTAAACACGCTGCTGCAATTAAATGTGGGAACACAGAATACTGAGGCGGCGTAATCCTGAAGCAATCTCGGGCCTCTTCAATCCATGTAAAGCCACTGCCTGCCCCTTCAGCTCACTCTTGTAGCTTTCTACTTTCTCCACTTTGTGAAGCTTTTTCGTTTTTCCCTTCCTCCGTCTTTCTCATGTGTGTCTTTTGCTCGCAGCAAATGCTTGAGACAGAATAATAAGCCCCGGCCCTCAAAAATAAGTGCTGCTGCTCAGCACCGGAAACAACAAGCACAAACTAAGCACTGTTGGCAACACAAAACACTCTTTCCCAATGGATCAGCTGACCTCACTATAACTACTCACAGGAAAAAAGTGCTGCTTTCTTTTGCCTGTTCTGGATTTGAAATTTCGGATTTAAGATGGAGGAAATGGGCCGTCGCGGTACCGGCATGGTGTGATGGTGATTTCAGTGTCACTGTGAAGATATTGGTGGTAAATATATATATATATTGTTTATCGTGTTATCCCACGACTGCCTCCCAGTCTTGCCATCTTACCCTGGGTCAAGTCGCAAAGAATAACAGAGGCATTACCAAATAAGAAGATGAAAAATTCCATTTATTTAATAATTTCTTAGAGTGCAAGGTGCTAAACAGGAACAATTGCATATATAAATATTTATATATAATGAAAAAAAAAGGTTCAAGCTTATTTATAGTTAGGGAAATTATTTTCACTATAAAAACCAAGATCAAACCACACAAACTTTAAAAATCCTAAAGTTCTATTTATAACTTGAATTTACAATTTATCCACCACCTATAAATTATTATAAGTAGAGGACCTCACTCCACACTCTTTTCAGCTCGCTAACCAGACAACACCATCTAAAACTCGCTACTTTACCATGGAATAGCATAGAATGGAGAGGGGTAGAGTGAAGTGGCATACACTAGAGTGGCATAGAATGGAGCAGCCCACAATACAGTGGCATACAGTGGAACAGCATAGAGTGGAGTGGCACACAGTGGAATGGCATAGAATGGAATAGCATATACTGGAGTAGCGTATAGCGAGATGGCATACACTGGAGTGGTGTACACTAAAAAGGTGTAGAGTGCAGTTGCATACAGTGTAATAGCGTACAGTGGAGTTGAGTACAGTGTAATAGCTTAGAGTGGAATGGTGTAGAGCGGAGTGCTGTACAGTGGAGAACCATACAATGTAATACCGTTTACTCGAGTAACAGACAATGAATTGGCATATAATGGAGTGGTGTAGACTGAAGCTGCGTACAGTGCAGTCAGGCGGAGTGTAAAAGCATACAGTGGAGCAGTGTACAGTGGAGTGACGTAGATTGGAGTGGGGTACAGCGCAGGTGCATATAGTGTAAGAGAGTAGTGTAGCACTACGTAGAGTGTAATAACACAGATTGGAGTGATGTAGAGTCGAGTTTCATACAGTGGAGAGGTGTAGAGTTGAGTGGCGTGGAGTGGAACACCGTATAGTGGAGTGAGGTATGGATGTATCTGAAATTTAGCAGCAAGGTAGATTATGGTGTGCAGAGTAACGCAAAACAGTGAATTGCACTGCCTTGCGTTTCTCCAGATTTACCAATCATCCGGACCACGCATGGTGGCCTTGCGTTGCTTTGTAAATCTGACTTACGTATTGTGTTGTCCGTGAAATACCACACGTGATGCAAGGGTTCAGCAATCTAATAATAACACCTAGGCCTTAGTTATACCTTAGGCAATGGTATACTGTGACTGGTACATGGTAATGACAAGCCAGAATATAATTGGGTAAAAGCTGTTTTTAGAGACTGAAAGTCAGTCATATTGTTTTTACTACACTTTGGCTGTTTTAGTGTTAAGACTTTAGATATTGGTAAGTAGTAGGTTCCAACCTATTACCATTTTATTAAACTAATAAGGGAATTGTAAGCATTTATATTTTTCATATATTTTTTTATACATTTACAGCTATGTACCACAGTAGTTTCATAAAAGTTTGTGAGATTCTGTGAAAGTATTGCAGTAACAGATATCACAATGTTTTAAAGCCTTATAAGTTGAAAAATACTTAACCTACTTAACTGCAGTACACAAAAAGCATAATCTATGCACCATATTGTATAATCCTGCCAAATTTGATGTAAATCCACTCAGCCGTTTTCACACTAGGTCAAATACGGTAGTCTGTGGAAAATGCATTGGTGGACAAATGCAGTTTGGGACCCACTTTTATCTTTGCACCCCCTTAGCGATTCACCACAAAAATATACTTTATCTCAAAATGTAGAAAATGATATCGTTCTGGAATGTTTCGTGGTGATTCGTCAGATGGGTGGAAAGTCATTAGGGAGCTAATATCCGAGCAATTAATATCTTTGGGAATACTAACTATACCTACAGAGTGGAAATCAGATTTAATGTGATTTCATTCTTTTTATCTATTGTATTTGTTACATATTTGTTTATTGGTTTACATAATCATGTGGCCATAAATGTGACTTATAGTTGTTGATGTAGTAATTCTTTACACATGCAGTCTAGTTTATTTTTTGAGCTTCCTTGCTAATTTTAGTACAATTCTGTTACTTAAGTCCAATGTGACTGAAAAGCAAATTATTGTTGTTATAAAAGTTAAGATTATAATTTTTTACCTCTTGGCCAATTATCCTGCTCTCCATATAGTGGTTTCTGTAGCTGTAGGAGTACATGAGGATGATTGTTTTTGTTTGGCTTGTTGGGCACAGTTTTATACTGTGAGATAGACAGCAGGCAAAGATATCCTATGTAGAATAGGATGTATTCTATTTGTTAAGTATTTGTTTTTACGTTTCCGTTAGTATGTGACAATAAATGGGTCGTTCAGTTGTTCATGTTGTAATTCTGAAACTTTACATATGCAGTCTAGTTTATCTGTAGGTCTTCCTTGCTACTTTTAGTAGGATTGTCTTACATATGAAGGCTAGAGTGAATGAAAGGCAATCATTGTTATTGTCTAATAATTAAGATTATTATTATTTTCCTAATGGCAAATTATCATATCTTCAAAATAGTCGTTTTTGTCTTTCCCTTGTTCATAAATGGGTTGTTCAGTTGTTCATGTAGTAAATCTGAAACTTTAAATATGCAGTCTTGTTTTGGTTTCTTTTGGGCTTCCTTCCTACTTTCACTAGTTGTCAAGGCTCACCTGTAAGCGATGGAGCAGAAGGACGAGGGTTCCCAATGCCCCTCTTAGATACCTCTGTTCTCCAATTTCATTGGATGAACAAATGGTTCCAAGGGGAAAAAGGGATGGGAATTAAAAAAGACAGCTGGATTTCTGTGTGTTCTCACCTGTGTGTGTTGTCTGTACTTTCACCTATTCAGATTATTATGTTTAATCACAGGACCTGCCACTTCACTGCAAGACAACATTATACTGTTAATTCGCAAACCATTTGTCATTTCTCTTTCACAACTGTTATTTATTTACCCTTCTATAATATTAAGTATTAACAATGTACTATGTTTTATTATATACAGTCCTTGGATTGTTCTTTTTTTTGCAGTCTTTTTTCTTGCAATATGTTTTTAAGAACAACACACCAAACATAACAATCTTAACACATTCTTTCTTTCTTTCAGATACCTGTGTGTCCTGCTCTTCAAGGCCAAGAGCAACAAAGTGGTGACTTGTGTAGAGAACTGGTAAGTATTATTTCCTTCCTTTTCCTACTTTGTCTTTGGAAGCCTTGTTTTTTATGTTATCTCTCAATTTTGAATATTCTCCATTACCTTCTCTCTTCGCTGCCCTGCAGTATTTACAAGCTTAATACCTTTCTCAATATCTTGCCTTAAAATAATATAGTCAAATTGCTTGTGCTGAATATGTAGGTGGGTGGGAAGAAAATAGATAAACACAACTTCAGGACCGCCCACTTTTCTCTCTGAAGCTCACGAACGGAATCTCAGAAATGAGACACTGCTCACTCCATTTCCGAGTGTAGTTCTAAAAGTTCTGTTAACCGCGAAACTATCTGACGTTCAAAGACTAATCTACCCTGACTAAACTTTCCCGACGTGCACTTACCTTCTTTCCTCCTCAGATTCCTCAGGTGAAGTGCGCATTCCCTTAGGCAGGAGCGCTGGACATTCTTACTCAGCTTCATGGTTTGCAAAGCTAAAGCACGAACTTGACGCCATAGTTTTTGCAGCCATCTTTGAATTCCAGTGATTCCATTGTAGTCTCCAGCTTGCTGCATGTCTTTTACTATGCAACCGAAAGGGCTTTATGAATTATAACATTTACTGATTTGGCTCTAGTCTGCTTAAGGAACTAGGATTTCCTGACAGTAGTATCTCATGGTGTTTTCCTTTGTGTGGTATTCTGTGGCGAAGTGCTGGGTCACTTTTCTAACCCACCAATAACCAACAAACACAGTTAAAGTACAGGGAGATGTAGTCAACACCCTACTACCAGGTCCCACGAATGCGCTACTAACTCCTAAGGCATGCAAAAACAGGTGAGTTCATTACTTGACTTAGGCCATGGCCTAGGGAACTAGCCAAGGCTGCCACAACTTCAGCGCTCTTCTCAAGCGTGGTGCTTGGCCTTCCACTGTGTTCTCCTCTCCGCGATGTGCTCGTACTCCATCTGCACTGTCCTCATCGCAATGGTCTTTTGGTTCCTGATACTCCTCATGTAGGCCGGACCCCCTTGTCAGCAGTGCATCCCTCTCCCCCACTGGCGTCTTCTTTTCCCCCGTGTTCTTCTTGCTCTGGCCTCGACGCCAGGTGTTCAGTGACAGCTTTTTCAACTAGGTTGCCAAAGCCTTTGTCCTCTGCTGTCTCGCTCTGTAGGTGTGCGTCACTTCTGTGGTCTAGCACGCTGCATACATTTAGATATCTGTCTCTGTTTGTCGGGCATATTGGAGGTTCCAGTGGCCAAGCACGGGGTAGTTCCACACTGAGCTTCCATAAGACAGGTTACCCATGTAATACACACATACACGCACACACACATACACACAACATATGTGTGTGTGTGTGTGTTTGTGTATATATATATGTATATATATATATATATATACATATTTATATATTTGCTAAACATGCCAAAGGTTATAGGGACGGTATAGTTAGGTTCAGATTTTACATACACAAAACCATAGAACATCAGCAGTTTTAGTTATATCGATCTGAAGAAACTATAACTCGTGTCCTAAGGTAACTATAACTTGGGCCCCAGCATTGCACAGTTTTTTCATGAATAATTTTATTGCAAATACTGCTGTGATATTATCAATGATGTCACAGAAGATGTCATGAGTAATGTAATGTGTGGGGTAATTAGCAGTGCATAGCGAGGACACGAGTTATAGTTCCCTTATGGCACGGGTTATAGTTTCTTGAGATGAGTATAACTATAACTATAACTGCTGAATTCCTAAGGTTTTCTGTGTGTAAGATCTGAACCTAACTATAAAGCCCCTGTAACCTTTGTTTTTTTAGTGAATTCTAAGGCTTTTTAAATTCTATTTCCTAACCAAAACATTCCTGTACCCTTTGTTTTTTTTAGTAAATAGGTTTTTTTTTAACCGCAAAGTAATATGTTATTACCATACGTCAATCCGCTTGCCGGCCAGACCCTGCGCCTAGCTCCCTGTATTCAGCCAACTCCATGCTGCGTGGTTGGCTACAGGGCCTGGCGTGTGGCTTATAGCGCATGGCTCCCGCAGTGGATCTGCAGCAGATCCTCATCTCTAGATATACATAAATATTTTCCTTTAATAACTTCAAATCTACTGAACAGATTTACCCCAAATTACAAAAAACACTCTTTCTGAAACAAGATCTAGCTTTGAGCCAAAGTTAGTGTAATTCTGTATAGCAGTTTGGGCTGTAGTCGTGTTTAAAATACCAATTGGGAAATTGCATGGGGAAAAATGTGTTTTGGGACCCCTCTTTTTCTCAGCCCATCCCCCTTGACAAATCACAACAAAACTTTCCAGACAGCAGCTGAAGTGAGTGGCAAACTAGTTTTGCAAATTCTGTGAAGATTTGTCAAATCGCGCTAAAGTTATTAGCAAAACAAAAACGCTTTTCCAAGGGAGTGGTTCCCAACCTTTTGACACCGAGGAACCCCACTGAATCACTATTGGAAAGCGGGGACCCCCAAGCAATTTGTACGATTTAAATTTCAAACATTAAAGCAGCAATTCGCAAAAAATACACAAACAAGTAGAGACCACACAAATACTCAAATTACTAAAAGTTTTTATAATATGCAAAAATTAAAACATTTTAATGGGAAGGTTGGTGCTGCTTCTCAGTGACTAACTTTTCAGAGATATGGTTTTATTTCAGAATGTTGAATCCTCTTGTCAGAGTCTCCATTTCCCAAGCTATTTCTGTTTTTATTATTTAGGTACATAGAATCTGATAAAGTTTTTTCACTTAAATATATGGTGGGGAAAGGAAATAAAACCTTAAGTGCCTCTCATCTCTCCATCGCCCCACTGTCACATGTATTTCATTTGTTTAATAGCACCTCTCATATCAGTGTAGGGTGTTGGAGCAATTGAGAACACGCACATACAGAGACAATGAATCATACATGTGTAAATCAGTGCAAAGAAAATGTTACAAAGGCAAAGGGGAATCCAAGGATTCATGTCATCCATACTGGTAGGTATTTTCTAAGAGTGCTTGGTTCAGAGAAGCACAGACTCAGGATTCAGAACATAACACAGTGGGTAGCACTGACTTTAATGATAAGAATTTACTTCTATGCAAACAAACCTTTTTAGCAGCATCATTATAATGAAGGACTAGGAAAAAAACATAACTTTCTAACTTTTACCATGCAGTTTGCATGTAGCTCTTTGATGGCAGTTCATAGCTCACTGTGCTAGATTACGATTGTAACTTATGAACTGCACAGTAACAAACAAATCGATGTGACAAAAGCGCTATGCACATAAAATACTGTTCTTTGCAGCAGGCATATTAACCATCTGCATTACCTTAGATGAGTCTAAACTGCCACTAGACAAACCTATCAACTCTCTCCGGCAGGTAAACTAGTCACCAGAGTTGTCTTGACACTTATTTTTGCCTGAAAACTGCTGGATTTACAAGGTACTCTGGAGTGCTTTCATAATTGCTGCACAAATGAAGTAACAAATATAAAAACACTCCTGTGTTTCTGTCGAGAGGCCCCAGCTGTAGTCTTGCCTTCCTGCCAGCACAGGCCTTGAGTTGCCTGCAGACCACCTGAGAAGGTGTCACAGATATTTTATATATATGCTAGGTAGTTAAAGTTATGAGTTTTTTTTCCATAGACAGAGCATTTTGGGGGTCATTACAACCCTGGCGGTCCAAGACCGCCAGGGCTGTTTCGACGTAAGCACCGCCAACAGGCTGGCGGTGCTTCCTGGCATATTACGACAACGGCGGTAGCGCCGCGGTCGCACCGCCGGGGCCGGCGGTTTTCCGCCACAATGGCCCCGGCGGTTGTAATCCGCCAGGGCAGCGCTGCTAGCAGCGCTGCCCAGGGGATTACGAGTCCCCGACCGCCAGCCTTTTCCTGGCGGTCTGAACCGCCAGGAAAAGGATGTCGGTACGGGCAGTGCAGGGGCCCCCTGACAGGGCCCCATGCAGCTTTTCACTGTCTGCTATGCAGACAGTGAAAAGCGCGATGGGTGCAACTGCACCCGTCGCACGGCCGCAACACCGCCGGCTCCATTTGGAGCCGGCTCCCATGTTGCGGCCCACATCACTGCTGGGCCGGCGGGCGGAAACTTGGTTTCCGCCTGCCGGCCCAGCGGGGATGTCCAAATGGGCACCGCGGGAGTGCGGCCGCATTGGCGGCCGCATGGCGGTTACAGCTTGGCGGGCGGCAAATGACCCCCTTTATGTTTTGCCAATAACGTTGGTGCAGCATGCCGAATCTCCACGAAATTTTCTAAATGTATACTTTGATCAGTTCCTCTACTGTTTTGAAAGTTTCAGGGTGATCCGCCAAGAAAAATGGGGGTCTCAAAAGACTTTTTTCCCATTTTAAGTCAGCGGGATTTTTCTAATTTTTTTAACATGACTACAGCCCGAGCCACTGGACAGAATTATAATAAAATTGGCAGAAAGCTAGCTCTTGGTCCAGAAAGCATGCTTTTTGTGATTTTGTGTAAACCCATTCAGTAGTTTCTAAGATATTAGAGTTGAAAAGATATCTAGGGACGCGGATCCAACGTCCCGTGCTGATATCTGATTGGCTGCAAACACTTCAAGCAGGAAGTGTTGACAGCAATCCTGGGACTCGGCTTTAGCCAAATCCCAGAATAAAAAGTGGAAAAAAAAGAAAAGGGACCAGGGTAGGGACACCCTGACCCCTACCCCTGAGCTCTGGACCCTGCCACTGCTTTAAAGTATGTTTTTATTTTTAAATCGTTGAAAATTTGGCAGATCCAGATGGGCAGATGTTTCTAAGACTTTTTTTTTTTTTAAAAGGCCAGTCTCCTGTCTGTTTTATGTGACCCCTGGGAGGCCCAGGTCCTGGGGGCATTCAGAAAGGAGGGGGAGGCACATGAACCACCACCTTCCCAGGGCAATTTATGTTATAGGTGCGGGTGCGCTCTCCCCGAGCCCCGGGGAAGACTACCTCCCCAGGGCAAAATGCTTTATTTGAGTGGGGGAGGCTGGACGGCCTCCCCCACAGCACTGAGGACCATCACCTCTCCAAGGCGATTGATAAAATATGTGAGGGGGGCCACACGCCCCCACTGCAGCCCCAGGGACTGCCACCTCCCCGGAGCAATAATAAAATAGAATTCGGGCCGCCCAACCCCCTTGCAGGACCCGGGGATCACCACCTCCCCAAGGACTTTAATAAAAGAATGAATGGAGTCTGTTGCTGAACCCCGGCCCCCGGGATCACCACCTCCAAGGGCTGGCTCCTTCTATGTCCCAGGGTGCCCACCCCCAAAGACATAGCTGTTTGCTGTGACTTTGTGGGTGCTTACAGCTCCCACCATGTCACAGCAAACACTCTCCTTTCCTATGAGCATATATATATATATATATTTATGCTGGGCTCCAGCAGATGTGGTCCCCGGGGACACAATCGGCCAGGGGAGGGGGGTCGCAGGGCCCCATTCCCTTCCCCCAAAATAATTGTTTAGGTCAGGCCCCATGGGATGTGGTTCATGGAGTTGAAATCAGTTTGGTGGGGCCGAGGGGCCCCCTCCTCCAAATAAATTATTTAGGCCGGACCACCATGGAGGGGGTCACGGGGCACCCCTACCCCCAAAAAAAATTATTACTTAAGCTGGGCCCCATGGAATGGGGTCCCCAGGGCTGAGATCTGCCTGGGGTGGGGAGGCCACATGTCCCCCCTCACCGCCCCAAAAATTATTATTTAGGCCGGGCACCGAAGGGTGGGGTCACTGGGGCCAAGTTCGGTCTGGAGAGGGGTCTGCGTGGCCACCCTCCCCAAAATAAAATTAAATATTTAGGCCTGGACCTGGGGGTTTGTGTTCCCAGGGCCAAGACTGGCCTGGGAAGGAGTCCACGTGGCTAACTCCCCCCCCAAAAAAAACAGCCCTGGGGAATGGGGTCCCAGGGGCCAAGATTGGCCTGAGGAGGGGGGCTCGGCACCCTCCCTACTAAAAAAATAATAATTAGAAGGCCAGGCCTTGGGGGTTCTGGTCCCTAGGGCCTAATTCGGGCTGGGGAGGGGGGGATGTGGACTTGTGGTCAACTACTGCTGTGCATGGCCAAAGGTTGTGTGCAGGGTGAGGTTGGCTGGTTACAGGGGTCGGCGGTGGCCATGCACAGTGAGAAGTTGGGTAGGTATAAGGGTTGGCTGCGGGACCTGGCTGCAGGCCAGGCCCTGCGGCCAACTGGCACTGCACACTGCTGAAGGCCATGCACACTGGTGGTTGGATTAACGTATATTAATGAAAATTACTTTACATAAAAAAAAACAAAGAAATTCACTGAAACAACCAGATGTTACAGCAATGTTATAGTTTGGAAATATGATTTAAAAAAACATAGAAATTCAATTAAAAATCCAAAGGTTATAGGGACATTATAGTTAGGATCATATTTTAAACATACAAAACCATAGAAATTCACCTGATATAGTTAGAGTTATTTCAAGAAACTATAACTCATTGCCTAAGATAACTATAACTTGCACCCTAGCCATGCACAGCCAATTACCCCAGATATTACAGCACTCATGACAACTTTTATAACATCAATAAAAGTATCAATGAAACATTAGAAGTCAAATTATTGAAGAAAAAAGTGTGCATGGTAGGGGCGAGAATTATAGTTACCTTAGGCTGTGAGTTACTTGTTCTGTATGAGTGAAATGTGAGCCAAACTATAACGTCCCTGTAACCTTCGGTTTCTTCAGTGAAGTTCTAAGGTTTTTTTATGTTTCCTAACTATAACTTCCCTGTAAGCTTTGGTTTTTCAAAGTGAAAAAGTGAATTTCTAAGTTTTTTTTAAAATTCATTCCCTAACTGTATTCACTAACCTTTGACACGGAGTGTGTTAGTGAGTACATAAGTGTTTCAGTAGGTTTGTCAATGGGTGTGAGAGTGTCTGAGTCGGTCTGTGAGTGGGTGTGTGAGTGTCTGAGTAGGTCTATGAGTGGGTGAGTGAGTCTCTGAGTGGGTCTGTGAGTGGGTGTGTGAGTGTCTAAGTGGGTCTGTGATTCAGTCTAAGTGTCTCAGTGGGTCTTTGAGTGGGTGCGTGAGCCTGAGTAGGTCTGTGAGTGGGTGCATGAATGAGTGGTTATGTGAGTGGGTGCATAAGTGTCTAAGTGGGCCTATGAGCGAGTGTGTGAGTCTCTGAGTTGCTCTTTGAGTGGGTGTGTGACTCTCTGAGTGGGTCTGTGATTGGGTGCATGAGTGTGAGTGGGTCTGTGAGTTAGTGTGACTCTCTGAGTGGGTCTGTGAGTGAGTGTGTGCATTTCTGAGTGGGTCTGTGAGTGTCTGAGTTGGTCTGTGAGTGGGTACATGAGTATCTGAGTGCATCTGTGAGTGAGTGCATGAGTTTCTGAGTGTGTTTGTGGGTGAGTGTATGAGTCTCTGAGGGGGTCTGTGAGTGGGTGCGTGAGCTTTAATGGGTCAGTGAGTGGGTGCATGAATGAGAGGGTCTTTGAGTGGGTGCGTGAATGTCTGAGTGTGTCTATGTGGGTGTGTCTGAGTGTCTGTGTGGGTTTGTCAGTAGCTAGATGTGTGACTGACTCGGCCACTAAGGAACCTCACTTGTTCTTTTATCCAACAAGAGTCCGCAGTTTTGCACAAAACATCTATCCAAGTGGAGTTATTTCTGCCTCCTTGGGTAAATGTCCAATATGTATTCTACACTACAGCTCCGTAATGGAGCACAAGGAAATCTCAGCAGTGACCTTGTGTGCACTTTTGCAATATGATTGTTCCTGGTGCATCTTTATCCAGAAATATGTGATAACATGAATCATCCTATAGAGAAGACAATGAGAGTACAAAGAGGTAAATCTCCACCATGCAAGGTTCTTTCCTCTTCACAATATGAAGTAATTGCTTCTTTGTTCGGTGGAGATGTCCTCACATTACTCGGCATCAAGAACTCCTTACTAACATCAGCAGGTAACGCGCTGGAAGGGCACTTGTTAAGCTCTCCATCATCCTGGCAAAAGGTAGGAAGATCTTTAGATACTACTAAGTTGGGTGGGGGCAAACAGGCAAAGCTTCCAGGTGATTTGAACATTTGCATACTCCTAGCAACTTAAAGGGTGAACCATAGACTCTGCTCTCACCAGGAGAGGACAAGAAAGAACCCCCTTGTCACAGTCACATACAGATTGTGCTCCAATAGATCAACAATGCATTTGCAGAGAAAACACACTTGCTTTGCCTTCACCAAGACCTGGAATTAGGATAATTTGTCCGTTACAGAAGTGGACCTTCAACAGGGGCACCTGTTATGTTTATATTTGTAATACCTGTTAAGTTATAATTTCTGTAAAAAGAGCATCATGGCCAGAACGGCCCCAGGGACCCCATACCCCGGGGCACGGTCTTTAAATATTTTTTTTAAAGGGGGAGAGGGGCCATGCAGCCCCACTCCCCTGGGACCTGGCCTTAAAATATATATATCATTTTTTTAATGGGGGAGGGTGGTGCGCCATGTCTGCAGGCAGGGTAATAGATGAAACATCTGCTTACCCTTAACCTTAGCTCCTGCCTACTGGAACCAGAGTGCTTGCTTTTGCTTTGACAAGTGCTGTCAGTGTCCGCCAAGCAAAAGCAAACAGCTATGTCCCAGGTTGGTGGGCACCCCTGAACATAGCAGGAGCTGGCCATGGGGGTGGTGTCCTCATGGCCATTATTGGCTCCAGGAGGGGGATTGCGTGCCCCCCTCATTCTTAAAATAAAGAAAAAAGCCCAGGGAAGTGGTGGTCCCAGGGGCACGAGGGTGGTCCTCGCTGCCCCTGCTCCATATTGAAATAAGTCCCGGGGAGGTGGTGGTCCCTGAGGTCCTGGGGGGGGGTCCGTGCGGCCCACCCACACAATTTGTATAACTAATGCCCCAGGGAGGTGGGGGTCCCCGGGACCCAGAGTTTCACAGGGACCCGTTTACATGCACCTCGGGGTGGTCCACGGTGCATAAAAATGCCCTTGGAGGGGGCCCCTGTGCACCCACCTCCTTTATTTTTTAAAATATGTTTACATGCTCCTGGACCTAGCCCACCCAGAGGAGACCAAGCTCGTTGTTTTAAAAATTTTGCTGCACATTTGCGAATTTGTTGCCAATTCGTGGCAATAAGTAAAATTTTTTTTTTTTTTTTTTACCCTTGTGGGGTCCCTCTAGGGCCCCAAGGCCAAGGCTTGGGGTCTGGTTATTCCTACGTTGCCCCTTTTTCTTTTTTTTTTCTTTTTTTGTGGAACTCGTCTGAAGCCGAAACCCAAGTTGGCTGCCAACACTTCCTGGTTGAAGTGTTGGAAGCCAATCAGAGCTCTGCATTTCCCTGCACAAGCTTGTTATTCTTTGCGAAGTCATTGCGGAGAATCTGCAGCACTAGATACACAAATTTGGATTCCCTTAAATTTCTCAACAACTACTGAATGGATTTCCACAAGAAACAAAAATCACAATCTGCGTAATAAAATATACCTTTCTGCCAAATTTAGTGTAATTCAATCCAACGGTTCAGAGGCTGTAAACTTGTTCAAAACTCCTGTGGGAACTAACAATGGAAACACACTTTTTTTACCCCCCATATGTGTGAGTATATATATATATATATATATATATATATATATATATATTTTTTTTTTTTCTCCCTGGTAAGTCTCTTTTTTATTACAATTGTTTGATTATAAGGAGTATGTAGCACTCTACCCCAAATCTAATTTCAATATTGGTGCCTATGTTATCAATACTTCAAGATTGGTAATTTAATTACATGAGTTTCAATTATGGAAATATTCAGCATCCCCTTCATTTATTGAAAAGAAGAGAATCACAATTGCCCTCTCATCTCTATTCGTGGTGGAGTGGATCGGTTGCTGAGTTTCCAGGCTCATTTAGGAATGGTGCAGCATTTATTTTATAAACCTTAAGAATCCGGCCCAGTTGTGTACATTCTTCTAGAATCTAGCATTGATAAAATGTGAACTGACTAATATTTTTCTTTAAAAAACAAAATATAGGTTATATAGTGATTAGTGCCATAGAGATTGATCACTTCTATAGTGCATACATCTAAACATAGGGGGTCATTCTGACCCCCGCGGGCGGCAGAAGCCGCCCGCCTGGCAGGAACCGCCAGAAGACCGTACCGCGGTCAAAAGACCGCGGCGGTCATTCTGACTTTCCCACTGGGCTGACGGGCGACCGCCAAAAGGCCGCCCGCACGCCCAGCGGGAAAGCCCCAGCAACGAGGAAGCCGGCTCCGAATGGAGCCGGCGGAGTTGCTGGTGTGCGACGGGTGCAGTTGCACCCATCGTGATTTTCAGTGTCTGCCAAGCAGACACTGAAAATCTTAATGGGGCCCTGTTAGGGGGCCCCTGCAGTGCCCATGCCAGTGCAATGGGCACTGCAGGGGCCCCCAGGGGCCCCAAGACACCCATTCCTGCCATCCTGTTTCTGGCGTTGAAAACCGGCAGAAACAGGATGGCGGGAAGGGGGTCGGAATCCCCATGGCGGCGCTGCTTGCCGTGGAGGATTCCCTGGGGCCGCGGGAAACCGGCGGGAAACCGCTGGTTTCCCTTTTCTGACCGCGGCTGTACCGCCGCGGTCAGAATGGCCCCAGAAGCACCGCCAGCCTGTTGGCGGTGCTTCCGCGGTCGTTGGCCCTGGCGGTCCATGACCGCCAGGGTCAGAATGACCCCCATAATCTTTTCAACTGTTTGCTTTTCAAGGGGTTAAAGTGTTTAAAGTGTATTGCATTTCACCATGGCTGCAGCAAGTATGCCACACCCCCTCCCTCTCTCAATGATGTTGGGGAACCCACACTACTGTTGAAAGAATGGGTAAAAATATTTGAGTCATATTTAATTGCCATTAGGGGAACAACATTTCTTGTTGCACAACTTGGGTATACAAGGGAGAAAGATATATGAGAGTCTATTAGCAACAGAGGATGACGAGGAAGTAGGGGAGGAGGAGGTACTAGATGAATAACAAAAATATTTTGCAAATTAGAGGGGCACTTTGGGCAAAAAGTTAATAATGTCCTAGAAAGATACAAATTCATTTGCAGGATACAAGGGAAAAATGAGAAGGTGACTAGTTACATATGCGCATATCCAGGAAAAACTATTAGCTCGCAACCCTGGTCTAAAAGATGCCATAGATTTAGTCAAAAGTATTGAGCACATGGCAGAATGCATTAAAGAAATGAGACAAACATTGGATTCAGACTCCGTAAAGGTGATTAGTGAACAGATCTGTCAAGAAGACTCCACACTTAATAAAGAAGAGAATCTGAAAGTACATGAAGTGTGCAATAAAAAGATTTCTGATTTGGATAAAGAGAGAACTAAAACCAAGTGCTATTGTTGTGGGAGTGGAAGCCATTTAGCCAATAATCCTTATAGTCCAGCTAGAAACAGTGAATGTAGAAAATGTTATAAAAAGGGACACTATGCTTGTGTGTACAAGAACGTAAAAACTCAAAAAAGTCAAATGACTGAGGATGGGAACAGCAAAAATGGTAAATTCATATTTCAGGTGACAAGTGAGAAGATGGACTCCCACTACCCAACACGTGAAAATTTGCATGATGGTGTCAAGGTAAAGGTATTTGCTGATTCCTACTCCCCTTACACTTTCATTGATCAATATGTGTTCATTAAAAAGTTTCAGGACAAAGGGTATGTTCTGCAGAGGGCAGATATTCAACCTGGAGGGTACGTCAAGGACCCTATTCCTCTGGTAGGTATGATTAAGATGTGTATAACATTCAAGGCTCGTCAAACAGTACGCAAAGTAAATGTGGCCAAGAAAGGATCAAACTTACTCGGATGGAGGCATCAGAAAGAATTGGGAATAAAACTGGATCCAAACAATACAGCACAAGTCCTGACGGTTCAAAGGTCTTTCACAGGGATGGAAATATGTAATGTGTTTCCTAAACTGCTTGAAGACAGCGTGGGCCATTTAAACAAATTCCAGCACCGCATCAATTTAATTGAAGGGGCAAAGCCAGTCGTACATAAAGCACATTCAATCCTGCCTCTGATGCAAGAACCATTAAAGGCGGAGTAAAAGAAATTGGTTGCCCAAGGGGTCATAGAACCAATTGAAAGCTCCTTGTGGTTAGCCCCTCTTGTAGTCACTAAAAAAAAACTGGGAGACAGAGGAATTAGGTTATGTATTGATGTAAGAGTTGTGAATGCTAACATCTGGGTAGATCGGTTCCCTTTCCCAAACATAAGTGAAATGATAAGCATGATAGGTGAAGCCAGTTGTTTCAGTGTGTTCGACTTATACCTTGGCCTACCATCAGCTAGAAATACATCCAGATTCCAAAGCCCATACATCTTTGATAACACCTCATGGAGCATACAGGTTCTGCTGAATGCCCTTTGGATTAGCCTTGGCTGTGGCTGTTTTCCAGAGAGTAATGCTGAATCTCCTAGATGGAATAGAACACGTAATGATCTTCCAAGCTTATATTCTAGTCTACGGGGACACTGAGTTGGCACATAACCATGCATTGAGAAAGGTATTTAGGGCCCTGGATGAGGCAGGATTGACCCAAAAAATGGTTAAGTGTCATATTGGAGTAGGATCAGTGAAGTATTTGGGCCATACCATATCCAAGGATGAGGTTAAACCCAAATTAGATCTGGTAGTAGCTGTCCATGAGGCCTCAGCACCCACAAATAAAGATGACTTGAGATCTTTCCTGGGTTTGGCGGAATTCATGGCCAAATCTGTCAAGAACTTTTCTGTAGCAACGGAACCCATGAGGGCACTATTAAAAAAAAATAACTCTTCCAATTGGAATCCTGATTGTCAAAAATCCTTTGAAGCAATTAAATCAGCCATAGCGAGTGCTCCTAATCTTGTGAATTTTGATGTAAAAAGAAAGACTATTTTCACAACTGATGCCAGTAGTAAAGGCCTGGGTGCCACTTTGTCACAAGTAGCAGAGGAGAAAGAAAGGGTAATAGCATTTGCATCAAGAGCACAAAAAGACTCGAAGATGCTGAATGCAATTATTCTACTATTGAGCGGGAGGCCTTGGCCTGCTACTGGGCAATGTTACACTTCAAGTTCACAGAGACAACACCACCCCTCATATTGCTAAATAGTTGTTGGGCTTAGAAGGATTTAACTTCAGAATTGAATATGTACCTGGCAAGAAAAACTTAGCTGCTGACTGATTGTCTGGGCTCTCTAGAGTAGAGGAAGGTGAAGTGGAACAAAATTCCCAAGATCCGGTACTGTGGGTGGAGATTCAGGGTTTGATAAAAGAAGACTGGGAGTAAGAAGTCAGGGATGATCCTGTTTTTAAAATTCTCAAGGAAAAGATTGTCCCTGGGTGGAAACCCAAACCAAAAGATTTGCAAGAAAAACTAGGGGTTACTGGGTCGTACAGATGGAATTAAGCATATGCAATGATCAGATAATGACAGGAGAAAGAATAACACCGCCTAAAGAGTTGTGGGATAAACTTGTCAACATTGCACATGAAGGACATCTTGGGAGGAACATCACAAAGTCTGAACTTAGGGCCACATGTGGGTTTCCTACTATGGACCACATGGTGGAAACTAAAGTAAAGAAATGCATAAGGTGTGCAATGAGTGATAATTCTAAACACCCCCCAAAATCTCCAATTTCACCTGTGGAAGTATCTCTGAATCACTGGGATAAGTTGGGGCTTGACATAAATGACCCCTTGAATTATTCTTCCTGGGTGTGAAAATACATTTTGGTCATGATCGATTATCACTCATGCTGGATTGTCACTAAGGTAGTAAATCACATGACCACAAAGGGTCTTATAGTCTGTCTGATTCTTTTATGATGGAAGGGATACCAAAGATCCTGATAACTGATAGTGGGGTGCAGTTCACCTCAGAGACTATGAAGACATTTTTGGCAGGAATGCCTATACAACACCACAGAACGCCTCTATACTGCTCTATAGCTAATCGATTAGTAGAAAGCGTAAACCGTATGATTAAGGAGTGTTTGGAGCTTGCCACAAATTCTGGAGAACCATTGCATTTGGCTCATAAGATGTTATGGCTTTCCACACTGCACCCAATGCCACCACAGGGATATCTCCCTTCTTATCATTGAAAGGAAGAGTACCAAGAAGTTAAATTCCAGTTGGTTGAATGGGGGTGAACCTAAATGGGTACTAAGAGGGGAAGAGAGGGAGAAAGTCCTTCGGCATCAAAGGAAATATATGGACAGATACAACTGCAAACATGGGGTCAAAGATAGAAGTTTGAAGGTGGGGCAATGGGTGGTAGTTAGGCTACCTGAGACACAACAGAAATAAGGTAGTAAATACTCCAGACCTTTAAGAATAACAAAAGTTCTAGAAAATGTGGTCACCCTGGAAGATGGTATTGTATGGAGCATGGAGAGGCTGTCCAAATGTGATGTGGTCACATCTCATAATCCTATGGCCTCTGAATGCAGTTCATGGGGTGCTCCTGAAACCAGGAGGTATACTAGACCCATGAGAAAAAAGACAGTGCCTATTTGGCATAAAGACTATAATTTCCAATAATTGTGGGAGGGAGATGTATTGTAAATTGTTATAAAATGATGTAAGTTCAACACTTGTCTCTATAGTTTTCACATAGTAAACACATGTTTAGCAGTCTTAGGTCAACACCTACTTTACAGTTCAATATGTATTTACTTCTATTGTATTTTGTTAAGTGTAACATTCCACTCTTGTCTACCCTGCCTTTCCCTATTTGTCCTGGAATGTTCCAAAGGCAAGGTTAGAACGTTGAGACTTGGAGTGAAAGGATTGAAGCGCCCTGACTAGGTGGTCAGAGGGGTCGTCTTTGAATAAATAGATCTTGGAGGATCTCGATTCCGTGTTATTACTTCACAACAATGATCATCACATGTTTTCCACTGAAATATTTACAAACACATCCTGGAGTAGATTCTTTGATGACTCTAGAGTCATTTTATTTAAATTTCACCTTATACACATACTTCAGGATGGCTTGAGATAACTTCCCTAGATAATTACAGCAATAGCCCAGCTGACGTCATCAGATGACTTCAGAATGACTCCAGGATGATCTTCTTTTTTGACTTGGGCACCTAGCTACTAGCAGGTATTGCTGATGTAAATTGTTATAAATTAAATGCTTGGCAGTTTCCCAACAGAATTAGAGCTGGGGTCTAAAATGGCCTCTATCACCTTGAGTACTATTTTAGTAACAGTAAATGTCATGCATGATGCATCCACCAGAACCCTTTGTAATCGTCAAACAGAGGAAATGGTCTCCAATGGGGCAAGCTTAGGGATGACCATTCACAGTGTTCCTATAAATTTTAAAATAATGGTACAATGTTCATTGTCATTTCTGTTCTTACCTTGCCTGCCAATGGCCCAACACCATTTGCAGCCACACCTGTATGTACAGTTTAGTGGTCAAGTGCTCCACCAATTTCCCAAAAACTTGTAGTCAACTGCATCGTCAGATTTAAGGCTTTCAAATAATCCTTAACAAATGCACTTTAGCTTGTAGGAACATTAGAGTTTAACCACTGTCTGAAAGTATGTCCGTTACTAAATCCAACTCTTCCGTAGCCATTCGCACCTTTAAGGTGTACTGACGTTTGTAAAAATTCACATTTTGCCTCTTTCGAAGTCAACATCTGATCCTTAAGAGATTTCATAGCTCTTTCAAAGAAGGTCACCTGCTTTGATATTGTTTGATTCAATAGACGCTCTTATGCAGGACATGGCAGCAGTGGTGTCATTTCATGAAAATTATAGAGGTAGCACAATTGATATCACATACATATTAACTCGCCCAATTAAATCGCAGAAAGTGACTTCAAATGGTTTGTTGGCCTCTTCACATCCTCCTCCATGGGAATCCAACAAGCCAGATGTTTTCACAGGCCCAGGGTCAACAACTCAAACAGGTTTTCCATAGAATCTGCAGTGGGAGAGAGGTCAAGGTAGATACAGCATCTGATTCCATCTAGTCGTATTGGTTGACTCATCATTGTTAACCAGAGCGGGCTTAGTATAAAGAAATGATGCATTGTGGTTGTTGGGTGATGAAAACATGCAGGGCCTAGAGATTAATACTCTCTCTGCCCTTTCTTTCTGCCAGCCTCGATAGGAACTGACAGCAACAAAGTGGGTCCGGGACCCCTGTAGATAAAGGGGCCCTTCAGCAGGCGGCAATGCAGCAATCAAGCTTAGGGGAGGCAGGGAAATAGGAGGTCCCCTGGTTGGGAGAGTGGAACTGGCTTTCTAGGGCCCCACAGGCTCTCCAGGAACAGCAGGTTGATAGTGGTCCCTTTAAGGCCAGCACCACTGGGACGCATGCAGCAGGACAAGAAAGGGAAGGCAGCAGAGCGCAGGACATTGGGGGGCATCAGGCGTGGATATCTCCAACTGAGACAGCGGGGTTAGAATGGAGTGATGGGGAGTAGGACAAAGGCATAGCCAAGAGGGGGGGTAGTCCCCTGTTTGACGGAGGGGCCCACGCAGCGATGGCAACCTCTTCAGTGCCTCTTGGTGCCTTTGGAAGTTGTGGGCAGGGCAAACAGAGTAGCAGAGTGCAGGCCCTAGAATCAGGTTCTGTCATTAAGGGCTGAAAGTGGGGCACAATCACACCAGTTCTGTCCTCTGTTTTCCAGGTCAATGATTATCGGGATATTCCAGACTTGGAACAGCTAGTGGTGGCTCCAAGGCTCTGAGGGGAAGAGATGACTGGGCCCAACATGGCTCACCGGACACCTGTGGGGTGACCTCGGTGAAGTCAACACATGTATGTCCAGGATGTCCTTGTTGGCTCCAACAATGGGTAGGTCCAGGGTGCCCACCAGTGAAGGAGGTAGTGGGGATTGTCGGGTGGTGACTGCAGACCGGTATGGTGGGGTCAAACCTTCCCTTCTGGTCACCGGGTGTGGGGCCACAGTTAGGGATGATTCCTCATTCCCAGTAGGGCCAGCTGGGCCAGGGAGGACACTTGGGGTGTGTTCATGGTGGATTATGGCGACAACAGCCTTGAAGAAGATCATGTGCAGGACAGGAGAAATGTTGGGGACCGGGCGGGGCACAGCTAACGCGTTGCGTAATACTTTGCTGCCGAAAAGCGGGGAGGCTTCAGAGCCAAGAAGGCCACTGTTGAGGTGGGAAGCAGCTATACGGACACCGTCCTTGGAGCCTTGTAAAGGCCTCCCAACAGGCACAGGCCATGTGTTGGTATCCGCTGGTGTGGATGTGGGGCGGGGCCCAGGGGTGCAGGGGTAGGCTGATTAAAGGTGAGTATGTTATGGATGTAGGGGTGGGCACAGAAGCGGAGTACACACCTGCAGCAGCGAGGTCAGAGGGGACAAGCCTGGGGGAGATAGGAGGAACAAGAGATGTGGGAACTGGAGTCAGTTGCGCGCACAGTACAATGGAGGACAGTAGTAAAAAAGAAGGGCCTGGGAGCAAGGAGCTAGAGGTGAAGCATCTGCCGAACATGGGGATGACTGAGCCTTTGGGGGCTCACGTAATTCTGGCAACAAAAGAGAACATTTTGAAGGGGGGATATGTAGAAATGCTAATTAGGGAACTGCACTTAAAAGAATGATCAAAACAAGAGGAATGAGAGTTGGCCAAGAGGCCAAAGGTCCCTCTAATATTAGAAAACTGAATGGTGGCATTTCGCATCTACGCCAGCGTATATTCTGAAAGGTTTCCCGAGTGTTCGGTAGCTATGTTTAAATACATGGACATCATTCGCAAAGCCCAGCTGACATTTGGGGATTACCCGTGGGCTCAATACAACAAGGATTTCCAGGCACGTATGGCGTGGGACCCAAAGGTGAAGTGGGAGGAGCTGGCTTCTGACTTACGGCAGCACACCATGGGACCTGCAAAATTTGGTAAGACAAATGTCACAGCTACTGGCCTTCCCATAATATATAAGCCTTTTCAGGGATGCCCAACGTGTGGGGAGGTGGGAAAGTCACCTAAGCAACTGGAGGGATCAAATGGAGCATGCTGGGATTTCAGTAAGGGGCTTTGCACATGGGAATACTACAAATTCCAGAATAAGTGCTCCAAGTGTGCAAGAAAGCATTCGCTCATACAGTGCTTTGGTGGGGCGGCCAGCTACTAAGGGCCATATTTATACTTTTTGACACAAAGCTGCGCCGGCGCAGTTTTGCGTCAAAACAATTACCGCCGGCTAACGCCATTTCGATGGGCCGTGCGGGCGTCAAATTTATACTTTGACGCACGGCGGCGCAACCAACAGGTGGGAGTCATTATTTTGTGACGCACACAGCGGCGTCAAGTCGTAAAGGAAAACAACGTTAAAGCGACGCAAATGACTGTGGGTCGATTTACGACAGCGCAACCCGGAAAGCGCCGTTTTTTTTACGCAATAGAGTCAAATTTACCCGCGAACACTGTCCTTTCAGCAGAGGAGAGCCAAAATGGATCCCAGATGCCACAACAGACCCCAGGAAGATGACAGCAGACCAGGAATCAGCCAGGATGATCCATACAGGAACCAAGACATATATAGAAAAAAAAGAAAGTGTCGCTTCAGTGCAGAGGAGCAGGAAATCCTGGTTAAAGAGGTGACGGAACACCAGCACCAACTGTTCATCACCTCTAAGTTGCCAATCAGCAGGAGAGAGGCCATATGGCAACAAATTGTTGACAAGATCAACAGTGTGGCTGAAGAACGCAGGACAGTCACCGAGTGTAAGAAATGCTGGCATGACTGCAAACGTAGGACAAAGGAAAAAATGACCAGGAACAGGAAGGCAGCACTGCAGACTGGAGGTGGGAGTCCAGCACACCAGGAGGCCCTGGACCACATGGAGGAGATGGTCGCAGCCGTCATCCCTGAGGAGATCGTCACAGGGATTCAAGGACAGGCAGCGCAGACTACCACGAGACAACGCACATGCAGGGTAAGTCGCATGGGGAATTATAATGCAATAATGCTAACTGCAACCGGGGTGGGGAATACCTACTACATAATGCATGTAAGTCAGCATATATATGAAGTGGCATGGGTAAAGGGGCACAGCAGGGGGGCATGCCCAGCACAGACAGAAGCTGGGGCACGACAAAACACAGCACCAACAACAGTCCCATGGGGGCATCCTGTCATGACAACAATGGAGCTAAGGGAAAGCCGCGACAGGTGGGAAGGCCACTACGTCAAACTTACATCCAGGCACTCGTCAGTCAAAATGTATCCTACATCAACTAGGTCCCTATCAGTAATCCAGTAGCCAAAACAACAACTGCAATGTAACTGCGACAACAGTTGACACTAACACCTCTGATCTCTGTGCAGCTATAGTAGCCAATGGCAGTAACCTCCCCATGGAACATACATACCTAAATTAGGGGGTGAGGATGACATCTGCAACTATTTCCAGAAATAAGACAAAGGCACCAGTACACTCAAATGTCAATGCCCATAGTTGACACATACATCAGCCAGAGTAAATAGCAATAGGAGCCACACAGCACTAAGGACACACACATGCTGCATACGTCAGGGTCCCTCACGTGCCTGGCTAACAAGGCAACATCACTAATGTCATACTGCTCAGACAACAACATTGAGGAGGGGACACATGCAACTGGTCACTGAAACACACCTGCACAGTCTGAGAACCAAATAGGACATTGATACGATAAACAGGGCAATCCAATTAAACACACATTACCCAACATCAGCTGGAAACATCAACAATGTCTACATCCATATCACATCGTAACATTGCCATGCATAGGATATGCCACATAACAATTACAATTAGGTCAATGTGAATACAAAGATTTTGGGGCAGTTCCTGAGAGGCAAGTGTGCTGCCAGGGCAATCACAACACCCACGGCCAGTGAAAGGTCTCACCATAAGAATAGATATACACGGAGGGACGGGTAGGACAAAAAGATGGCTATTCCCTAATTGGTACAAAGCAACACCTAGAGGCGATTAGGCAAACAAGTCTGATAACTCTTTATCATACATGTGACACACAGGTGGGCCATAGGCCTATAACAATGCCCATATGAAGGACAGCAGATACCAATACCAAACCAGAGCACAAAGTAAAGTCATCAAAAGGCTTGCATGTTACGGCAAAATTGTCACAACACAGACACACTAATTGTACCCTGTTTCATTGCAGAGGAACATGGATCTCCTGCCGATATGCCTGTCCCTGAGTTCCCTGATGACATGAATGACGAGCCCATAAACATTTTCCAGGAGACCATCCAAAAGGTCCTTGAAACCCTCCAGACCCCACCTTCAGTCACAAATAGGAGCACAGAACAAGCAGCCATCACAGAAGTCCCACCCACCACCCCAATTGTAAGACCTGCCAGCTCCAATACAGCTGAGGACTCTGACGACACTGGCACCAGCTTTGAAAGAACTGTAGTTGGTGTACAGCGGGAGCTGGCCAAGGAGGTGCGGGTGGGGATGCAAAATATGGCAGCCAGCCTTGAGGGGGTGCGTTCGTGCATGACGTCATTTGCAGATCAGGCAGCTGCTATGCAAGCCCTAACATCTCTCTTGCAGGAACTTGCGAAAACACAAAAGGAAATCAGCACAGCTGTAATACAGTTGACACAACACCTACAACTGCAATCCAGTCAACGCGTGCACGAATGCAACATTGAACCCCTCAAGGCCGACCTGGCTGCCTACCATCGTGATGTGGCTGCTATTCTCAAAAACCAGCAGGCCCTCCTTGCAGCAGTACTGCCCTTAAGAACTTCACAGGGAGCAGCCCCCGGGATGTCTGACTCCACGTCTTCTAACACTGAGGTGTGTGTTGCCCCTTCACAACCAACAACAACAAGGACAAACCAGGCAACACACACATCAGAAGAAGAAGACATGGAACAGATCACATTCTCACAGAAGAGTACCCGGAAGCACTAGTCCCTGCACCATGGCCTACTTTGACCAAGGTCCTACGTTTTGTCAAATGCCAGTCTCACTACAACTACACTCAATGACTGTTCTGCTAACCACTGTATGACTTGTCACCATTGCCAGTGAATGTCTCTCTCCTACTATTCGGCAAATCCTGTCCCTCTGCACTGTCTGTGACATCACCCCAGCATGTCAGGAGCATCATCTACACCCCTTCTGTAGGATCACCATGTAAGAATGCACCAGAACGGACTCAGCAAACATGGACAATGGACATTTTGCACTACAGCACCTATCAATAAATAGCACTTGCACACCTAATATGTCTCTGTGTTATTTGACACATCAACTGTGCAGTAGATAACTCTAAAGTGCCTGTGTGACAACCATGTAGCTTGTCAATACAACTGTCCTGGCATCATGTAGTCTGATACATTTGTGCAGTGGCCAGGATTGCATCATAGCCTTACCATCCTGAGGAGAATAACTGATGAAGGGACAAACCACACACAATCATGCTGTGTTGGACAGAATAATGCTCCATCTATAGCAATTCAAGTCAACTAATGGTGGCTGATAAATGTAGGCACCATGCAATACTAAAACATGAAATTATGCAGCATAATCTAAGCAAACACAAATAAACACTGGATCAATCACCCTTTCTGAGTATACTTCCATGAAGGGAAGTCATGCTGAATTTTTACACACATGATCTATGTCAGCAATGAAGGCAACAAGACAAGAGTGTTAACAACACCTCATCTACAAAGATCTCCCTGAACATCACACTGCAGTCCGACCTAATAAATTACCCACAATACCAAGTCTGGAAGCACACTTTGTGATGTAGAATACCGACTCATCAACACAAATCCTTGGTGATCGATGTAAACTATCAATGGTGGGTCTCCCAAATGGTGGATACTTACCAAGTTAGCACAGGGGTAGCTGCCATGTTAAACCTCCATTTTCTGTGGTGTGTAGCATAGGACACAAATGTCATAGAAAAACATTCACCTACACTGATGTCAAGGCCATGATAAAGTAGCAGTTAACGCATAATGCAAAGGGTTAACTATATGGTTATTCCTATGTATTCACACCAGAGGCAACTAAGGGAAAAGTCATACCTACACTAATCTAACCTGACTACTCCTAACCCACAACTGTCCCTAACTAACCTAAGCTAGCCTTACTCTACACATATAACGAATCGATCTAAACATCAACCCCCCACCCACCATTATGAGACAGGACACATGCAGGACAACACATACTAACCTACACTCATACTATACTATCCTAAACAATCATATATATATATATATATTTTATTTTTTTATTAACAAACAGGAATCCCAACATTGACCCCCACCCACCCACACAAAAATGAAAAATAGAAAGAATAAGGACCCCCCACCCTCCTCCCTAACACTAACTAAGCTAACAACCTACACTAATCTAACACTAATCCCCAAAACCCAACTATCAGTACAAAAAAGGAAAGAGGAGAGAGGGGAGGGGTAAATGTAAAACATGCAATAAAGTCCTAGAGGTTGGCCCTCCGTAGGGTCCGCCTGATGGACCGAACCCTTTTCTTAATATATGCCACATCCTGGCTTAGCTTGTCCACCTTTGAAATAAATTTGTCCATTTTACGGTTTAATGCCAGGAATGCCGCTGGGTCAATAGGAGGGGCTGCTGCAGTCTGTGTGCTGGCCGAGGTGGACGGTGTGGCAGTAGTTGTTTGCCCACTGGACTGTCCTGCGTGTTGGAAATTGCTGGGTCCAGGTCGTGCTGACGAGGCAGGGTCAACTGTCCCCACCGTTGCTGGGGCCACTTGGGGAGACCTGGTGGATGTGGTGGTGCTGGCTGTTGTGGGCAATGTAGGGCCACCCTGTGGTGAGGCCCACCGTGCCCCGGAGGCCCGATCGGTTTGGTATTTTCGGGCCATCCTCCTGAACCCCGACTGCACCTGCAGGATGTGCCGGTATCTCATTGCACGCCGTTCAAACTGATGTCTCTATGCGGCACTCATGTTTGCAGCTGTGAAGAGACATGGCAACTATTTACCATAGGAAATGCATTGGGTGGAATTGCACAATGGGTCAATTGCACATTACTTGTACTGTATTTGTTACAGCGATTGTCACAACATAGTTCATTGAAAGTCTCAGAGGAAGTACATGTGAAGCCTGCATACAAAAGGGCATCTCACACCTAGCATATCCATGTCTCAACATGATGGGTGACATCAGCCTAAACTTCTCATCCAAATAATGGGTAATGCAGCTGACATTATGGCTGAACCTCTTCCGCATACTGACTTCACTACATATGTCACTCTATGTGATAACTATCACAACCCTCACTCAATGCCATTTGTAAATGTTTTTTGCAAATATTGAACTCATGTGCCATAACCAAATGTGTACACTAGGTTCTAAACAAAGTTGCAAAAGGTCACAAGTATGTGTAACATACTGGTTGCTACAGTCCTAGGTACCCTATTCCCAATCACATGGCAGTCTTTGAGGGTGGGGTGGGAAGAACAACCAACAATCCCAGATTCAATGCACACCCAGGAGTGTATAGAAAGGTCAACAAGTATTTGCCTCCACACACAACACCAATGAAGGGCTAGCAACAAATTGGAGTCAGCCAAACCTTGTCCTATCCAAGGTCCACACATGTCAAAATGCACTGACTTAGGCCAACATCACATACTACCAGTGAGGCATATTTTAACACACACACAGAGGAGCAAGAACACCCATGATCATGAGTAGAATTAACACCTAGGCCATTGCACTCTAGTCCCACACACTTCTAGTTCAACTTGTGGAAGTACATGCCCCCGGAAGATCCAACCTACAGTGTACTCAGTCCATCCTCAACTAGGGAAGCTGCATATTTAAGACAAGCCTTTTGCAGAAGCTATCTGGGAGAATGTCAGTCTGAAATGCAGACTCAGTCCAAGCCAAGTCCCAGAGCAACTCTTACATTAACCAGTGTATTCCACATGACTCATCCCACTCCCCATAGCGGGCCGACTGGAATGACCTACAGCCCCTAAATCTGAGAGATGGATAAGCATTGGTCTACTGAAACTGAAGTGATATTTGAAATCCCACTAATGCAACAATACCAATAAATGGGCAGCGCATCAAACCTTGAATTCTGTTGTACACACAGTAGTCCATCATGCATCACTAGCAAACAATAAAAATAGCACTCATGCCACACTCACTGTAGGTGTCGGGATCCTCAAAATGAGCCACCTCTCCCACGGTGTACGGTGCAGGTCCACCTGTAAAGCATGGAAGGAAGAATATACTCAGACTCCGTGCACTGACAAACAATTGCAGTTACAATGACAATGTGAGAATATGACATGCGTAATGAAACACTTTCACACATGCTCATACTGCATGGAAGAATTTTTAACCAACATTTACATTGGATGAGTCTCCTGCTACAGGTACACACCCTACTACACACATGCAGTGGCCAGGACAGTCATGTGGTGTCAAAGATACACCTCCATTAGTATGCCCCAACAATATCGGGGTGCATTCATCTCATCATGTGCATCCCAGAGAGACATCCAAAAGCTGGTTACTTGAGGACTGCATGACCCCTCAAACTCAAACAGGCTATGTGGTCATTTTCAACACACACCAACCAGACACACATGTGACATATGTGTGGACAACATAGCTAACTGCAATTGACTTGAAGGCACCACTCATTTATAGCATCATATTGGGTTTACAAATTTCTGTCTAGCTATGGCGTCTACATATGTAGGTATGATGTTTCAACATCCATTTTTCACTGGCTATTATGACCTGTAGAGTTCAATTAGAGGCATTAACGTGTCGCTTGTCTGACACAAAGGCAACACTACATTACACACAGCTACAGGCATCCAGTATGTGTAGAAAACATGAGCTATCTGACTGCTAGCATTTGTCTTCCTACACATTGTGCAACAATCACCCAGTAGGTTTCCTTAGCATTACACACAGTCAGCTACTTATCTAGCAGATTGGGTAACAATCATCACATGTCCCCACACAGCTTTCAATTATTCACATGTAATTGATTTGTACTCACCAACATGGCCACCAATCCTGATTCCCAGGTGGTCCAGCAGATCCTGCTCCCTGGATATCAGATCAGCCCAGCGGTGCTTGAGTTGATGGTCATTCCTCAGGCTACCGTAGACCCGGACCAAGTGATGGCTCACCTTCCCCCACCGGACTTTACGTGCCTCCGTTTGATACCCCTGTATCACACGGCCCCCAGCCTCCAGCATGAGTGGGAGGAAATGGCAAACAAGCCATATAAAACCCCCCAATTCCTCCTCACCCATCCTGCCAAGCCGTGGCCTACCTGACATCTCTGCACTTATAAAGGTGAAAAAGTTGGAACAAAAAGGAAAAGGGGGAAATGGGGAAGGTAGAGTAGTGAAAAATAAAGGAAACTTAAGAATAAGAGCCCAACTAACCCCAAATTTAAACTACCCAGAACAGACTCCCACAGACAATAAAAGAAACACTGGACTTGACAAAAGTATACAAAACAGACTCAGACAATATTCAACAACAACACAATGATCACAAAAGCACAATAGAGAAGGTACACTGGACACAAAAGCACTAAAACACAGGACAACACTTTCCACACAGCCACACAGTCTAGAATAATCTGAGACTGCAAAGTGAAAGTGAAAGTACACCCGCAGTACAGAATCTGTAAACAGGATATCCTATTACATCACATCCTGCATAAAATGGCCGCCGTTTTAATTTTTCCGTTATGCGTCATATTTTCACGCATACAGATTGTGCGTCATATTTTTTGACGCATAACAGTGCACATAATACAGAGTCAAATATTTTTTCAACATTGTTCCCTTATATTTGTGTGAGGCTTATTTTACAGTTCTAGAGTTGAAATTTATGCCACTGGCAAATATGATGACCAGATATGAAAATTAATTTTGACTCTGCATTATGTGCACTCCTGTACGTCAAAAAATTATGACGCCCAAGCTGTATGCGTGGAAATATGACGCATCATCGAAAATATGGTGGCCATGTAATTCTGCTTATTAATATATTAATTTCTAAATGATATTTTTTGACTCTGCATTATGTGCACTCCTGTACGTCAAAAAATTATGACGCCCAAGGTGTATGCGTGGAAATATGACGCATCATCGAAAATATGGTGGCCATGTAATTCTGCTTATTAATATATTAATTTCTACATGATATTTTTTGACTCTGCATTATGTGCACTCCTGTACGTCAAAAAATTATGACGCCCAAGCTGTATGCGTGGAAATATGACGCATCATCGAAAATATGGTGGCCATGTAATTCTGCTTATTAATATATTAATTTCTACATGATATTTTTGGACTCTGCATTATGTGCACTCCTGTACGTCAAAAAATTATGACGCCCAAGCTGTATGCGTGGAAATATGACGCATCATCGAAAATATGGTGGCCATGTAATTCTGCTTATTAATATATTAATTTCTACATGATATTTTTTGACTCTGCATTATGTGCACTCCTGTAAGTCAAAAAATTATGACGCCCAAGCTGTATGCGTGGAAATATGACGCATCATCGAAACGATGGTGGCCATGTAATTCTGCTTATTAATATATTAATTTCTAAATGTTATTTTTTGACTCTGCATTATGTGCACTCCTATGCATCAAAAAATGATGACGCCCAAGCTGTATGCGTGGAAATATGAAGCATTTTGAGAAATATGTCTTAAATTAGTCAGATTGTGAAAGGAATTTTGTCATGACCAAACGGTGCTAAGTGATACACATTTGGGGTTAGCTATGACACATGTCCCTTATAGGATGTATAGAAGGCATTCACAGTGTAATAGTAATGATTGCTCAAAATGGTTATTACCCATAATTGTACACATATTTTGGGTAATTGCTGATGGCTAATTTCAAATGATGAATGGGATACCAGGATGTATTCCTTCGCAACAATGTGTCCACATTTATCACGGTAATCCAATTATCTATAGTCCAAACAGGTTGTGCAATTGTCACTTACACTTTTTATGGGGGTAACCATGTCCTTATTTTGAATTTGTGTATCTTATATGTGTTTTACTTTTGACATGTATGCCACACATGCGTCTTATGCATGTGTGTACTTCACATGTGCATATTTCATGTATATTTGGGGGGCGGTATAGGTGGACTTAGGCCCCCAGCACCCTAGGGTTTGCCCTTCCAGATTTGCTAATTTATCCAAGGGTTTCATTTATTCAGTAATGCTAAACCTGCAGCAGCAGGCTCATGGAAGGCCATAGGGTATTATTCACTGTTTGCCATTCAATAATCCCATTTGCACATTTGACGTTTGCCCTATTGATTATTTGGAGCAATCTGACATACCATTTTGCATTGAAATGTTTTTCTAAATCTCGGCGTTCCTCATGTGCTGATGACAAATAGGTTGTTGATGTATGTGGCCCTTCATGCATTAACTGGTTTAGTGGCATGTTTCATTCTTCCTGCTAGGTTCCAACTGGGACACTACTGTGATCGGCTGCTTGCAAATATTTGGTTGATTGGATGGCACATGTTTATATGTGTGGTCCAATGTAGATCCACTATCAACTGTCTGGGTGTATGTTGTCACTGTAACTTCCAGGTCTCCTCATGAGTTAGTGGCAGCTAATCTTGTTCTAATTGGGCATTGTTTGTAGCAAAAATGGAGAGAAGCCATTGAGGACATGGTCACCTACACATGGATGGTCCCACCCTGAAACTGAACACGTGTAATGAGACTTTCAAATGAGCTACATGTTTGTGCCGAGTGAGAGAATGTCTCAGGTGTCTGGATCAGATATGTGTCATTGCCACATTTGTACTCCTGTTGGCCTCTGTGGATGGTAATGTATCATGTAACATCATAGCCTCTGTGCAGACATTTGTGGTGTATATTTTTTGTGTGATGAGTGTTATGTCATTATTGCTCAATGAGACGACATTCTTCTTCAGCAATTTCAAACTAAAGGTGGGCAGAAATGAATAGGCCAAACCATGATGTGGTGTTTGTTATCTGTGTTTATTTACAATTGTGCATTAAGTGGTGATATAAAAAATTATGAAAAGAAATTATTTACAATCTGTTGGCGCCTACGCACTCCAGAAGCCGTGTTTGGTTGTTCCCCCTCCTGTTGCAGGCCAGCATCCTCCTCTTCGTCGTCTTCAGGCATGTCTGGGTCTGGTTCGAGGAGGGGAATGTTCCTTTTTACACAAATGTTGTGCAATATGGCACAAGTGAGTATGATCCTACAGACCATCTCTGGGGAATATAGTAGGCTACCGCCAGTGATGTCAAGGCAGCTGAACCTTGACTTGAGGATCCCAAAGGTCCGCTCAACAATGCTGTGTGTCCTCTTATGGGCGTCATTGTGTGCCCGCTCTGCAGCAGTAGTCGGGTTCCCAAATGGTATCATTAGCCAAGGCTGGATGCCATACCCCTGATCAGCTGAAAGAAAAACACAGAATGGGATCATGTAGATGTAGGAGGCACTCTTGTAAAGACCTTTAATGGCAGTAGTTGTCTTGTGTTGTCTGTGACTCTTTTGTGTATTAATGTGACAGCCTATACTTGTAGGCTAAAACTTTTGCATTGTGTTTTTTCCTTGGCTGAGCAAGTGTTTGTTAGCTAACCGTTTGTCAGCAGTATGTTTTGGGAATTGCAATCGAGTGTGTCCTCCCTAGCATTGTGACTTGTGATACAGGTGTCCATGTGTCTTCACTGGGGGTGACATGATAGTTCCATGCAGAGTTAAAATTGAAAGTGTCGTTAACACGTTCATATGAAAGTACCCTGGACATCCCATACCTTTAGACTTATGCAATGTATTAATGTACAGGTTATTGTGACACTTACAATTTGCAAGGTGACATTTAGGCAACCACACTCATTAATGTCTTCACATTAAGCTGTACAGTAAATTCCAATGTGTGAGAGGTTCAATGTGAGTTAAGAAACATGGCTAGTGATGTGAGGACCTCAGTGTGTTCCTGTTGACATGTTGCTGTTGTGGTGTATGTGTTGTATGTCCTAGAGGGTTGCTGTGCAGTGTGTATATAAGTAGATTTCTGTACTTACCAACAAGTATTCCATTGCCATACCGTCCATCCTGAAAGTCTTGGTTGATGGTAGAGTGATGGACGATGAAGGAGTCATGTACACTCCCAGGATATTTAGCCACAATGTTGCTGATCAATCCTTGGTGATCGACTATGGCCTGCACGTTGATGGAATGTGTGTGCTTCCTGTTGCGGTAGAGGTGTTCTGTTGCAGCAGGTGGCACAAGGCGTACGTGTGTGCAGTCGATTGCACCAAGGATATGTGGGAAGCCACTGATGGCGTAGAACCCCTGTTTTGTTTCCTGCTGCTTCTGCAGTGTGTTAGGGAAGCAGATGTGGAGGGGTGTCACGCGAATGATGGCATCCAGTACTTTTAGCAGAAATGCGGAGAATGATGGTTGTGATATTCCGCCAACCAGGGCACCAGTTGTCTGAAACGAGCCACTTGCCAGCAGGTGAAGTACGGCAAGCAGCTTTGTTTCTGTTGGGATGGTGTGGGGTGTCACTAAAGTGGGGGCCAACTGCTGTTCAATATTTCTCAGCAGCTGCTGAATGGCCTGCCAGTTCAACCAGTACCTCTGTATGAGGTTGTGTTCCCTGAGGCCATGCAGGGTTGTTCTTGGGCGGAATATCCTCTCCTGCCTTCTGCGCTGCCTTTGGGGTCCCTGCTGTTGTTGTTGTAGCTGCTGTTGTTGCTGCAGGGCTCTGCGTCTACGTGCACGCTGGATAAAAATCACCTCAATGTCTCCCTGTTGCTGCTCTGCTGCTCTGCTGCTCTGTTGTTTGTTCTGTGTGTTCTGATTAAATACAGGTGTTTCTGATGGATACAACTACCTGTGGATTCCTCACCTAATGAATACTCCCATGGTGCCAGCATTCGACGGAAATCTTCTTCCTAGTCTCTGCACGTCGACGAGGACGTCACTCTAGCCCACGCGACGCCGTCTGACGTCATACAGGCAATAAGAGGTCCTCGCCGACGTGCCGACTTCAGTTCCCTTTTTTCCGTGCATTCGAAACGGTTATCTTCGAGGGAGCTACTGTTGCTTTCGAAGTTACAGTGTGTTTTTCTGCTGCGTGATTTTTATCTGAGAGTTACTATGTTTCAGAGGAAGTCTGGTTTCAAGCCCTGTCGGGAGTGTGGGGGCACGATGTCCGTTACGGACCCACACTCGGACTGTTTATGGTGCTTAAGCTCCGACCACGACGTCGCAACATGTGATTCATGCCAACACATGAATCCCAAGGCCCTAAAAGAGCGAGAGGCTAAACTCTTCATGGCGAAGTCGAAGAGGAAGGAGAAGAAGCATCATAGGAAGTCCTCCTCGCCGAAGACTCATCGGCGTCATCGAGATTCCCGGCGCCGTAGGGATTCACGGCGCCATTCCAGCCAGAGGTCTCGATCGAGGTCGCCTTCGGCTCGGCGTCGTAAGACTTGGGAGGTCAGTCCCACAGTCACTCCACATCCATCGACGCCGTTGCCTTCTCCGGCTTCGCCGACTTCGCCTGGGCAGACATCTTCAGTGATTGAAGTGACGCAGCCTCAGGTGTTCTCTCCGGCGTCGCAGACGTCGAGGCTGGCGTCGGGGTCGCCTTCGATCCAGGCACCCCAGTATCTGGCTTTTCCTGCCCCTGGAGCCGATAATACCGCATTTTTGAATGTGATGTATACCATCTTTCAGCAGATGGCTCCAGGAGGTGCTCCAACTGGTCCTTCGGGGCCGTTGGCTTTCACCTTGGGTGCTCCGGCGCCGCTACGGCCAGCACCCTTCATGCCCTTTCTCCCCTTAGGGAATGTGGGCTCGGCGCCGGTGTCGACTCCGGTGTCCGCTCCGGTGGCCCCAGAGGTTTCGGCCCCGGAGGTGTCCATTCCGTCGACTTCGGGGTTTCGACCAGTGACTCCGACAGGACCATCGGAGGCTCCGAGACGCGCCTCTCTGCATCCGGCTCCTACATCGGCGTCGAAGCTGCCTGTGGCGCCGGACATAGCGTCGGATGGATCCGGCGATCGGCGTCGTTCCTCGAATTCGGCGGATGCCATGTCGACGCCGCGTATTGAAGAGAGGCTACATTCTAGGAGGCGTGCTCTCCGTCTCTTAGAGGAGCAGGAATACCAACGGGTCTTGGAGGAAGGAGAGATAGAGGATTCTGGCGAGGGTCTTCATGGACTGGATATAGCTAGTGGGCTGGATACTTCCCCTGAGTGGGACTTGTCATCTCCAGGGGAGTATACTGAGGAGGCAGCCACTTTTCACGCTGTGGTAAGAAAGGCAGCTAACTTTCTTGAATTGCCTTTGCCGGTAGCGGAGGCGAAGCAGAATTTGTTGACTGAGATCCTGCATCCTGGCCACTACTGCAGCGGAGCCTCTTTTACCATTCAATGAGGCTTTGCTTGATCCGGTGTTGGAGGTGTGGAAGAAGCCGGTATCTTCCTCGGCTGTTCATAGGGCTGTGGCCAGGCGGTATCGGGCTGCACCATCTGACCCTGGCTTTCTGTCCAGACACCCTACGCCGGAGAGCTTGGTGGTCCAGGCCTCCTGTTCTTCTAGATCTGCGCCTGGATCTTTTCCGACGGTGCCGGGGGATAGAGACTCTAAGAAGTTGGACTCACAGTCCAAGAAAATATTCTCATCCTGCAGCATGGCGTTGAAGTCCACCAACACGTCATGTATCTTGGGGAGGTACATCTATGCTCTTATGGACGAAATAACATCTTCACATACGGAGCTCCCCCAAGGGCTTTTGAATATCGTCTCCGATGCCCAGGCTGCTGCAACCCAGGTTATGCAATCTGGGTTGGATACGACTGACTCAGTGGCTAGGGCGATGGGCACGGCTGTGGTTGCGAGGAGACAGGCTTGGCTTCACAACTCAGGGTTCTCTGCGGACGTGCAGTCGACCCTGTTGGACCTCCCGTTTGATGGGGACAAACTTTTTGGATCCAAAGCAGATTCGGCCTTGGAAAGGTTTAAAGAAAGCAGGGCCACAGCCAAGTCATTAGGGCTGCAAGCCGCTTCTTCTGCCTCCTCCAGGTTTTTTAGGAGGTTTCGTGGATTTGGACGTGGCTCTTCCTCCTCTTCCTTTCGGGGGAGATTCCAGCAACCTGCCTCTTCTCTCACCTTTAGATCATTTAGAGGGAGGGGTAGGGCCTGCACCAGGGGAGCCTCTCAGCAGCACTCTGCCTCTTCCTCGTCCTCTGGAGGGGTGCAGCAGGGGAAGCAGCCTTAGGCTTCCACCATTTCCCACTCACTCCTCTCCTGTAGGGGGAAGATTACGGCATTTTCTCCACAAGTGGGAGACTATTACAACGGACACTTGGGTTATCAGTATTGTGGAGAAAGGCTACACCCTTCCCTTTCGGGAGTTTCCGCCCCCCCTCCCGCCCCACCCATCTTATTGTTCAGAAGAACACCTCCTGTTGCTAGAACAGGAGGTTCAAGTCCTCCTTTCAAAGGGCGCGGTGGAGTTGGTTCCAGAGCAGGAAAGGGGTCGAGGTTGTTACTCAAGGTACTTCCTGATTCCCAAGAAAAATGGTCGGTTGAGACCGATCCTGGATCTGAGGATCTTGAATTGGTTCCTCAATCAGGAAAAGTTCAAGATGCTGACCCTAGCACAGGTGCTTTTGGCGTTGAACAAAGAGGATTGGATGGTGTCTGTCGACTTGCAGGATGCTTATTTTCATATCCCGATACTCAAGTCGCACAGGAAGTATCTCCGGTTTGTGGTAGGGTCGCAGCACTATCAGTTTGCGGTCCTCCCGTTTGGTCTTACTTCAGCACCTCGAGTCTTCACGAAGGTGATGTCAGTGGTTGCGGCAGAGCTCAGAAGGAAGGGGATAGCAGTATTCCCTTACTTGGACGACTGGTTGATCAAAGCCAAGTCCCCGGAGCTTGTGTCGTATCATCTGCAGTCAACAACCCAGTTGTTGTTCGACCTGGGCTTTTCGGTGAAAATGCCCAAATCTCACCTGGAGCCCTCTCAGCGCCTCCTGTTCATAGGGGCAGTACTGGATACAACATTGAATCGAGCCTTTCCTCCGCCTCAGCGGGTTCAAGATATTCAGGAATTGGTTCCAATGTTTCGAAATGGAGCGGTAGTTCCAGTCCTCAAGGTCCTTCGTCTGCTCGGTCTGTTTGCCTCCTGCATACTGTTGGTCACGCATGCTCGCTGGCACATGAGGGCTCTTCAGTGGTGCCTCCGAAGGCAGTGGTCTCAACACAAGGGAGATCTAGAAGGTGCGGTCAAGATCTCCAGAGATGCTGCTGTGGACTTGAAGTGGTGGATTGCGAGCAACAATCTTTCGCAAGGAAAGCCGTTCGCGCAGTCGCCACCAGTGGCCACGGTCATAACGGATGCTTCCACTCTAGGGTGGGGAGCTCATCTGGGGGATCTGGAGATCCAAGGACTTTGGTCTCCAGAGGAACAGATGTTTCATATCAATCTGTTAGAGTTACGGGCTGTACGTCTGGCTCTCAAGGCCTTCCTCCCTTCCCTTCGTGGTCAGTCGGTACAGGTCCTGACGGACAATACTACCACGATGTGGTACATAAACAAACAGGGAGGAGTAGGGTCGCACCTTCTCTGCAGAGAAGCTCTTCGACTATGGTCCTGGGCAAAGGACCATCAGATTTGCTTGGTAGCAAATCATTTGGCCGGGGTCTTGAATGTACGTGCGGACAGTCTCAGTCGCCAATTCTCGGCTGACCACGAGTGGCGTCTCCATCCAGATCAAGTCCGTTTAATCTTCCAGATGTGGGGGTTTCCTCGGATAGATCTGTTTGCCACTCGGGAGAACGCGCATTGTCCGTTATTCTGCAGCCTCCAGTATCCGGTGCAGGGAACATTGGGGGACGCGTTTCTGAGAACCTGGTGCGACCAGTTGCTTTACGCGTTTCCCCCCATACCCTTGATTCCTCGAGTGTTGAGGAAAATACGCCAAGACCGGACCCAAGTAATCCTCATTGCTCCGGATTGGCCAAGGAGGGTGTGGTACTCCGACCTTCTCCAACTCTCATTTTGCCCTCCGCTCCGTCTCCCTCTCAGGGCAGACCTCCTCTCGCAGTCGCAGGTTTTACACCCCAACCTCCAGAGTCTACACCTACATGCCTGGAGATTGAACGGGGCAACCTGAGTTCCTTCTCTCTCCCGCCTGATGTAGTGGATGTTATATTAGCGGCCAGGCGACACTCCACTAAATCTATCTACGCTAATAGGTGGTCTAAATTTGTTATGTGGTGTGGAGAGAGACAGATTGATCCCTTACATGCTCATCTGTCAGATGTTTTGTCTTTTGCTCTGTCTCTAGCGCAGAAAGGTTGTGCAGTGGCTACCATTAAAGGTTATTTGTCTGCCCTGTCAACCTTCATTTGTCTTCCAGATCAACCATCGTTATTTAAATCCCCTATTGTTCTCAGATTCTTGAAAGGTCTTCTAAATAAATATCCTCCAAAACCATTCGTTATGCCTCAATGGGATTTGTCCTTGGTCCTCCCTTTCCTTATGGGGTCCCCTTTTGAGCCTATGCATTCTTGCCCCTTAAGGTATTTGGTTATTAAAACAGTCTTCCTGGTGGCTATAACATCTGCAAGGAGAGTGAGTGAGTTGCAAGCCTTATCGGTAAAACCCCCTTATACAACTTTTTATGGGGATAAGGTGGTGTTGAGGACCGAAGCTGCTTTCCTCCGGAAGGTTGTTTCACCCTTCCATTTGGCCCAGACAATTACTTTGTCCACGTTCTATCCTCCGCCTCATCCTTCAAAGGAGGAATAGAGACTACATCGATTGGACCCAAAGAGGGCGTTAAGCTTCTACATTGATAGAACGAAGGACTTCAGGCTGGAGGATCAACTCTCATCGGATACGTGGGCAAGAGGAAAGGAAAGGCAGTCCACAAGAGAACACTCTCCAGGTGGGTTGTTCTTTGCATTAAAATCTGTTATTCTTTGGCAAAGAAGGATCCTCCTGATGGCATTAGAGCTCATTCCACCAGAGCTAAGTCGGCCACTACGGCCTTGGCCAGGGGTGTTCCTGTGGTCGACATCTGCAAGGCCGCAACGTGGTCGTCCCTTCACACTTTTGCGAAACATTACTGTTTGGACTCTGAGGTCAGAAGGGACGGTCATTTTGCACCGTCAGTGCTGCAGGATTTCTTGGTTTGACCATTTCGGCACCCACCACCGGGAGTGGTACTGCTTTGGGGCTCTATCCATTAGGTGAGGAATCCACAGGTAGTTGTATCCATCAGAAGAACAAGTTACTTACCTTCGGTAACGACTTTTCTGGTGGATACATTAGCTACTTGTGGATTCCTCACGGTCCCACCCGCCTCCCCGTTGCCTTTCTGGTCTTACCAAGTAATCCTTGAGTGCGCTCCTCTTGGTCTTCAAGGTTGCAATAGATGTTGTATATATGGATACTTGTATATATTTATATGTATATATATATGTATATATCTTTGTATATATACATGATTTGCATATATTTGTTGGTTTAAAAAAAAAAAAAAAAAAAGAGTTATATTAAATTTGCAGCCATTTTATTGCAATGTTGTGTATTTTACAAAGTTATGGGATGTTGCCTTGCTCTTTCATTACATTGGGTTGTTGTTCTCATGCACGTAAAAAATGTTGGTACTGAAGTCGGCACGTCGGCGAGGACCTCTTATTGCCTGTATGACGTCAGACGGCGTCGCGTGGGCTAGAGTGACGTCCTCGTCGACGTGCAGAGACTAGGAAGAAGATTTCCGTTGAATGCTGGCGCCATGGGAGTATTCATTAGGTGAGGAATCCACAGGTAGGTAATGTATCCACCAGAAAAGTCGTTACCGAAGGTAAGTAACTCGTTTGTTTGCCCCATTTTAACGCCTGCCCTGACCCAGGCGTTAAATTTTGACACACATCGGGCTTTGCGTCATTTTTTTGCTCCGCCTCCCGCCCGAGAGTCATTTTTGCCCAGAAGCATAAATACGACGCACGGCCGTGTACGTCGTTTTTTGGACGGGAACGCCTACCCTGCAAATCATTAACGCAGGGCGGGTTGCCACATCCAGAAAATGACGCACATTGCGGATTTTTATAGTCCACGGGCTCGGGCGTCAGGGTTTAAATATGGGGCAACGTTTGCGCTGATTGTGCGTCAAAAATTTTGACGCACATTCGGCGCAAACGGAGTATAAATATGCCCCTAAGTGTCAAATGCAGGGCAATGGCAGCAGCAGGGACACAGATTTCTCAGCAGCAGCAGTTCAGCAACAGGGGAGGCAGGGGGATGCAAGGACCTAATGCAAAAGGCTCATATGCCAATTGATTTGGGGAAGTTGAATTCTGGTTATAGATTTATGACTGACTGCAGGAGGCATGAATGTTGAAGGAAGGTTTCAGACATGGTTTTCGTTTAGGTTATGAGGTCCTCAGGGTGCGTAGAGAGGCAGATAACTTGCGGTCAGCAAAGGATCACAAACAAGCTGTACAGGAAAAACTTGACAAATAAATTATGGGAGGGAGAATGGCAGGGCTCTTTGAGGACTGGTCTATGGATGACCTGATTGTCTCACCTATCAGCGTTGTACCCAAGAAAGAACCGGGCCAGTTTTGGTTAATACATTTGTCCTGGCACGAAGGCAGGTCAATGAATGACTTTATTCCAGAACACATGGCGTAAATGTTCAACTCTTCAGGGGATGTGGCTATGTCACTGGTAGTACCACAAAAGGGTGATGGACGGAGTGCTGAATCTTTTCAAACTCTCACCCCTAGTCAAAGATCTGGGTTTAATCCATTGTTCTTTTGCTCACCATGCCACCCCAGTTTGGGCCCAGCCATATGCAAATCAGTCTTGACCCTGTTCCCAATGGGAACAGTCAAGCCTGAAGTGCTAGGCCACGTTCTCCCTGGACCGGAAACAGCATCCTAGGACCAGTTTCAGGGTATCACTCTTCTTCAGCCAGGCTAGCTTGAATCCGGTGGCACAGTGAGCAAGGGACCCATGTCTGGGCATACCCTTCCCACTTAGGGCAACTGTAGCAACACAAAAGGTGATTACGGAGTGCTGAAACTTTTCAAACACTCACCCCAAGTCACATATCTGGGTTTAATCCATTGTTCTTTTGCTCACCATGCCACCCCAGTTTGGACCTAGCCATATGCAAATCAGTCTTGACCCTGTTCCCCATGGGAACAGTCCAGCCTGAAGTGCCAGGCCACATTCTCCCTGGACCAGAAACAGCATCCTGGGACCAGTTTCAGGGTATTACTCTACATCAGCCAGGCTGGCTTGAATCCAGTGGCACAGTAAGCAGGGCACCCACGTCTGGGCATACCCTTTCCACTCAGAGCAACTTTAGCAACACAAAAGGATGATGGACAGAGTGCTGAAATGTTCTTTTCAAACGTGCACCCCCAGTCACAGATCTGGGTTTAATCCATCATTCTTTTGCTCACAATGGCACCCTAGGTTGGACCCAGCCATATGCAAATCAATCATGACCCTGTTCCCCATGGGAACAGTCCAGCCCAAACTGCCAGGCCAGGTCCTCATAGGACCGCATATATCACTGGTAGTGGCAGCAGGAAAGAGGGCACACTTGCCAAGTGTGACATCAAGTCTGCTTTTTGATTGCTCCTGGTACATCTGGAAGACTTCCAACTCTTGGGCATGCAATTCAAAAGTAAATGTTATGTGGACAAGGCCCTCCCAATTGGATGCTCCATATCTTGTGCGCTCTTTGAGTGCTTCAGTTCTTTCCTGCAGTGGCTGTTCACTGGGCATATGGGCCATAGTATGGTGACCCATTATCTGGATGACATTCTGTTTGTGGGAGCACCTGGCCTGGCAGACTGCCAGCAGGCATTGGCTAGATTCCAGGAGCTCATGGGTGAACTTGTGTGCCTTTGGCACCAGAGAAAACAGTGGGTCCAAGCACAATGCTGTCCTTTTTAGAGATAGAATCGGACACAGACAGGATGGAGGCAAGGCTGCGCAAGACAGAAAAGAAAGCCATGCAAGAGTTGCTGGCGACTATGTTGGCAAAAGAAAAGGTGAAGGTGAGGGACATACAGGTCCTGCTGGTTCACTTCAGTTTTGCTTGCAGAGTGGTCAAGACTGGAAGGACTTTCTGTAGAGATTGGGTCTGGCCCTTGTGGGGGCAAGCTACCGCTCCACCAAGTGCACCTGTCAGCAGGGGTCAAAGAGGACCTCAGGTTGTGGTCTTGCTTTTTTCTGAACTCTTTCAATGGGATTCCAGTGGCTAGACAGGAGGACCTGGTTTGGGATGTACAATTTTTTTCCGATGCAGCTGATGGTCTGGGCTTTGGCCTTTATCGTCAGGGTCATTGGTGTGCAGACGATTGGCCGGAGCTTTGGAAAGCTGGGGGCAGATGCATTACTTTTCTAGAATTTTTCCTCTGGTTGTCGCCATTGTACTTTGGGGTGAACAACTGGCACATCAGAACGTTCTGTCCAGATTGGACAACATAGCAGTAGTGCAGATAGTGAGTAGACAGTCAGTCAGGGATGCACAAGTTTCAAAGCTGTTGAGAGTTTTTGTCTTGGGCTGCCAGTGCTGTAACATCTCTTTCAAGGTGCAACATGTACGAGGGGTGGAAAATGACATCACGGATGCTCTGTCTCGTTTTTAGTGGCAGAGATTCCGTCGGCTGGCCAAGGATGCAGACAGATGCAGGATGCCTATCCCAGTGGAATTGTAGTCGGTAGGCAACAAAGGCTGGTACAGTTGGTCTTAGGCTCCCTAGCAGAATCTACTAGATCTTGTAGACAGGCATGGTTTGAGTTCTTGAAGACAGGGTGCTGTGCAGGTCGCCAGGGTTAAGGAGGTCAGAAGACATAGTTCAGATTATTTTGGACCTAATGGACAAAGAAATCTTGAGGGTGACAATAGCTGGGAAGCTAGCAAGCATTGGTTTCTGTTGCTGTGGGGCTATGCTCCCTCAGCTGGTGAGCTGGGACACAGAATGCTAGAAGGGCGTGCCCAGGTGCAGGGATTTTCACAGAACTTGGTGCTGGCATGGTTATTGGGAATCACGGCAAAAGGGAAGGTAGGCAAGGAGTGTAAAATTAAGAAGTTGGTGGTTTAAAGTTAATACTTGCAATGTTAATGTACAGGGATAGGATAAAGTTGTTAAGGTCAAAAAGATTTGCCCCCATTAAATAAGGTTGGATGGGCTATGGCCGATGGGACACTAGGGGTCGGGATAGGGTTTGGTTAGTTTACTGATTGTTAGGCAGTTTGCTAGGTTTATATTTACTTTTGAGCACCTGTTTCAATAAAGCGGTGTTTCCACACTTACAAACTAGTCATTGTTTTATCTGGCCTATACCTCCCACTGACTAAAGGCACCAATTGGGGCATGCAAAACTCATCAGGTAAGGGAGTGATGGTAGAATGGCTTCAGGGCAGGTGAAGGAAAAATAAACTGTCAGGACTGTGGCAAAAAAAGACTTTGCACGACAACCGTGTGGTAAGAGTCAGCAGGAAAGTAAGGAGTGAAGAGAACCCCCCACCCAACACCATACAGGGATACAGACACTGATGAGGCATAAATAGAGAGTGCATGCAGTGAGGAACGCAGTGGCGACATTTGAAAAGACACCAGCGTCAGGTTTGTGTGGAGCAAGGAGGCAACACTAACAGGTTTGAGAAGAGAGAGGCCACTTAACAACCATGAGAAGAGGAGCAGATTTCAGGGGCAGCAGAGAGAAGAAAGAGACTGCATCAACAGATGTGTCAGGAAGAAGATACCGCAAGGATGTGTGAAGAGAGAACAGAGGTAGAAGTGTGGGAAAGAGATGGTATGAGCACAGACCACTAAACAGAGGCAATATGCAGGGCAGAAGTCCTAAAAAAAGTGGGGGGACTAACCAAGTTAGGCAGTGTGTAAGTGACATCATGGCACATGACATATCATTGCGTGACATCACAGCATTTGATATCACACGTGGCATCGCACAAAGTGGCATCACAACCCATTACCTCACAGGAAGTGACATCACAAGAAGTGATACTAGATCTTTAGATCTCACATATATGTTTAGCAGGTCTATCACAAGTACATTTGAGCACATTACACAAGTTTAACAAACTGTGAACAAGACCGAGAGGTTGAAACACGTCGGTGGTGTCCTTTTACACTTATCTGGATAAAAGCAATAAAACTCTCCTGGAGTGCAACAAATCAATTGTATGACAATTGTTGGTATTGGAGATTGTGGAGGAATGGTCCTTTCCTCATGTATGCACCCGTAAAATCTGCACGCCACAAGGTGGAACCTTGGATGGTGGATATATATATAACAGCCAAACAGGGGCTGGCGCAGACAACCGTACATGACTTTTGAAACGCTGGACAAGTTACTGGGTTAATTAAGTGGGATTCTTTGTTTCTTTCCACTTTGTTTTTGGCTTCCGTACACAGGGAAGACAGGTATGCATCTCTGAGATGTTGATAGGAGCGATTACCAGCTCCCTGTCTCGCAATCATATGACTAAGACTTTGAGAGAGATTGAGATTTTGCCACTGTGATTCTGTCTGCCAAGGTACTAGACACTTTATAACTATGGTTTTATGAAACAGGTGATGGTTACCCACAAGCTGTATACCAATGTGATGTGATGTGGGGCCTTGGACGGTCTGTTATGGCAATATGAACAAACCAAATTGTATTATTTGAAATGCCAGTAAAAAGATTTGAAAAACAAAAAAACAGTATCAATGTGAGGCCACATTTCTGATACTTTTATCTCTCGTGTGGGGGGGATTAAAACTTGTCCACAACACGTAACGACCTTAGAAACAAATTTCATAGGCAATTCCTGGTCGCATACAGCAACAGCTTTGATCGCTCAGCCCCATATAACCTCCATTCGAAAGTACTTGAAGTGCTGGTTGAATCAAAGGGATGGAAGTACCCTTCAGAAAAAAGGCCAAGTTTGCAACCCCGCATTGCAAAGTCCGTGAAGGGACACCTGCTTACAGATCATTGAATGCCTAACAGTAGTCTTGCGTTCGCTTCTGCTGAGAAAGACCTCTGTTTTGCCGTTCAGGCATTTGTATTCAAAGGGCAACTCCCACCCTTCTTTAATATAGCTATCGCCTAGTTGCTTGTACCTGCCCATGGCAAGATGTTTCAGGCATTTCGAAAATCGAAACGTGGAAATGGGCAGATTAATGATGCCATGTAGGAGCCATACTGTCGAAGGACTCTCTGCAACAGCGAAAGGCAACTTTTCTAACTTTACTATGTGAAGCGTGGTGAAACTTGCTTTCCTTTTAGCCATTGTCTGTTGTTCCTTGGATAAATTAAAAGTGGTGAACAATTCACTACTGTTAATGTACTTCCATGGAACTCGGCAGCTTTTCAAAGTCTGTAATGTCCAACCTAACTGCATGATGGAACGCAGCTGACTTTGCTCATGGTATAAAAGGGGCATGTCTGTCTGAGTGAAATCTATCGCAGACGATACTATATTTGTCAGGGAATAAATCCTGTTGGATAGAGTGTTCATGCCATTATCGACAACAGCTAAAGCCATTTCTAAATTTTCCTTATCTATTTGCCTTAAATGCGCAGCAGCATCTATCTGAGAAAGCTTCCAGATCTCATTATACATAGCATAGATGAATCTTCTAGAGCGTGGCATTCTGGGACCTAGCAAAAAGTCCTGCAAGTCTATATCCTCAGAAAGAGTGTTAAGATGTTCTTTAACTGCAGCTAACGTGTTAGACTGTACCCATTGTTGGCACAGTTTGCCCACACTGTATGTTGTAACCCGTGTGTTGACCAGAGATGAAGTGAGGGTCTGGCCAGCTAATCTTGAAACCCCCTGAGGAATTAAAAAAATGAGCCTGACATCCATTGGTGTCTATTGGCCAAATCAATCACCTGCCGGGACTGGAAAGTGAACAATTATAGATACCAGCCTGAACTTTTGCATTTAGCTCTTCCTCTGTGACATTCAAGAAGAATTGCCAATCATTAAACTTTGCCGGTGTGGGGATACTGGGCGTGTTCATTTCTTTTATTTTTGCTAACCCTAGACAGGATGTTTGTTTTATGGTGTCATTTAAAAAGATCATTTGCCCAGGAATCAGGCATGCTCTAAATAAAGCTTCCCTACCCTATATTTGCCAATCTTGTGTTCCCCATACACTTTTCAAATCAACAGTGTTCCTCCAGTATTCGTAACCTTCAACTGCAAGATGGGAAACAAAGGAGTCTAAATAAATCAGTTTTGTATCAGTTAGAAAAATTTTCCTAATTTTGGAGGACGGTAACTTGAAATAATATGACTCAGGATCTTTTGTGTCATGCCCAGAAAAATAAGTAAATTTTTCTGTATAACGTTTTGGGCTCCCCACTGGTGGGGTTGAACAGTGTTCCCACTGTGTGTAGTTAAGTACTGGTCTGTGTCTTGTGGCACGGTACAGGTAGTAGTGTGCCCAGTTATTGTAGCAGAACATTTTCCCATAATTCATTGTATGTCTATATACATCATCACTTTCAAATACTGAACCGTAGAATCAACTGTCTGGACATCTCAATCATCAGATACAACACCAGGTGTAATTACATCTGTCATAGAAATTTTGAATACATATGGAATTTGAATGACCTCAGTAGGCCCGTATATATCAAATGGAATGTTGTCCCACACAATCCCATCAGGAACTGGTACAGTTGAAATGTTCACAAGGGACAAGTCTCTTCTTACCTTGTGTGAGGAATGATATGGAGTTAAGACAACATCCACAAGCTCAACTGAGGAGCGTTCAGGAAGGTAATGACCATTTATAATCAAAAAGAAAACAGTCATGAAACCAATCCATAAAAATAATCAAAAAAATGTCAAGCAGAACCATAAATAGTTCCATGGGTATATTAAATAGTTATGTTTAAGCCATAAATACAGCTTGCGTGTCTTTGAAACATTTTCCATCACAAGAGTGGATGTGTCAGAAGAAAAGTCATCAATGTTGATGAAGTAACCAGAAGCAGTCTCTGCAAACACAGGAGCAGGTGCAATACTGGTGGATGGATCCACTTCACGTGGAGGCTGTTAGTAGACGGTGTCGTCATTCTGTGTAGTGTTGGTGTAGAAAACAGCAAAATCTTGGACAGGTGCTGTCGTCGAAGTGGTAACTGGAATCAGCAAAATCTCATTTTCCACCCTCCCCAAGGTCGAGGAGGTATTTGTTGCATCAATGGACATTGTTGTGTAGTCCGAAGTAGTGTTATTATTTCTACTATGAAGAGGAATGCCCAGCTGGGTAGTGAGAGGGGCCCGGGATCTACCCAAGGCTCCTCTGGGTCTACTGTGCAGGATCGACCACATGGTGAACTTTGATGCCATCAATCGATCAAAATGAATCTGTTTCCTTTGGAACCAGGCAGAAGTGGTAGGATGAGAGTTCTGGTACCTTGTAGACCCAGGACTGGGACTGGTGCTCTGTATGATGGGCCGAATTCCATCTTCACAGCGATCTTCTCACGAACCAGATCCCCTACTTTAGGAATCCAGCCAGTAGAAGATGTTAGTAAATCCTTTATTCCTAAGGTGGCAGCACTGGCGGATGATTTATCATCACGGAATTCTTAAAGCTCCTGCAAAACAGTGAGATGTTCATTTATGTCAAAAGGAGTGTCTGCTGCCACCAAACCAGGGCCATCAAGCTCTGGGACATACATAGGTATCCCAAAGAGAACCTCATAGGGAGTGCTTCCCCCCAGGGACCGTCTTGGCAGATTATTCAGCGCTCTCTGGACCCCATATAGGTGATGAAGCCAGCTGCTGCCAGAACCTAATACTCAAGCTGTTGGACTGCTTTAGATCACGGTTCTGCCTCTCCGTGACCAAATTTCCCTCAGGATGGTATGGTGAGGAGTAATGGAGTTCAACATTCATCGTCCCTATGGTGTTCCTGAATGCCTTCGAGGAAAATGCTGGGCCCTGGTCCAAATGGAATGCTGCAACTGTATATGTACCAATAAAGATCAGCAAGTCTTTCATAACAGTTTGAGCATCAGCTGACTGCTGAGGCCATACCCACAGGAATCTAAAACAAGATTTCATTATCCAATCTCGTCTGAACGAGTCACTGCAGCCACAGAAGCCGTAGCTGCTGCAGATTTGGCTACTTCATCAGCCAAAGTGTTCCCGATAACGTGTACTCCTACACATTGGTGGCCCAATATATGTACTACATGGCCACAAGGTAGCTTATCCTTAAGATCAGCCACCCTCCCCCACAGAGTTCTGTGTTTTATGGTGTTCCCTTTGGAATCTGTAAACCTGTTCAGCTTCAAATGATTGAGATAATCATTGTACGACTGGACGCAGTAGTATGAGTCACAGAATATTAAAGTCAGCAATCCTGGCTCTGTGTGTTCTAGCGCTAAAATAAAGGCTTTGAGTTCAGCCAGCAGAACTGTGAAGTCCCCTAAGTTCTGCGTGTAGGTATTGTGAGGGTATAAGACTCCATTCTTCATCACTCCACTCATTGCTGTGTAAGCGGCTAAATATTGATATTTGGTACCTACAGCTGGTTGTACTGAACCATCAGTGTAAATGACAGTTTAGTATCTGTCAAGTAGCAAAATATCTAGAGGAGCGGGTACTCCTGTTCATATTGTAGAAATTCTTGTGTCTGAAGTTTAGGATCAAAGATGTAGTCTACATCGGTGGCAGTCAGGTAAAGCTGCCCACTGAGTCCAGCGTGGATGTAATGCTTTAGTATTAGGGAAGCTTGCTTTGGTGACGGCCTCTAAGGCTGGCACCGGGGTAACGACAATCATGCGTTTCCCTTATGCAAGTGGCCTCTCCTTAATGACAGCCATCTGAACCGCAGTTAGAATTATTTCTGTGGGTGCAAAACGTTGTTCTGCAGTGGAATATAAATGTGATTTATATGCTATGGGCACTGTGTCGCCTTTGTTAAAGGTGACATAAGTAAACCCAGTGGCACCAGCAATTATTCTGATGCCCAAATTTGTCTTGTTGTCACATGTGTGCAAGTGTTTTGTAGCATGTCCTGTTGCAATTCCCTAAGAATGTGTGTGTGTTCAACTGTCCAGTGTCTGCTAGCAAAATCAGGGCGTATTAAGTCATAGAGTGGCTATGTTATGCATAGTCAGGAATGTAAGTTCTGCTAAAGTTGAAGAAACATAGTATAGACTGTAGTTTCTTAAGAGTTTTAGGTGGGGAAAGTTGTACACATTTCTCTAGAAAGTGCGGCCCAGGCTCTTCCCCTTGTTTGATAACTCGTATCCCAGGAACAGTACGCTGAGAAAGTCTATTTTACTTTCGTTAAAGTTGAATTTGTAACCGAGAGCTGTAAATCCTAAAATTACCCGATCGACACTAGTAAGATGAATGTCGAGGCCGTCATCTGTGAGATAAATATCATCCACATAAGACAACGCCTCGGGATCAATATCATGCAATACTGATGATACTCAGGCTGAGAACAGCCCTGGGCTGTTCTTGTAGCCTTGGGGCAAACGGCAGAAGCGTTCTGTAAGCCAAATGAGAATGCACTCAGGTCCCGACTTTCATGTGCTAATCGAAGACTATTCTGTAGGAATGGTCTGGTTTTGCAACGGGGAATAACGGGTTATTCATTGCAGGGGCACAGGGCTCAATTACTTCCTGATACTCTAGCTGAGCGAGGATCTCCTTCACTGGTGCTTTAGCCTTGTGTTTAACAGGATATTGTGGCTGAGGTTGGGGTGAAGACCTGAGCGGAATTACATGACAAGGAGAGTCCCTGTCCCAAACTACATGATTGCGGTATAGTGCAGGTGCCTGCGCTTAAGCCCAATCGTCAGCGTAGGCTTGTTTTACCACCTCCGGAACAAGATCAGAGGAAAAAGGCATAATGACATCTTCCCCATGTGTGAGCTTATAGATGTGCTCGAGTGGCCAGTCCCTTTCAGCCAGCAGGATGTCACATCTAAGTTCATCCCAAAATATCACACTAATGGTGCACCCTACGTCTCCCTCAATTTGGATATTTAAATAATAAACCCTGTCGGGTGGGAGAACGAGCCCGTCCGCAGTCTCAACCGCAATAAAATCTCTAGTTGCTGTTGCATCCAGATGATCTTTCAGACTCTGGCGACGTATTGTGACCTCTGATGCGCTGTCTAACAGTGTCACTGCCCACGTCTTATTCTTCAGCAATGTTCTCAACTGTACTGGCATTTTTAACTGACAGTACTGCCACCTTTTCCTTTTTAAACTGTGGCTTTTGTTGTGGGGACTTATCTTCTTTTTTGTCTGAAGACTGTGGTGAGTCTGTCTTCTGTTTCGCGTATTCAGGACGTCGATCAGGGCGGCACCCTCTCTCGCTATGTCTATCCAGTGCGTCCTGAAAGGAATGAGAGGGACATGAATGAGTATATCTGTCAGGAGCTTTTATATTTTTCTCTATTTCTGAGACTATGGGGGTCATTCCAACCCTGGCGGTCGGTGTTAAAGCGGCGGCTAACCCGCCAACAGGCTTGCGGTGTAAAAAATGGAATTCTGACCCTGGCGGAAACCGCCAACAGAGACCGCCACTTTAACACTCCGACCGCCACGGCGGGACAAACAAACAGAGCGGCGGTCACCGCCAACAGACAGGCGGGAGACAATGTACCGCCCACCCTATCACAACCCACCAATCCGCCACCTTTTCGGGGGCGGTAGCCCCGCCGATAAAAACACGGCGGAAACAGACATTTCAAACGGAAAACGCTCACCTCCATACACCCCACGAGGAATCTGGACAGCATGGAACCCGAACTACACATCCTACCAGCCATTGTCTTCCTGCTCCTCTACCAGGAGCACGAACGCCGGCGCAGAAGACTACGGTGAGTACTGCACCTACGACACAGGGGAGGGGGGAGGAGAAAATATTACGGGCACACATACGCTACACACCCACCACCACCCTCACCCACTACAACACACACATCAATGCATAGCAATACATCACTGTTACAACCCCCAAACCCCCCGGAAGAATGCAAAGACAAAATGAAATGATCATAAACAGTCGAATATATTGTATTATCAGCATATAAAAATATCACACATTTAAAACTAATATATACATAAATATCAAAAGTCCGATAGTTTTAGCTGTCATTGTCCGTGGACCACTGGGCCCAAATCACATGGGCATGGCCCACACAGGATACCTGACACCAACGGAGAGAACACTGCAGGGGCATCAGATAGAAAAACTACAGGCACCTCAGGGGGAAGGGAAGGTGGGCCACCTCAGCCACATGAGTACACGGCGCCAGATCCACAAGGGGCCTCCATGGCCACTGTCCCATCCTGGGAAGTGCAAATCCATAGTCTCTCAAGTCCATACAGTGGGTGGCTTGCCCACTGTACCATCCTGGGGAGTGCAAAGCCACAGTCTCTCAAGTCCATACAGTGGGTGGCTTGCCCACTGTACCATCCTGGGGAGTGCAAAGCCACAGTCTCTCAAGTCTCTACAGTGGGTGGTTTGCCCACTGTACCATCCTGGGGAGTGCAAAGCCACAGTCTCTCAAGTCCATACAGTGGGTGGCTTGCCCACTGTACCATCCTGGGGAGTGCAAAGCCACAGTCTCTCAAGTGAATGACAGTGTCCACTGGTTCTGGAGGGGGACTGGTGCCCAGAGTGCTTTGTGCAGCCCTGCCCGACACAGATGCGGCACTGCCCCTTCCGCCAATGGGCCAGCAGTGCTTGATATGAAGGGCCCAGTGCAGCGGTGCTTGAGATGAAGGGCCCAGTGCAGCGGTGCTTGAGATGAAGGGCCCAGTGCAGCGGTGCCTGAGACGGCGGTGCCCAGCGGATCGGTTCTTGAGACGGCGGTGCCCAGCGGAGCGGTGCTTGAGACGGCGGTGCCCAGCGGAGCGGTGCTTGAGATGAAGGGCCCAGCGGAGCGGTGCTTGAGATGAAGGGCCCAGTTCAGCGGTGCTTGAGATGAAGGGCCCAGCGGAGCAGTGCTTGAGATGAAGGGCCCAGCGGAGCAGTTCTTGAGATGAAGGGCCCAGCAGAGCGGTGGTTGAGATGAATGGCCCAGTGGAGCGGTGCTTGAGATGAAGGGCCCAGTTCAGCGGTGCTTGAGATGAAGGGCCCAGCGGAGCGGTGCTTGAGATGAAGGGCCCAGCGGAGCGGTGCTTGAGATGAAGGGCCCAGTTCAGCGGTGCTTGAGATGAAGGGCCCAGTGCAGCGGTGCTTGAGATGAAGGGCCCAGCGGAGCGGTGCTTGAGATGAAGGGCCCAGTGCAGCGGTGCTTGAGATGAAGGGCCCAGTTCAGCGGTGCTTGCCTTGGCGGTCCTTGCCCTGTTCAGCGGTCCTTGCCCAGTTCAGCGGGGCTTGCCTTGGCGGTCCTTGCCCTGTTCAGCGGTCCTTGGCCTGTTCAGCGGTCCTTGCCCTGTTCAGCGGTGCTTGCCTTGGCGGTGCTTGCCCAGTTCAGCGGTGCTTGCCTTGGCGGTCCTTGCCCTGTTCAGCGGTCCTTGCCCTGTTCAGCGGTGCTTGCCTTGGCGGTCCTTGCCCTGTTCAGCGGTGCTTGAGTTGGCGCTCCTTCATTGCCCAGCTGGGCTGTGGCTGGCGCTCCTTCATTGCCCAGCTGGGCTGTGGCTGGCGCTCCTTCATTGCCCAGCTGGGCTGTGGCTGGCGGGGCCCTCCTGGGCAGCTGGGCTGTGGCTGGCGGGGCCCTCCTGGGCAGCTGGGCTGTGGCTGGCGGGTCCCTCCTGGGCAGCTGGGCTGTGACTGGCGGGGCCCTCCTGGGCAGCTGGGATGGGGCTGGTGGGGCCCTCCTGGGCAGCTGGCCTGCTGCCGGACTTGTCGGGCGTGCTGCCCTTCCCACCCTTCCCTGGTCGTCTGTGGCCCTTTCCCACCTTTGGCGGTGTGCCAGGTGGCACCCCACTTCCATGCGGAGCCAGGGTAGGGATTTTGGTTCCTGGTGTCCTTGGCCTCTCGTGCCGGGCACTGGTGATCTTTGGGTGTTTTTCTGGGGGTGGGCTGGCCGTGCCTTGGCTCCTAACAGAACTAGTTGCCCTTGAGGGTGGGGGACTCCACAGTCCTTGGACAACAGTCCTGATAGGTCCTGGTTTGGTGGTGGCTGAGATGCTGATTGCAGTCTTATTCGATGGACGGGGTGGGGGAGTTGTTGGAAAGAGGTCAAGTTTGGAAAGGAAAATCAATTTGGAAAGAGAGGGACGGCTAGGTGTAGTGGGTATGGGAGTGGAGGAAGAGGATGTGGTTGTAGGAGTGTGAAGTCTGGTGTCTTTGGGTGCAGGTGCTTAGGCTGGAGGCTGTCGTGAGGTGGATGGCTGTTGGGTGGGTGGCTGCCTGCGTTTGTGTGGTTTGGAAGAGGGGGTGACAGACACACTGGGAGAGGACACAGGGGATGTGTAAATGGTAGTGGGGGTGGTGACTGCACGTGTGCGGAGTGTTCTGGTGGGTGTGCTGGTGATGGATGTGCATGCAAGTGTGAGTGGAGACGTACCAGGGAGGGAGGAGGGAGACGAGGAGGAGGGGGACACAGTGGAGGCAGTGGGTGTTGGTGTGTCTGCATGTGGATGTTGCTTGTGTGAATGCTTGTGTGAAGTGTGGTGCTTATGTCTGGATGAGCTTCCGTTGGGTATTGAGGTGTGTGCAGGCTGGTCTGTAGGTGTGTCTGGGATAGGCAGAGATACAGAGGATTGGGTCTGGGTGGAGGAAGTTGGAGGGGGGAGGCTAGAGACAGGGACAATTGCTGCCGTCAGTGCTGAGGCCAGAGCGTTGAACGATCGCTGATGAGCAGCCTGACCCGAATGAATGCCCTCCAGGTATGCATTACTCCGGTGCACCTCCCTTTCTACACCCTGGATGGCATTCAAAAGGGTACACTGCCCAACAATGATGGTCCTCAGGAGGTCAATGATGACAGGGGTGACAGGGGCAGGGCCTGAGGTGCCTGGGGCGAAGGAGATGCCCACCTTCCTGGGTGAGCGGGCATGGGGCAAACGCTGAGGGGCTGCTGGGAGGGCAGTGCTGGTGCGCTGGGTGGCGGCTGTACCTGTTGTTGCAGGGGGCACGGATGTTGCCACCACCACAAGGGAGCTCCCTTCAGAGGACGAGTCGCTGCCACTGACATCAGCACGAGTCCCCGCTGTGGAGCTCCCCTCGCCCTCCGTCTCACTGGTAAAATCCGAGTCAGTTGCATGGCCCGCCATGGCCATGTGAGATGCAGCTCCCTCGTGCTCCGATGCCACTTCTCCTCCGCCTGATGATGCTAATGCACACATGAACAGGAAGACCACAAAAAAGGGGGGGGGAGAAATAAAGACATGTTGAGTGCATGGAATACCGCTACCGTTGGCGGAGAGGACAGACACAGAATCCCCCTGCACTACACTGCGCACTTGGGGTCCACTACGCAATCCGTGGGACATGGCCTACAAGCCTATGGACGACGACTGCACACATAGATGACACAGGGCCATGAATAGCTGTACTTGGCACCCTACAGAGGTGGGTGGCGGGGGCACAGGGCCATGCCTTACGGAGGGGCCTAGCCTACAGAAATCGCCCTGGCCTAGAGATACCCACAGCCCACCTCCCCCACCCAGACACCTCCACTGCACGCAAAGTCACCAGAATGAGAGTGTACTCACCCCCTTGTGTCTGCTGTGATGTCCTCACGTGCCCATCCAAATCGGGGTAGGCCACCGCCAGGATCCGGGACATCAGGGGGGTCAATTGATGACTGGCACCCCGCCTACGTTGGGAGGCCATCCCCAGTAGAGCCTCCGCCGTCTTCCTGCTCCCGCGTCGGATGTCCTCCCACCTCTTCCGGCAGTGGGTGCCCCGTCTGTTGTGGACCCCCAGGGTCCGGACGTCCTTGGCGATGGCATGCCAAATCGCGACTTTCTGGTGGGCGCTGACCTATATGACATGTACAGGGGGAGAAAAAAAATCATCACCTTCTGCATGCTTGATGTGAGTGGCCCCCCATCCCTACCCTTGCCATGTGGCAAAATGCTCTCATCTGTCGTCTGATGCATGCCTCAATCGCTCCCCTCCCCACCATCTTTCATCCACCTGACTCAACCCAGGCATTGCCCATGAAGCATGCTCCCAGTGTACTTACCTGTTGGTCTGGAGGACCGTAGAGTAGGGCATACTGGGGGAGTACCCCATCCACGTGTTTCTCCAATTCTTCAGAAGTGAAGGCAGGGACCCTTTCCCCAGTCGCAGCAGCCATTGTCTCTTCCAGACCGAGGTCACAGCAGCACTTGCAGTCTAGGTCCTCTCCTGTGGAAGATCAGGTATCGAGTGATTAAGTAGATAGAAATGTCGGTCACGCCCGCGGCGGTGTGTACTGCGGCGGTGCGTACCGCGACCGCCGGCGCACATCGTCATTGGCTCGTGTAACCCATAGGATTCTATGTTAACCAATGCGGCTTTGCGCCGTGGTCTTCGAACGCCTACCGCCAGGGTGTGCCACGCCAGCACATTGACCTCACATCCCATTGTCAAACTTCACAGGTCAGGCAGCCGCCATTTCAAGGGCCCACATGGCTTAATTTCTACTGCGTCACACATACCTAGGCCTTTCCTCAACACTCATACAAACCATTCAATGCATAGTGAATCGTGTTGTGTGCAGGCTGTGGGAACCTACCTGTGGGTTGATTGACTCTGTGCTCGCTGTTGTCCTTCCTAGGCACCGTCCGCTGGGCAATGCGAGGAGATGGAGGAATCTTCCCGTGTACAGACCGCTGGTGGACCTGTCGACAATGGAGGAAAGACATGTCATACTGACATACAGGCTTGACCGAGCCACTATACAGGAACTGTGTGCCCAGCTGGAGGCAGACCTGATGTCACCCATCCGCCAACCCACAGGGATCCCCCCTCTAGTGCAGGTGCTGTCAATGCTCCATTTCTTAGCAAGTGGGTCATTTCAAACAACAGTGGCCATATCATCAGGGATGTCTCAACCTATGTTTTCCAAGGTGTTGTCCAGAGTGTTGTCTGCCCTGCTGAAACACATGAGGAGCTACATAATTTTCCCTGAGGTGGGGGATTTGCCTACAGTGAAGGGTGATTTCTATGCCCTTGGACATATCCCCAACATCATAGGTGCCATTGATGGGACACATGTGGCTTTGGTACCCCCCAGCAGGAGTGAACAGGTGTACAGGAACAGGAAAAGTTATCATTCGATGAATGTACAGATGGTGTGTTTGGCTGACCAGTACATCTCTCATGTTAATGCCAAGTTCCCTGGGTCAGTGCATGACGCCTACATCCTGCGGAATAGCAGCATCCCATATGTGATGGGTCAACTCCAGAGGCACCGGGTGTGGCTATTAGGGGACTCTGGTTACCCCAACCTGTCCTGGCTACTGACCCCAGTGAGAAATCCCAGGACCAGGGCAGAGGAACGCTACAATGAGGCCCATGGGCGGACTAGGAGGGTGATCGAGCAAACCTTTGGCCTCCTGAAGGCCAGGTTCAGGTGCCTCCATATGACAGGTGGATCCCTAATGTACTCACCAAAGAAGGTGTGCCAGATCATCGTGTCCTGCTGTATGCTTCACAACCTGGCTTTGCGCCGCCAGGTGCGTTTTCTGCAGGAGGATGGTCCAGATGGTGGTCTTGTAGCAGCTGTGGAGCCTGTGGAGAGTGAAGAAGAGGAAGCCGGAGAGGACGACATAGACAACAGGAACACAGTAATAGAGCAATATTTTCAGTGACACACAGGTAAGAGTACACACCGGCATATTACATTTACTTAAAAACTCCTACCTCTCTACTGTCTGACTATTTCCCCCAGTGTATGGTAACTGTGTTGTGACTTTCCCTTCCGTTTTCAGAGCTGTGGGCCCCACTGCGTGACATCTGCTTTGTTACCCCATGGACTACAGCTGTGTGACAGCGGTTTGTTTGCATCACAATGTGAATAACAATTTTGGGACTGTCATGTCTAATACATTTGTTAAAATCACAGACAGACTCCAGATTGTTTATGTGCAATAAGTGTGTTTATTCAAGTGCTCTAATTTGGATGGGTGGTTGCAAATCGGTGAGGGGTGATGGTGGAGGATTGTCCATGGCAGAGTCCAGACTATCAGGTTCACAGGTGCATTGTCCAAATGCCTGTGGGAAGTGGAGCAGGGGCAGTTTAAGGTTGGACAGGGTGACAATGTGGGACAGTGGGATGACAATCAGGGCGGTATCCTTTGCTGGCGGGGGTCTTGACATGTTACTCTGTCTTCTTCCTGGATCTCAGGGCCCGCTTGCGGGGTGGTTCTCCTTCTGCAGGGGGTGGGGTTCTGGTGGCCTGTTGGTCTTCTGTCGGGGCCTCCTGTCCACTAGCGCCGGCGGAGGTGGTAGCCTGTTCTTGGTCCATGCTAGTGTCAGGGGCCCTTTGAGGTGCCACAGTGGTCCGCAATGTGGAGATTAACTCATTCAGGGCCACTACGATGGTACCCATGGCGGTACTGATGTTTCTCAGTTCCTCCCTGAACCCCATATACTGTTGTTCCTGCAGAAGCTGGATTTCCTGAAACCTGGCCAGGACCGTCGCCATCGTCTCCTGGGTGCGGTGGTATGCTCCCATGATGGAGGAGAGGGCCTCGTGGAGAGTGGGTTCCCTTGGCCTGTCCCCCCCCTGTCGCACAGCTGCCCTCCCAGTTCCCCTGTTTCCTTGGGCCTCCGTCCCCTGGACCGTGTGCCCACTACCACTGCCCCCAGGTCCCTGTTGTTGTTGGGGTGGTGGGTTAGCCTGGGTTCCCTGTAGTGGTGGACACACTGCTGATTGATGTGTCCTGGGGACAGAGGTATGGGCCCGCTGGGTGGGTGCTGTGCTGGTGTTCCCAGAGGGGGGAAGGTCTGCTGTGGCCTGTGCCTGTCTGAGGGGAACCGACTGTCCCGAGGTCCCCTATGGACCGGGCTGGTCATCTAGATCCAGGGAGACAGAGCTGCTGTCATCACTGTGGGCCTCTTCTGGGGGTGGAGGGGACATTTGTGGACCCTCCTGCGCGGTGACCTGGCGTACGGGTCCTGCAGGGGTATAAAAGTATGGTTATTGCTTCTGTGTGTGCCAATGGCGTGCAATGGGTGCGTGCTCGTGTACCCCAGTGCTGGCATTCCTTTGTGGGGGCTGTTGTGACGGTATTTTGGGGGGGGGTGATGGGTATGTGCATTGGGCATGCCTTGGTGATGGGTGTCCATGCTTTGGGGCCACATGCAGGGCTAAGTATTGGGATGGGTGGGTTGTGATGGTGAGACATTTGCAAGGGGTAGTTGTGATGGGGGTAAGGGTAAGGGTGGGGGTATGAGTTGGCATGCAGGTGGGGTGGGGGGGATGAAGTAGTGAAGATGAGACTTACCAGAGTCCATTCCTCCACCGACTCCTGCGAGGCCCTCAGGATGCAGGATGTTCAAGACTTGTTCCTCCCATGTTGTCAAATCTGGGGGAGGAGGTGGGGGTCTGCCGCCAGTCCGCTGTACCGCGATGTTGTGCCTTGATACCATGGAACGCACCTTCCCCTGTAGGTCGTTCCACCGCTTCCTGATGTCGTCCCTATTTCTCGGGTGCTGTCCCACAGCGTTGACCCTGTCCACTATTCTGCTCCATAGCTCCATCTTCCTGGCAATGGTGGTGTGCTGCACCTGTGTCCCGAACAGCTGGGGCTCTACTCGTACGATTTCCTCCACCATAACCCTGAGTTCAGCATCTGAGAACCTGGGGTGTCTTTGAGGTGCCATGGGGTGGTGTGGATGATGTGTGGGGTGGAGTGTGTAGTGATAGGTGGGGTGCTATTTAGTGGTGTGTTGTGTGAAGTGCGTGGAAGTTCTGTGGGTATTGGTATTGTGTGCCTGTGGATGCTTGGTAGTTGACTGTGGTGTCTCTCTCTCGCCTTCTCTCTGAATTTCTGGTCGTAGGGGTTTGTGGGTGATGTGGGTGTGTGTTTTATATAGTATTGGGTGTGTGGGAGTGGTGTGTGTATGTGTATCAGGTGTGTGTATTTCGAATAGTCCAATGTGGTTGTGTTTTGTACGAGTATGTGTATTTCGACCGCGGCGGTATGTACCGCCAATAGAATACCGCGGTTGAAAGACCGCCGCGTGGATTCGTGGGTCGTAATGGCATGGGCGTATTTCTGTTGGCGTGACGGTGGAGGTTTGGTCATCGCCAGTTTATCGCTGACCTTTGGTGTGGCGGACTTTTGTGGATGTCGGAATTTTGGCGGTTTGCCTGTTGTGGGTCCGAATGACCGTGGCGGTTTACCGCGACCGCGGCGGTGTTATGGCGGTCTTCTGACTGGCGGTAAGCGCCTTTTACCGCCGAGGTTGGAATGACCGCCTATATCTCCTATCGGAGTTCTCCTGACTTGGAGAATCTGCTCTCTTAATTTGTCTAAATTTAAATTCTTATTTTGTCTATCTTTAAATTCTTTTTTCTTAAATTCTTTTTACTTATCACAGCACTTTTTAGAACCCTCTTGTGCTTATTTATTAAGTACCTTCTTTAGGGTGGTAATCTGTAGTTCAAGCTTCTTGGCTTGGCTCCCAAACTATCCTGTCCTATGCTAGTATAGGTATCGGAAATAATGTTCGGTAGCTCTTTCTCCCGGTCCAAATGTGGAATCTCTCGGAGACGCTGGCATATAGCCAGTGCTGCCGCTTCCTCTTTGGTATTACTTAGTATTATTGAGGACACTGCATCAAAGTTACACATTAATTTCATCCCCAAATCCAGGGCTGGTGCGGCCCAGTGCTCATTTGGTATTTGTTTTGACACTTCTGATAAATTCGCAAGTGTCAGGGTACCATGTGTGGTAGTATAAATTGCAGCGAAGACTGTACTCCATATGGTACAGTCATCCACTGAGGGAACCATCCCAAAGGGCAAGCACATTGTGAGAATTATATTTTTCTCCTGTGGTCCTGTATGGGGAAACACAGATTCCAGTTGATTTGTTTTCTGGGCTAGTTTCCCCCGTTCTCTGGGTACCTTACCCATGATAGTATGTCCTGTTTGTGGATTAATCATAGTAGCCAAATGATATTCAGCAGATGCTGGATGCGCTGGTGTAGTGTTCAAAATTTGCTTTATGAACTGAACAAGTCGTCTGTAAAGTGTTACTAGTTCAAGATATAAATTTTGCAGGTCTGCTGCCTGCATGTTTTGTATACCTGGGTGAGGTGTGTATGTGGCAAACATAGGCCACGTCGATCATTCATTACCTAAGGGACCTAATCTCACGGGTTGTAATACATGTGGTAGGGCGCCTTAAAACCAGTTCTGGTGCTCTCGATAAGTGAGCAGTATTTCATGATACTGGTATGCTTGGTACCATATTGGTATGTTTTCAATTCTATATGTGTGGAATGTAAATGTAGTGTTGCCTTCCCTCTGTTTGGTGAGCTTTACTAGCTTCCACTATGAATGTAACATCCCCGCCCTCTTCTCTTAAGCCATGCGCTACTAGGTGTGAAGTTAGTACTTGTCTAGCATTCTCAAGAATTTCGACGGCATTAGCCATAGTTGTGAAATGGGTAAGAGAAATGCAACACCAAAATAATTGGGGAGCAAAGTCCTTTTAAGAGTTCAAGCTCAAACAACCTACAGCTTAATTAGGTGTTCCCTGTTCAGCTGACAAGGATCTTCCCCAAGTCCATGGATGTCTCCGTACAATGGTACTTGGGGTACCTGAAGTATGTGAGACAGTGATAATCAGGGTCTCAGTAAATTAGTGCCTAAACACCATCGTTGGTGGTGCCATGTCGTAATTGGACTCTTGCTCCAGGTAAGACTGCTGGTTTAAGGATGACAGGACTTGTTTGTAGGCGACCATGCCAATCCTACAACAAATCACAACGGTCGTCCCAACCCTTCCGGCTCACAAGCAGCACCTCACCAAAAACCCAAACAGTAAAAGGTGATTTGTGGCAGCCTTTACACATGGACTCAAGAGTGTGACATCTCAAGGAGTGTCGTGGTTAAACAGAGATTAACCCTTTCTCACATGAACATGTCTCAATCAAACACAGGCAATGAAGAAGATGCAGTAAGGTTTCAATAGGTTTTATTTAGCAAAACTGCAATCTGTGATAAGTTGCGTGGGCTGCGATGATTACAAAAATGAACAGTGCAAGAAACAGAATGGTAAAGATAAGAGTCATTAATATAAAGACCCACACCATCTTGCAATATCATGAGAAGGCATAAAGTATGGGATATGTTATAATACTTTAATGAGGGGAACCTAACCTCTACCCTAAAAGAGAGCTAGGCATGTTAAACCTAATCTGCCAATGCCATGTCCATGAGAAGAGCACCCCAACCCTCGTTACCTTGGAATGAGGTCTCTAGCTCAGATTCCTTTAGGACCCGAAGTCTCGGTCAGCGTCAAGGCGACGTGTAGCACCAATAGCAGCAATGGCATCTGGTCGGAACCCCTCTATCTGTTTAAGTGAAGAGTATTTATACAGATCTACTTGGACCCCTGACGTAGGTCTGTTCCCAAACAATAGATAGCAAGACATGCTTGGGATGGTAATTTATGTAAACAATTCCCTCAAAAGCGTGAAAAGGGAAAGAACCCAGTGTGAACACCTACAGTTTGTCGCTTGACATTGATGCCTTAGAGCTATGGCACTGATAACACAAACTAAAACATGGGCCTAACTAAAAACAAGGCAGCCATCTTAAAAGATTTAATTAAATAAATGTGCTAAAACAGCGCAAGCTAAGTAGGGTAAAAGTCACTAGGTGATGGGGGTACGAGTCTGCAAGCCAAAGGCTAAGCTAACTCCTGTATCCCATTAAAACAAACTAGGATTCACTACACAACCTCTCCGTTCAAGAGGTGCTGAAATTGGTAACTATTTGGTAACACATTGAAGTGTCTGACTCGTCTGGGCACTACAGTGTCTAATGGCGGCCCCAGTAACCCTCTGCCTGTGTTTTGCAGACCTCTGAGTGAAACTCCTGTGGGGAGCCCGAACGTCTCCTTATTAGTTGTTTACCTGCTGTTGTCTTTCCTTTCCCCAACCTTCACCCCGGAACCCAGAGAAGTGTAACTTAGCTGCGAGTGGCCTAGTAACCAGGGAAAGGTTGATGCAATCTTTGGTTCTTTGAGGGGTAGGATAGCTGAAGTGGGTTGGTGGGTGGAAGGTGGTTTGGAACCCAGGGGACTTACAAACACAGTGTCATCCACTTTCCGGATAGTAGAGCACCGCATTAGGGTGCAGGGAGTGAGTGTGTACGAGTGAGTGTGTGCATGCGCCGACTGAGACCAGTGGCACCACACAACAGTGCAGAGTGGGATGTGCAGGAGTGAGTTCAAGTGACTGCGAAGTCAATACCGTGGTGCTGCTGGTCACGTTTATTCTCTCAGGGAGGCTTACAGTTGCCATTACATCTAACTAGTGCAGCTTTGGCCGCAGTACTATGTAACAGTGTTGCAAACCTTCTATGTACATTTTGCTGCTAAAGTTGGGAACCTGGGTGCACCCTGAATTTATGTGTTACAGTGATTGTGGGGAATTCTAGGGTGGGTCTTGTGCTGACAGCGTTTGGCACCTTATGTGGGTGCGAGGATTGAATGTACTGCTTCCTCATGTGTACAAAGAGTAATTACGGTTTAACACAGTTGGGCCTCATATCGTGCCTTCTATTACTAATTGGGGTATGGACCCAGAGTTACATTATAATCATGCTGTGTTGACAATGTGTGTGTTGACTACAATCTTTTTATACATACACTGTCTGTGAAGTCTGATTTGTGTCGCGCAGCGCGGTTGTGGCGGCAAAGTGCTGTGTCTTTGCTTTACACATTGCCTCTGTGATAAGCCTGACTGCTCTGTGCCAAGTTACCGAAGGGTGAGCACAGGTTATACATTGAGTGTAATCACCGACCCTTGAAAGAGTGGAGGGTTCTGCCTGACTAGGTCCTTACCTCAGCCAACCAGAACATGCCACATCCAGCATGTGGCAATCCAACATCTGTCCAGACTTAGTAGTGATAGACTCTCTTACTGTGAGTTTGTCTTGCAAGGCCTCATGTCTTACATGTGGGCAATGTCTGGAGCCCACCCAAGATTGTAGGCAAAGCCACTGAAATTATGTGGCAGAGGAGGGCCAAATTATGTGGCAGGGTTCACTGAATTATGCAGCAAGAAAAGGCAAATTGTGTGGCATACTGTGTCACCCTTTTTGTGGCTTTTTTACCTATGTCAACACATTCTGGGCAAAGGTTTCATGTCATTAGTACCACTTTGACACCTAAATATAGAATTAAGCAACAGAAAGGTAACCGGTCAATCTTTCCTGTGCTGCAACATGTGTTGCTGTGTTTTCAGTAACTTTTCAACTAGAAATAATTTGTTGCTGAAATCTACAAATAATGGAGCAGGTGATAGATTATGTGCAAATGTGGCAAATCCATAAGTAGGTGGAAAATGCTGCTGTCCACA